>NW_020291824.1:0-636395 GCF_003184835.1 Aspergillus costaricaensis CBS 115574
AGTAATTTATAACCAAAACTCCCCAGGTTAGATTTTTTTAATCTTAACTAGTAATTATCAGATCTTTTAATAAAATTTAATTAAAATTTTATATAATACAAGACCTCGCCAGGTTTACCACCTGGTGAGACAGTGTATTTTTACAGTTTAATTTTTCCGATAGTCAGTATTAGTAATAACTAGGTCCCATACTGGTAAGAACCAAAAATACGTACGACCTGGCGACCTGGGGACCTAACAACCCCCGATCGATCTTGTTTTACTTTCAGTATTGTTCAATGGGTATATATGGTAACAATGAACTGATGTTGTTAACTTGTTATAGCAGGATTAAAGCATGCATACAATTTCTCTAGAGGTAAATTAATTGTGCATAGTAGCATATACTGGCTATTTTATAAGTCATTGAATTCAATAACATGGTTGTGAATAGTCAACATCAGGAGTATTGTAAGTCCATCTTACGTATAGTTGGTAATACGTATGTAACGAGCTATGACCCCTCGACCTTCGATGACGCGTCGCAACATGACAGAACCTGACTCGACAAATTCTCCGAGCCCGGCGCCTTGACTCACCCGCCATCTGCACTGTTCAGTTGCCTACATGACAAGTACGGCGACCAATTGACTTGACATAAGAGAAATCGTATATTCGTTCGCTTGGAAGCTAATACGGTCAAAGCAGCATACACACCACACGCCGCAGCACAGATGGGTAATTGCTCTTTCAGAAGAGACGGAGATCTCCGAGCAAATCTACTATAGCACTTCCGATGGATCGGATGAGGTGTGGGAGTTGGTTAGTAATCGGCTGAGTCTGAGTCCGAACATACGAAAATGTTACCAATCGGCGAACGAGCAGTAATCTGATACGACCAAGCGGCAGAGTGGAAGTGCTTGAAAGGAAATATGACCGACGGCTAGGTCGATGGCGATCATCCTTCCCTTTTTAGATTTCCCCTTTCCTATGGGGATAGTAACACATCTAACCAAAGAAGTAAAAGGTCAACTGAGCACCAAATTTGAGCCGTGAGAAGTGCCAGGGGGGTGTGTAAAGTACGTCACATACCTATCGATCGTGGTTGGTTGGTCTGCCGCGGTGGACGGATTGCTGGACCCAAGGATCCATTGACCGTTTCGTTTCAGATTGAATATAGAGGCGCTCATTAGGGAAAGAGGGGGTATTTAATTATTTATCCGGTATAAGTATGAATTGACTAGTCCCCCGGAGGCTGCCTGTGTGAGGACATTGGGGAACATGCTATGATCATTGGCGAGCCTAAAGTAAGCTCCTTGGTATAGCTCAGCGATCGTGTGCCAATCACAGTCTGTCAAGAGAGTTCCTGACTCGAAAGGATCTCCTCAATTGGTGTTAGAAAATGTCTGAGTTACCGTAATCCCGCGGGCAAGGCACACCTAAATTTCCTGTAGTGGCCGAGTCCGTGGACCGGAGGTTCGACCCTACCTTTCACTAAAGATATACTAATGATAACAGCGAGCAACAGACTCTGAAATAAATAAGCGAAACGCTTACAGATGAGGCTCATGGGTTCCTCGTGCACACCAAATCCCGAATCCTAGGCCTGTCGGCGCGATTTAGTATTTAGTTTGACCTGGACCCTCAAATGGTAAGTCGGTGTGAGTCTCGGTTAAACAAAAAAGCAAGGGACTCACATGCTACGTTCCAAAAGCCCAGCGCAAGTGCGGCTCTTGAGTCTCCTGCGACACTCTGAATCCGGCCGTTGGGCTTCCTCTTCAACGGAATAAGTTGTCATGTATTAGTGACTCACCATGCGATTCCTATCATGTCGTATAACGATAGAATAGACGTCTGACATTTCAGGGACGGTGTGTTCAGCGCTGCCGGAGATGTTTGGCTCGAGTCGAAGAAGCGCCAGGAAGATATCATCACGAGGCTGTCTCGGAAGTTATTCCACACTATGGCCCACATTCACGGCAAGACTGTAGACTTGCTTCCAAGACTTGAAGGTTCGCGGCAATCCAGTAACCATAATGTCTCCACGTCGTCTGTCATTTCATTTGGTATACTGCATGGAGATATATGAAAGCCAGTAGGCGATGGTAATCGTCGGCACTTTTATGAAGTGATAGACGAAGTTGGGCCAACTTCTCGTGTCTTTGCATTGAAGCCAAGGATAATCAGGAATTGCAAAAAGCATTGGCATGATGCTGTACATCCACCACTATGCGCGAGGAAGCACCAGTGAAGCAATTTTTGTCGAAATGCGTTGAGGCATTACGTTACAAACAAGGATACTCCCCTGCTTGACACCGGTCTACCGTGGCAGAGACGGATGACTCTCATCGAAAGACCGAATAATCCCTTGATATCTTGCCGAATCGTCTTGGTTCATTGCACGTTCCTAGCAGGTAGGTGAGCCTTGCTTAAGCGCCCTGCTGTTGACGCTTCGTTTATGCGGGCTGGAACACACGGGACTAGGCTGTCAAAGCCTATTCATGAGGTGGTGATGCATTTCCACTCTGGTGATCGTCATGTCACCTGCGTAAACGAACAAATTGACATTTATCACAACGCCGATCAGAAAGACGTAGATGGTCGGTAAAGCGGTCTTTGGTCACTATTGTTTACTATTAGCACTAGCAGCCCACCCACCTTGACGGATCAGAGCTACATGCTTGAGACAGCATCAGAGTTCGGTCAACATCTGCAACATCGCAACACTAACAGCAGCTAGTGTGGCTGGCAAACCCTTGATCCTTGCAGAGATCTGTGGCTAGTGCAAACTAGTGGCAATAATATGTGGCTGGAGAGAACAGCCCCGCCACGGTGGCAAAACATGCCGTGGCTGTGATGTCGATCGCTGTGGCGTCGGGGTCGCCGTCTGGCCAGATTTGTTCGCTTGCTGTAGGTAGTATCGTGGGCGAAGATCTCTATGCTATGTGAGTTAGAATGAGCTCGGTCGGCAAAGAACAAGCAGGTACCAATTGAGTCGGTCAGGATGATACCCTTCCTGGGGATGGTAAGGAGAGGGGATACTTCAGAGTATAAATCGAGTCGGCCAATAGAGAGTTTCAGATACAGGGCCGAACGGTAAGTTACACCCTATGAAAAAGGTAAGAGTAGAAGAAAAACATGCATAACCCAAGTAAGCTCCGATCATCCCCTACATATGGTGTCCACCTCCAATAGTTGCCTGGAGATTGTCGGCTCCGACCCCGTATTTGCTTGCTCAAGTGAGATGTCACACTTCCATTAGTTTCTCTCCGCTCAGGTTGCGGCCGCGCGACGGGTCAATTTTCGGTGGCAAAGGCGCATGCGAAGTCAAACATGAGCACAATGCATTATGCAGCTTTAGATTATCAAGCAGCCAATTGGATGGCCTGGAACTGTCATGGTGGATAGGATGAACGTGCTCGTGCATACATTCTCTTCGTGAATTCCGGGAATTGGTGTGGTGACGCTGCCCCATTGATAGGCCGGCGGTAAATTCGAAAACCCAGAAGGAGCAAATAGTTGAGACTTAGGTAGTCTCACCTTGCATGGTTTCCAACCAGAATGCTGTGTATACCAGGGAGAAGTCCTTGATATATTGGTATGCAAACGGCCGAAAATTCCTTTTTACAGTAAACATCGGAATTGTTTTCCTTGGTACCGGCCTCTCCTGGTGGACATGGAAAGTGGCCTCTACCCCAACGATACCGGTGTCATATAACGCGGTTAACGGTCATCTCGCATTGACTCCGTGTTGTGTTGTGCGGTAAGGCGTGTTAAGCGCACGAAAAGCATTGGACAACATTGATGTTGTAAGCACTTAACCTATTTGGAGCCATGCGCACCGGGACCTAGAAAGGGAAAAAGCAAATGCCATCTCAGATCCACCAACGGTAACATAATGATCAAGCCACCGAACAAGTAAGCCACAGTGAGTTATGGTTCGCAGAGCAGAGATACGACCCAGCAGCATCGCACCACATTGTTTTACCAGGTATCTGTCAAAGCCGCCCGAAAGACGAATGCATATCACCTGCACCTTGAGCATGGCGTCTCGTAAGCCGCAAGGTGTGAATAGCTGGTTGGTGCTTGTTTTGGGATGCTTTTCTCACCGCTCATCCGGGTTTTCTTTCGTCTGCTGTTCCGGTTTCATGCTGTGAACATGCGTGCATATGTTGCTATCGGAGCCACAAGTTGGTCTACTGAAGGGTATCAATTCACCAGCTGCGTGGCATATCCCGGACCTCAGTCAGGATTGATAGCTGATACATCAGTCGAGTAATTTCTTTTTTTTTTCGCCGCGTATGAATTCTTCTGCCTGTATCAGCTCAGCTAGGATGCGAGCTGGCCGAATAGGGGAAAACATCAATAGAGGGAGAGGCGGGACGTCATCAGCGCATCGACCTTACCAATGGTTCAGTAACACAATAGCTCGACCAGTAAGGTGCAGAAACGGCCTCGCTATTGCAGTGAGTGGATCTGGGGCTGGTGTCATGAAGGCCGCGGCGTCACGGAGTGGCAAATTCTGTGGCATTAGCTTAGTTGAGCTGGAAGGCAGCCAAGCGGACCCTACAGTGGGATTGAACTGATTAGCAAAGGCTCGCTGGTTCACTGGTGGCCCGAATCCACCTAAGATCAAGTAGTTCGTGCTTTCTGGTAAGACGCCGAAGCAATTCGGAAGTGATAGTTAAATCAGGGAACCCCGTCCTTGAAGCTAGCACCGAGAGGGAGAAGTGAGAAGGAGGAAGTTCAGTGATCGGGGACCACATCCTTACCGAGTGCCCGACCGTATAGTACATTAATTACCATACCTACTTACCCTTGCCAGCAAGCCCTGTGGGAGTTATTGACCTGCATGACTGCGGGTCAGCTGGCTGTCTCGGTCTTACTATCCAGCAAGTAACGTCTTCTTATTGGTAGTTGGGTCGGACTTAATTCTGCTTCTTCGGCATTTTCTGGTTTACTCCAGAGAGCGTCATTCGAGCTTCCCGATACTTTGCATGAAAGATGTCAAGACTGAAGCAATGACAAGGTCATTGTCGTAGAGGCTACGAAGGCGTCGAAGACTCATCCTGCGTTGGCTGGTGGTTCACGCAGCTGGTGAATTAAAGTCGTGGCCGATGACCAGCTCATCATCCTACCTATGTTGGCAGTTTCAGTCCATGAAACTAATCTATGGTATTAACAAATTCAACTTTAGTATTGCTTGTGCCTTCCAGTAGCCAACAGATAAAGGCAATGGTATGAGAGATCGGGATGCTGATTACGAGACCTACCTCATAGTCAATGGAGGTAACACAGGTTGGCAAGCATAAAGAAGAAAAAGAAAAGAATAGAACAGCAGGATGGCATTGCGCTGTCGATGCTGCACCCCGCTAAACTCCAACATGCATTAGCACAGTAATTCCTCTTTTTCGCATCTGTCGGGCCAGTTGATGGCACCAACTCGAAAATGGGTCTGCCAGGCGGCTTGGACTTGAAGGCTTCTAGACAGGAAAGGCAAGGAAAATCAATCACCATCCCATAGCTGATAGTCCAGGGAAGGGGTTCCTGACCGCCGCATGTACTACTAGCACACGAGACTATGAGAACGCCACTTACACCGCATCCTTCGCGAAGATGAGCGATGCCAACTGGGATACTGAAGCTGAAGCTGAAGGGGTTCGTTGGCTTGATAATACGGCAAGTGCCAAGGACACATGGCTGACAGGAAGGATGATTGGTGATGGGGCAGTCCCCGGACCTCATCGCCATTTAGACTGGCCATCTTGAACCCGATGGACTGGGCACCGTGTCATCATTTGGCATGGATGCTGCTGGTTGTTACCGACCACGGTAACGAATAGGGCCCGGGAAGGTCTGGTACCGTCAGCATACAGCGGGAGAGATACTGGGTCGGATTAGGATCGGATGGACGATCTCACGTCTCGCACAGTTTCCCTTTTTCTTTTTCTTTTCCGTTTCCTTATATTTTTCTTCTTTGCGGTACCCTGGTAGAATTCATCTTCATGATACTTGATCGTCCAGGCCCGGGCACTTCCCCCCCCCTCCCCCCGACTACGCGGAGATTCAACCCTACCGCATGTGAAGGATGTCGCCGGCATCCCACAGCTTACCCAACTGAGCCGGGTGCAGTTTCAGAAGGCAATGCAGCTCAAGATCTGACCGCTGTCGAAGGCACCGATTAAGGGATGCTATTAATCTCACTACCACCACTGCTAAGAAGTCGAGAAACGTAAGTACTTGAGACTTTGTGCAGCTGCACGGATATCTTTCGATCTGAGCGACGGACCTATCAGCATTTTTCCGGGTCCACCAGCCCAAAAGGACACGCGATGACCAGCGCTTTTTGCCATCCGCTAAGGGCGGAGCTGCTAAGGTACGGGGCACCACCACACACCCTTTCCCTACACTAGTCTGCCCTCCCTTTCCTGGGTTCTGATGGCCGTACCTGGTTTTGCCTTTTTTATTTTTGGGCAGGGAGAAAAAAAAAATACGAATCATGAAATTTATCAGTCTTGCCATTTTTGATGTATGTAACAAAGGTAATATAATTTATTCTCTTATTGATTTATCCCTCATCTTAATTTTTATCTATATTATATATTTTGTTTTACCATGGCAGTTTGCTTCCCTCTTTTTCTTCTTTTTATATTCTTAAACTTTCTTCATAATCGTGATCGGGTATGCGGTTTGATAGATTACCACGGGTAAGATTCCGCTCAGAATTAAACCAGTGTTGCCCTGTTCCCAACGGACCACTGCCTAGTTTGGGGGTGGAGGGTTTAGCACTGGGATTTATTGCTTGCTGCTCACTAAAAAATCATTATTGGCTGTGGCCTAAAAAAATCCCATCAACCCGAATTAAAATTGATCGAAAAAAGAAAGACAAAAAAATATTATGAAAGAAAATACTTAATGCCAAAAAAGAAAGATAAAAATAAAAAAGAAAGTATCAGAACCTTCTTATTTATATGATACAGATTCTCGAGAAAACCACAACCCTCTTTTTTCTCATCAACCAGTCCAGCCCAACCCAAACCGAGAAGTTGACCGGTACTGCCTACGTGACCCTATCGGGTACACCCGTTCTGGTTCTAGTCGCTCGTCAGGTCCCAAACAATATACAAGACTACTTACGTCCACTTGCCAGCGCTGCTCCGCAATCTGACTCTTTTTTCTCCTTCGGCCGTTCCATTCTCAATTCACTGCCTCTTCCTTTCTTTGGGTCCGAGGATTTATGTATGTCGCATACCCCCCGTTTCATCTCTTCAATGGACTCTCTTTCTATAAAGCCTTGTCCCCTCCAACTACCTCATCCACTCGCTCTCTCCTTCCCCTCCTTGGCCTCGACCCATGCTCTGTCATGAGCTGCGCCTGTTTCCCCTCATAAATGGATCACGCTTAGCAGATGTCCATGAATGAATCTCACTCGGGTAGAGGACTAGGTTTCGCGATCAGGACTCTGTTTCGCTCCTCCCCATCGCCCTCCCCGACTCCTACCCCGCGACACCGAGTCTCTCTCCTCCGTCGTGGTCGGAGTATATTTTCCAGCAGGTACGGTCTCATTGACTTTTCAGTCACTTGGGTTCCATAATTCTCGCGATTTATACCCCATATTTTTACTACGGGGTTGTCCATTTCACCGTTACCTTCGTCTCCGGTTTCAATCGCTCCGTTGGACAATGGTGAATGAGGGCTACGAGCAAAGACAAACGGTTGTGGAAGCAAGTGACTAAGTCTCTTTTTTTTATTTTGCGCAGGAATTCTCGAAACTCGAGTAAACCTTCGTCCGGATCCCCAATGCATGACTTCCAGCAATTCAACTCGGCTGCGATGGTGGGACTGGCCCAAGCGTCTGCAGGCGACAACTTTGACATCTTCCAATGGCACCCTCGATACCAAAGCTGCCAGCGATACTTTCTAGATCATGCGCAACACAGTGATGCAGTCCAAGCGCTCTCTGCTTTCTTGAACATCCGTCTCCCGTTCCAATGGCAATCGAATCCTGTCGTAAACTCTCATGCCGACCCATCCCGATCCGCCGCTAGCCAGTCATCTACATCCTCACCTGCCTCGAATCTACCTCCCTCTGTCTCATTGATTCCATACATCCGCCGCCTGGTGGCCACGGGAATGGATTTCCCTGGCGTGTTGCATGGGTTTTTCGGGGACGAATGGGGTGCGGGCATTGGACCTCTACACGAGCAGGAACGGCGCAATTACCTGTTCGCCGCGAAGAGTGGTGGCTGGGCGGCCGTTAAAAAGGACTATGACATGCCACCGCTCGAAACAATTCCGTTCCTACGTCCCTTACAGGGGCCGCTAGATTCGGAGATTGAGGCGGCGGAGCGGAGTTGGAGCGAATGGCT
This sequence comes from Aspergillus costaricaensis CBS 115574, assembly GCF_003184835.1. Classification (NCBI taxonomy): domain Eukaryota; kingdom Fungi; phylum Ascomycota; class Eurotiomycetes; order Eurotiales; family Aspergillaceae; genus Aspergillus; species Aspergillus costaricensis. The sequence continues at coordinate 8,349 of NW_020291824.1, forward strand.
CGCCATGGAAGACTGGATGGTAGGGCCTCGAGCGCCTGACGTTCTTCGAGACTCATCCTCACAAATTTCACGACATCACAGCTCACGAGGGTAATTCTTTATTATAGGGTGCTGGGGCTTCTTTCTGGCTTTTTTCCTTTCTTCTTTTCTGCATACTTTTGCTATCTGCTTTTCTGTCCCATTTACACTGCTTTAACCCAACACTAGCCACGCTGGCGGTAGCACGGAGTTGGTGAGTCTCATAGCATGAGATAACGATCATACGATATCTTGAATCATGAGCGCGATAGACATCGCGGGTCCCACATAATGGTGTTCTGGCTTCAATTATTGAGGGAGCCGTGCGAACACCTCGCAAGGGGTCAAAGATACCACAGAACAACAATTGAGATAAATCATCCGAAAATAACCAGTGAAACAAATCAATCAATCAATCAATCAAACATTCATCCCTTCCTAGCCCCTATTCAGCCCATGAACGCGTTATCCAACAAGGAAAACCCGCTTCAGGTAGAGTAAGTAGGGTACCTGACAGTCCCACCGCCACCCCTACCCCCTGCGCGCGTCGGGTAGCAGCTCCGATAGTCATGACGATAGATAGTACGCAGTTCACCTTAGTCAAGTCTACTAAGCTAAGTAAGTAAACTAGCGCGCCAGTCCGGTCAGGCCTCCACGAAGCCGAGCCCTTTTTTCGAACCTCTGATGCCTGAAACGGCGCCGCCCCTGACACCAACGCCATCCGACGGACCGCGACATTAGCCCGGAGATCATCATCATCATCCTCTCCTGTAGAACATAAGATAGTCACCTACATCCGAACTATCCTTATACTCACATACGAAGCAAGTAACTACTCCGTGTATACAATTTTTTTATAGTTATATCCACGATTGCCGATGAACCCGACCGAGAACCCGCCCCACCGGTTCCTCACTACCTATCACAGTAACTATCTAGTCTATCTATCCAGCGGAACTCCCGATATGGAACGGCTACATCTCTACCTGCAAAATACTTAACTAGATCAATTATCCATTTCCCTTTAATGATGGATGGCTTACCAAGCAAATTCAATCAACGGTCGTACCAAGATTAGTATGTACCACGATGCGTGGGAGACAATGAAGATTTCGCCCAGTAAGGAAGGTAGGGCATCCCTCCATCTTCGATCCGATATACCCGCTTCAACCACCATCCATCCAACCTTCATCTCCACAATTAAACTATTGACCGTGGGAAAAACTCACCGGAGTGTGAACTTACCGTCATATTGCCATTGAGAATGGGGTTGATGTGATGTGATGGCTGGCTGAGCCAAGTCCTTCGCTTTCTTCTTTTTACTAATCACATACTAACTAGTTACCGAGGTGTGTAGTATGTTAATTGCTTGGTTGCCTACAAACAAAGACTCTTAATACACAACACATATATTAATTAACTCATATGTATGCTACTTAAGCTATATATGTACGTATGTATGTAAGAGGCTTCAAATCCCGAAACGCAACTAGTATGAAACAGGACTGAGCGTGAACTACTTAATTAGTTGCAGGGAGTAAATAGGTAGATTGGTAGGTAGGTAGGGAAAGGGGGAAGCCGCTATGAATGAATAAACTTCTTCTGGAGTTTTCGATGGGGATGCCGGGAGTGGTAGTTTGTGGCGCGGCTGAAGGGCGGGGACTTGGACTGGACTGGACTCGGTCATCGGTGGGAGGGGGGAAGATGTGGGAACTTACTATAACTAACTACGGGGGGGATGGGAAGTGGAGTGGGAGTTGGGTTAGGGTAGGTTGGGTTAGGTTAGACTAGACTAGTAGGTTGTCGGATACTATGGGAGGTATGCTGTGGTTGGGTTGTGTGGATGAGGATTTTGGAGGAGAGTATATTGTGCTATGGTGATGGATTATATGAGATAGTATATATACACAATAAAATTTAACATATGGTATAATCATAACTACAATCTGTGGACACTGAGACTATGAATCTCATGTATACTTCGTGTATAGCGACAACGATGTACCTCTGAGTCGAGGAGACAGAATCCACATGGTATTAACGCCGGAGATGTCTCGGATTACGGATGTATTATTACCCCGGCTGCTGTATCTGACAAATGTACATAACTTACGTTACTGTCTTCCGGTATTGATGTATCGGATCTGTCTACCTTACTAATCTGATTCAGTAGATAATGATTGATACTGTGTATTTGATAGATCTAGTTAACTGGTTATTGGTATGGTGTATTTTACTCCGAACCCTTAACGTGTGTATATAATTCCATTCCGTAGTACTTGATGGCTGTAGTCTTGCTAAACCAGGATGACTGCTGAACCTTTCTGCATCAGTATAGTCTGTCCTTTTCATCACTCGGTGCTCCGGAGACCTTCCAGAGTTCTCTTAAGAGAGATAGATATCTCTTCGTTACCCCTCACCAGAGCTGTTTCGTCTACATGTCTGTTGTCATTGGCAGTCTGAAGAACATAGAAACAATCAGCAGAGACAGAGCACTGATATATGTAGTATTTGCGGGGGGCGCCGCTTTCTTCTTCCTTGTCCATGTTCTCGATGATCTCCCGGACTTTCTTCCAGTAGGAAGACCCCTCGATTACAGCATTGATGTTGCAGGCCAACCAGCTCTCCTTATTATCTGGTGTGACCCCCTCCGTATCCAGATAAACCTGTGTGCTAGGAATATCAGTTAACCACCAGCTATTCTTCCGCAGGAGATGGACGAGCCCAGGAAAGATTATATCAATATAGAGGACCTGTGTCATGCTCTTGAGTCTGGTCATCTGACAAAAATAAAGCATTAACTTTCTTTATTTTCAGTTCAGGAAAGTCAAGGCAGTGCTGGCTGAACCAAACAGATTTCTGCAACCGCTTGAGGAAGTTGATGTGCAATAAAAAGACACCGAGGCATAATAAGACCTCATTAAACTCAGGAATCTCAGGCCCAGCACACTGGTATACACTGTTAATCTACATCAGGGCTTTAGCGTTATAGTCGCGAATGCACAGATCATTGCACCACTCCGCTGTCTTAATCAGCCGCATAAACGCCGCCATGTTTCTTGGCGAATTCAGGCAGGATATCACTGACAGGAACCAGTAGTCGGGGTCCCAGCACTCCGCTAACACCTGTAGCTGTCTGACAATAGACGACGAGTTATTAAAGCTCGCATAACACTCATTCCGAAACATCCGGGCCACCAGGATTGAATGGCACTGAATAAGAGGAACCTGAAGAAAAGTTTTCTTATTCTTTCTCTGTGTGTGCTGATATGATAGCATGACATAAAGAACAAATCATCACACATAGCTCCCGGTGGTGGTAAGAACCACGAGGCGGCTGCAGTCATCATGCGCAAAATATTCCATTAGCTGACACCACTCCTCCTCTGCTGGACTCATGTCTGTCCGGTCAAGCTCGCGGGTGGCCGGTCTTCCACTGTTCAGTATTCTGGGGCTAGAACTGCTGGGACTGATTCCCATATTTTACCCATTCCTCCCAGGTCGGGATATTCAATTGGCGAGTCTTTATATATCTCTGGAGCACAACTATTTTGCGGATATAAAGATCATTGGGATTAACAGTCAACTCCCACTCCCTGATCCAGTTTCTAAGAAAGAAGGCTTTCATAAAGGTATAGTTAGTGTCCCGGCGGGGTTTGGAGAGTATATAGTTTGGTGTGCTTGGTCGGCAGAGACATCAGATAAGAAGGTCTGTGTCATATCCGCAGGGGGTAGTTATCATCAGGCCTGATATAGAGGTTGGCGCAAGCTCACTACATAGGAATTTCTATCCATCTCAAGGTCAGCACAGTCTGAATGGTCATGAGTATCTATTGGATTAGACAATTAGCTGGAGAGTCTGATGCGTCTGAATCGTCCGAATCGTCAGTGCCACGCGGGCCGTCTTGCTGCTCGCGATAATGGACAGAAAGGTTTTCGAAGCACTACTGCAAGGTATTTGCAAGCCAATCTCCAACCGGATAATGGTCCTTCGACACCTCGCCCGGTGAACGACGTCGGCCAAAGAGCCAAGGATAATAGACGGGTGTATCTGCAACCGTGCGGTTTATTAGCTCTTTAATGGACGGTGCAGATCGAGAGGGCTGGACTGTCCAGATCATCTCCATTCTTGTCGGCAGTACGGAAGCAAATCGGTAATGCCAGTTTCTGTCAAGTGGAACAGCCATGATAGCTCGCGTGTGAAGATTTATAATCTCCTTTACAATGAAAGTAGATTATTTAAAAATCAAGTTCGCCATATTATGTACTTCAGGCTTCGAAGCTTGCGAGCATGATAGGAACAGGGCTCGACAATGCTATGTAAGCGAGGCATGGAAAAAATGTCATAGCCTTCGAACGAGTCCTCGCCAACAAAGATATAATGCGTCAACTAGTCTTTGGAACAGACCATGCGCAATGTGTTTGATGGAGACTGATGAACAAAGTAGCATACCGCGTTCCATTCCGCTGAACCACCGCCATCAAGGTAGCGTTCACATGTACATGGAAACAAACACCGCTCCTGATCTCTGGCTGGGCTCTATACGAAAATGCCGAGAAAGTGGACTGTTCATAGTGACTGTGTCGTTGACCCAGTGAACTCGCTCATAGACGAACGGGCTAAACTCATTGTCGCCGGGTTCGTACACCTTATCAAAGGCAGCTAGCTGCAGCATCCCATCGTTCTTTTTCGACGTGGCGTCTGCTATATTTGGCGACTCCCCGCTCTTCCCCCTTGATTATGAGCTCCTGGATCCGGGCCAGCCCGGATCCACGCATGATGGCCATGTATCTGACCTGCAACATTTTCCATGGGGCGACTCTTCCCGGTTGCTGCGATGTTTTCGAGCAGGTTTTATCTGTACAATGGCCTCTTTCACAGGACTGTCAGTTGCTTTTCGTCCTTGTAAGCAGTGGGGTATTTATGGAGGAAACCGTTCCTCGCAGCTCCAGCCCTATTACAAGCCAGTAATGTGAAGCTTCAACTTCAAGCCTCATGTTGGTTTACTTACATGTTAGCAGCCACCGTTTTCGGTGTCGACAAATCTTCACACACTAATGTAGTGTGGAAATTTTCAACAAGTGTAATTTCTCACTACTTTTTCCAATATGCATCGTACGCCTCAAGCTCCTGTTGAGTGAATGGCACTTCATAGTCCTTTCTCACCATAGGCGGGATGTCGCGTCCAGTTGTACGCTCACAGCCAATCGGTACTGCTCAGGGCATGCTACTTCTGAACCTGAGGTGCTTGAGTAGCTGTTCCAACCAAGCTGCGCAGTTATTGTCATTGATAGTTCGCGGGAGGATGTAATGAAACATCCCACTTTCCTTGCGGTACCATTACCCCGGTAGAGGAGAGAGATAGTCTAATATTAGAAGCAGCGGACAACAATACGTTCCCTAACACCAACGCCTATTGAAGATGCTGGACTGTGGGTAACTGGAACGCGGAACGCCAATGTCTTAAGCTCCCCTACAACATATCTTTAGCACAGTGCCCTGATAGCGGCAAGAAGGCTTTTTATGCCAGTTACTTCTGGACTGTTTCCACGATGTGTTTTGAGGTGTCTGGATACCCATTTGTCACTGCTCAAGCACTCGCCTTTCTGGCAGTATCATTCCCACAGGGGTAAATATAGAGGCAGGCCATGCGATTAGCCATATTTGAGGTGAATTCTGCAGTCTTTCCATAGAATCGACCCTCTGCTATCTGCTAGGTTTGCCCGAAGACGACTGCGAAGTATGAGTCGCCTGATTGAAAGATCCCATTTACTGTCTCATCTAGTGTCCCCGATACAATTTGGACGAGGACAGTTGTAGTCAAAACCCGATTGGTATTGACATAATAGATAGGGTGATAAAGTCACCCTGTCCTCTGCTGCCAACTTGGCCTGCTCTTCCTTTGCGAAACAGATGATAGTGTGAAGTTGTAATAACCAACCGCGGCAACGCACGGGTTCGTATCTTCTTCAACCATATCTGATACCAAGCCTTGGAAAATCAAAAGAAACTGGTGCCAGGTCATCCCATGCTAGGAAGGGCAAGAAACGAGTATAAAGCAAAGAAAATTTGGTAGCACATGTGGCTAGTTCCTCGCATTTTCTCAGTTTCTCAACCACAGTAGGTTTATCTCTAATAACACGAATATACCTCTCGTACCAATTCTTGCACACCAGCACGATCTGCGTTAGGTCATGCTGTGGCAAGCAGGTCAGAAAACATCAGGACAATCTCTGCTGGAAGACGAATGAAACAGATTCAATATGCGATGCGCCGCGCCTTGCTAAACCTTCCAGGTTGTATACACTGGCTTATTTTTTCATCATCGCTCAGATAGTCTAGCTAAACCCGATCTGTCGAGCTTGTAAAATTCAAATGCGACCTTCTAAGGTCTGTCGTAGTCGCTGCCCTGAAACATTCGCTCTGGACATCACCAGTCACGATCACATCTCACACTTGGGCATTATCTTGCTAGAAATGCATCCATTTATATGTAAAGAATAAGCGCAGCCGGCAGTGGTCCGAGGAGCCACAGAAGATATGCAGTGTAGCGTGTTGCTCCAGGATTTTGTCAACTCATGTCTAGTCCCGGAGAGACAGAGATCCAGTAGTTTCCCAGATAGTTTTCATGTATACACTTGTGGCGAAGCAAGTAAAGTGTCTGTCGCCAACGGGGAGTGCTGCAATTCCGTACATAGTCTGTGCGATTCGTGGCACATGCAACGAGTGCCTCGCAGATCTGTATTCTTCGAACGAAACTTTCTCGAATTTCCATTGCCGACGATATTGTGGTCGAAAGGTAAGCCCTCGCCCAGGAAGACGATGAGAAGACCACTGCAAAGGAGATCTTGTAGGGATCATCATAGCCAGAAGAAACCCTCAGGTACGGGAAAAAGGTATTGGGAGATGGATGAAGCTTTCGTTGTGGGCGGGTTGTATCCTCTGACTTCATTTTGTGTTCGTCCGCAACGCACATATTCTCTTCAGTATCTGTCGCTTCTTTTGACAGACCTGATATCTCTGGTATAATCGCTTTGTCAATGTAAGGTTGATTTCGAAGACCGCATGGCTTCGACCACGATGACTTTGTTATAGATATGGACCTGGCGAATGTTGGTTATAAGGACATTCGCCTGCGGTTTCATGGGCTGTTAGTGGGTGAAGGACTCTCGCTCTACACCATATATGGGGTAGGTAGATGTAGTAACTAGAGGGTGCTATTTCGAAGAGTGAAGCATGATATATATTTAAGAACATCGGTGAGCTTCATGGATAGGTCCTTCATCTAGTAATGCAGTTGTTGTTGGACGCCAGACTAAGGTTGCATATGCACAGTCATGCCGATGAGACAGATTATTTCTGTGTCCTTCCTGGAACGAAAAAAGCAGAATAGTTGAACCGAGAGCTCCTTGTGTAGAATCTCAATTTCTCTCGGCCAATATATGTCCATAGCCATATCCATGCCGCATTTATTTCCTGTTATCATATCGACGAGCATGCATCGACCATAAGCAGGCACACGATAGATTCGTTTCCTGTTTGCGCTTGGTCAAGGGTTTCTTCTGGCATTTATCAAACGATATAATGAACAGAATGAAGTTTCAGCTTCGTGTGAAAGGTTGCTATGCAGCGGCTGTAGAGCACATCGCAAGAGCATCGTCCGCGTCTTTACGTGGCCCTGCCTGAAGGGCCCCGGACAGATGGTATAGATGCTAAACTAATGCAAGCACCATACACGCTGCCAGTCTTTTCCAGCTGACATGGACCCAAGATGTAAAGGAAGAGATGTAAACGAGAGATGCTGGCAACGGCACGACGAACTTCAAGCAGCCACTTCTGTGCATCGAATGTCTTAGTCCAGACCATTCGCATGGTAGGTATTTGTGGTGCCCCATGTGTCCATTGCGATTTCTCTGCTGGTGAGTCCATCCTGGCACTGAATGTTCAATGGGGACAACAGCAACAAGATTGGGTCTTGAGACATCCTTCGATGTTTGTTGAGTGGTATTCCGATCAGTTCCTGAGCGATATGCTGATGCAGGACATGCACACAACGTAGATATATCATCGGCACGAGACTTTCTCGACAGGAACACCAGCTCAAGGGTATAAGATGAACAACCGACAGATGGCGCAAGGGTAGTAGCCGCTTGGGGCTACATTGTAGAGAGGGAGTTAGAAATAAGCTAACACTCATACCCAGCTATCAGTAGACCACCTTCTTCAGTCGCTTCAACGAGATAGGATGAAAGATATATTCGCAGCCCATGGATCGTTTTGGTCACCGCTTGAATATGACTTTGCGGAGCGGCCTCAGCATAGGCCTCTGGGTTGAACATGGTAAACATACCCACATCTTGTTCGGGCCTTTCCCAAAACAAAATCGAGAGCTTCAGATTGCTTCTTATGATGTCTTGTCTGTCCGACGATGAAGTTGGCTGTGGCTGCTAGATTCAAATTGTAGGGCGAGGCACCAATTTCTTGGAATTTTCACGCCCCGATAACCTGATACTGGGGCATGAGAAGGGCACCGAACTTAGAACCGGTTCCGCAATCCAGCGGCATTCTCGGCCCAAGAGGGGCTGCTGCCCTCTCCAAAGAGGGAGTCCTGACAACACGGCTGGGTGCTCCGCAGACATTCTGGCGAACCAGCTCGCCGCAGGCAGATCCACAAATTGGGACGAAGCAAAGACTGCGATTTTCACCCGCTGCGCGATAGAACGATCTCACTGAGCCCTAGGAGTGCCCGCGGGAGACGGGGGTGGTCCGCGGACCCAAGCACCCCTGGTGACCGGGGCGGCCAACACATTCGAAATAATCAGCGTTTCGCCCTTGCATAGAGGTAACAGAAGTGACGCCCACCTCAGACAACAGAGGCTGCTTGTTATTAGCCTCGCGTGTGCACCCTCGGGAGGGGATAGCTTACCACGACATCAGGAGTAATGGCCGCAGCAGAAGACAGAGCCGAAGTGCACTATTCAGATTGTCGTTGCTTTGCCAACTCTAGTAGCAACAGGGCCCGCAGGCAGTGCCTCAGTCGTCCGCCAAGCAGTTGGCTTTCCCACATTGGGTATACCTAGATGAAGAAAGTTACCGAATAGTCGGAAAGTAGTAATTGGCTAGCCACAGCTGCTTGGTCGTTCCTCGAAGAGATGGTGCGGAACAACTATGTTAGCTGAGACTTCAGATTGTCAATCTGATGTTTTTGAAACACATGTCCGTGCTTCGTACAGCTTGGTACCATATATATAGAGAATCGCTGATATCTGGAGAACCCAACCAGTGGGAACTTTACATGGTGATGTGCCTGACGATATTCTTGCTATCAACGGCCACATCGCCAGTACTTTCAACTCTTGACCATATATCAGGGTACGAGAACAGCACAGAGTGAACAGACTCAGAATTTCTGCTGCTTCTCTTCGTAGGTTTGCACTCTGTTGGCAGGCGTGTTGCTGGAACCCCGGTAGCAACGGGTGGTCGATGTTCGACAGTGAGAGCTCTATGCATAGACATATCATGATTGAGGAAAAGCGTAAATCGCCTTTCGACTTCGTTCTCCTTAGATACTAGTTCTGCAAATGCGATTATGCATGGTTCAAGCCACTTCATGCTCAGTCGGCCGGAAAGCCTGAAACCAAGATCGGTGGACGTGATGCTCTGAGAAGCTCCCAATTCAAAGTGGCCACAGGATCCGGGATGGCCTTCGTCAGATCCTTAATAAACACCGAGGTGTTGAAACTGTCGTGAACAACATATTCAGATATCTTGACTACCTGGCTTTGTCCCACACAAAGGACACGTCCGATCGCCTGGTCGGCGAGAGCTTGTGAGGTAGGGGTATTAAACATGTGTGTGTTGTGACACAAGTTCTGGAGGTTTGATCCTGCAGCGTTCACATAATAACTGACGGGAGACATGTCGCATTCTCTGACAATTTCTCGTTGTTTTCGTCAGCCATCGCATATGGATCTGAGGTCTTTTGAGTCTTGCTAAGCATGATCCAGGTCGATAATACCCTTAATATACGCTGCATTCTCCAGAAGGGATCAACCTCGTCCACATCGCGCGGGATAGTAGCTAACTAGACATGGAGGGCATGCAGACACAGACAGCCCTAATGCGCAAAAGGCCAACCAGAATCAGTCATTGTATGAAAGATTAATGTCACACGTCTATTTAGTATTTGTCATAGCAGTTTCAAAACCAATGATGCGTTTTGATTGTAGAGAAATTCTTCTCTTCTGTTGCTGCTAATCAAGATAAACGTTTCAAGATGCTTTAGGTAAAGCATCATACAACATTAACATGTCTGTTGATTGATGTCAACGAAAAATGGATTCAGCGTGGACCAAATGCTGGGAAAATAATGATTCATGTTTACCCAGATCTGCAATAGTCTGGCCATCTGCGGTGGCAAACTTCCAAAAGTTATTCCCCATTTCTGGCTTAAAATAAACCGGCTCGAAGGCTTGCGTTACTATTGCGCCTGTAGTGGTCGACACCTTGGGGAGCAAGTTGGTCGTTCATCCTACTTGGGTGGGATCGTCTTTCATCTCTGCCTCCTTAGGCATCTCAGGTGGTACTGGTTTGGTTTTTGAACTCCTCATATTCAGTGTTGTAGAAGTATTGTTTTATCAGCATGGGCAGCAGGGCTAGCAATCTTGAATGGCAGACGATATGTTCTGGCTCTTGTTTCAGGGTATATATTTTGTACAGCCCTAAGCAGTCGTCTGTCGATGGCACACAATCATGTCAGCAATATTTGGTGCGTGTCTTTCTGTTGTCTAGGGCACACATGAGCCCTCTCTTCAGCTTGTGAGTGCCACATTAAGATGGTCACGGACCTTAAGGAGAACCGGTTCGGAGAATTATCGACGAGGACAAGACACCCGGGGTCTTCGCTTTCGGAATACGGTAATGTCTGCAGCAGACTCCAAAGATAGGGGTTAAATAAGTGGTGCGATAGGTATCCACTGTGCAGGTATGGGTGTAATAGTCATGAGTTCTCCATGGCTCTCATTTGCTCGCTTTATTCAGCAGTGGTTTCCAGTAGGTTGCTCTGTTGATGAGTCAATCCTTCCCACTGTACAGCCCTCTCCACAGGCATTTCTATGAGATCCGTCTTTCTCGATTCTGCGGTTCGCTGATGCTGCAGGGGGCCCCCCGGGGGGAATAATTGTTCATTTTTGCTTGTAGGAGTCTATTGTCTTTCCCAGTGCTAATCGTGCTAAATGCTTCTCGAGGGCAAGTTGCTCGCATTCGATTTGGGTATTTTGGAAAGACATATGCGAACACGACTTTGGCTCTTTGACCGATCCGATGGCACCGGCCAAACACCTGTTTGTGGTTTGTACTGCACCAGTCGGTCTCCATCAAGATTATGTGTGCGGCGTGGGTAAGCGTCAGTCCGCGCGAGGAGGTGCCAGTTGTACCGATGTAGATTCCAACTTTGCACGGCTTACCGATACAGAAGTGGTAGCAGAGCGAGAGAATTGTTATATTAGGACATGTTGCCTGGACGAGTTGAACATGGTTATGGTGCTTGTTGCGCTGTAGGTATTAAAAATAAGCACACAGTGGATAACATCTAGTCACTGCCCGTACTGACTCACATAATCCCGGCTCTCCGTTAGGTTCAGGAATACGCCCCATGGCAATGTCCTTGGGCGACTTTAGGTACCGGGTGCTCCCGTAAGACCTTGTTCCATCCTAAGGTAACAGCATTGTCCGAGAGAAATCCCATAAGGAGCAAGCCGGACCAAGAGTTGGCCACTGATACCACCAAATCCGCATTCTATGAGAGTAGTCACTGTCTCAAGAGCAATATTTACAATTTGCTCGTCATTGATTCTGCCCCTCCAGTAGCCGACAGAAACCACAACCACAAATGTAGCAGGAAGTCAATTTCTCGAAGGCTAATATCCATCGATCTCTAGAGAAGCGCTCATTTGGTGAGGATTACTCGCAGACCATGTGCTCTCTGGTGGTTGGGCGGCCAAGATATGCTCTTCTTATAGGGCAAGACAAGGTACTAGCTCGACGGAACATACCGGGTTATTCCATTGTCGATGCTGTATCTCGGAATCTTCCACCTGGTGAGGGTAATGCTCTCGAGCGAGAGGTGGGATTTTCCTGGCTGTTCCTCAAGCCTATCTTTGCCACCGGACAACTGTCACTCAGTCCCAACGTCCGGGTTTACTGTGTTCACCGCAGCCTATATGCGTCCCGCTCTCTTTGCAGCCGGAGATACTTCGTTTCCCTCCTCGTCTGACTGCGAGGGTTTTTGTCCGAATTCTCGTCATCCAACGCTGAATAGTTTGTCCAGGACGTTATGTCTGGTATGAACTGCTCTGTGTTGACGACTGCTTATCTGATGTTTCATCCGATGTCTTTGCTAACCTCATCGGGTTTCCCGCTTAGTAGAAGCGAACTTTGATACCGACCAGATCGTCTGGATTGTTTGACTTTAAGACAGTGTCCTTATTGTGATAGAGTTGTTGATGGCTACCGGTTTGATTTGCCTAATTTTGATGTTTTATAGGCTCTCAGCTGAGGATCTGTGATCTCTTGAAGCAACTCATCTGTTCGCGCCGTTGATACACTTAGGCGCCGGAGATCTTCGGGGACCGTTGGCTTGTCTGAGATGGTTAAGCCACTTCGAAATGGCCTCTTCTAATATCTCTTCCATGTTGAGGTATATAATTTATAGCCGTTGCTAACTGTGAGCTCTCCTATCGCGCAGGCATTGTTGTGTCTCTCTCAGCAGTTCTATGTCATCTGAATCCAAGGAATAATTATATCCAGGACGTGGAATTGTGAAAGCGTACATCTAGTCTCGGATGATGCTTGTTAGATGTTTTGGACGCTGTAGCCAATGTCTTGCCAGGCTTGGAACCTGTACAGGGTAGTCCAGAGTGTCTTCCAGAAAGGCCTTTCATCTCTCGGATGATGACATGTGCCTTCTAGGGTTGGGGTTTGCATCAAACAATTATCTGAGATAGTTTGAAACGCGCCTGTGGTTGTATATAAATATATATTCACGCCGGGAAGTATCTGACCAGGGTATCCCATCATCCAGCAGGTTCATGCTGTTATCGAATGGGAATTCAAACGAGTGGCATGTTTGGAGGCGATGCTGATTTACCATTACCATCAAAACCGGAATTCAGATGGAAGGAAACCTAGGTAAAGGACTCAGACATGCCAGACAAGCTTCCGAAATTGTTGGATTCCGTCCGAGAAAGCCTTCACATAAGATAAATGGCCACATGTCTATTTCCGGCCAGTAAGCTGGACGAATGAAGGGGACGAAAGTGTCTTCCCCTTATATCCCAGACAAATGCTATGAGAGTCGTCTGGCCGTGTAAATATTGGTATTGAGATCTTTAGTAGCTAAGACTAAGCCTTTTCTGTCGAGATGACTTTTCTGTATGATAGTGGCTGTGCATCTTCATCAGGTCCCCCTTTAGGGTCCTGTATCCAGCCTCATTAAATCACGTCCCAGATTCGGTCTAGGAATGATCCCCTTTCATGAGGATGTGCTTAGCAGTGATATGTCCACTATCCCAGTCACAACCACAGATCAAGCTCTTCATCGGTTTCAGGAGCTAGGATATATACTATATTATACGATATCTCATTAGTGATTGCACCAATAAGTTTGTAGCTTTTTATACACTTGGAATACATACCAGAGTAAGTTTGTTGTATTCCATATGAACATGCTCGACATGGTAGATATGATATGTTGATTCCTCCACCTCTTCTTCATCCTAAATATGCCCTGTGGGCCTGGTGGACCTTTGGCTATCTCTCTTCTGGTACAGGCGAGATTCAACTTGGTCATGGGTGATGAGCGAGTAGAAACCAGTTCTTTGGCAATATCGAGGTTATACCCTCGAAGAAATTGGTGCCCAAGACCTTTCATGCGTAGGATGGTATGCCGTATATATTTATTTCTCTGGCTTGGTTTGTGAATTTAGGGCAAGCCCGCTCGACAGGCATTCTTCGGCTGCCTGTCTTCGTAGTCTCTAGGCAGGTGGATCGCGTGATCGATTCAGGAAGACTATAATGGAGTGTTGATGGACCATGTATAGACTATGAGTATATAGAGTCAACAAATTAGGGTTATAGGGTTATAGGTTGAATAGTCCGTTCTGTGGTTGAGGATATCATATATAGAGGCCAAGTCATGATGGAGATGGAGAAGAGGAGAAAGCAGTGGGAGGAAATGGGGATTTTTATACACCTACTTGGCTGGAATATTCAATATTAAAAAGCAATTGAAGCAGTAAATAATCGAGGATTCATCATCCCCATTGATAGACGGATGGATGAATGCCCTAAGAGTCAGGCATTCAACTCCCGAACAGTGTGACTACGGAAGGAATCGGATTCACCATTACATAGTTACATACACATGCAGCACGGACAGCACAGACAACAAATCAAAAGTTAATCCTGCTAATAGCCACATCTCTTCATCATCAACCCCATATTAAGCAAATAGTTCATCTGAACCAGACACCATGAACAGCACCCCAGATTCGAACCAGGCCAACCAGCGAACCATCCCCGGCACTTAAACCTTCCCGAACCGAGTCACCCCCAAACCTACGCAGCCCCCACGATGGCACAATTAACTTTTTCCTCTCACTTCCACCCAATCAATATGAATAATGACCCATCAAGCATCATGACCAACCTGCGCCCCTCGAAGTATATCAGAGTTGGGGGAGGATGCATTAGTCCGCTTGGCGATCTTCCAACTAACATTCCGGGATGTGGGGAGAGCAAGAGCCGGCGTGTGAATCGTGATGCTTTGTTAGTGTGGATTGCTGATTGGCCCGGGGCAGCACGGCAAGGATTAGCGAGGCAACTGATAGGCAAAAACGGGGATCCACTCCATGTTTGGGTCGGGAAACTTTGACATGCAACGGCAACACGGCGCTACCACATTTGCAAGTGATTATCCTACTACCTTACTTACTTAGTGACTATGTAAATACATCGAGTAAGTCTAATTCAATGGTTGAATAACCATAATTAATTATAGAAACCATTTTCCAGCAAGTTTATTTACTTATACCCTTCTGGATTCAATTTCCCATGATTTAATTATTTGATTACAAGAATTCACATGCATCGGGGACCTCCAATTCCAAGAAACTCATCCAAGAGAAGTTCCCGACACTGCAATCATTCTCTACCTACCAGTCACTATTTCCAAGCATTATAGGCAGAAGATTAAATCTAATGGGACAGTGATGTGACACCGACATCGCCTGGACTGGTTGGCAACCAAGTGTATTCCTGTATTTCCTCCTATGAGAAACCTACTTAGACTGATTCAGGCTCACCGGTGAACTCCCCATGGTGGTCGCATGATCAGACCGCCCAGTGAACCGTGTCCGACCGTGACAACGCTTTAAAGTATGGGAATCACCGTGATTGCCGCCCATTCCCCCACGTCGGGGCTCACCGGGGAACATGGGGAGAGAAGGCAACGTGTCTAGGTAAATTCAATGTATAGTGTCCTAATTTCGGAGGAATGATCTCCGGGGAGGGGGTGACGAGGGGAAATAGATAGACAGAGTGAAGGGGGAAAGAGAGGGAAGATGAGGTTGTATTGGCTGAGTGCAGAGGATTTGACGATACGAGTAGGTAAAGGAAATCCGGACATCTGATAAGCACCTCCCGTGCAGCGGGGGGAACCAGGCCAATAGGAGAGGAGTAATCAGGTGATCCGCCAGTCTGCAGGATCTCTTGGCGTGCAGGCAAATGCGAGTTTCTCTCCAGATTCCAACAAGTCTAGATTGCGACGGCGTATTGCTTATACTATAGGGAAAAAAATAAACTAATGGATTCCGAGGGAAAAGAATTCTTGTCTAGCTTGTACCAATGGCTCATAATACTGAAGAGAAGAATTTTCTCTCTCGCTTCGAAAGCAATTAAAAAATCCTACCCTACCCTACCCTAATACTTCCGTTGCCACCCGATTCCTCCCGATGACAGAGCGGGCAACTGCCATTGGCGGGCGGGCCAGCGGATTCCCGCCGATAGATAACGGACAGATTCTGTGACCTCAAAGTATCGACTAACAGCCCGAACTTCGGCGCCACCGTTAAACCCGCCCCGGAAGCCGGCATCATTTGCCGTTTGGGGCGTTGCCAGGAAATGCCCGCCTGCAGCGGAGACTCCCTACACTACTTACTATACAGTGGATGGCCTGAGGGAGGGGGGGACTTTATGTCCGACTCCGGCTGTTCTCCCTCTCATACTATCCACTCCCTCTATTCTGACTCTCTCTCCCCGCCCTCGCCCCTCCCCTCCTCGAAAACATAAATCGGCCTTTCCCCCTCGCCATCTTCTTCTTTTCTCCCTCTCCCTTCCTCTCTTTCTTCTCCAGACTACTTCTCTTTCTTTCATCTTTCTCTATATATTCCTGTTTTCTAGATACCCCAGTTAAAAGTTCTCTCAATCAATCCTCCCTTCAACATGTCTAACCTTCCTCACGAGCCCGAGTTCGAGCAGGCCTACAAGGGTATGTTCAATTGTCCCTCCTTTCCGAAAATTAAAGAAGGGTAAAAAAATCTAACATCAATCTTCTTCAGAGCTTGCCTCGACCCTTGAGAACTCCACCCTCTTCCAGAAGAACCCCGAATACCGCAAGGCTCTCGCCGTCGTCTCCGTCCCCGAGCGTGTCATCCAGTTCCGTGTCGTCTGGGAGGATGATGCCGGCAACGTCCAGGTCAACCGCGGTTTCCGTGTCCAGTTCAACAGCGCCCTCGGTCCCTACAAGGGTGGTCTCCGTTTCCACCCCTCCGTCAACTTGTCCATCCTCAAGTTCCTTGGTTTCGAGCAGATCTTCAAGAATGCTCTCACTGGCCTGAACATGGGTGGTGGTAAGGGTGGTTCCGACTTCGACCCCAAGGGCAAGTCCGACAACGAGATCCGTCGCTTCTGTGTTTCCTTCATGACCGAGCTCTGCAAGCACATCGGTGCCGACACTGACGTTCCCGCTGGTGACATTGGTGTCACCGGTCGTGAGGTCGGCTTCCTCTTCGGCCAGTACCGCAAGATCCGCAACCAGTGGGAGGGTGTTCTCACCGGTAAGGGTGGCAGCTGGGGTGGTTCCCTCATCCGCCCTGAGGCCACCGGTTACGGTGTCGTCTACGTATGTCTATCCTTCCATAATAAGTCTTCGAATACAGTACTAACGATAAACAGTACGTCGAGCACATGATTGCTCACGCCACCAACGGCCAGGAGTCCTTCAAGGGCAAGCGCGTTGCCATCTCCGGTTCCGGTAACGTTGCCCAGTACGCCGCCCTCAAGGTCATCGAGCTTGGCGGTTCCGTCGTCTCCCTGAGCGACAGCCAGGGCTCCCTCATCATCAACGGCGAGGGTAGCTTCACCCCCGAGGAGATTGAGCTCATTGCTCAGACCAAGGTTGAGCGCAAGCAGCTCGCCAGCATCGTCGGTGCTGCTCCCTTCAGCGACGCCAACAAGTTCAAGTACATTGCCGGTGCCCGCCCCTGGGTTCACGTCGGCAAGGTCGATGTCGCTCTCCCCTCCGCCACCCAGAACGAGGTTTCCGGCGAGGAGGCCCAGGTCCTCATCAACGCTGGCTGCAAGTTCATCGCCGAGGGTTCCAACATGGGTTGCACCCAGGAGGCCATCGACACCTTCGAGGCCCACCGTACCGCCAACTCCGGCGCTGCTGCCATCTGGTACGCCCCCGGTAAGGCCGCCAACGCCGGTGGTGTCGCTGTCTCCGGTCTGGAGATGGCTCAGAACTCTGCCCGCCTCAGCTGGACTTCTGAGGAGGTTGATGCCCGTCTCAAGGACATCATGCGCGACTGCTTCAAGAACGGTCTCGAGACTGCTCAGGAGTACGCCACCCCCGCCGAGGGTGTCCTGCCTTCCCTGGTGACCGGATCCAACATTGCCGGTTTCACCAAGGTGGCTGCCGCCATGAAGGACCAGGGTGACTGGTGGTAAATGCGAAAGCCGACCCCACGGCTTATGTCATGATGATTATGCAGTTTGATGTTCCCTTTCAGCGCGATGGATAGAGGCGCCGGTGTTTTGGTAGTTTTAGATGGATGCATAATGATATCCTTTTCAATCCATAATCCATAAATCAAGTAGTTGCATATACCATTCTAATCGTAGACAAACCTTCTCAAACTCACAATCATCACTAATGCTTGACGCGTACATTATAGTCTAGTACTTAGTTTATCCTTCGTCCTATCACATCTTGACCGAAAGTCTAGCATAGACTACTTGACCATATACACATTGCTCTGCATGATTGAAGTAAATTTCATGAGTCATGTTAATTACCTTAATCCATATACACAGGGTAACCATGAATCAGCCAACTGCCGAGTCCTCATTCTAATGAATTCCTGATCGACTAGTGATTAGCTGAGATGACAATATTGAAAAGCAATGCACTTAACGAACTCTTTCACATGACGGCAAAGTCTGCTGTGATCCCCTCACGAGATATGCCTCCTAAGACCGTTTGTTACTCTCCCCAAGACTGCTTATGATTAATTGGGTTATGGAAGAGTTGGGGGTATCGGAGGTAGGCATCAAAACCACGTGCATGCATGCATCTACCTATCAAGCAGGAAAAAAGTACTTACCTCACTGTCAAAGTCAAGTCTGTGTCGGAATATTCCTACTGCGACTTATGATGAGCGTTACCTTTTCTTCCCTTTCCTTCCTATCCGTCCTATCTTATTCCTGTAGCCTCCCAAATCTGGTTGGTCAATGCAGTCTTTGTTCGGTCATGAGGTATACATACTACTTACTTAGTAGGCACAGCTTCACTCCTGTGGACATACAAGGGTCTCTCTCTATCCCTCCCCAACTGACCCTAATTGAGTAGATTGTATCTCGGGCGTATTTACTATGTTGTACTTTGAGGTAATCGTAGGTAGTAGCGTTGTTACTACTTCTCTCAGGCCTACATTATCTCTCTGATTACCCTTCATCAGCAATAGTATAATGTCAGTATTAATAAATGCACTAACTACTTCATCAGAGCTAGTTCGCATATATGCAAGTATATATGTACAAGACTCCAGCAATGCAACAGCCAACTCCACGCTAAAACACAATCCAAAAGTATAGGGTATCATGGCAAATCTCCTCCCGTAGAGATAGTCAAAACAACAATGGTATAGTAGAACGAAAGAAGAGAAAGGGAAAAAAAAAAGGCTAATCTGCCCGCTCTGCACGCTCTCCCCCCTGCTCTGGCCATGGCGCCAATTCATGCATCAATCCTCCTGACGTCTGCTTCGTGTGGTCGGCTAGCTGCACCGTCGGCAACGGCTCCGACACTACGCTGCGCCGGCGCGAGAGGACCCCACCCACCGATGGGTTCTCCTTTTCGCGCGCCATCACGTTGGCTTTGATGCGACTGCGCCGGCGGGGGTGCCGCAGGTGCTCGTTTGGTACCGGGTCCACTTGTTTCTTGGCTGCCGGTACTATGTTGAGGTAGATGGGGAAGATGGCGCCCGCGCTGAATAGCGCCACCAGCACGCAGTAGGAATAGCGGATCCCGCCTGCCAGCTCAGCAGCGTACTGCGCGAACGGGAAGAAGGCACCGCCGCTGATGGCCACTGTGAGCAGTACGGTAGCAGTCTTGGTGTGTCGACCGGTACCGCGGAGCGAGATAGCGAAGATGATGCTGAATGCGCCGCTCTCGAACAGATACACCATCATAGCCATGGCCTCGGCGGCCCGCCCGGTCATTTTCATGCACAAGATGGAGAAGAGAATCATGCCGATGTAAGAGAGCATGAGTATCCAGCGGGGTTTGAGGAACCATTGCAGAAAGGCGGCGAGAAAGCGGCCGATCGCGAACACCGTGTGCGCGACCGTGAGCTGTTCAAAGGGACTGAGGTAGGACAGCGGGTGCACGGCGCGGACGTAGCTGTCGAAGCTCATCGAAATCACTTCTTGGCCGGCACAATAGAAAAACTGAGACCACACGCCGAGCCCCAGTGTCAGCCAGACCACGGGGACACCGGCGACAGTGGCCCGGTTGTCGGCGCGGCGGCGGTTGGCCAATTCCTCGAGATCCTCGTCTGATGCCTCTGGAATAGGCAGGTAATAGAACGCGAGAGCGAGGAGCACATCGAACAGTGCGATGCCCAAGTACGTCCACTGCACGTCAACTAGAGTGCTCACGTCGGTTACAGCTTTGAAGAGAACCTTCTTGGCCAGCAGCTGCGACACGACGCTGCCGATAGCCTGCACACCCTGCGAGATGTTCAGCCGAATCTCCGAGTTCTCGAGCGGTCCGCATAGTGCAATGAACGGATTGGCGGCCGTCTCGAGCACCGCCAGTCCACTGCCCACAATGAAATTGGACACAATGAAACCAGGGTACGATGTTAGCACGGCTGACGGCCAGAAGACCAGAGTGCCGCAGGCGTAGATGCACAGCCCGGTGATGAAGGTGCACTTGAACCCCCAGCGCTTCAGCACGACGCCCCCCACAAACGTCGGCGCCACCAGATACCCCCCAAAGTAGACCGCATGAAGACCAAACGACTGCCAGATGTCTAGACGCAGGATATCCTGGATCTGCTCATTCAGAATAGCCAGCAAGCCGTAGGCAAATCCCCAGAGGAAGAATAATATGGTCGTCAGCGCGATCGGCGCGATGGACTCCTTGTTGCTCAGCTTCAACATGTTGGCCGGCTTCTTCATATTGACAAAATCGAAAAAGGTGATGCTGGGGGGATACGACGTGGTGGTGGTGACGGTGTTCGTTCGGTTCTCGACATCCGGAGGCGCCTCGGGCGCGGTGGTCAACATGTCAGCCAGATCCACCCGGGCCGAAGCGGCCTGACTGCTGCGGCTCTCCGAATGCGACGGCTTATTGTCCTGGATGGCGGACTGCTGTGAGCGCGACGCGCGCCGGGCGGTAGGAGGCCCGGTGATGGTCGGGAGCTCGGGCGGAGGATCAGGGGCGGGCAGGGGAAGGTCTGTGGCCTGGGAGCTCCCGTCAGTGTCACGGATCAGCTTCGGGATGAGTCGCGCGACGAGCGGCTTGAGACTGGGCACACAGGCACAGATGACGGAAACGTTGACTTCGATGACGGACCACATGAATGAAAACGCCCCGTACCCTGGGGCGATCAGCAGGAAATAGGGAGAAAGAAAGGACAGGGGACGTACAGCTGAGGTCATCACCCGGGGTATCCTGCAGATGGACTTGTTTCAACGCGATCTGACGTGAGGTGGCCGCATCTTGAATGTAGGCAATGCGAATGACGTCGACGACGGCGACAAAGAATCCAAAACTGAAGGTGATGACGAGGATGATCTTTTGTTTGCGCGGCAGTCGCATTTGCGTAAGAATGGGATTGGGCAGGAAGAGAATGGCCAGATCGGTAACAATGTTGACCGGGGACGAGGACAAGTATAGAGTCAGGATATCGATGCACTTGGCACCCTCGGGCAAGGGATAGGAAACGGCGGCGCTGACGGGACGGCATTGGAAGACATTGACGAGGGTCAGGGCGAGTCCAGCGGCATTGACGACGAAAAGGGTGACGTAGTTGGCTAAGCGAAAGACCTTCTCGCCTTGGGTGAGGGTTAGGTAGAAGACCAGAATGGAAGTTTTGACGGCCATGAGGGCCGGGTTCTGGGGCAGTCAGAGGGGAGCGATGGCGGAGGAAGGAGTCCCGGGCGACTCACGTAGAGGACGGTGAAGGCATAGTCGGCGCGATTGAGGCCAGCGCGCTGGTCCTCGCGTATATCGGAATCGTGCAGACCCAGACCTTTGTGGGTGGCATAGAAGAGGGAGAAGGAGAAGCCGAAGTCGAGGACCTGCGGGAAGATCGGAGATGAGGAGCTGACTCAAGACGAGAGGAAGGACGGGGAAAAGTAAAAAAAAAACGTACCCAGGCCAGGAGCATCAAATAGTCATGGAGGGCGACCTTCTGGACAATAAAAATACGGGAGATAAAGCGCAGGGCCACGAAGACAGTTGCGATGACGAAGAAGACGATGGAGACGGTGAGAACCTCGGGCCGTTGGTCTTGCATGACGAAGTTGGGGCGACAAGGGCGAAGAGGGAAGACGAGGGGGGACAGGGAGGTCGGGCCATGATCGGATCAAAGCATGATCTTGAAGATGATATATAGGAAGATAAAAGAGGGAGAGATTGTGTGAGTAAAATGGTGGAAAAGAGATGAGGTGAAGAAAGGGAAAAGTGGATGCAGAAATTGAGGGGAAGCGGAGACAAGAAGAAAGAAGAGAGTCAAGTCAAGCCTAAGCCTGGAAGGTTAAAACTAAAAAATACTAATACTAATACTAATACTAACAAAGTCCCAGTGGGTTTTTTTCCTTTGTGTGCGTGGGTCCCCCGGATTAGATAATAGCATTATATTAATTAGTTGGTGATGATATTATGGTTTGATGTTGTTCAAAGGATCCAGGAATACGGTTTATTGGGACGATCCAAATAGCAAAGCCGACGATCGGCGGCTCCTCGCGTGTTGCGCCAGGATTGAAGCTGTTCGCAGCCATTCTTGGATGGTCTTGGAGATGTGCTGGACATTCCAGTTCCTTCAGCCAGCCGGCTTGAATGCAGGCTAAATTGCATAGTGGTCGTCTATCTTGCATGGAGTATGCAGAAATGCCCGTAAATAATTAGATAGTGAGCAAAAGAATATGAAAGGGGTATCAACAGTAGACCACCAATTGATTGGGTATACTGCAGGGGACGGGAGATGCATGGGATAATAACTATCCGTTTAACTTACTTCTTCTCTCCCACTATTTCTTCAACTATTCATTATCCCCGACCTTTCCCAAACCCTAACTGCCCAATATTGCTACTGATATGGCTGCATCTGCATCTGCATCTGCCAAGTACCTTAAATAACTTTGAGTATCATCCACTAACTCAATTCTTCGTACTTTCTGCTCTGCTGACTCCCGCCCAGCATCACATGGAGCCCTTCAAAATGTCCCAATTCGACGCCCGGCCATCGCCAGGCCATAAAACCCCGACCAGCAGCAACAGCAGCAGTCAGTCAGTCCCTCAATGCAGTATCTTCTCATGAAACCCGCCTTTCTGTTGGCCGTCCTAGCGACAGCCACCACAGCGCCAACCTGGACCCAGACCATCTGGCACGATATTCAAGCTGCGACCAGCTGCACTGCCTGCGAGGTGACTGACTGACTGTTCATCCAGATTGTCATGGACCACGCTGATCTACGCCCATAGACGCTGCTCAAATCACTTCAACAAGCATCTCAACTCGGTCCATCGACCCTCCAGACCATCCTCACCGAGGTATGCATTTTAAGCAAGGTAAATAATAAATACTATACTACCGTCTCCACCTCGGACATTTCACTAATCTTATCCTCCCAGATCCTCGACGCCGACTTCTGCACCGGACTCATAGCCTCCCAAGTCCCCAGTGCATACTATGTGCTTCGTCAACTGTCCATTCCATCAGACACCGCGCAAACCTTTTGTGCCAGCGTGTTGGATTTGTGTCCGTATCCGCCGATTCCTCCTATCAACCTGACCTTCCCTCCCCCATATTCCCCTATCACCACTACCACCAAGAAAAATAACAAAGATAACAATATAACCCTCCGAATCGCCCACATCACCGACACCCACGTCGACCTCCAATACACCCCGGGCACGAGCACCCACTGCCGCAAGCCCATCTGCTGCCGCCAATACCACGCCTACGATGCCCCAGGCCGGTCCAAAACCCCATGCTCAAGCTGGGGAAGCCCACACTGCGATCCCCCATTAAAACTACTACACAACATGCTCTCCACACTACAATCACAACAACCACACCTAACCCTCTTCACCGGCGACATCGTCGCCCACGACATCTGGAACACAAGCCAGACATCAGTGCTAGCAAGCTTCAACGCGACCAACTCCGCCCTCCACACCCTACTAAACAACAACAACAACCACCACCCAATCTACTCCGCCATCGGAAATCACGACACCCACCCCGTAAACATCTTCCCAGGGAGTCTCAACATCCCAAAAGAACTAAACGTAGAATGGACCTACACCGCACTAACCACCCACTGGAGAACACTCCAAATTAACCCTACATTAAGAACTACTAGATATGGCGCATACGCAACAACACATACCCTCCCTCCCACATCACCCACACAAGAACAAACCCAGCCCCCAACCCCGAAAATGAAAATAAAAATAATCTCCTACAACAGCAACCTCTACTACCGACTCAACCTCCTCCTCTACACGACCCCTATGCCAGTTGACCCCATGGCCCAGTTCACGTGGCTGATCAGCGAGCTCCACACCGCGGAACAAGAGGGGGTTAATGTCCTTCTGATAACGCATATCCCTATCTCGAGTAAAGATACTTTACCTGCGTATGCTGATTCCTTACGGAGGATACTCTATAGGTACAAGGATACGGTCGTGGGTGTGTTCTGTGGTCATGGACATGTTGATACGTTTGGGGTGTTTTATCGTTCTCATTCTTCTGGTGGTAGTAGTAATAGGAGTGCTGGTAGTCGTGATAGTGATAGTGATAGTCATGAGAATCAGGGGCACCGGCAAGGGAAGATCACTGTGGAGAACAACAACAACAACAACAACGAGGTGACAGTGGAGAAAGGAGAAGTGATAGGCGTGGAGATGATGGCGCCGGCGATGACGCCTACGTCGGGGTATTCTGCTTTTAGGGTGTATGATGTGCAGTTTAATAGTGTTGGTGGTGGTGGTGGGTGGAAGGTATTGGATTTCGAGGAGTATATTGCGAGATTCCCTCAACATAGTCTTCAAGGGGATAGTGGTGAGGTAGAACCGCAATGGGTTAGGTATTACTCTGCTATGGAAGCTTACGGGAAGTATGTCTATCCTAATGGGGCTGGTACCGGTACTAATGGCATTGGTGCTGGGGCGGAGGCTGGGGGCGGTGCTGCTGCTGCTGGCATTGGACCGCACTTCTGGGCGAAGCTGACGGATGTTATGGAGACGGATTGGAATGTGTTTAATCAGTATTGGGCGAGACGGACTAGGGGGTACAATGTCTTAAGTTGTGGGAGGGGTTGTCGGGAGAAGGAGATTTGTCGGTTGAGAGGACAAGATTGTCAGTCTAAAAGGGGGGATGACCATGAGGCTATTCCTACGGATATGGGAGTGGAAGGAAGCGCTCTGGCAAGTTGGCTAAGACAGGTTCAACAGTCTTATTCTTCTTCTTTCTCTTAATCATTCTAATCGTGATACATACACGTCAGTCATACTGCAGATAGATTCGTCCCCAGGACAATCTAAAGAATGTGTGTGTGTGTGTGTGTGTGCTAAGGTATGAACAAGAAATCAAAATCATCATATCTAAATCAGTCAATCAACGAGTGACAAGAAGGGTAAAATATTTCCGTTCCATCCCGGCCATCTACTGAATGTACCACTCCGCGCCCGTCAGGCGTCCCTCGGACTCGGTACCGAACTTCTTGAACAGCTTCTCCGACAGGTCGATCGACACATCGTCACAGCCCATGCACTTGTCCCAGACGGTACCGTAGTCGGTCACACCGTTGTAGGTGATCTTCACGGTCTTGCCGCAGTCGCTGTCTTGCATGATGCCATGGGGAAGCGCAACCACCATGTCGGTGTTGCCGTTGCTGGTGATGCCGCAAGATCCCAGTCCAGCGACGTAGTAGGTCAGATCACCCGTGCAAGGAGACCCGGAGGAGCAGCTACCGGAGTATCCACTGCTGCTGCCGCTGCTACCACTGCTGCCGCTGGAGCTGGAGCTGGAGGCCGAGGTGGTGGCCGCAGCGGGAACGGTGGTAGTGGAGGGGGTCCAGGCGGGCTCTTGGCTGGTAGTGGAAGGAGTCCAGGCAGGCTCCCATTCACTGGTGGAGCTGGAGCTGGTGGGGGCAGGAGTCCAGGCGGGTTCCCACTCACTGGTGGAAGTCGAAGTGGTGGAGGATGCGGGCTCGGGGGTCCAAGCAGCGCCCCAAGCGGTGGAGGTGGAGGTAGTGAAGGAAGAGGGCTGGTAGTTGACGGATTGCTCAGGCTGGCTGTTGCCGGGCACCTGGTATTGAGAGTCGGGGGTAGGGCTAGCGGCAGCGGATTCGGTAGGGGCAGCGCCGTAGATGGTGGTGGTCACGTCGACAGTGGTCCAGACGACGGAGGTGACGGTCTGGTAAACAATTTCGGTTGAGCGCTTCTCAACAGGAGCAGCAGAGCCAAAGGCGGCAAAGAGAGTGCCGGCCAGGGCGAGAGACTTGGAAAGAGGGGCCATTGTAATGGATGTGAGTTGTTTGATATAGGATTGTGGTGGTTGTTTGGTGGAGTGATTTGCTTTCGGTTGACAATGTAGGGTCACTGTTTTCTTTTGGAAGGATTGATGCTCTGGTCGACAGAGGAGTCTAAGGAATGCGTACTGCACAGCAGTATAGAGCAAAAAACCCAAGGAATGAGGGTGTAAAGAAGGAATGACCGAGCGTCGGCGTCAAAGAGAGGACGGACTGTAAGGTGGAAGAGGAGAGGGAAAGAAGCAGGTGAGAAACGAAGGAGGGAGAGGGAAAGTATTTGTATTAGAATTGGGGCCAATGGTATGTATGTATGGATGGATGGATGTATGGTGTGTATGGTACCAATTGGTATTGGGGGGGGTGAATCACCGTCGGGATCCACCGCACCAACAAGTAACAACACCAAAGAATCCATCTTCCTTACCCTCACTCTCTGTCTCTCAATCTCGCTCTCTCATGAATGAAGCCTAGACTCCACTTAGTCCAATTACTTTTTTGACCCCCCCAGACCCACACTCTTTCTTTTCCTCCCCCCACCGCCAACAGCTCGTGAACCCTCGATCTCCGCCAATGCCCGTTAAGCCCTTCACTGCCCGACCCTCACCGGTCTTCCCAGGGCAATCTCGTCCTCCATGGTTGGCAGTGGTCGGGCGCGGCCCGGAACCAGCGCAGCATCCTACTCGGTCTGATTGGGGAGCTCTCCCTCGTACCTGACGCAGCCATCTCATCTTACAGCTGTTACCATTGAAAGAAGCAAATAAAGAACACGCAAAAGAAAGTCAAAAAATACTCTACTCCGTACTTCCAGGCACACACCAATCTGGCAGGGTCTGATCGGAATCCTCGGGGTCAGGCCCAGTAGTTTGGCTGATTGGCGGTTCGCATTGACGCCAGTGTCTCACCAAGCCGTGCCTGGATGGCACAGACACCTCTCACTGGCTGAACTGGGGCCAGAGTGGGCAGTTGTTCTTCGGATTGACTTTTGAGTAGTCTGCTGGTGCGTTAGTTCAGCCACGCTCTACCGTTCCTTGCCTGCACTGACTTTTTGGTTGGGGAAATTGGGAGAAACCGCCTTTCAGCTGGAAGCGTGCGGTCATGTTGCCTGCAGGGCTCTCTTTTCCGCTTCCTTCAGGGGGATCAGCGTGGCAATCCTTGGGTCGTTCCGCCCAAAAGGAGGGAAATTGGCGGTGCCTGACCACTAAGCCACTCGACACGAGAAAACTAAATGGTGTTTTCCGAATACACAAAAAAAGTCGAACTAGACTAGGCTGGACGGGACTGAAACTACAACAATCAGGTGCCGTCATCTGTTCAGGTCCAGGTTCAGGTTTCACCGGGCCGAATGTTGATGTGGCGAACTCGGCGGGTCTTGGAGCCCATCAAAGGGAACACGGCCTATTGAAGACCAAGTTGACGTGTCGCACATCCAGGCACCGACCAGTCACATCTCGTCAGCAGCATCTCCCCTTCGCTTTGTACACAGTCCATATTTCGTGTGGTGGGAGGAAAAGAGGGGAACCATCCTTAGTGGCAGGGATGTTGCCCTGATCTGACTTTTTTGCCCTACCGGTGGGCTACTGCAGGACAGTCCAGCCGCGTCCATTCGCAAAACGACTGTCTTATTCGGTTGTTTTGGTCTTTCTTTTCGCGCCGCTAATCTAATAGTGTGGTCTAGGCAGTCCAATCCTCGGGACGAACGCCACTGGTAGATGTGAAACACACTCAATGGTGCTTTCGCACAATAAACAGTCAGATCCATCTGATGGATCTGAAATCTGAATATCAGGCGAGACGCCAAGCCAGCCAACCGGACTCTATCGCAGGGCTCCATCGTCCGTTTCATCCGTCACTCGCGTGGCTTGATCATCCACCGAGTACTACGGTGTATCTACTATCTAGACTGACTTCTGATGTGTAGTGCTGATACTTTAGATTCTACCCCTCTATCCAGTCGCATACTGAATATATTCACTGTACATTACATCATTAACAAAGATCAACATTGATTGAATGCAGCATTGATAAAAATGAAGCGGAGGATATTTCCGCATTCCACCGATCATTTTTATCAAATTCTCCATTCCAATCACCATTCCGATCGTCCTACCCGAAGTATTTCACAGAGTATCTTACTCAGAAGTATGTCCGACCTCCCATACGGTGTAAGTAAACATGCACATCCATACCACCACCACCACCAACAACAACAATCACATTGCAACAAAACAACCCCCAAATTAATTAATAAACACAACATACAACACAATGCTTACCATAGCCATCTAGACTAGATAACATATAGAAATCTACTACGGAGTTCACGGAATGACAAACACCCCCAACCCACCTGAAACCAACACAACCTAGACACTACTACCACATATAGCAAAACCACCACCGAATACTACCTACTACTAATATTTCAGTCCCATTCAATACACGGTCCAACCTGTCATCGTTAGAGTTCCAACATCTACTAAGTAGGAAAGGAGCTCAGCTCAGCTCGGCTCAACTTGCAGCCCCCAGATCCACCGCGATGGTCAAACACACTAGCCCCCAATGTTACTCAACTCAGCCTTGTTCGGCCTCGGTTAGGTGCAGATACTCGTGGGGATAAATATGCTGCGAGTAAGCTAAACTAATATCATGCTAGCTATGAAGGATGATGGAAAGGATGAGGATGAGAATAGTGTTGTTGGTAGGCGCAGGTACCCGTTCGTCAACTAAGTTGTTGGAGTTCGGAGTTGGGTGGATAGTATAACCCATTTCTTGTAGCAGCCAGCTACTATTGAGATAGGTGAAGTAGTAATTAGGACATATTTCTACTTACTTCAGGTATACACGGTATACTCAGTACGTAGTCGTGAATACTAACCAACCAAACCATCTATACACATACACCCACTACATAGGATAGTAAGTAGTCAGTCAGTCAGTCAAGATAAGAATTCGCCAAGCTCTCACTTATTGTTTTACGTACATTCACAAGCATCAGGGGTTAGGGGAAATAACCCCCATAAATAAATTAATCAATCACCTGATTTCCGAGAGTGTTGGATTGGCGCTTGCAGGGGTATGCTATACTTGAGGAATAGAACATCACTACGTTAACTGGTTGGTTACAAAGTAGCTAACTTCGTACTGAAACGGCCCGATATGACTAAGATCTGACTGGGGAACAAAACTGTCACAGATTCATCGTTAATGAAGTAGATCGTTAACTACCTTGTTACATAACTATAGTAATGAATTAATAGCTGAGCGACCTCACTAAGTAGCCAACTAGTAACTCACCATTAGACCATTAACCAACACAATGGACTCCCTAATTATCTGAGTAACTAACTACCCATCTAACGTTATGAATTCATTAACTACGTAGCTAACAATATAGCTGGAAGAGTACTAGGCGACGGAATAGAAGAAGTCGAAGATGTCACCCACAGCCTTACCCTTCCCATCTCCACCCATGGAACCGACAACTTCCGATTCAACCAGCAAATAAACTCAACATCTGACATCCACCACATACTATTCTACCTCTAGATAGTCCAGATAGCCTTTCCCACCATTAACCTTCTAGACTCTACTCAACGTCATAGCAGAAAAGTCTATGATTCATCTCTACCTGTCAGGGTGAAATATAAGATAATACCTACATACCTGCACTAACTATTCCATTAACTGTTCTACTACTACCGCAAGGAAAAATAATTTTTTTCTGGACTGAAGTGATATTCACGAGTTAACTCGTATGCATATCCCATCATTTTTCAAATGAAGAAATGGATTAAAGATAACTGACCAATGAAATAGGAAGTTGGACAAAATGGACTCCATCAAGAAGAACCTTGAAACCGCCAAGAACAAGGGCCAGGATTACTATAACCAGATGATGGGGCAGCAGCAGAGTATGTCAATCTCTTTCCTTTGTTATTGACTAGGGGAAATCGGAGTAATGCTAACGGAGATACTCTGCTCTTATAGACACCGATGCCTCCCAGTACGCCCAAGACGCCAAGAACAAGGCCAACGAGGGCATGGATAAGACCAAGCAGACGGCCAAGGATTATATGCCGGATCAGGCGGGGGATCATTAAATCATCCGTACAGTTGGTATAGGCTGATATGCTAGCTACTAAGGAATGAATATAATATAATATAGTCAGATAAATCCTATACCGAAGAAAACCATAACAGTAAATACAGTCATTTCCCATAAACCATGCGCAAGAAGCAAAAAGTATCCATCAATCTCGTGATATAATTACAACCCTGACGCCAAGACAATCAATCAAACCAGACCAGATCAGACAAGGAAAGAACACGAGGTATGTGCCTAACCCTGGCACATAATGCACGCCTCCTTGTTCTCAATGCTGCACTGGAGCACCTGCTGCGAGTAGATGTCGTTCTCGCGCTCTTCGCTCTCCTGCTGGCTGTCCTCCTCCTGGGGCCCGTTCTCCTGAGCGGAGGCATCAGCAGCAAGAGCCCGAGGGCTGCCGTTGGTGGAGCCGTTGACACCATTGACACCGTTCTCGCTGTGTCCGTTGACCGGGGCCTGGCCACGGGGAACAGCAGAGTACGTGCTGGAGGCAGCGCCGACAGCCCGCTTCTTGTACGCGGCATTGGTGCGGGCCACGTTGGTGTCCTCGACCTTGAGCTGCTCCTGGTCGACGGTGAACTGAATGGGCGCAGAGGCGGCCATTGTGCGCAGGTAGTACATGCCCGTCTTCAGACCCATCTTCCAGCCGGCAAAGTGCATGCTGGTGATCTTGCCCATGGTGGGCTCCTTCAGGTGGATGTTGAGGGACTGAGACTGGTCAATGAACGCACCACGGTCCGCGGCCATCTGCAGGATTGTGCGCTGGGAGATCTCCCACACCGTCTTGTACAGCGCCTTGATGTCACTGGGGATGTTGGGGATGTTCTGGACGGAACCACCCTCGGCAATAATGCGGTTCTTCATGTTGTCCGACCACAGGCCGAGATCGACCAGGTCCTTCAGCAGCCAGGGGTTGACCACCTGGAACTCACCAGCCAAGACACGGCGGGAGTAGATGTTGGAGGTGTAAGGCTCGAAGCACTCATTGAAGCCCAAGATCTGACTGGTACTGGCAGTGGGCATGGGAGCGACCAGCAAGCTGTTGCGGACACCAGTCTGGGCAATCTTGGCCTTGAGGGAATCCCAGTCCCAGAGGTCAGTGGGAGTGCGGTCCCACATGTCGTACTGAAGGATACCCTGGGAGACAGGAGATCCCTCGTAGGTCTCGTAAGTTCCGAACTCCTTGGCAAGATCAGACGAGGCGGTCAAACCAGCGTGGTAGATGGTCTCGAAGATCTGGATGTTCAGCTGTCTGGCCTCGGCCGAGTCGAAGGGCAGGCGAAGAGCGAGGAAAGCATCAGCCAGACCGTTGACACCCAGGGCAATGGGACGGTGACGGAAGTTGGACTTCTTGGCCTCCGGGACAGGGTAGTAGTTGATGTCAATGATCTTGTTCAGGTTACGGACCAAGACCTGGACAACCTCGTGAAGCTTGCCAAAGTCATACTCGCCGCGAGCAGCGTCGACGAAGGTAGGCAGGGCAAGAGACGCAAGGTTGCAGACGGCGACCTCATCCGGAGCGCTGTACTCAATGATCTCGGTGCAGAGGTTGGAGCTACGGATGGTTCCGAGGTTCTTCTGGTTGCTCTTCTTGTTGCAAGCATCCTTGTACAGCATGAAGGGGTTACCAGTCTCGGTCTGAGCCTCCAGAATAGCGTACCACAGCTTCTGGGCCTTGATGGTACGACGGCCACGGCCTTCCTTCTCATACCTGCAATACTATTAGCACGGGTTGCAAATACACGGACCAACAAACTTACTTCTCGTAGAGAGCGTCGAACTCATCACCGTAGACATCAGCCAAGCCAGGGGCTTCGTTGGGGCAGAACAGAGTCCAGTCACCGTTCGCCTCAACACGCTTCATGAACAGATCCGGGGTCCACAGGGCGTAGAACAGATCACGGGCTCTGACCTCCTCCTTACCGTGGTTCTTACGGAGATCCAGGAACTCGAAGACATCCGAGTGCCAGGGCTCAAGGTAGATGGCAAAAGCACCGGGACGCTTGTTGCCACCCTGGTCAACGTATCTGGCAGTGTTGTTGAAGACACGAAGCATAGGAACAAGACCGTTGGAGGTACCGTTGGTACCACCAATGTAGGAGCCAGTAGAACGGATGCGGTGCACGTTCAGACCGATACCACCGGCCGTCTTGGAGATCATAGCGCAAGTCTTCAGAGTGTCATAGATACCGTCAATGCTGTCCTCCTTCATGTCGACAAGGAAGCAAGAGGCGAGCTGGGGCTGGGGAGTACCAGCGTTGAACAGAGTCGGGGAGGCGTGAGTGAAGTACTTCTGAGACATCAAGTTGTAGGTCTCGATGGCCTTCTCAATGTCGCTGCCGTGGATACCAACGGCAACACGCATCAGCAGGTGCTGGGGACGCTCAGCCACCTTTCCGTTGATCCGCAACAGGTATGACCGCTCCAGGGTCTTGAAACCGAAGAAGTTGTAGTTGAAATCACGGTCGTACACGATAGCCGAGTTGAGTTCGTCGGCATGTTTCATAATTATTTCGTATGTCTCCTTTGATATCATTGGTGCAGGAGCATTGTTTTTGGGGTTGACATAGTGGTAGAGATCTGAGATGACCAAAGAGAACTGCTTCTTGGTCTGCTTGTGGAGGTTGGAAACGGCGATACGGGCAGCGAGAATGGCGTAATCAGGGTGTGTGACAGTCATGTACGCAGCAGTTTCGGCAGCCTAAGTCAAAATATCAGCACTTGCTCTGCCAATTGTAGCGGCTGCAAACCTACCAGGTTATCGAGTTCAACGGTAGTGACACCCTGGTAGACACCAGAGATGACCTTCTGGGTAATGGCAGCGGCATCGACATGCTCAGGGTCGAGTCCGTAACACAGCCTCGACACACGAGCAGTGATCTTGTCGAACTGCACGCGCTCTTTGCGTCCGTCTGTATTCAAAATTAGCACTGACTGTTGCAAGGGTGGCAAGGTCCATTCCGCTCAATGGACGGGCATTCATTCCACCCAGAGCAGGGAATCTTGTGCAACTCGTACTGACCTCTCTTGTAGACAAACATTTTGGACAATGAGGTTATAGACAACGAGAAAAGAAACTAGAACAAAGGGTATATGGAAATAATATTAGGGTAGTAGAGAAAAGAAGGCTTAGATATGTATAAGAGAGGATTGAGAGGAGAAATCGTCACAGAAAGAATGTCCTGAAGACAGGAGCTGAGGGGAGGATGAGAGATGAGAGGAAAGAGAAGACGGAGGGGCAGAAAGATGGGAGGAGATATTTGATGTCGCCGGGGCAAACGCGTTACGGTGGATATCCACGCGAATTTTCGTGTTTGGACTAAATGGGTTGCCCTTTGCATACGAGCCCGCTGACTGGTGCGCCGCCAATCTTTGTCCGGCTGGCGGGAACGCGCGACGAGCGCAGTCACGTGTGGGTTTCCTTTCAGTTCACGCCACGTCCCTCAGCAAATGCCGTGCTTCTTACAAATCAGCTCCGAGCCTCGGACACCGTATATCCGTTTGCAGGATATGGTTTCCGCCGACCTTCGACTACGTACCATCATGATTCCCATGCAACCTAAGCCCCACTAGGATATATTACGTATGAGCTTTCCGCCTCCCAGCGGGTTTCGGAGAGCTGCCTACGGATGCCTACACCGGTGGAGAAGACGCGGTTAAAGTGACGCGGTCTGCGCCCAATATGTACTCAACATCATTGATGTCCAAGGGTTCAGAGCCTTATAATATACGAAGCGGACTAACTGAACCTATAACGTCGCCGCAAATCCGACAAAAACAACGGCCGCAAACGCAGCAGCAGACGCGCCACGGTCAGCCGATCCCAACGAAATGGTCTCGTTAGGATGAGTGCTGGGACAAGCACTAGAGCTGGCATCGGGGACAAAGCTCGAAGTGGAGATACCGGTTGAACTAGCTATGACGGAGCTAGGCTTGGTCGGGCTGTAAAGAGCGGTGGATGGGGATGCGATGCCGGACGAGGTTGTTGGTAGGTATGCTGCATAAGTAGAGTCAAATGTCTCTCATCTTTGGCAAAGCGTCATTCAAGTTCAAAACATACCAATTGCGTAACCTGCAGATGTGCAGGTGTCTTTTAACTGCTCCAGAGCCAATTGTCTCTCATCCCCGCAAAACTCCACGATCTTGGCCCAAACCTTGCCTACGTTCGTCGCACAAATATCTTGGAGGTTATCAGAATCCGATTGAGACCTATACTGGGTTAGCAGGAGACCCAACTCAGTGCAGCTATCTCGCTGTCACAGTTATACCTCATGGCAGACACCAAACATGGCGGGGTCTGTGTAGCTACGCTGAGGCTCCCAAAGACCAGAAATGATACAAGGAAAGCGAAATGAGCGAACAACATGATGCTGTCGAGCTCTCAGAGCTCAAGCAACAAGCATATGAGAACCGGGTATGAGAAAGGCAACAAAAGAACGTAATAATGAACGATTATCCAAGCATTGGCTGGGTGTAATGCAACTACAGTAAAAGAGAGACTGCTGAGAAGCTAAAATTGTCTATGGAAAAGTGACTAGGGAGGATAAGAGTGACCAGCGTACTGATATAAAGGAGAGTGAGGCCAGACCACTCCGCCCCATGAGGCATCGACCCTGCCGATCCATCCTTCATTTCGCTGCCGGGAGTTGAAGTCTTGGCCAATGGCCCGAAGACTCGGGTGGAGTCCGCCAGGGACCAGCTCGGCTAGCGCCCGGGCCTCACTCCTATCCTTTTAGTGGACATGAGGAATAGTTATTTGTAGTCATGAGTTAATAGCTACTCGGACTGTATCTGATGAACATGCTTAGCACACCTCTTAATAGCCTCATTACCAAGTTGATGCATCATCTCTACTATCTTCCACAGTGAATAGCTAGCTGTCCACCATACCCCATAACGCAATAGTCGGAACATCTGCAATACCAAGTGACCAATGATTGTCACTTAATAGCACATACGAACTCACAATGACAACGTCCTCACCTATATAATGAGTCCCAGGTAAGGAGTCGGCCGGCTTCAAACAAGCTGCAGCATCCAGAGGGAGATGTAGCATGATCCTCAAGGGTGATATAATCTAAGAGCAGTTTCCACTTTTTATCTGGGAAGAAGAATTTACCTTAAGGGCTTGAGAGCCTGTAATAATCATAAGCAGCAATTCTCCAACAATCTATTTCCAGTAAGCATTTGACTAGGAAAGGGATCCTCTGCATCTACCCTTGCGGCAAATGCAATACAGACTGTAACACAGCTTTGCAGCCTTGGTTTCGACATTCAATATGGCAATTAAGCAGGTAATGCTAGATTTCTGGGAAAGTGATATGTGTGTGCTGCATGGTTGCTTGGAGCTAGGTGCATAGGGGAGAATCTGCATACCCACATACAACGGTAAATTGATCTGGTCAGGAGGTTGATTCCTGCTGTTCTAGCCACACACAAGCAAATAATGTGGCTTAAGCTTTTCGAAAGGTCATCATTGTTATTTCATAAAGACCTCTATCGTATACAGTCTATAGTACTCTAGATCTTTATTTGAATTGATGAGATATTCGTCCATCATGAAGGCATATAGCAAGCGTAGTAGTGGGGTCCAGCTAGTCTAGTTTTCAGGGGTTGGGGTAGGATACTAGAGGGTGATTCTTGTTCTTGGCTAAGTTTGGTAGGGGGCAAAAGGTGTGTAGAGCAGACGTAGCCATTCGAATATGGGGTAGGATGCCGGTATCGATACTACTCAAATGGTTTAACAAGTGCTATGATGCTCAATCTCAACGAGATAGTAAATTCTTTCTCCAATGTTCATTCAATGCAAGTCTTCAATAGCTAATGATCTCTCCATGCATGTCGTATATCCAAAAGTCTGGGTAATCATAAGTATAAGTCTAGTAAGTATCGAGTCTTGACCAACGTCTATAACTCTAAAATCTCCATCCACCCAAATATCCCACTCACGCATCCCACGCAGGATCAAACCGACTGACAACCAGCTCTTGCAAATCCAATCTATAATCAACAATCTCCTTCCCATTGACCAAATCATTCTCCAAGACTCTCTTCTCCGCCTCTGCCTCATCCCTCGCAATTCCAGCCTTAACATGCCTCCTAATTAATCTGTTCTTCGCAACCTCGAAATCCACCTCCACAAACCACAACTCATCCATCAACTCCGCCGCGCGATTCCACGGCTCCTTATTCAAACTCAGGTAATTCCCCTCGAAGAATATCAACCGACATGACGCCGGGATCAATATATCGTCATCAACTGGGTCCTTTACCGCATGATCAAAGCTCGGTGCATACAGACTCTGCGTCTCGGGCGTCACTTGTTCCCGCAGCGCCCGGACCAGCTGCAGAAACTTCTCCCCGTCAAAGGTGAATGCTGCGCCGCGGCGCGCGATGGCATACGCCGGGTCGGGCATCTCGGATAGCTGTGCCCGGGTTAGATGGTAGCCGTCCATGGGCACGTTGGTTGCGACTTGTGGTGATTCGGGGTGTTGCGTTAGGTAGCGCCGATTGATGCGGTTGGCCATCATGGTGGCCAGTTCTGTCTTGCCTGAGCCGGGTATCCCGCTGATGGCGATTAATAGGCGGGTGTCTTTGGGTGTGGATTGGAATTTGTCTGGGGAAACCTGGTTAGTTTTTTGCGGGGGTGATGGGGGTGCTGATTGCGGAGCATTGTTGTCCTCCTTCGTCCGGGGAAAAAAGATAGATGACTTACTCCAGATTTTATCGACTAGTCTGCTCACTTGGTCGTCCATTATTGGTGTGTGTATTATTTATAGGGGGAATAGATACGAAGAAAGTGAACTGGGGAAGAAGGTATTATAAAATTCAAGGACAGAGATCCGTGGTCCCGTGCATGCAAAGATTGGGGATGCTTTGAAGAGCGGGAAGATGCTGGATGGGAGTTAAGAGATTTGCTATGGGAAACTCTGATTCGAGAGACGCTTTCTCGGTACCTGTACCGAGTAATGGGCGACAAACAGGAGGATGGCAGTTCTGGGAGACAGCGAGAAGCTCCGACGGCGGACTCGATGGGATAAATAAGTCGGCGGGGCTTGTCGTCAGAGTGGGGGCTCGCGATCGCATTGACTCCGGCCGGGCCAGCGATAGTGAGATACGTCACAGGGGACCGGCTAACTTATCAGGCACCGCGTGGTTATACTTTGTAGGCTGTGGATGAAGGAAACTCGGCATGTTTTTGGGTATTTTTTGTATATCTCAAGATTCCAGCTGGTGGAGCATAGATGGTAATGCTTATGTGGGATATTCAAATGCCGTTCTCACTGCCATTCAAGGAACAACTGGTCAATGCATGAGGTCACATGTCCACGGCTAGCAGCAACTTGAAGTAGTATCTCATCCCAGGCTAAGCTGATACGACTCCTACTATTTCCAATACTTTAATTAAATCACACCAAATGACATTAAACAAGCCAGGTTATATGTGTACAATATGTGCCCGGATACGCACTTTAGATCAATTCCATCTCATAATGGGTAATTCCCGTCCATAACTGATTCAGCCGATTGACCCTGGCTGAGACACCATAACGCCAAACAAGAGACCCCCGCTAAGAACAACTCGAAACCACAAGCATCCCCAGATGACCTATTAACTAAATTCTCGGTATCTAACACAGTGACAGAAAGGTACATGATCACCTCGACCTGAGCGGTCCATCCACGCTATCAGTGTCGTTAGTGTCATCGTTCGCGCCGAGCCGGCGGCCAAGGGTGCGGGACAGTCCAGCTGCCGCCCACCATTCTTCGGGGATATCCTCGCGACGTGCAAGTCGATCTAAGATAGCTTGCATCTGCTGCAGGTCTGGATCGGTAGAAGTAGAAGAGGAATCGGAGAACGCAAAGGAGATGGTAGGGATAGGAGGGTGGTTGCTCATGGTTGACTGGAGATGCTGAGCACGTCTCAGTGACTCCATCTGGCGAACACGACGGTAGCGGCGGAACAGTGCGTTGGAAGAGATCCCTGTTTCGGAATCGCTGTCGGAATCGCTGGAGCTTGAATAGTCACAGGGATTTAAGAACTCGGGGTATGGATCAAGAACCATCTGGACAGTGCCCGTGCCCGTGCCTGATTCCATAGGGTTCGACATTTGCAGCGAGGTTGCCGAACTTGTGGTTGTCCCGACGGTCGAAGCATTCGTTCCAGAAGCCGATGCGGACGTGAAGGACGAATCAGCACTAGGAAGATTGGTATCCGGCGTGATCGTGGTAAGGAGAGTCTCCCATGCATCGTTGGCATGATCGTCATCGGGACTCAGACTTCTCTGTCGGTCGCCAAGACCATCAATAGCCGACTCGCGGTTGGGACGATTCGCCTCATTGATCGATCGTTCACCGACACGTCGCAGGGTAGGGAAGCCCGCCGAGATCGAAAGATCGCTTCCAAGACCATCGGGTCGAAGGAATGGGGACAGACGAGCAGCTTCTGGGCGCGCTTGGGGAGACGCAGTCCTATGGTATGCAATCGCAGGAGCAAAACGCGGTGTGAACTGGGGATGAGTCTGGTCAGGCCGGTTGGTTGTGTCATCACCCGGCGATGGACGATTGTATAGATCGGGCAGGGCCGAGCTGCGCGGTATCCTCAATCGCTGACCAGGCCGCCCATGACGGAGCGCATCGCTCAGCAGTCGCTGGCCGGCTTCGCGTCTATCGGAATCTAGGAGGCCGCGGGCCAGGTCGAACGGGTCGTCGGCGCTGCTAGAGTTCGAAAGCGGAGAGCGCACATGACGCTGAAGACCATTCGCCTCACGCTCAATCTCATCTACTAGCGGACGAGGGAAAGGCGACCGGAGGGTTGCGCTGCGCAAGGCGGAGCCGCCATAGCGCGAGGGACGACGAATACTAGCCTGACGACGAATTGCGGAGCGCGCAGTGGCACACGGGTCTTTGACGGGATTGTTCTTCGGAGCATCTGCGGAGGACTCGCAGAACAGTCTGCATCATGTCAGTCAGATATGACAGCCGTTCCGTGCGCTCTTGGCCGACGGAGTCGCGCGTAGAATCCCGACAGCGGCGAGAGTTGTGTAGGGTAAGAAATTGTGGACTCACGGAATACCCATGGCTACAGAGATGAGAAAAGAAAGGATAGGGAGCGACGGTCCAGGCAGGAAGGGAGATCAAAGAAAGAAGCCGCATCCAGAAGTAGCGTGAAGTGACGCGAGTCCTTAAATGGAGAGGGCCAGATTGCGGGGACAGCGACCAGGGCGATGTGTTGATGGAGAAACGGCGAGATTTGGTTTTCCTCGTAAGGGTAAAAAGCGGAGGCGAAGAGATTTCGCGCCTGAGGCTTGCGGTCGTAGCGCCGCGGGTTGGCCTGAGGGAAACATTGGGGGATTCTGGGTGGCTGGGAGAACCAGTGGTGGCGCCCTAATGATCATCCGCGTACAATCTAGTACAGCGCCTAAAGGCTGAAGGGAGGAAAGAGTGAATGATCAATGAGTTGTCAATTGAGATGAATCGTGACCACTGAATGTTTCACTGACAATGGCATTGATCACAACGCAGGTGATTGACTATATCCATGGATCAACTTCGAGTATACTCCCTCAGCGTTACTCTGCCAGATTGATACCATTACCTGGATTATTGTCCCTCCGACGGGGGGTATTACGTACGGTAACGACCGCTTCCGGCCTCGGCTCTCCTTGCCTTAGGCATTGATCCTTATCGGTCGGCACCTGACAGCTCCCCGATGATTATCTTGCCCGAATCCCGCGGGCAACTCAGATCGGCGCAAGTTTTCTGGAGATCAAATAGATAACACACTTTTCCCCTCCATGACCACCTCGTCCCTCATCTTCCTCTGATCATGAGGATTGGCCTCATTCAACTATCAATCATCACATACTCTGAGGGATGATTGAGCTCGGTCTTAGTCGCATAGTCCGCCTTCTCCAGCAGACGCCGCTGACTTGGAAGGCAATCCATATTGCTGGCACCAATGGCAAAGGGTCCATCAGCGCTTATCTCTCCCACCTGTTGTCGACGGGTGGTGTTCGCTGTGGCCGTTTCACCTCCCCGCATCTGATTGATCGTTGGGACTGCATCACTATCGGCGAGAAAGTCGTCCAAGAGTCACTCTTCCGGCAGATCGAAGCTAGAGT
The DNA here is from genome assembly GCF_003184835.1 of Aspergillus costaricaensis CBS 115574. NCBI lineage: Eukaryota > Fungi > Ascomycota > Eurotiomycetes > Eurotiales > Aspergillaceae > Aspergillus > Aspergillus costaricensis. Next base: position 48,922 of record NW_020291824.1, read on the forward strand.
CAAGCTTCGAGATCAAACGCTGGGAATCGGTGCGAGCGAGTTTGAGCTACTGACTGCAACTGCATTCGAGATATTTAATCATGAGCGCGTTGACATTGGGGTGGTGGAGGTGGGCATGGGCGGTCGCCTGGACGCAACGAACATCCTGACCGACGTCTTGGTTTCGGTCATCGCGAAGATAGGCCTGGACCATCAGTTCCTCCTCGGCGATACTATCGAAGAAATTGCAAGGGAAAAGGCTGGAATCATGAAATCGGGTGTTCCATGTGTTGTAGATGGTACCAATTCGCCTGAAGTGCTCCGAAGCCTCGAAGACCACATCAAGGAACTTGGCATCGACGCGATCTTCACACGCCCCGATACTCCAGAGTATCACTCCCCATCGCTCGGTCGGCTCTTTGCTACACTCGATCTCCTACCTCACCAGCGAGCGAACATGTCCTGTGCGATTTCGGCCTTGAAACTTGCGCTGTCTCGATTCCGTCCCGACATCGACGTCGATGTGCTCGTTCCACAACTGTCAAAAGTCGAGTGGCCGGCGCGCCTACAAAAGCTTGTTCTGAAACCATTGGCAGATCGTGAAGAGCCTGTTCTGCTGGATGGTGCCCACAATACTCAGTCGGCGGAGGTTCTCGGAGAGTATGTGGATTACAAACTTCGTCCGCAAGGTACGAACGTCACCTGGGTCATCGCGGCCTCCCGCGGTAAGGATATAGAATCCTTGTTTCATTCTATAATCAAGGCGGGCGATCGAGTAGCGATCACTGCGTTCGGACCCGTGGATGGCATGCCCTGGGTCAAGGCCAATGATCCAGAAGAGGTGGCTTCATGTGTCCGAACAATCGCGGGTATTGGACAAGTGCAAACCTTTGGGGAAGACATCTCCGGCGCTATCCATTGGGCTTGTGAACAAGCTAGTGGCGGCCCATTGGTCATTGCTGGCAGCCTCTACCTGGCGTCGGATGTTCTACGTCTTCTCCGGGAAGCACAAAAGCAATTATAAGTCATGGCATCAGGACCAATGGTCTTTAGTGAGAGAGATACCCTTTTCCATCCGCAGCGTTTTGGCGTATCTGTACGTATATAAGCATACATTAGTTAGTTTAACGGAAGTGCATTTCCTGTTCCGAGGACCTAATCTTGTAAATCACCAATGCGCAAACCAGTCTTGCGACCTGCATATATACAGTGCAGCACTTCATTGCAGTAAGAAAACATCAATAACATGCTACGATATGCAGAGTAGTAATTGCACAGCTCGCATCATCGCGGGTGTAAGTGATACGGTGATAAGGCTGATCGGAGATCCAGCAGCGGCCGGGCGCTGCGTCATGGCCTAAGCCAGCTGGTGGTGGTCTGTGGGGAACAAGAGAAAAGGAAAGTTCAAAACACCCGCCTGTCCTGCATTTGCTCCGGCAGGCACAGCAGTCCGTGACTTTTCGTCGGTCCTTTCGCAAGCATCTGGTTGGATATCCGTGAGTCTTTCTGACAAGCGGACGATTGGATTTGCTTTTCTGGAGGGGAAATTCGATGTGTAGAGACGCGTTGAACCGGACGCGGCTCTCTCTTGACTGCGAGGACAAAGATCGTTCCTGTATGTTTTTTTTTCTTTCGTCTGAATCCACCATGAGATCATGCCATATTTTCTGCGGAGTTCAGCGCAGATTCATCTTCCTGCTGCATCTCATAATGTGTCTGAAACCTACTAACAAGATCTCTTCTGTCTGGATAAATAGTTCGTGCTGACATGAACGATCCGATCGGTTCTCTGGCGCCTGCCTTTTCTACATCTTCCCTCGTCGTCTAAGCCTACAGTTGTCGGAAGCCGAGTGCATCCAGCTGTTGAGTGTCATTATAAACAACAGCGAAAAGGGGACTTCGATCCACCCGCTGCGCGACCATGGTTTCCCGGTCCAGCGAAGCCAGTGAGGGGCCGCCGCCACCTTCCAAGGCCTCCGGTACTCCAGCCAAAACGCGACTGTCGAGACTCAACTCCAGCCCGGCTAAACAAGACAAACCGAAGGATGATAGGGTTGTCAAATCGTCTGCTAAGGATGTCGCGGAGCTTAAGGATTATGTATGGATAACGGCTTTCCCTGGTTCCCGTGATGGGAGTGGCTAATGGTGACTTAATGTAGCAATTGGGCGACTGCCTGGGTAAAGGCGCCTTTGGGTCGGTCTACCGGGCCCTGAATTGGAATACCGGGGAAACTGTCGCTGTGAAGCAGATCAAATTGGTGGATCTGCCGAAAAGTGAACTACGAGTGATTATGGTAATATCCCTCTCCGGTCGCCCCTTGTCGAGTCGCTGTCCGCTAACGCTGAGTGCTGCAGTTGGAAATCGATCTTTTGAAGAATCTAGATGTGAGATGCGACATCCGATCATGTCCCTTGTCACCCGAGCTGACCTGTGATTGTAGCATCCCAATATTGTGAAGTATCAGGGGTTCGTGAAGTCTGCGGAAACTCTAAATATCATTCTTGAGTATGTACCTTCGCATTGATTGCTGAAGCCGTGATCGGTGTAGCTGACGAGACAGATACTGTGAGAATGGATCTCTCCACTCGATCGCAAAGAACTTTGGGCGTTTCCCGGAAAACCTGGTTGGTCTCTACATGTCTCAGGTGCTCCATGGTCTTTTATATCTGCACGAGCAAGGTGTCATTCATCGGGACATCAAAGGAGCCAACATCCTTACCACGAAAGAAGGTCTGGTCAAGCTTGCAGATTTTGGTGTGGCCAGCAGGACCACTGGGCTTAGCGAGTCCAGCGTTGTTGGGACGCCGTATTGGATGGCTCCGGAGGTGATTGAACTTTCTGGTGCGACGACAGCTTCGGATATTTGGAGTCTTGGATGTACCGTGATCGAGCTTCTGGAGGGCAAGCCTCCTTACTACAATCTCCAACCTATGCCGGCTCTATTCCGCATTGTCAATGATGATCACCCTCCCCTTCCTCAGGGTGCTTCTCCGGTCAGTTTCCCGTCCCACTCTTCGTTCTCGATATCTCATTAGTATCCAGGCTGTCAAAGACTTCTTGATGCAATGCTTCCAAAAAGATCCCAATCTTCGTGTTTCCGCCAGGAAGCTCCTTAAACACCCATGGATTGTCAACGCTCGCAGGTCCGATTCCGTGGTCCCCAAGAAATCCACCGAGTATGAGGAAGCAGTCAAGAGTGTTCAGGAGTGGAACGAAGCTCTCCGTTCTCCGGATACTGGAACCCTGCGGAAGCCGTACAGATACGACGCTCAAGGTGCTGCTCTGCGCCCCGAAATGGCTCCATCTCGGTATACACCAACAAAGGATATTCTTCCCAGCCCGGTGTCCAAGCATGTGACAGATCGGTTCCGCTCGCCGGACTCCACGGAAGAAGACAATTGGGATGATGACTTTGCTACTGCCATCTCTCCCAGCGCGCTGCAGCTTCCTCACCTTCGACCACAGGACAATTTTGGCGGGATGCTTTCCTCCGAAAAGCTGAAGGCGTTTGCATCCCTAGATGGTACGGTGTTGAAGTCAGAAGACGGCTTTGATGACTTCGATGATCCTTTCTCTCAACAGCCCGGTGAATCGGATCCTCTTCGGACCATTCGCCCTTACTCGGCCAAACCGACCGGGATGGAGAACATGTCACAGCAGACGAAACCCACAATAACTGCAATGCACCACAATGTACCTGTTCTCAAGACCCCTGTGCCACCTTTAAGACCGCAGCGCCCGACATCGTATTTCAAGGAGAACTCGGTTGAAGACTACTCCGACCTCATCTCTGCAAATGAAGATATCTTGGATGATAAGCTCAGTGCTTTCCAGGTAAGAATATCCCCTGCTGGGTTATTAGTATGCGTCTTCTTATGCATCTTAGGATATCGACGAAGAGGGCAGCGATATATCGATCCCCTCACCTTCGAAGGAGGTAGTCCGGTATCAGGCATCACCGGATCGTGATGAAGATCATCAGCCGCAGCTTAGGAAACGGATATCTGTCAAGCGCCACCGATCAGCAATAGAAATACAAAAGTTCGCAGAAAATGAGCGAGACGAAGACTTCTCTGACATTCTAGGAGCTGATGAGGTTGCCTTGGATAAGCCCGAAAGCGATGAGGGCTCAGATCGGAGTACGCTGATGTTGAACTCAAAGCTATCGAACAATTCATGGCTTGGTGATCAAGATGATGAGGACGATCCGTTCGCCCAGCTCGAAGAAGGACTCGATGAGGTGGATCTGGAAGCTAACATCGCTCGTGACAAATACGCACGTCTACGGGGTCAAGTCGAGGGTCTTGTCAGCTCTCTGAAGACGTCTCAAGATGAAGATGTGCTTGGAGAAATCTCGGAGCAACTGCTAACCGTGTTCTGTGACCTTCCAGAGACGAAGAACATCATCATTAGCGCTCACGGGATGCTACCGATTCTAGAAATCCTTGACATTTGCCGTCGGCGCGACATCATTCTGTGCTTGTTGCGGATTGTCAACGCCATCATTTTCAATGACTATGAGATCCAAGAGAACCTCTGTTTCGTCGGAGGTATTCCAATCATCAACGAATTTGCCTCCAAGAAATATCCGAGAGAGATTCGACTAGAAGCAGCGGCCTTTGTGCAGCAGATGTATCAAACTTCTACTCTTACCCTCCAGATGTTCGTCAGTGCTGGTGGTCTCAACGTATTGGTCGAGTTCTTGGAAGACGACTACGAAGATGAACGCGACCTCGTTCTCATTGGGGTGAACGGTATCTGGAGTGTTTTTGATTTACAGGTATGTTCGACTGCAGATTAACCTGCTCGTTCAGACGCTGACTCGATTTAGGGTTCGACGCCGAAAAATGATTTCTGCAGGATTCTATCACGCAATTCTGTCTTGGATCCCTTGTCACTTGTTTTGAGCCGAGTCTTGGACGAAGAAGGAGAATTGGCAGAAATCGTGGAAGGCCGGATAGCCAACATCTTTTTCATTTTCTCGCAGGCCGAGAATCACGTTAAGGAAATGGTTGCTGAGCGAACAGTTCTGCACAGTAAGGCGGCATCAAGTTTAGATATAAAAGACACTCCGCTAACCTGTCTCAGGGGTCCTGAAAGAGCTGAAGCGGATGACACCCGCACACCAGATCACTATGTTGAAGTTCATCAAGAATCTGTCCATGCTTTCAACAACTCTCGACTCGCTCCAGAACTCCAACGCCATTGACGTGCTTACGGACTTGTTGAGGTCGACCATCAAACGGCCGCACTTCCGGGAAGTCAGCAACCAGATTCTCAACACTATCTACAACATGTGTCGTCTGAACAAGTCCCGCCAGGAGGATGCTGCTCTGAATGGCATAGTACCGCTTCTTCAGAAGATTGTGAAGACCGAGCGGCCGCTCAAAGAGTTTGCGTTGCCGATTCTTTGCGACATGGCGCATTCAGGAAAGGTGGGACGGCGCGAACTATGGCGCAACAAGGGTCTGGCTTTCTACATTTCTCTGCTGTCGGACCCGTACTGGCAGGTGACCGCATTGGATGCTATATTTACTTGGTATGTGTCAGCGCCATGTGTAGTGACAAACCGATCTAACTCTTTGGCAGGCTCCAGGAAGAAACGGCCAAGGTAGAGGAACACCTCTTGGATAATCGCTACGACAAGATGTCATTCACGGATTCCATTGTCAGGTGCTTAACGATTTCCAAGGCGAACGCCTTCGAGAACATTCTCGAGCCACTGCAAAAGCTTCTGAGACTGAGTCCGCCTATTGCCTCGACGTTTGCGCGTCCTGATCTCTTCACGAGGCTAGGGCAGAAACTACATCATAACAAGGCCGCTGTTCGGCTGAACCTCCTGCGTATTATCTCGAGCATCTGCGATTCGAGCGAAGAACAAGGTGGCCTTCTTGCGAAATATGGACTTTTGGAAGCAATCCGGGAATTAGAGCATGACCCGGCCATCCTGGTCAGAGACATGGCTGGCAAGCTGATCCAATCCAATGAGCGCAGTGAATCGTTCAGCCTCGAGAAGCGCAAGCCTGGGATGAGGCGCAAGAGCACGTCTACCACGCCCCCGGGCTACCTTGCGAACCAGTCCGCCCCAGCCACACCACAGATCAACCGGTTCAACCAACCCAAGGCTTATTTCGATGGACGGGAAAGCCAACGACACCCGCGGCCCTCTCTCAGCAGCTCGGCTCTGGCATTACGACCAGGCAGCAGAGATGGCACTAGCCCCGCTCTGTCAGCTGGGCTCAGCAGCAGTGCCGGCCCATCGAGGAACAGACTGTCGCGAGGAGTGGCTAACAGGCTATCACAAGTAGAGCTCCTGGCCGAGGAGGAGACTCGACCGTCGAGTTCATTGTCCCGTCGACGTTCCATCCTTCCTCAGCGCCGACGACCCACGCATGCTGATTCGGACTGGGCGTCCTAATGAACCTCATGCTGGGCCAAGGTACGGTGATTGGCTCATGGGTAGACAGGAGACTGTGGAAGTAGATGGATACATAGTATTTGCATTGCATAGGATTGGAGTACTGGGTTTGTTTGTGAATTGCTTTGACTGTGTATACACATTCATTTGTCGATGTGCTTTCAGGCGGAGATGGGATCTCTCTCAGGCTGGTATTCGGGATACAGGAAGACGGAACTGTCAGGGAGGGAAAATGGCCCATGTAGATAATCATGGATAACATACGAGTGCGATTTTATGTTTTTTCTTTTCGAACTTTGAGTAGAAATTATTACTGACTTACAGTTGAGTGATTATAATTGATATACACTGTAAGGGCAATCCCGAAGTGGCGGCCAAACGGGGCTGATCGGCTTCCGATGCAGAAGTGCGACGAAAATGCGCCGCGGCGGCCAACCAGTGAACTTCTCCGCCGCATCCTCCCTCCTCATCCTCCTCCTGCAGACTTTCCTCCTCCCCCTACAATTGTCCTCGAGGGCTTCGTGCTGGCACGGATGATCCACGCCGTCCGATTGACAGCTGTTCTCGACTTGTGGTCGCTCCCCAGACGGCATTGTTCGAGTTCGGGATGAGGGCGGCGCTCCTCCGCATTCCGCTGCGGGCTTCCAATTTTGATCCTGCGGCGGTCATACGATCGGCTGCGAAGCCTTCTCTCGCCTGCCACCCTGGCAATTTCGCCCCGTCGTCCTCGATTTCCCGTCGGTTGATTTCCAACTCGGTTGCTACACCTCCTGCATCATGCTCGAAGCGCTTCTCCGGTCGTATCGCCCAGTCGATTCCCCGGGCCACTTACGCCACCCGCACGTCTGCGTTGTCTGAATCGGCGAATTCGGGACAGAATGATGGAAAGCATTCGGGATCCGGTCAATCGCGCAGCAAGGCCATCAAGTATGCTGTGATTGGAGGCACCCTCGTGGTTGGAGCAGTGGTGTTTTCGGACCAAGTTCAACACTTCTACCGTGCCGCTGCGAGAACTGGCCGAGTGGTTGGCACACTGGCGGTTTGCATTAACGAGTAAGTGGGAAGCATACATATATACCCCTGAGGCTATGCTGTTGGTATACTTATACGTCTTGATTCATACAGCTACCGGGTAACTCTCAAGCAAGAAACCTCCACGCCGGAGGAGCGAAGCGAAGCCATTCGGGCCTGTCACAAACGTTGCGCGGAACGGACTCTACGGGTTCTCGAGAAGAATGGATCGATCTTTATCAAGCTGGGACAGCATTTGAGTAGCATGGGCTACCTGCTTCCGTCGGAATGGACTACAACCTTTATCCCGCTCCAGGACAAGTGCCCCGTGTCATCGATTGAATCGATCGAGGAAATGTTCGTGGCCGATACAGGACGCCGTATCGACGAGCTGTTCTCGTCCTTCGATTCCGAGCCTATTGGTGCCGCTTCTTTGGCGCAGGTGCACATTGGTACGCTGAAGGAAACAGGTCAGAAGGTTGCGGTCAAGGTGCAGCATCCCGCTTTGGCGGAGTGGGTGCCCCTGGATCTGGCCTTGACTCGGTTTACTTTTTCGATGCTCAAGCGGTTCTTCCCTGAATACGATCTGGAATGGCTCTCTCGTGAAATGGACCTGTCTCTGCCCCAGGAGCTGGATTTCCGAATGGAGGCGGAGAATGCCACGCGGGCGAGCGAGTACTTCAAGAAGCACTCGGATGCCCCGTTGGTCATCCCTGAAGGTATGCCTCATCAATTACAACCGCCTTTACACAGCAGGTGTATACTAACATTATCCAGTGATGTGGTCCCAAAAGCGTATCCTGGTCATGGAGTTCATCTCCGGCCGACGTCCCGACGACCTTGAATTCCTCGACTCGAACAATATTGACCGCGACGAAGTCTCCGCTGCTCTGGCACACATCTTCAACGAGATGATCTTCGGCAACAACGCACCTTTGCACTGTGATCCTCACGGCGGCAACATCGCCATCCGTCCGAACCCCAACCGCCGCCGGCACAACTTCGACATCATCCTCTACGACCACGGTCTCTACCGCGACATCGACAAGGATCTGCGCCGCAACTACGCCAAGCTCTGGCTGGCTGTGATTGAGTCCGACCTGCCGCGCATGCGCGAGTACGCGCGCAAGGTTGCCGGAATCACAGATGAGCAGTTCCCGCTATTCGCCAGTGCCATCACGGGCCGCGACTACATGGTTCTCCAGAAGAAGGATATCGTGTCTGCTCGTACCTCAGCAGAACGAGAGAGCATGTCCGGCTCTTTGGCCGACGGTCTGCTGCAACAACTAGTCGAACTCCTAGGTCAAGTACCTCGGATTATTCTACTGATCCTCAAGACCAACGATCTGAGTCAGTCCCACACCTCCCTCCCCTTCTTATCTACCTGCCTCTAACCAATGATGTCAAAAAAATAGCCCGCAGTCTCGACGAGAACCTCCACACCCGCCAAGGACCTATGCGCACCTTCCTCATTCTCGCCCGCTACGCCACCCGCACCGTCTTCGAAGAGCAAATGGACTCTGTCAATGAGACCGGGGGTATCCTCCGTCCTGGAAACTTCTGGCGCTTCCTCTGCGCTTGGACTGGATATCTGCGCGTGGAGTTGAAGTTGTCTGTTTATGAGACGTTGCTTTCGTTGAAGAGTCGGTTCGGGTTGGTTTGAGTGATTGTATATTCTCCTTCTTCTCTTCTTATTCTCTACTTTCTTTTTTCCCCTTTCACCTTATCCTTTGGTTGGACTTCCCTGCTACGCAGTAATTGATCGATATCGATATAGAGGGCATATGCATGCGGTGTTGTGCATTGGCGTTTCTCTTTTCCATTACCTTTTCCTTTTTACCTTTCAGCTTTTTCCACCTGATATCGTCAGTTTAGACTTGACTTTTCTCTCACATCGTTTGTCTGTTTCAGTTATCTGGATTCTTGAAAAGAAAGCCGTGCTCTGTCTGTATTTTATACATATATATAGAATTTTCATTTCATTATCTTGCTATCTCTTATATACTAGATACCTTATATCTATAAGATATATACAATAGCTACTACTCCCTAAATCGATAAATCGAAATAATCCTCTTAGGTACTAGATAGTACATAAACCGGTACCCAGTATTCAAGTTCAATGGTAAGATAGATAAAATAAGTAGTAGGTAAGGTACCTTGGTAGCCAACGCCCCTTGCACATCACTCCCAATTCAGACGAAATAATCAAATCAACACTAGTAGTACACTAATATAATCAATAAATCTGTCACATCTGCAGAATTTATCAGATCTAATCGTTGCATGCATGCGTGCGTACCTTGTTAGATACTTCACGCACAGACTACTGTCATAGTAGTTAGAGCTTAACTACTGTGTGGCTATGCTAAGGTGCTTATCAGATGGGGCTTTTCCTTCTTTGTGTTACTCTAAGTTATCTGTGCTGTGCTGTGCTGCATGATGTCAGTGGCCAGCCATAGCTGGCTGAGTTGATGGGTGGAGGTGGCGAATCAGATAACCACTCTTCTACTATTACTATCTCTTTGTTTCGATGGGTTTCTATCAATCTATCTACTGTATATACTACGTTGTGATGATTACATTCATCTCGATAGACAGAGAGGAGTACATCTTATTGTGTAGTTGTACTACTGTGATTGATGATGATGTTGTATATATCCGAATAATCAATCCCTTCTTTAGTTGCTTCGCCGGAAACACAATGAGTAAAGTAAAACGAGTCATGAAAAGGAAAGAAAAGAATAATGAAATGCTATACACCGTTTAATAAACGAAACGAAAGGGAAAAAAAGTCCATCCAATCCAGACTGACTGACTGACTGACAAACAAACAGGTTATTTTGTGGGAATCACATATTCGGCCCAAACCATTCCACTCCACTCCACTCCACCACAGGCCAAATCCATACACAGTCACATCTCCATTGTATCATTCTGCTTCGCTCTTCTCTCCAGGGAATCAATCATGGTATCTGTATCCGTATCCGTATCCATTTTTGCTCCGTATTTTTTATGAGTTTTTCAGATTTTTCACTCGTTCGTAAAACACTTAAGCAGTAGCGCTGCTGGTCTTCTCAACCTCCACCTGCACCTCAGGGATAGAGGCGCCCGTGCCGGACAGGTCGGTCTTCACGGTGCGAGGGTTCTTGGTGTAGTAATCCGAGATGGCGGACTTGATGGCGTCTTCGGCAAGCATGGAGCAGTGCACTAGAATTATATGTTAGATCTTATCATCTCTTTCCCAGATCCTTTCAGCGCTCTCATCTCCAGGAACAAGGGGAAACGTACGCTTGACAGGGGGCAAGCACAACTCCTTGGCGATATCGGTGTTACGGATCTTAGCGGCCTCGTCGAGGGTCATTCCGCGGACCAACTCAGTCAGATAACTCGAGCTGGCAATAGCGCTACCGCAACCGAAAGTCTTGAACTTGACGTCGCTGATCTTGTTGCTGTCCTTGTCGACACGGATCTGAAGCTTCATGACATCGCCACAGGCCGGGGCGCCAACGAGACCGGTACCAACGTCCATAGACTTGGCCATGGAGCCGACGTTTCCTACAGAATGTTCGTTAATATTCATTCCAAATTTTTATCGTGTGTGTCTGATAAGCGTGATTTGAATGCGCTGCGTGTTGTATATGTTGATGCGATGACATCTTGTCGAGGGATGGATGCAGGAAGCTACCTACTTGGGTTGGAGTAGTGGTCCAACAGTGCAAGGATGGTCAGTATTTTCTTCGATGCCAAAAAAGGGATAAAGGGTAGACATATCTTTCTCATGGTATCCTCTGCGCTGCTGCTGCTGAGGAGCAACAACAGTCGACCTCACAGCTTGCTGGATTCCGGAGACGGCCGGGGTGACGCTGCGAGGCGAAAGGACGCCGGAGCGAGGAACAACTGTTACTAGACGACGGAACATTGTGTATGTGATGTGTGTGGTGAATTAAGAGAAAAGTAAGGTATTGATTAGACAGTAAATTGATGATGAAAGGGACAGATGAGTGGTGATGTCGGGGTTGAGTGGTTAAGTTAGTTAGGAAGAGTAGGGTGTGATGAAAGATTGATAGTTGCGATTGATTAATTATGGTTTCTTTGGGGGGGAGGGAAACTTGACTAAGGCCGTCTTATTCACCGGCGCTAGGCGATTTCGAGAAACCCCGTTGCCTCCGCGGAGCCGGCCTCGGAGATAGGGTATGACGTTAAAGCGAACCAGTGGGTGGGATTAGAGGTAAGTATGCTGTGTATTGTTACTTGTCTGGAATACCCGTGGATGGAAAAGCTATCTGATTGAATAACAGGGGATGACACGTTCTACCAGAAGAATCGTTGTTGGGGGAGGATGGAATGCCAGTTCTGTGGCCTACAACTGAAAGGGTAGACGGGAGTTGTAGTTCTGGGTCCGCCGGTTCTTAACCAAGAAGAAGAACCGGCAGTTTCGGCCAACGGGAAGTTCTGCAGGCGGGCATTACCAAGCGGTACGGAGCAGAGCAGCGGCTGGTATCGTAAGGATGGGCTTATCTGCTCGCCCTCCATCTGATAATGTTTCCTTCCTTTCCCTATCGGATTATTCCGGCCCGAGCATGTGTCTTTTCTTTCACACCCTGCAGTTTGCTCTAGAACCATTCTAGTTAGTAAGAACCTTTGCTTGGCTTACTTGTTTACTTAGACGGGTTAAGTTATCCCGGATGACTTTGGTCGAAAAGCGTATCTTCCTGGCCACCAGTCAAATTCCTTTTTACAAGAAAGAAAGAACGTAAACCATGGCCGGAAAGACACTTGGCCGATCATCGGGCGTGAGTCACTCTTTTTATCTTCTTGTTCCTTTGCAATTATTAGTAGTGGTAGTAGTTGCTGGTTTGATCCCATGACAGTTGCTGCGAAAGTATATATTCGGTTTCTATTGAACAGCACACACTCTGGATGATCACCATTCGACTTACCTTAGTAATTAACATACTATCTATGAACAGTCCCTCAATGCCCCAATAGCCGCCTTCACCATGGCCCTCCTACTTGGCTCTTATTGCATCAAATCCATCCACACCGCTCGTCGCGAGGCGCAATCCACATCAAGCACCGCAACCACGACGCCCCGACCTACTAAGAAGGCAGAGTCGCAGTCTTCATGGGTACAGCAGGCACTGGAAGAGAGTCGAGAGGGGGAGAAGAAGTGATTCAGCTGGGGCAGAACTGAGTGTAAATCTTAGAAATACGCGTTGTATATACTAGTAAAACTTATTGCTTCATGTCTGGGACATTTTCTCAAATATTCATTGCAGTAAATCGGCACACATAACAATCTGATATGAGATGGCTAATATCAACACCACAAACACAACACATCAACATCATATCAAATTAATCCATTATCAGAATTTTCAGTGTATCAATGATCATATCCCATATCCATGGCGGATAACGAGATCTACCATTAAAAATTATTCATCATATAAATGGAGTCAGATGATAATAACAACCAACACAAGAAAAAAACAAAACAATCCAATCGTAAAGAATAGCAAGTCGAATATGCATCAATCATCACCATCATCATAAGCACAAATACATTATTGCGCGATAGAAGAATGATATCAACCAACAGTGTCGGTTAATATGGCTTTCATTATAGCCATGGTTGGTGGGAAGGAAACAAACCGCACAGAGAATTTCGCCGGTGGTTTTTAGTGTGGTTATCACGTGACTTTCCCGCTGATGTCAGTCATGTGGGAAACGGACGGAGAGGGGGAATGCAGCTGCGTGCATGGATGATGGATGTAATGCCCCCCAGATTATTTTCATTAGATTGGCTGAGTTGTTATTTGGAATTGTTGAATGCTATTTATCTTACTACGGAACATATGTTCTAGAGGGAAGATTTGTATGTATATACAATCGCAATTGAGGTTTATCGATCCGGGGGGAAAAAAGACAAGAACGCTCAGAACCATAACCACCAAGGATTTCAACAACTCAGAACAAGACTAGTTTGTTTGGAGTTTCACATGTCAACAGCACATCATACATCTACCCCTACTCCACAGGGGTGTATGGCTGTGCCGAGGATGTGTCGAAAGGATCAAAACAACGTGCAGACAGGATATCATGGGCTGCAGCCCAGGAAATGAATGTCCTCTATAGTAGTGTATCTTCGCGATGTACGACTAGCACGGAACAGAAATAAAATCGCTAGGGTGCAATAAAATCCCAGCTCAGGTGCGATGCCCATGGCTCGTCACCTCGTCACAGACCATCCATCTAGTAATTAAATTCCATTGTCTGATGCGGTCTCCAGCTTCTGCAGCTTCAACTCCCCCTCATGTTGCACGTGTCCAATTGTTTTCTTCAAGTACTCGTAAGTGAGCATGGTAGTCATCGCAGCCGGGACTGCCCGGAACAGGTTCGTGCCGATCCCAGAGTAGAATGCACGCCAGCCTTCTTCTCTCAGAATGGTCTGGCATGTGCGAATGATCCCCGTGTACCGGGGTCGATTGGGCATCCCGTCCGACGAAGCCGCACCCGGGGGCCTGCTATGACCCTGGGGGTGATCCATGCCGCCGCGGAACGAGATCTCTTCGGGTGAGGACGCCGGTGATGTCCTCTGCTGTGTTTGGAGTCGTGTCCGAAGCACTTCATGTGGGTATGTCGCAGTGCTGGCACAAACCTTACTCAGGAATGTCGCGGATGTAATGCCCACCCAGTGTGAGCTGCCAGTATCAGGGTGTTCGCCAATACTATAGCCCGTAAATGCCATCTTCAAGTATTCGTAGAGAGGGAACTGGATGGCCACATGCGCCAGTCCCAGCAGCGCTGGAGTCAGGCCGGAGTAGAACGAACGGATTCCTTCACTTCTGTACATTTTGCGGGCCGCATCCCAAGTGTTTTTGTATTGCCACGGAGCCCGGTAGCCTTCGCTGCTTGACCGGAGGCTCTGTGACATAAGTCGTGTCTTAATCACCCATATCGGATTTGTCGCAAGTGTCGAGCAAGCGCCCGCCGTTATCGAGGCGTAACCTCTTGAAAGCCACCAACTATCTATTTCAAGGTCAGCCCTCCCATCATCAACCCCTGATTATCACTCCTCACCTGTTGTTTCGTAGAAATACTCCCGAGACCGATCATAGACCGCTAAATAGACCGCCCACGTCGGCAGGTATCCCAGGAGCATAGGACCCAATCCTTGATAAAGGCCTCGAATACCATCTTCCCGCCATATTACTCGTCCAGTTCCCAGCATTCCCCGGTACAGTGTCTTAGCCTCGACCGTCTTGCCACCACGTCGTCGCGCGAATCCACCCTGAGCCTGCAACTTGGTCTTGATCACATCGAGAGGACAGGTAACTATCCCCGAGGCGACGCCCGCACTGGCCCCGCAAAACGGTGTGATGTAATAATCCGGCACACGTGTAGCGAGCATTTCGAAGCGATCCAGGAAAGTAGGTTGGGGCGGAGACTCGGCCGATACATGAAGCGTAGACGATGGCGGGCTGTCCGAAGTTGTACCCTGCTGCTCTTGAGAGCCGCTGGCAGCCCCCGACGGGCCATGGCCTTCAGAGAACATCTTTCCAGCCAGCGCTCAAAGCAGTATGCAATCCGTCTACTATGTCACCGAGGGTTCCCGGATCCGAGCATATCGGTGCTCGCTCCGGAACCCAAAAATAACCCGTGTGTCAAATCGTGGTGAGAGGGGAGGAAAGCGTGACGTCGTTCGGGGCGATGGTAGAACAGGAAAAACTACCCTGAGACAGTGAATTGAAGGGTTTTTCTTTCTCAGAGAGGAGCCGATGCTGCCGGGAGGAGTGGGCGTAATAAGGTTGGCCTATCTGAAGCACAGACGGGGCGGGGTCTGTAGGAGCAACGCAGCTCCCCTATCGGAGTGAAAGGGAATCGAACTAAGAAAAATGTTCAACGGATTGATAATAAGCGGCATGCCCAGTGAGTACAAACCGAAGTATTAAATCAAAGACCGTCGGTGTGAAGTCCGAACAGAAGGGAGCGCCGGTGTTAAGAGGAAGCAGACGGAACAGGACGGAGCAATGAGGACGGGATGAATTGAGCTGGAGGGATTGTCTTAGTCGTATTCCAGTCAGTCAGGTGGAGTGGAGTTCGGGAATGAGTGAATCTTGTCCGCCTCCAAGCGCGCCGCTTATTTGGCCTGAGGCACACACACATGGCGCAAGCTGAGCCGGTCACGTGGAAGACAGTCTTGACTGTACTTCTCGGAATGATCCCTTATGCCTCAGGCATCAACATCGGATGTTTTTGGGAAAGTCACCCGCCGAACCTCCGTTTTGCACAATCTCCAACGTCGGGCCATCTCCTGCTCAGCTTGACTGACATTTCGCGATCCTCCCCCTCCACACCACCCCGTCAATTGGACCCGATCAACCCCGCTGGGATCATTCACCATGTCCGCTCCCTCCCTCGCCAGCTACATCGTCAAGCGCCCCTTCCTGAAGCGCTGGATGATGCCCATTGCCCAGTGGTACACCGATGCCTCTGGTTACAGGAGACTCGGCTTGAAGTAGGCGACTCCCTTACCTTCCTGGGCGGTTCTCCCGGACCAATATCAGCGACTACGAATCGATTGGAAAGACAATGGATAGATTTCAATTGTGGAGGGATATATATATCAGCACCCTCCACTTGGCTATCCATATCATGTTCCTGCCGTCGCCCGCTGGTCCGGGCATCAAGAACCAAGCCCATACCCATACCTCCATTGCAGCCATCAACTAACAATCAAACCAGGGCTGATGACCTGATCCCCGAGGAGAACGACGTTGTCCAGAAGGCCCTCAAGCGTCTCCCTCCCAAGGAGGCCTACGACCGTGTCTTCCGCATCCGCAGAGCATTCCAGGTCCGTCCCATACCGAACGAAGCCCAACCCAACATACGGAAGAACATAAAAACTAATATTATATGCGCAAAAATAGTGCTCCATCTCCCACACCCTCCTTCCCGCTGCTGAGCAGACCAAGCCCGAGGAGGTGAGTCGAAATCCCGCGTTCTTTCAACCCGTCAATTGCCCGTTCAGTTTCTCCGCAAAAACGCATCGGCCAATCCCGTGAGCGGGATTTGTAACCCACCTGGGTTACTCCATATCGATGCTTATGTTGACTGGACTTGATATATTGATGCTCCTGATATATTATTTGACGCGTTTGAGACTTATATTATGTGGTGGATGCTAACTGTCGTCGTCCCCCAGGATGTCGAGTACCTGAGCCCCATCATCCGTGAGATCGAGAAGGAGAAGCAGGAGCGCGAAGACCTCGACGCCCTTGTCGTCAGACGGTAAATTATGCCTCTGATGGCTTCGCTGAACTAGATTACTTTTGTTACGGTATACAAAAATGCCGCTGGGGTTTTATAGACGGGCGGGTATCACTAAGTATCAGAGAGAACTACTTGCTGTCCCGGCTCGGCTCGGCGGGCATGCTGCGAAGAAGAGAGGGGGAAGAGAGCATTTGGCTGGTCGTTAATTGAAGCTTTTGATTTATGGTGCTCAATCACGTGTACTGATACTGTACAAATTCACTCGTCATCGTTCTCTAGTTGGCTGTAGCAGACCTATATACGTTCCACACCTTCCGAGTAATGTATATATAGTAGTTCTACATACTGTACCAATCGCATGTTTCGGGATCTATATCCTGTCCGTATATACCAAGTAGTATCTACCCACCCAACACAGCAATATTAACGTCCGTCACCCGCCACATATACCACATGAACAAGCTCCTAGTACTGCGGTCAGACAACGAAACCATTGAAGAAATCAAAGAACACCACATACCTATACGGAGCAAACTTCGCCGCCAGCTCCAACATATCTTTCTCAGGCATATACTTGAACTTACCGCCACCCTTTCCCTTCAACTTGTTTACATCCTTGCCCACAAACACCGCACATCCCCTCCTGCAATAAGTCAGCATCTACCCATCACACTTATTACCGTCCACAGGTGATAGGGGAAATGGAACATACTGTACACCCAAATCCCCCGTGGAAAACACATCTATGCGCTTCAGAGCAAAACAAGCAAACATCTCCACAGACCATTTACCCAGACCCCTCACAGCAGTCAACTTCTCCACGAGCTCCTCATCACTAGCATTTAACAACATCCGGGCACTCAGTTCCCCGTTGGCGAACTTCTCCGATAACCCATGTATGTATTCCGCCTTGCGCTGGGATAGACCTGCTGTCCGGAGCGTGGTGATATCCTTTTTGATGATATCTTCCGGGGTGGGGAAGAAGCTTGCTCTTATTGTACCACCATCTTCATCCTTATTATTATTGGTATTGAACAATGCCACAAACTTATCCTTAATCGACTTCGCCGCTGCCCCTGACACCTGCTGTCCGATGATACTGCTAACGAGGCTCCGAAACGGATCTATCTCCTCGGCTAGACCCTCCGGCGTGAACAATGGGCAGGGATGTTCGCGGATGAGCGATTCGAGGCGCGGATCTGTGGCGATCAGGTGTGCGGCTGCTTGCTCGAGAAGCGTGCCTGTTGTGGCGGTGGGACGGGGCCGGCCTGTCTTGCTTGGAGAGGCGTCTGCATCTGTGCCTGGGGGGTAGGCGACTAGTGATGAGCCGTGGGGGGTTAGGAGCGTTGCGTTGGTGTGGTGCGGTTCGACGGGTCGGTCGAGTGGGGGAGGGGTCGTTCTGCTGCTGGGGGTGGGGATGGGGTCCCAGATGTTGTTAGTAGTAGTGGTGGTGGTAGTGGTAGTGGTAGTATTAGGTGATTGTCTGCTGTTGTTTGAGCGCGATGATGATGCTGTTGGTGCATCTGTAAGGGGAGAAGCTTGGTCTAGCTTGGGATTCGCATTTAGCTGCGCTTTCTTGCCCCTTGCTGCTGCTGCGGGCTTTCGTGTCTTTGAGACACCGTTTGTGGTTCTGCTGGCTGCTCTCTTTGTTTGAGTTCTGGGTTGCAGATGTGGGACAGAGGTAGCAGTGGTGGTGGTGCTGTTGTTCTTGGAAACTGACGCTGCGGTTAGACGAGCGGAGCGTCGTAGGGTCATCATTGAGTCAGTCGCTGTTCAGCAGCGTCTATCTTGATTTAGGATATATGTATTCAAAGTGATTGAGGTAAGGATATTATTGCTGCTGCTGTTAGTAGGTAGCATGGTCAGTCATGGTGGTTCGTATCGTTGGAGTAGTACTATGATGAGGATGGAGTACATAAGCTCGGGAAGTCACGAGCAGCAAGCTGTCTTAGCAATCAACCTTGGTTGGTTTCCTGTCTTTGTCAGTTTTCCATACCGCTTCCTGTTGCGGATTTCTCTGCATGCGTTGTAGTATTCGCTTATCCCCCGCATTTGAGAGATGTGAAACATTATCGCTCCAATTTGAGGTCTTCAATCAGTTGAATCAGTTGTTGTTGTTGTGTCATATGACATTCCGTAGTTAGACACGCTGTATGTTGAGTAACATGGTAAACCTGCAGAATCATGGGTTCTGGGTATGATTAGTCTAGGAAATGAAACCAAGAGTTGATTGTAAATCATAATAATTCAAAATATTTTAGACTGAACATCATGATCATTATGGCGGAATTTTGGTACTGATTCTAACTGGTGGCAGCTACTCCGTACTGCAAACATGAAAGTCTCGTGCCGGGCAGTCCATCTCCTAAGTTAAAATATACATTCGTTCTTACAGCCCATACATACTATCCTCTCCCATCCACACTCAATTATGTACGTACAAAGTAGTAGCAATAGCCCCATCCACGGTTCGCGGACACTTCTTCTAGAATAATGAGAAAGTGGAATATTTACCCGGTATGGAATCCTCCGGAAAAGAGGGGAGCAAAAATACCCAGAAAATCTACTAACTATGGATCTCGCGATGTGTAGGGCCGTAGGCATCAATCAACACCATCACTTCTCCTCCACCAAACGTTGCGATTTCATTTATCTGAAAGGAAACTGTCCGATTGGCCATGTTTCACCGGTTGATGCTATGTTGTACTCGTAAGGGCTTTTGATCCTGATGGTCGCAGGCATCTCTACTATCTAGTACTACGTATTCCATAGAAGAAGATACGATCAATGTGTTGGTCTGGTGGCCCACGATGATGATAAGATGCGGAAGATCACCGAAATCGCTAACATGACTGGTGTATATTCTTTAGGCTACTTGGTGGGTAAGTAGGACTTTAGAGTCGGACGGAAACGACCGAATGCAGTGAGCTTGCGCGTCATCTTTATAAAAATTTTTTATCTAGAGGCAAAAAAAGACGTTGTGTGCATCCACGTAGGTAAAATAGTTTGGGAAGTGTGGCCCAGCCACTAGGTAGGTAGATAACAACTAACTAGACTACTCCGTACGGACCTTCCACAGACAGTTGAAGTGCGTGGTGAACCTACAAAGTACCAAGGTATAGATCCCCCCTAGAGAAAGCCGGTTCCATGGGATGACATGTTCATCCGTGGTAGGTGATTGGTAAGTAAGGTCTAGTCCACCAGGTAAAGTAAATACTATCTAACAACAATTGAGCGATGCCTAAAGGGGGCGCAACGACAATCCTCCGCTGGTCGGCGAGTGGATTTTTGCTGTAAGTTAGTATGCCCATCATCCACTGCATCCATCATATTTTGCCCGAATGGGCATTAAACCCCGTATTGGGTACTCCCGTAGACAAATAAGCATCGGTTCATCTATACCGAGCATCTTATCCCGAGAAAAGAAAAAGCTTCGCTCTTGCGATGGAGGAGAAGGCATACGTATGTTGCTTTTTTTGCCCCGCCCATTGAGGTTCTGAACATCATGGGATCATTGGGGTTGTGGCTAAGAAAAAGGGGGTCAGTCGGTATTGGGGCTAGGTTACTATGGTGATGATGGTCGGGGTGAGTTGTCCCATGCCGACAAGCTGATCCGGTCGGTCCCCTAGTACGGGTTTTGATGCTAAAGCTTTAGTGAGAGGATTGGGTCGTTCTAGCCGTGATATAGGGGGTAATTGGGATGGATGATTTATGGTTTGTTATGATGGATAGGGGAGAGTTATGATGTGCAGTGCTCGGCAAAAGTATCTTATGAAGAGGGTGTATCATGAAATGTCCTGGGAGTTGTAGAACGCCAAAATCATTCCGATGCTTTTGGACCTCATTGCCACTGCTGAATGATCTGTCAAAGACAAAGTATACTCCGTCCTCGAACAATTCATTCCCAACCCCTCTACATCATAAGTTGTCATACTGGATGCGTCAGACTGGGGGACCATATTCAATCCTTATCAGGCAAAACAGTGCTAGCCGGTTCCAGCCACCCGCGTCTAGTGGCGTTTGGGAGAACGTGCTCGGTGGTAAGATTTATCGGCTACTTCATTAGTACATGCGCTTTATTACGCAGCGTCAGAAGTGAAACATCGGCAATGAAAGAGGTTGCAGCAGCTTGCCTTGGCCAAGCCGAGGTTCGACATGATTATCATTTGAGAGGCAAAATCGACCAACTCCATCCGAATATAACACCACCGCGAACAAGAAATAGGAAATCTCATTAAAGTCAGTTGCAAGGGCGTCTCGCGCCACTTAAGGAGCGAGATTATCTCCCAGGGCAGTCTTATTATTGCGACGGATAGTTGTGGAGTAGGAATGGGTCTGATAGCTGAAGAACTCTAAACGGATCGAGAAAGAACAAGCAATAGTGGCAGCGACCACGGCGATCGCTCTTTGCCAGGTTTTGATAATGCGCGCGGGATTCTCCTCGCAGGGAAGTAATCAATCATCCCGTTATTCCTTTTTGTGACGGGTGAGAGGATCAGAACGACGGAAAATCCCTTACAGCGCATAGCCGGGTGTATACATGAAATCGGACTGACTCTTTCTGCAACCGTTCAAGATCTGAGACTCGGATGGAATTTGTCTCGCTTTTGAAAGTCCCAGCGAGGCAGCTATAGATCATGTCATATCATGGATGTTTCGAGTGATTGCCACTATGAAATTAGCATGGGAAGAATGCGCCTATGGGCAAGCAGCTTTGGACTCTGGCTGGCCGCGCCGGGAGTGTCTAATCATCTTATCCAGCCGGCCAATTTCTATCGCGGTATGGTATGTAAGATACGACGACTGGAAATTACAGCACCAGCAACTCGGAGTACTTTGTGGCCAGGCCAAGTGGGGGCCACTAACAGTGGGTATGGGAGTTACAGCCGTGTTACGTATAGTTGTAAGACACACGTGATGCTCTCCCCCTCAGAGCCATCGATTCGCCACTTTATTATTAGCTTCCCGAGACATTGTTTTGTTATGATTCGGTATCCACCGGTACCTGAAGCCAAGACGAGAATTGAGTTTTCAGGCATGAGGTCCAGCGCATTCATCTTGGAAGTCAAAGAACAAGAACAAGAATGAGTTCAAACTGAAAACGGGGATCATAGCAGTGCCACAGAATGGACCGTTAGAAGATTTACCTTTTTTTTTTTTTTTTTGCATTCGCCTCAGTCGTCTGCCGTTTGCTACACACATACGTGTCAAGAGGCAAAAGCAACTCAAAGGCATCTAGGCGACCGAAATTCCAACACGCGAACAGGGCGCTGCATACCAACGTAAGGCAGGCAAAGGACAGGACTTGTGAGGGAGGACGGAGTCGAGTCCGCACTGGGAGGAAAAGCGGGTCCCCCTCAGATTCCAATAAATTCAGATCGACCACTATACAGCGACCGGACTCGCTAGGTGTTGTTGAATTTGATACTAGCATTCTTAGAAGCTTCGTGGTGTCACTCATGCTGCTGGCGATGGAAAGCAAGCTGACTTGGCTGCGGTTGAGTGCGAAAGGGATAAATAATAGGCGAACAAAATCGATGGTGGAGCGAAGGGATAAGCCAATACTGTGTTGGCAATATGAATATATCCTCCATAGATACTCCGGAGATTCTACTGTAGATAATTAGTCGACCTCACTAGATCACACAGGCCATCGCAGGTTCAGTGAGATACATGTATAATTTGTTCCTGGTATAGGATGCTAATATTAGTCAGGACCTCCCTAGCAATGCGCGATTGGGGTCTGGCCCCTCCTAGCGGCAGGATGCTAAATTTGTCAGTATTGTTACCTGCCACAACGAATGTCCGTGATCTATCGAGTCGCATTCCATTAGAGGAGTCACCTGTCAGTTGTGGTTGACGACTTCCTGATGGTTTCAGCAGTGAGATGCTGATGTTTTGAATGGGTGGCGGGGGGGCACCAATGGATGATGCCGGGTTGTTCATAGATTTCACAAGTCAGATCGACTATTGTAGTATGACGTTTGAGTTGTGAATGGGAAGCCCACTTCACCATCACAACCAGAAGAAACGGGGCCAGACTTTTTCGATACAGTCAAAAAATACGGAGTAAAGTTGCCTGCGGGAGTGGTTGTTAGTATCTAGTCCGATTCAAGCTGCTGCATCGGCTCGAGCAATGAATACATAGTACAAGCACCAGAAGCCTATGCTTGGTATGAATGGTCAGGATTTGCTGAGAGCCTGAGAGACGGGGGAAGAAGGGGGGGGGAGGAAGAGGAGCCAAAAGGAAGGCACAACGAATCAGCAGACGCATGAGCAAGAAGTTGGCCATTGGCGAGGTGTTACAGGATGGAGCAAACTAAACCAAATGGACCATTCGTTTCCAGGACCAAGATCAGGATTCCTCGATTTCTTTTTCCGCTCTCCGTTACCGTGGGCCAATCGCCCCCCCCTCGAAGTTAATTAATTAAACCCGGACAGGCACGGTAAATTGAGTAAATTACAGGTATGAGCAGCGTTCATACGCAGGTCCGGTAACGTCGCAAGGAGAGAAAGACGCCCCCCCTCCCCGGTCTCAGGTCCACCAGCCTTTTCGGGGCCACGACTCCTTTCTTGCCTTGGTTTGTCCTCCCTGAAAGTCTTCCCACTTTCTTTTGAAGAAGATTTTCTTTTCCAGCCATCCAGTCCTTCTTTCCCTTTCCTCTCTCGTTTCTCTCGCTTTCCTCTGTCCTTCCCTTTCTTCTCTCCCCTTCTTCCCTTCCCCGTGCAAATCGTGCCTGCCTAACCTGCGCACTTTCTCTCGCTGAGGGTCTTCGTTCATAAAGCTTCTCCTTCGTTGAAGCTCTTAATTCACTCGCTCGCTTATTTATTGTCTCACAAGCCCCCCTTCTTCAGCTCTTACGCTGCTATCCGTGTCAACAAAGGGCCTCGCCTCGCCCCAGTCTGCATACTTAACCATCAGCCGTCATTGGTAGGTCGACCTTTTCCTCTGATTCAAGCTGCTGTTTGATCTGCTATCTTTGCGCCTGCCACGACTGCGATTGGGATCTGTTGGATTGCAGTAGGAAGGGCCTTGGCAGTGGCTCAGAAGCAATCGAGGTGAACATTGGTGACTGACATCTTCTCCACCATACAGTCTCAAGTTATCCTAAGCAATGGCTTTCATCAAATACGCCCTCCCCGCTCTTGCTGCGGCCCAGGTCGCCATGGCTGCCAGTGAGTACCACCCGCGATCATCTGGATGAAGTGAGTAGTGAACGGCACTTACTGATAACAATATAGGCTGTGGTAGCACCGACAGCACCATCACCATCTCCAGCCAGAGTGACCTTGACAGCTACGCGACCTGCACCACCCTCAAGGGTGATGTTGAGATCAGCGAGAGCGCCTCTGGTGACCTCACCCTCAGCGGTGTCACCTCCATCACTGGTGGACTGAGCTGCACCGGCGGCAGCAACATCACCTCCTTCAGCTCTTCCTCCCTGAGCTCCATCGGCGACACCTTCAAGTTGGACGGTCTCACTACCCTCACCACCCTCAGCTTGACCAACCTCACCAGCGTTGGCTCCATCTCCTGGACTGCTCTCCCCGAGCTGCAGTCCCTGGACTTCACCAAGGGTGTTTCCGAGGCCGGCAGTGTCACCATCACCAACACTGGTCTTACCAGCTTGGACGGTATCTCCCTCAAGACCGTCGGTACCTTCGACATCACCGAGAACACCAACCTGAAGACCGTCAACGTCAACGAGCTCACCAACGCCACTGGTCTGATCAACTTCGCTGGTAACATGGACTCCCTGCAGATTATCCTCCCCAACCTCGGCACCGGTACCAACATGACCTTCCGTAACGTCAGCGGTGTCTCCATCCCCTCTCTCGAGACTCTCAGCGGTCAGCTTGGTTTCTGGGGTAACACCTTCACCAACTTCAGCGCTGCCAACCTCACCACCACTGGTGACCTTGTCTTCGACGACAACACCAAGCTGAACAACATCAGCATGCCCGTCCTGAAGACCGTCAACGGTGGATTCCAGATTGCTCGCAATGACAAGCTTAAGTCCATCAACTTCCCCGACCTGAAGGAGGTTACTGGTGCCATTGACTTCAGCGGTGACTTCGACGAGTAAGTTTCTCCAGTTGCTTTGTTCCGATAAGACGTTCTGTTTGCTAACTCGTGTGTCCAGGGTTTCCCTCTCTTCCCTGACCGAGGTCAAGGGTGGCTTCAACATGCAGAGCACTGGTAACTTCAGCTGCAGCGCCTTCAAGACCCTGCGTGAGAACAACGTCATCCGTGGTACCTACACCTGCAAGGCCAGCACCTCCGACCCCACCACCAGCGATGGATCCTCTGGCACCTCTTCCTCCACCAGCAGCAGCAGCAGCTCTTCCTCCACCAGCAGCGACAGCGCCTCCGTCATGAACGTGGCCAACATGCCCGCTCTTGGTCTTGCTGCCGTCCTCGGTGGTCTGATCCAGTACGCTCTGTAAAGGACAACTTGATACCAAACATTTGTGTGTACGCTTTTTTGAAACCCTTATCATGGTCGTGTAAAGTTGCCTAATAAGCAATTGGTTTCCTTTAATTCCAGTACTGTGCTGTTTCTTATGATAATAATTGAATATCGGTTTGCTTGAGCCAAAATTCGCACGGCGTGGCATTGTGCCTCGGGAGATGAATTGCTTTTTTATTTTTTTTTTTCTGTTCATTTTGAGCATGAGCATCAATTTTATTTTGAGTCGTGACAGGTGAAGCGGGTCGAGGGAGGGTGATAAATTGTACGAACCGGACACCTGGCGAAGTGCGCGAGGTGGCTGGGTTTGCTGCGGTCAGGCCTCTTCTCGGCCCTGTGAGCTGTCGGATTGTGTTCTATAGACGTTCCTTTGCAGTTTACGTGTGCGTTTTGCTACATGACAGTATGTTGTTCTTACTCTATACGCTAATTCGCCGTCCATAATTGACGTATCCTATTTCTCATTCTAAATTGAGATTGCCTCCACATCTGTCTGCCTTTCTCAGTAATGTCTTGGTGTGGTCTGGCCTGGTCTGATGTGTGGTCCGAGGGCAACTTTGTCGGATGTACTTCTGTCCTCAGTTTGCAGCAGGAATACGGTCTCGTGCTGCCTGCTGTCTGTCTGTCCGTCCGCCCGTCTAACTAACACCAGCAGCAGCAGCTGCTGCTACTGCTACTGCTACATGACCGTGGCGAACGGAAAGTTAAAGTCCGCGCAGATGACCGGCTCTTGCCTCTCCTTCCCACCTCCCGAACCAGGTGCATATGCGAGACTGACTGCATTGCTGGCCGTAAGACACCTCACTCAGAAGTGGGACTCAGGCATCTTCCCCCTTAATTCTTTCCCCCTCTGTAAACACCATGGTAGTATATATATATTTAGATGAATGAATATAGGCGGAGTGAGTGAGTATATCAAGTCAAAAGTACTTTGGTTCCTCTCGCTCCCTTTCTTTCACGCACTATGTCGTGGGGGGAAGAAAGAAAGAGCACCAATGTGATTTACTAAATCTATCATCGTGGATCTGAGGCATCGATCGTGGGATTCAAAGTGCTCATGAATGTGAGTGGGTGATATGCCTACTGCGTACATATACATGCGTACATACATACATATATACATACATACGGAGTACATATTTCCAGAGCTATGAGGGCCAGTAAGTGTGAGTGTGAGTGTAAAGTGTGAGTGGAGATCTCCAGGAAAGCAGACTGTCGTCTGACTGTCTGTCTGTCTATCTGCGTGTGAGTTCAGCTGAGCTGACTTGCCTGCTTGCTTGGGTATTCTGAGATCGACTCTAATCTCCCATTCGGGCTGTCTGTCTGTCTGTCTGTCTCCCTGCGGGAGATTGGTTGATTGGTATGTATCGTAGGTAGGATCGATCTTAATCTCTCTTACTTACTACGTAGTACTCCACTGCTACTGCTGCTGCTGTCTCTCCATCTGTTTGCGGGCCGCAGATGTGGATTGGAGTCGAGTCCCGGAATGACCGGGGGTTATTATTGTTGTGTATTGCATTAGTAGACATGCATGCATTGGCCTATATCTCTCAATGTAGTACTCTGTAGATGGAGTTAGTTTGTTGATTGGTATGTATTCTAGTCATGTGGATATGGATGTTCTTCGTGCTTTTCGTTTCCTCTTTCTGGGGAGTATCTACCCTACCCTACCTTACCCTACCCAAATTTGTACGTAGGCACGGTACTACTGCGCTTTATTAAATACGTAGGTTGTTGTGTTGTAGTTGAGTGGGTAAGTAGGTAGGTAGGTAGATAGGTAGGTAGATAGGTAGGTAGGTAGTAGAGAGATTGATGTGTCAATTCAGTTCCGGTGAGGGAGTATGGAAGGGGTGGATGGTTGAATTTGGTGTTTTGTTTACATTTAGTAGTAGTTGGGTAGTTGGTAGGTAAGTTATAGCTATTTGGTTGGTTGGAGTCAGTTTTTTTTTTGGGTTGATAATAGTTTGGTAGTTAAGTTAATTAGATTACTGTTATGGATAGTTGGTGGAGAGAAAAAGTGAAAGTCTGTCAAAAGTACGGGGGACTATTTAACTCTGAGTATGGATGGATTCAATCTTCATGGTGGAATATACTACTGAGAGATAGTCACTGAATGTGTAGGTTATACTATCTATCTTGCTACTTGCTACTTGCTGTTTTTGTTGGCAGTGTAGAAGCAAGGTATATACATATGCGGCAGGTTTCACTTTATTTCCTCACTTTAACTTCATGCTTGACAGATAAACCTCACCTATTTAACTAGGACACTTTATTAATTGCAATTGCCTTCTGACTACCTGCCTATCTTTTTATACATCTACTGCTCCGTAAACAACACTGGGGCCCGGATTTGGGATCCCGGTCACCTGGCTGGCCGGATGATTTTCCCTAGCCCAACTGGTGGGTAAATAGACCCACGATGGACGGGTCTGCGATCGGATTGGAATTCCGTACAGATTTTAAATATCGAGTCGATGCTGCTATGTGACCAGGAACTTCTTTACACTTTTTGTTGAGGAGATAATGTTCGCAAGGGCCACATAGTGTCTGTGTGCCTACGGAAGGCCCGGTGATGGTTCGCGAACTGCGCGTGTTCACCCTTTGGGTTGGGAGCGGGGGAAGGTCAAGGCGACGACAAGGAGGCTGTAGGTTGAGGTAGTATGAATGGAAGAGGGGAATGAACTCTAAATACGATTATGGAGATGCCGTCGTACGTAGTGTACCTTTGTTTCATGTTGGTTTATCTCTGAAAGGAAAGAGGTATGTCCGTGCGGCTTTGGGGAGGGGGGAACGAAGAGAGGGGATCGAGGTCTCGAGTGGCTCTCGAGGATCAATAGACTAAGTGTCTAGTCTTCCTAGAATGAAGGGAGACCAGGAAAGAATGAAAGAAAACAGTAAAAAGAAAAAGGACCTACCTAGTGTTGTGCGAGGCAGGAGGATGATGGAGGATGAGGATCCATATGATAGATAACCGGATAGGGGATGCCTTGCATGTGTGGATGCCTCAGGTCGGCCGTCTTAGGGCTAGGGCGGACAAGAATAGCATAGCCTGAGGAATTGCCTTCGGAGATCCTCGCCTTTGCTCCTCCGTCAGTATGCAATCCTCCGTGTGTCGGTGCTACGGCTGAAGGGTCTGGAACAAGGTCTAGTGGCAATGATGAGAGCGTCATTGCTAGCAGCTGGGCTGATCAGGTGTACGAGTCCCTTGAGCCGTAAGGCAGTGGTTGAGGCAAGGTGGTGGCTATATCTGGAACCAGACTCATGCAGACATGGATAATGATGGGGCCTTACAACGCAGGACGAGGTGGACGCAGCACTCCGTATGGAATAATGGAATGCCGGGAGAAGGGCGCCCCCTTGGAGCATCTGAAACAATGGCACGAGTTGCTTGAGCCTTACTGGCGGCGGTGGTCGACTCTAGGACGGCCTTCAATATTATTCTGCATAAGGGCACTATGCAAATGCGGAAGGCAGAGAGATAGGACTTCGTGTCAGTACGTGAGCCATTCTGGCCCGGCCAGAACCGAGTGGCAAAGGATCACATCACGGAGACAAGAATCTGATACATGAGGCGATCTTGCATCGCCGCACGCAGGGCCATCCCGGTCTCTGCTGAGATCCGTGCCATGATGGGCCACGCTAATGTACGTGTGTTCATAAGCGTATCCTCCGAAGCCCTCTCATGGGTTAACTATGTATGTACGTTCAATGAGATGCGTACGTACTACTGTAACCCGACTGGGGTTGAACGGGGCCTAATAATGTTGTACTGTAAGTGCGTTGGGGGAAGCCGGTAGCGACAGGGAAGTTGCTGTAAGCAAGTCGACAGGTAGACTAGCCCGGGTAGCTTTGCGAGACGGACGACTGGCTACCGGGTTTGGACAACGCATTGAGGGGCGCGAAGGGGTCTAGGCGGGGAGGGTCGTTGCTTCTGTGATGCATCACCTGGGGACAATGATTGGCAAAGGCGTCAGGCTCTTGCTGGGTCTTTTTGCCTCTTTACAAGCGTTCCGAGTCCAACTGAAGTAAGCGGCATGCGATCGGAAGTGCTTTGAATGTTGCTGATTCTTTGTGATGCGGATGAATTTTTTTTCTCTATCCATTATGACCTTTGGGAGGCTTGAGGGGGAGGGGGACCTCCAAAAGCAAAGGATTCAGTCAACTGTCAATGTGTCAGCGGCAGTCCGTGTCAGTTTTGCTGCCTCTCGACTGTTGGACCCGCCAGTCGACGCTGTGTAACCAATTCCAAATCTAGACCAAACTTAAATCACTCCTCGGCTTTCCCATTTCCTGCCAGTCAGGACGGCCTTGCACCCTATTCGAAAAAGAGACCGATGATGATGGTCCTCGAGTCATCAAACTCAAGGTGACTCGGTACTATGGTCGAACCCAAATCACAATGAACCGGTTCCCCGTACTTAGTAAATCGTGCTATGGATCTCTCATGGACACATTAAGGTTCACTTCAGCCGCTCCTCTCTCTCACACTCTCCCTCTCTATTGATGGATTGTTGCCCTTCCGTCGCTGCTGGGGATTCCCTGGTTGAAACCAATAGATTGGCACTTATCGATGCTTCCAGGCCCCGATAATTCGGAAAATAAGCGAAACTTGTCAAGTCAGTGTCCTTCGGGCAATTTTCTAAGGTTTTAGTCCATGGGCCCGTGAGCCGGGGGAGCATGTAGGAGCGCAAGCACATATGCCATCTATGGACATAGACTCAGCGAGAGTTTACGAGTGAGTTCGTGCCTGGCGGCCACTGCGTGCGAGCGATTTCTGATCGAGTAGGGGTGGCTACTCTTTCAACTGGTGTCCAGTGTTTCATGACTTTGTTCTGGTGGATGTATGTACTGCCAACTCAGCACTATGGAGCTTGGTACTTTGGAGCCTCCACTATGGTACTATTGGTGGTTTTGAGGGGGCAAAACCGATCGGACATACTCGTTGATATGGCCTAACAACACCATCGGCGGCAATCCTCGCTATCGCCGCGCGGCGCCGTCTGCTGAAGAAAGGGCGGCTAAGAGTAGCGATAACGTTCAAAGGCGCCATCGTCATCCTCGGCTACTAGGGCAAAGGACTTGCCTCTCCGGGAATAACGGAGTCCGCCCTAACCATGTTAGTTAATTGATCATTCAACTCTCATGGCGTCCACGCCGCCCTCGGAACTTCCCCCAAGCCATTACCATATGGGAGGCTGGTAGATAGTTATCGTTTGGCGCACAAGATAATGATCGTCCACATTCCTCCTTCAACCCTCTCAACGTGGGGCGGCCTGGGCGTGGCTGGAGCTAGAAGATCCATTGTTCCTTCATCATGCCGCATCCTCAGATCCGGGGGCACCTGAATATGACAGATCTGATCCGGCCGCCGCCTTGATTGCCATCTATCAGCGAACCCGGGATAAGGTTTGTCCTGTTTGGTCGTGTTCTCCTCATATGGCTCTTGGCTTTGGTACCCCATTACTCTGTATCGCCGGCCCTCCTTTCTCCACTGACACCCTCGGGGTCTGCTCTCTCCCAGTGAAGAGAGAGTCGTGTCCTTTCCCGGGGGATCTTCCATTCACTGATTGCATTCCCGTCCACCGTACCACGGTTCCAACGAGCGGCACTCCTCAGTGTAAACCTGGAAATGGGGTTCCCTCACGCTTCTTCACGCGATAGTCTGGTGGAGTTTTCCGAAACAACTCCTCATAGCGTCTGTCTGTTGGAGACGTCCGACGGCATTCCAAATCCCCTGCCCAGGTCTAAGCCAGCCCATTGCGACGGACTACACCAAGCCTGCACCAAGAAAAGAAGCAGTCCAGAATTGGGTCTGACAGCCGTCACATCCTGGTCGCTGGGATCTTCCAGTGACCCAGGCGTATGGGCCCTTCGTCGGCTGTGGATGATCCCAACTCTGTCCGAGTTTTGACCCCTTCGTTCGGGCCCGTTCGGTAATAACCTGTGCTATTATAGACAAGGCCACTCTATGATCCCATAGCCCGGCTAAACGAGGTTCTCATGGAGACAATGGCTCTGTCGTATGCATCAAGGAGAATCGCCTCACTCGTAACCAGCGAAGACAGGTTAGAACCGTGGAGACTCGTGACAGATTGCGGCCGCTCATTGCCTCCTATCTGACAAAGGTCGATCCCTGGTCTCCTCACACAGCTCTTCCAGGTACCAGGTACTTTTGGCTTCCGTCCTAGAAGTCCTTGCTTCGTGCTATTAGGTCCTATTCCACCTCCTGCCGAAGCTATGATCTGCTTTCGGGGAACCTGCATCTGCCTCTGCATCGGATCATTATGTATAGTACATTCTTACTCTGGGCGTTCATGACCCTTTATTGGTACTTTTGCTTTTCCTGGCCAGATGCCCTCATATGGGCCGCAGGTCAAGACGAGAAAGACACAAGATCGGGCCGGGACCGCTCCCGTGGGCCTCACTTTTGCCCTCGATCCCGTGCAGACCATGTGCTATACATAGTAGTATATACGGAGGGGGGGTGTGTAGTCTATAGTGGCACTGAGTCTGGGAAGATCGAGGCGATCGAGACGACTTTTGATACCCTCCAACTGGATGGTCCGGATGGCTGATCCGATCTGTTCCCTATAATTTGACGTTTAAATTTGCTTCTCCATGGCTTCAGCACCTTGTCCGGTTCGGAATTGGGCCTGTGTTCGAACTGGCCAGACGGATAAGCGCCGCAGAGCTAGTTCCCACACCTGTAACAGCCACCAGTCCGCGCTTGTCCAAACGACGGGAACGTTTTATGCCTCGACGCTATGGGTTTCGCGGATGCATCGCCGCCTGGGCCCAGGATCCGAAGTGGACACTGGGTGGACGGACCATGGCCATTGGCCCGAACAGACTATTGATGACCGCGATGCAAGGGGAGTCGATACCTTTCTTCGCCCCGTGTAGATCGAAAACCGCTGCAGCGGTGACAAATCAAGGGTCTGCGATCCCCAATCCGACTCTCCTTCTTGTTCATCGGGATCATGGCACGTTGATTCGTCGATCCGGTGCTTTGCCTCGCGTCTGTGCCCATTTCTGATAGAGCAATGTCCCATCCTGTTGGAGGGAGTACTATGGAAAGTGAAAATAAAAGGTACTAGTTGATGGGCTGTCGAACTCTGCCGGAAGCTTGTTCATGCATCCCCGCGTGTCCTCATGGGGGAGAGGGAGCAAGGGAAGCAGCAGGATGAGGAAGATGAGGGGGGGGGGGGGGAGGGAAGAAGGATGATGAAGCAGTGGAGGCGATGACCAAAAGAGGAAGCGGCGCAGAAGGAGAAGGTCCAGATGGAGATGGAGGCTGCAGATAATCTGTAGGGGAAGCAGGGAAGTAGTAGTAGACACAAGGAATAGTATCCCAAGAAGAGAAGAAATAATAATAATAATAATCAAAATAAAGTAAGAAAATAAAATATGAAAAATAAAAATAAAATTAAAACCAAGTTAAAAAATAAAAAAGAAAAAGGAAAAAATGGAGAATCCAACGACTCCACCACCATCAAACCATCTATCTGTATGTCATCGTCGATGCTCCATTTCCTTGTTGAGGCAGTCGCAGATCGAGCTAATCCGTTTAGCTTCTGGGGAGGATCCCAAGAAAGCACTTGGTGATACATCCCGAATGCTCTCTCTCTCTCCCTCCCTCTTTCACACACTCTCCCATACTGTTTCCGTACTATTCGCATCCTCTCAACCCTTCGCATTCCTCTTCCGATGCAGTTCATTGCCAGCTCAAACTGCACGTCTGAGCGCGCCACCACAATGGCGTCCTTTTGCTGCTCTTTCTGGTCTTTCCCCACTCCCTCCTTCGCCGACTTCCTCATCCATTGCCTCCTCCTTCCCCTCTCCTCGTTCCCACCTGCGGCTTCCAACATATAAAACATGCAGCGGGATCCTCCCGTCTTGCTCTGTGAGAAGCATTGTGTTCTTCATCATCAAATCTCAGCTGCTCCTCGTGGATTAACCTGATTGTTTCCTCTTGTCTTACTTCTATCCTTAGAAACCCCCCTCATCCTCTTCTTCCCCCCCTTGATTGTATCAGCGTCATTGTTGCCACTGAACTCTCATTTACTACCATCATCCCTTGTGGTCCTTATTATTGCTCCTCCCCCTTGAAGCTTATTCTATATACTTCTTGGCTGTGTGGTTTGTTTACTTCACGCCTAATCATCCCGCGCCGGTGCAGACATACATATCAGAGACATTTCCCCTCCTGCCTGCAGTGCATACAGACAAATCTCAGACATACAGCTCTCTAGCTGCAGCCCCCCGTCTTTCATCTTACCTGCAGCAAGAACCCTCAGCACCATGATGTTTGAAGACATGAACACCATGGCTGACGACATCTCTCGCCGTTGTTCTCTCCCGTAAGTTGTCTTTGAGCCTTGCCGACAGATGCAGCATCTGACGTGACATGCTCCCCCACAGTGTGCGTTCCCTCTCCAGTGCATCCAGCACGGCAGACATGAGCGAGGACCGCCGCTTGCCCCCGCTCCCCCGCGTGGAGCCCTTGCCCCGGGGCCCCTTTGACCCGTTCACCACCAACATCGGTGCCACCAGCTCTCCAAGCTCCCAGGACGCTTTTCCCGTTAGGTCGCCGTGGCCTGAAGCGGAACACATTGTGACTCCCCCATCACCAGCAACCTCCGCCGATAGTTCCTGGCCAGAGTCTGTTCAGTCACAAAAGGCCTTTGACTGGCCGCAAGAGCTTTCCCCTGCAGAACTCCTGAACCTCATCGCCCCCAAGCACATTAACCGCAAGCCGCCGTTGCAGCAGCTCTGCGGGCGAAAGCGCAAGGAAAGCATGGTCTCTGCGGATTCAGACGACCAGAGAGAAAAGCACAGAATTGCAGAGGGAAACCGACGGAAGAACCTCAGCCAGCTACATCGTGAGCTGGACAGCCGCATCCATGATTTCTTCTTGGAGCGCGCCGGCTGGAACCCGTCCAAGAGCCTACCAGAGTCCAAGGAGCATATTGTTCAGGCTGCCATCTTTCTCATCGACTTCATGCTTCTGATCATCATCCACTTGATCCGCCAGGAGAACGAGATGCCTCGTCAACTGTCCGAGAAACTGGAGCCCCAGATCCGCTGCATGCAGTTGCAGCAGCTGGTTTCCAGTCTTCAGCAGCAGAACCAGACTGCCCAGCAGCAGATCAAAAGTCTGAAGCAAGAGAACCAGATGTTGGAGGAGCGCAACCAAGCGCTCGAGCTTCAGCTGAAGTCATACGAGCACATGTTCCGATCGCCCAAGAGCGAGCCCCTGACTTCTCAGCCGATCATTCATCACGCCGAGGCCAAGCCACGTAACATGCTCCCCGGGTTGCGGGTATTCTGCGACGAGATTGCCGCCAGCAGCCCTGAATCCTCTCGGCTTGAGTCCCATCCCACAGCGCCAGCTTTCACTTTCGGACATACATACCTTACCCACACTCCTTCTATCACACGGTCCTCTTCGCCTGTGTTCGCACACGGGCCTCACTCAGTGCCTGTATCACGGCGTCAATCCATCATCCCGTCGCCATGAATTGGTGCATCTGCCTCCTTCACGATCACTGAGGGAACCTTGTCATGATTCTCCTTGAGTCCATTCCTAGAGCGGCTGTTGCGCAGCCCAAATTTGTTTTTCATCTCATTTAAACTGTGATTTCTGGCATAGCGAGAGCGTTCGTCATCGACATATACTTGGGACAAGTGATGTCTCCTGCACCGTGATCTGTTTACCGTCTGATATAGAGTCCACACTGGACTCAGGCTTTCCTGCGCATCTCTCCTATCGAACACGGAAAAGGCGCAATGTGTACATCATTTGAGAGGAAGAAAAGAAGGAAAAAGGCAAAGAGCGTTTGTTAGGCATTTACGACGGATGGTTTTATTTGGTGTCTGTACAATCTTTCTTCCGTGTTCATATTGGGGAAGGCTATAATTATCTTGTTCACTGGCCAGGATCTGGAGCATTGTGGCGACAGTTTTATTGGGTTGAATTTTCGTTTTCCGCTTTACTATACATACACGACTGATTTCGGTATCTATTTCTTTTGTGATGTCTTCTGCTTATTTTTCAGGGTTCGGTTCCAATGGGGTGAATTTTTGTAACTATCAGCATAGAGCGAGATGACCATGAAAATATTCTTATCTATAAAGAAAATAAGAAGTAAACTCAAATGGGGTACAGAGTAGCGGGTGACTGCTTCAAACATGAGGTAGTAGACCTTTGGAAGAGTCGAGTAGATTTGTTAGTAGTGATACATAGTGCAATTCGGTCGTTGAGTTATGCCGTGGATGAGGGTTATGCAGCTGATTAAGGGTCTCCTTAGTCACCCGCGGCTATAAATAAAAAAGAAAAATTAAAAGCGGCGGGCCAATCCCGAAGCGGCCAACTGGACTTTGAGTCTGGCTGGAACTTCGGCGGGTCGAATCTTCCCTGTCAACCTGGAACTTCTCTTCTGTCGACGACCATTCCATTCATCTTATCCTCCCCTGGACTTCTCTGTGTCGCTTGACTGAGAACTGGTCGGATCACTTTGTGTCCTGATCGTCCATCGTCTGCTTCTCACATTCGTTTGAAACCTACTCCTTCTTTGCTGGGGCCCTCCGGTGCCGCACCACGCTCCCGCAGCCAGCCTTTTCCCTACCCTTTTTCCTGCCCCGGGCGATCGCTGGCTTCCACCCCCCCCCCCCCTTCTCCATATCGCATCGTCAACTCTGACCTCCCCTGTCGACGCCTTCGATCCGTCAGATTTCAGTCTCGATTTTGTGTGATCGTCCCTGCCATTATCTGCATCGCGTCCAAACCCGCTCCTTTTCCCTTCCCCGGACGGTCCGTCTCTTCCGCCGCCCGTTCTGCATCGTGTTGTCCGCTCCACGACAGATTGATCGATCTCCCTGGACTCTGGTGTCCCAGCGATAGACATCCCCATCCCCAGAAATCGTCGCCTAGCTGTAGGCGTCGACGGTTTCTGTTTACGAAAAGCGAGACCATTCTGCTCGCTTTCCTGGCCAACTCATAATCTTATTTCCCCTTTTTCTCCCCCGTCGCGAAGATGTTGCTCCCCAAGGGTGGTGTAACGTGGAAGTCTGCCAAAGCACGGCTGCCTCCATGGCGGGCTGTTCTGTTCCTGGTCACACGGACCCGTTTTCTGGTCTCATTGGCCATCACTGGTCTTGTAGTCCTACTATGGCGTGGCATCAGCAAGTCAGCGTCGGAGATGCAGAGGTGAGTACCTGACTCGACGTTGACAGGGCTGCCCGCGACACCCGGTCCCTGGCAACGACTTGCAGGCACGCGACCAGAAAACGCTAACGGCTGCATGTAGCTTCTACTGCTATGGCCCTTCAAAATCGCCGATGGAAATGAGCATCAACGAAATGGTCGAGTGGACCGCGCACACACAGACCCCTGTCCTCTTCAACCATCACGCTGCCTACGAAGTGAACTCCTCGAGCATCAAGACCGTCGACCTCAACCCCATCAAGTCTACCTCCCAGGCCATCTCGAATTCTGAGCGGGTGCTCATCCTCACCCCTCTGAGAGACGCATCCGAACATCTGGTCAACTACTTCGATCTCCTCTACAAGCTGACGTACCCTCACAACCTCATTGACCTGGCTTTCCTCGTTGGTGATTGCAGTGACGACACCATGGCTGTTCTTACCGCCGAGCTGTCCCGGATCCAGGACCAGGTGGATGAGAAGATTGCTTTCCGTAGCGCGACAATTGTGCAGAAGGACTTTGGGGCTGATGTCGAGATGAACGTCGAGGACAGGCACTCCTTTGCTGCTCAAGGCCCGCGCCGCAAGGCTATCGGTCGCGCCCGCAACTACCTGCTCTACTCGGCTCTCAAACCTGATCACTCTTGGGTCTACTGGAGAGATGTTGACATCTTTGACAGCCCTGATAGTATCATTGAAGATTTCATTGCTCACGACAGGGATATTCTGGTTCCAAGTACGTTGCAACACCTCTATGATTACCACGTTTCCAGGTGCTAACTCCGTCGCAGACATCTGGTTCCATCGCTACCGGGATGGTGTTGATGTCGAAGGTCGATGTATGTACACAATCTTCCCTTCACAATCCTCGCTTTGCTAATTCTTGCAGTTGACTACAACTCGTGGATCGAATCGGACAAGGGACGCCGGCTTCGGCAGACTCTCGACCCGGATACTGTTCTGGCTGAAGGCTACAAGGAATACGACACTGGCCGGACTTACCTGGTTGGCATGGGTGACTGGAGAAAGAACAAGGATGAGGAAGTTGAGCTCGACGGTATTGGCGGTGTCAACATCCTCGTGAAGGCCGATGTTCACCGGACTGGCATCAACTTCCCGGCCTACGCTTTCGAGAACCAGGCTGAAACCGAGGGATTCGCCCGCATGGCCAAGCGTGCTGGATACCAGGTGTACGGTCTTCCGAACTATGTGGTCTGGCACATTGACACGGATGAGAAGCCTGGCAACCTCGGAGGCCGCAAGGCATACTAGCTGCTTTCCTGAGTTGATTCTCATTTCCCCGCAGTTTGAGTGGTACACCTATTGCCACATCTCATCCTTTGACGCCTGAATACCCCGTTCCCGTGTAAATCCGAGCCCTTGCAGCGGTTCTTTGCATGGAGGCTTTCCTCTTAACGCTTTTATTGAATACTTTTTTCTTCGATTTTTCTTTTTCCTTTTTCTCTTTCGTGATTGCATTTCTTCAAACGCGGGGACGGATATCTCACGACGCCGGTAATTAAGTCTTTCTTTGTATTGCGTGCTAGGGTTATGTCTGATTTTGTTGGCGCTACGGGGACAGTGTTCAGCGGTATTGGAAGCTCATAGAGAGCGAGTGAGCGGGCTCTGGTTGGAGCCTACGTTGTTCTTCCAGGCCCAAGCCATGGGCTCCTTTCACCGGCATGGTGCTCTGAAGCTATTGCTCATCTCCCGGGGTCTGCTTGACGCATCATCCGCAGTTAGAGCAGTTGACCGTATTTGGGGTGAGCTATACAGTAGCTCAGGGAGGTCGATGAAAGAGGCAGATGAACAGGGCCATGGTGCTTGGCGTCCATGTACATACATATATAGGCTACAATCTGGTGGGCTTGTCATGATTGTAAAACCGATAAGCTAGTAGCAGTAGTAGGAACTTAATAGTAGTCATAGGTTTTAATAGTAGGAATAGTCGAAGATCCACCGGATAAGTGCTGCTCCTGCCTCCCCACCTTTTCCCCGCTTCCACTTCCCGCCATCGGATCTCTCATCTTGCCGGACTTTTCCCTCAGTTTTCCCTCTCACCACACTTTACACCTTTCTGATTGCGTATCATTGAAGACGAAAACTTCAACACCATGCCTGCCAAGAACGAATTTCTCTGCATCCTCCCGGACAAGCCGGGAATGATGGCCAAGCGACTGGAAGTTCGCCCGTAAGAACTACCCCTCACCTGTTCTTTCTAGTCATCAACACTGACAACACCGGCTTCACCGAACAGTCAACACTTGGAAGGAGTCAAGCCTCTCGTCGAAGCCGGCTCTGTGGTTGCGGGAGGTACATCATAGTTGCCACACTCCCTGTTTCCCCCTGCTTCTCCGTTGCTGACTTGTTCCCTTAATAAGGCGCAATGCTCGACAAGCACCCCGCAGAAGGCGAATCCATGTCCTTCCAAGGAAGCATGATGATGGTATTGGCGGAGACCAAGGAGGAAGCCGAGGCGCTCCTCAGAAATGATATTTACACGAAGAGTGGAGTGTGGGACATGGACAAGGCGCAGATTATTCCGGTTTGTGATTATTCCCTGCTTCTGCCTCCCTCCCCTTTTGGCAGGCCCATCACCATGCGTACCTTTTTACTGACATGTGGGCGGCTATAGTTCAAGTCTGCTGTTCGGTTGGCATTGTAGATCTTCTTTTCCGTTCCTGTCACATATCACATTCCATGGTATATATGAATGACTCAGTTTATTGCATAGCGAAAGTGATAGTACCTTTGGTTATTGATACTATTGGAGTAAGTGGGTTTATTTATTCATGCAATGCTTTGCGCGTGGCTAGTGCAAGGTAGGACAGCGCAACAATAGTACGTGCCTGCGGTGGCAGCACGCATTTGCACTATGAAGTGACTGGTCATGTCGGCAGTCATCGTGCCTTTCAGGGGTCGAGTCTGGGAACTTGCATGTGCAGGACTAGTTCTTGACTGGGGCACGATGCTCCATGGGTCGTGTCCCCGGTTGTCTACTTACAGAAGGACATGGTTATCTTCTGCGCCATGTGTTGCTCATTGATATGCGTCAGATCATTCGGATGCTTCCTTGTTGAGCTGAGATGGCTGAAGTTCGTCCTCGGCCGGTGTTTGCTCGGCCACGCTTACGTGACGTAGGTTTTAGGTTTGGGAGTATACATGAGGAAGGACGTGATTTGAGCCTCCAGATTAAAGGCTGCTGGCAACTTGTTTCTCCGTGATTGGATCCAAACCTAATCTTGATGATCAACAGCACACTCATTATATCGTCACAATCAAGTACTAGCCGGATGGCCGTGACGAGCATTGCATGTCACACTTCTCTTGATTTGCTTCCCGATGATAAAGAGATTCTACTGGCGCAAGGTACAAAAAAGCGAATATACCCTCGACACTATCATAGGTTGAAAATCTCAGTGAAGCGGCCAAGAACCAGACGAGTCAGTGCTACAGTCGTACTCCAAGCCAACAGTACTTCATCGCGCATACAAAGAAGGCTGATCTTGCGTCATCCTTGATAAACTTGACTGCGGCGATGCATGCACCTACAGGTGTGCATTCCTACAGGCGGAGAGCATGTACACGTAACCCAGCACTAACAAAACGTGGCAGATATTTAAATATGTGACGCCATCACAGCATCTTAAAACTAAAACTGTCAAGTCGTGCAACTAAAGCATCAGTATTCTTAAGATCTCATCATGCCGTCCAACGAGAGTCAACCAAAGGTAGGCAATAACGCCGTACTTCGCAACATCAATCCCAACTACACGGGCTTCGACCATATTAGATGGTATGTCGGGAATGCCCGTCAAGCAGCGACCTACTTCGTCGCCCAATTTGGCTTCCGCATCGTTGCCTACCGCGGACCAGAAACGGGCTCCCACCTAAGCTGTTCGTACGTTGTCACCAACGGAAACGCCCGATTCGTTCTCACGGCTCCCATCACCCCTCCCAACAACACCTGGGACAAACGGGCCTCAGGCGCAGACCGTCAGCAGTTGGATGAAATCCATGCACACCTGACCAAGCACGGCGATGGCGTCAAAGACGTCGCGTTCGCCGTCGACGATATCACTGGCGTTTGGGAACACGCCATCCAGCACGGTGCCATCTCCATCCAGGAACCACAACTTCTCAAAGATGACAGCGGCGAGGTCCGTTCCGCCACAATCCAGACCTACGGCGACACAGCACATACGCTGATCAACAGATCCGCGTATCAAGGGATCTTCCTCCCCGGATACCAAGCCGTATCCGGCCAGGATCGACTGAACGATCTACTTCCCGAGATTGACGTGATCGAAATCGACCATTGCGTGGGCAATCAAGGCTGGAATGGCCTAGACAGCATCGTGAAGTAGTAAGCATCACCTCCCATCCCCATAGCACCTTTCATACTATACACTAACACAACCACCAGCTACGAAGACGCCCTAAACTTCCACCGCTACTGGACCGTCGACGACAAAGAAATGTGCTCCGAATACTCCGCAATGCGCTCCATCGTAATGGCCTCGCCCAATGAAATCATAAAAATGCCCATGAACGAGCCCGCCACCGGTCTCAAAAAGTCCCAAATAGAGGAGTACGCCATACCCTTCCCCCCCCAACTTTCCCTTTCATTCTCCCTAACAACAACCCCCCCCCTCCCCGAACTATTGATTAACATTCGCCAGATTCGTAGAATACTACAACGGCCCCGGCTGCCAACACATCGCCCTCCTCACCCCGAACATACTACAAGCCGTAAAGAACCTCACCACCCGCGGCGTATCCTTCCTCTCCGTCCCAGACACTTACTACGCCAACATGCGCACGCGCCTCGCATCCGCGAACATCACCCTAGCCGAAGACATCAACCTGCTTCAGAAATACAATATATTGATTGATTTCGATGAGGGTGGGTATTTGCTGCAGATTTTCACAAAGCATGTGGTTGATCGCCCGACGGTGTTTTTGGAGATTATTCAGAGGGAGGGGTTTGATGGCTTTGGGGCCGGGAATTTTAGGAGTTTGTTTGAGGCGTTTGAGAGGGAGCAGGAGGGGAGGGGGAATTTGTAGGTAGTTATTGATTGATTGCTAGGTTGGTTGGTTAGATGGGAACTAGGGACTAGGGTAGAAAGGAGTGGGTTGCTGCTATCATTCAACTTTGATAGGATACTAAGACAGGAGTGGGTTGCTTTATAGTACTGTTGTCAACACTTCATGTAGTTACGTAAGTGTCTTGTGGCTCATGTACTCCGGTTCAATTAAGGTAAGGAAGGAATACAGCTAATCTAGGTAGATTATCTTCGCGTCACTATAGAAGTAGAAGAAAATGGTCAAGAACTTCGATACAAGCTAGCTCAACCATCTTATATCAAACATATAACATCCATACCATCCCGCCAATATCCATTCCATTCCCCGTCCCTGAACGCCGTGCCTATGAATAGATATAACGCATTGTAAGAATACCGAGACGAAACCCCATCATAAACGATACTGTAATATAGCAGCATATCATCAATGCTGCTGCGGCTGTTGCGGCGGCGCTGGAGCAGCAGCACCACCCGGGGTAATCTTAGGTCGTTTCGGGTCGTTCTCAACGCCTACCGGTGGAGCAGGCCCGCTGCCGCCACTAGGGTTCGAGGCATTCGTCACATCAGACAAGGGGGGTCGTTTTCCGTTCATGTTCTGCGGTGCGAGGCCTGGTGTAGATGCACGATTGGCGGCCGCAGCTGCGCCCGGGGCATTGATGTTGGGCCGTGTTAAGGGCCGGTAAGATGATGTGGTCATAGGTCTGCTCATGGGGCTGTTCATGCCCGGGGCTCCGATCCTGCGGTTCATATCTTGGGATGGGTTGACGAAGTCCCGGGCGTTGTTTGTTGCTGGGGAGGCGGCACCGGTTCCGGCGAGCATGGGTCTGGAGACTGGAAGGCTCTTGTTGTGGTCGATGCCTGCGGTCTTCCGGATGGAGGGACTCTCCGCGTGGGGGTCGAAGACTGGGGCTCCGGATGGGATCCCGTTGGGGTTGTCGCGGAGGAGGTCGACTGCGCGAGCTGAGAAGAATGATGCGGAGGGCGTGCCGGGAAATGTGTCTTGGGGTTTGGGGGGTTCGTTGGTGGTGGGTGCCCCGAATTCACGTTTGATGGGCACGGCACCACTTGTGTTTGATGCGGCGGCGGCTGCTTGTGCTGGTGGGACCATCCGGTTGTTGGGGAGGTTTTGCTGGGGAGCTTGAGGAGGCATAGATTGTCGTTGAGGTGCGGGCTGGTTTTGGGCTGCGGAAGGGTTGAGCCTGCTGTTAAAGGGCTGAGGAGCGGGATTTTGTCTGGCACCAGGTGCTGGGTTGAAGGGCCGTTCTGGCTTGGATGGCGTTACCATGGCTGGATTGGGCCTCATTGGTGCACGAGCGTTGTTATTGAATGGTTGTCGAGGTACATTGGGCCCGTTTAGAGGTGTCGGTGGTTGCTTCTGTGTTTCTGGTCCTAGTACTACCTCGTCTGGGTTGCCGGATCCGCCTACCCCAAAGTCGGCTTCATCGAATAGGTCGCCTAAGGAGAAGGTTAGCGGTTGTAAGCGATCGTGACATGCCATTGTACTTACTTCCGAACTCCCCGTCGCCATCGAATGCCATTGAGTCGTCGAGGCTACTGCTCTTGCCAACGTCCGTTGGCCGAGGTGGCAGATCATCGTCCTCGGGACTGGGCTTTGGTTTTACGGGCTCTTTCCTGGGAACAAAGTCTGGGTGACGGTGAAGTTCGTCGACGTCCCATTTAGCCTAGAGAGAGTCAGTCGTTGTGAATCGAGTGCCCGCATAATGGCCACATACCGGTACAGTCTTTACTTTGGTGACCTTCGAGACATAGTCCTTATCGTAGACACAGTTGCCCAGGACATTGCCGAAGTTCCTCAGAGCCCGCTTTAGAGCATCGGTTGTCCCCTCTTTCTTAGCTTTCTCGAAAGCAGCAGCCTTTCCTTTACAGTTCTCGATGTGACCGTAACCAATATCCTGATACCAGTCGAGGCTTAGCGTAAAGATACAGACAAGCTCGCTGCAACACAGTGATGCCTACCTCGTGATATGTGCCGTCTTTCAGAGTCACCCTCACAATGACAGATAGACCCAGGCTGATCTTCCCAGTATTCGGGTTCTCCTCGACGAAATCGATCTGAATATTCTGGATTGAGCTTGACCAGCCATTGAACCCGAAAACTTCGTTTGCCAGGTTGATGCATTTATCGGCCGACAGGTAGTGTACTCTCTGTCCCGCAGCCCCAGGCCTGGAAGAGATGTATTCGGGACCGAGCTTCTTATCGAGACGAGCTTGCAAAGTCGCGATTTCCTGGGCAGTGTACTCGTTAATCCGTCGCTGTGGCTCTTCGAATGGATTCGTGGTAATCGCTCCAGTGGAGTTGGGCATCATGATGGACGCTGGATTCCCTCGGTGCTGGTCGCCAACACTGGAGACGCGGTTAACTCCAGAGGCGAATGGGGGAGGAGGAGAAACGGGGCCACCGAGTTTACTTACGCGGGCATTATTATAGTAAAGATAGTGAAGTACCAAACTGGGCGGTCATTGAAAGCCACCAGTGGGATATATTAGTGAATGACAATCAAACATGCTAGCTCTAGGCGTGTCGACGCGTGATCGATGCCGACACGCCTTATCACGTCATCACGTGATGATATCGCTGCCTGTAATGTATCACTCATGGAATGACTGCCTAATCTACCGAAATCAATGAAC
The DNA here is from genome assembly GCF_003184835.1 of Aspergillus costaricaensis CBS 115574. Classification (NCBI taxonomy): domain Eukaryota; kingdom Fungi; phylum Ascomycota; class Eurotiomycetes; order Eurotiales; family Aspergillaceae; genus Aspergillus; species Aspergillus costaricensis. The sequence continues at coordinate 93,025 of NW_020291824.1, forward strand.
AGGAGTCAGGAGGTCTAGAATCGATAAGGTAAATTCTAAGCTAGATTTAGGCTTATGATTGTTTCGGTTGCTTCTCAGCTTCCGTGCTGTGCTAATGCGGTGCTGGCATTCTATAACATTCTTCATGCGAGCCTTGCTTTTAAGGCACAAACAAAATCATTACGAACCGCATCACCACTTATTTGGTGATTTGTTGGATATCGTCATTTAAGCTCTCGATTGGCTCCGCTAAAAAGCGCCATATAGGCGCAATCACTGGACAACAAGACTTGCGCTAGGGATCAGGCCCAGGTCCTTCAGGGACTCGCCGAAATACTCCGCATCGAAGACCTTCCGGGGAAAGTTCTGCGCAAAGCTGTGTACTTCTATTCCATCCTCCCGCTGCAGAGCTGCAGCGACCTCAAAGAGCGTGGTAGTCACTGGGAGAGTCTTCATGATATTTCCCTTCGATGTCTGGAATCTCAAGCGGGTTTCCGTATAGGCCGAAGCGGGCTTCGAGGCAACGGGACCAGACGTGGTGGCCGCCGGGGCTGGTGCAGGCTGAGCAGGGGGTGCTACACCGGCACGTTCGGCCCTCTCTCGTTCAGCCCGCAGGCGCCGCTCTTCCTTGTCAGCTTCAATCCTAGCCTTGACGCGTTTCTTGGCCTCGATGTCTGCTTGCTTCTCTTTCTTCTTCTGTTCAGCTTCTTTCAGCGCTTGCTTTCGCTGGAGTTCTTCTTTAACGTCTTGGGAGTCCTTGGTGGCCTTCCTGCGGATCTCCTGGGACAGAATTAGCAATTAAAATCCAATCGTAGTCGAAACCATCCGTACCTCATTCCTCTTCTTGTCAATCTTGTCCTGCTCTGACTGTCCCGCCCGCTTTTCCGCTAGTTTCTGTCTAAGTTCCTCGAGCCTTGCCTTCTTTTGGTCTTCAGTCAAAGGAGCAAGCTCTTCGGTTGATTCGGAGAAGTCAACGTGTTGGGATTTAGACGCGTGAAACTCGGCCTGTGCATGGCTCCGGAACTTCTTGCCACACTCGTTGCACACCAAGCTGCGAGCTTCCTCTCCCGGCTGAAGTGCAGGGCCCTCCTCGCTCTCCTCTTCTTTAATTTCCTCCAGTGACTTATCCTGGTTTGCTTCCAGCCATTCGAGAGCACCTTGAACTGCAAAGCGTTACAGAAGACTGTCAGCGGTCGACACACTGTAGCTGGGCTTGAGAGTAACATACTGCCGTTGCCCTTCTTCACTGCAATTTCGGATCTTTCCTTATCAAAGCCCATCTCAATGAGCTGGTCCAGATCGGAGGAGGCCATGGTGACACTGGCTGTGAATTCGGAGAGGGTGAGGTGGTGGTAGAGTCTCAAAAGCGGGGTAAAGGGATCGTCTTTGCTCGGTAACCGACAGGTCGAGTTGTAAATATGGTATCGCCCGGAGCTGATGAAAACTATAGTCAAATATGGCGCCTTGAGAAAGCGACGATAGAGTGGGGAAATGTTTGAGCGTTGGGAAGAGCTGGGCTTGCGGGTGACGTATCGATAGCTTGAGCTGAGTGATAGATGGCCGGCTGCGGAATGTCCCGCCGCCCAGATAGGCCGCCCCCAAGCGGCATCAGGTACACCAATGTTCTGGACCTTTCCAGCCTTTCTCTGGAGCTCGTACAGCTGGAGAAGGTCTACATGTGTCTCTTTTGCCAGTCACTGTCTGTGGGATTTTGTGAATTCATTTCAGGATTGATATTATATCCAAGGTCCTAAAATCGAGCGCTTGCGGGCTGGAATAAGATAGCAAATCGCACCCAGGACACTACTCGCACAGAAGTAGTTCTACAATTTAAGATCAATATGAAGATTGTCGTACTTTTACAGCGCTTATGTTGAGCTTCATTAAGACAAAATGCCCTATGAATATCTAGATGCACGAGTCACAGCTGATGTCCCGATCGTGCAGGATTTGTAAAACACTCATTCGCCCGTCATCTTAAACGATTTATTGCCAGTGATCAAGAAGAAGCTGTGGTTAGCTGCCATTCGGCTTTGCTAGATTGCTGACAGAGCCGATCTATGATGAGACTCTGAAAATGCCTCAACAGGCCCCGAGAAACAATAGAGCACACAGTATAAGTTAGATCGACCAATGGGCTCCGGAAGATGTGTGATTTTGGCGCCTGACAGCCGTCATAATCCAATCTGGAAGATTGGGTACCTATGGCTTCTTGGTTGCATGGTGTCTGGCGAACAACAGCTGTTCAGCACGATTGGCGCAAATCCTGGAAAGTAAGCGCATAGGGCGCCCCGGATCGAGGATCACTGTTGGCATTAAAGCCCACTTCAGCATTTAAGTTTGGTACCCATGAAACCTGCTAATCTTCAAAAGTTCGGTGTGACGGCGTGCCTGGATAGAGCTGTACAGTAAACGAACTGACAAGATAGCCTCGTATTGAGTCACTGGATAGCGTCGTGATTCAAGATTGACCAGCTGGCAAAGTGTTTGGAAAGAGGGAATCACCCTATTGCAAAGTGACAACTGGAAAATCTCCGTTTCAAACTAAAAAAGAAAAGAAGGCTAATGGTATGCAAGACATCCGCCCATCTCTAGAGATAGTGGACACTTAGCTCGAACCATTTAATTGATTATTTTTAGACGATGTCATTATAGTGGATCCCGAGTCAGGACCCAGAACCGACAGGAGTACTCCGTAGTAAATAAGGTACGGAGTAAATGGAGTGGATGGAGTCTAGACACTGGAAGCCGACAGCGACCGCAGTGAGCGTTGTTCGGCAGTAGCCCATCTCTGATTTCTGAAGACAGCGAGCAGAAATGGAGAGGATGCAGATTGCCTGCACTTCCTGCAGGTACTTTGCTGGCTTGAAACGAGGCTCAAACGGCCATTGCCAGACCCCGTGATGACATCACCTGACCAGTGCCTCCGTGGCCATAGCTGAGTCAGCACCCCGGTCCAACCAGCAGTTGCGACGGCGAGACCAACTGGATTCCGTCTCGCTCCCCCCCCGAAACGGAGAGTTGCGCCTGAACAGTTAATCATTCTGCCTCGTGGTTGGCATCCACTTTGTCGTTGACTACTTCTGACCGAGTTCCCTCCTTATCATCCAGTCTTCGTTAGGTATCTATTTCTTCGGCGGGTCCTGCTGCTGTCTTCCCTCGCGACTGATCCTCTTTCCTCGGCGCACTCTCAATCTAACTTTCTAAGGGCCACCCTCTCCCGCACTGCTGGGACCATCTTCTGTACACTACTTCACCCGCGCATCCCTTTCCTTCCTGTGTGACATACTCTTCACCCTCTATCCAACATGTCTATTATTCTCGAGCCCCCGGAGTTGGGATTCAAGCGTACGTGGTGCCCTGAATCTATCTATATACTGCCCTCCTGAAAGTATCCGAAGCTGACTAAATCCCCAGGCCCCTTCGATCGTGAGGTGTGCCAGATCTTGCATTTGAAGAATGACAACGCTGAGCCGGTGGTCTTCAAGGTTCGTTATATCGACTTCCCTGAATATCTTTGGATTGCCTTAACTAACAACGACTTTCCCTCCAGGTTAAAACGACTGCCCCTAAACAGTACGTGGCCACACCCCTTCGTCACTCGACATACTAGTATCGCTGTAACAGCGGTCTAACATGGAATAGTTACTGTGTTCGCCCGAACTCGGGCCGGATAGATCCTGGAAAGAATGTCGACGTTCAAGGTTGGTTTTTCTGTGTTTCGTTGGATTGGTGCTGTTGCGCAATGGCTGACGGTCTTGATAGTTCTGCTCCAGGCCATGAAGGAAGAACCTGCAGATGATGCCAAGTGCAAGGACAAGTTCCTAGTCCAGACCGTTGCCGTCACTCGCGATATGGAGTTCGCCAATGTTACTTCGATTGTAAGTCTGATTTCATGGTGATCCCCACCGGCAGCGATCTAACATAACCCATAGTTCGAGAAATCTTCCAAGGCCTCGCTTCAAGAACGCAAGATCCGTGTGAACTGGCTGCCTGCAGATGATTCCTCAGCTGCCGAACAAGTCACCGAAACGAATGGCGTAAGTAACCCCTCACCGACCCCTTTTCGGTTCTCCAGCCATCGGATAACTAATTGTTCTATTCAGACTATGACGGAAGAAGAACCCCCAGCCTACACCTCTCCTAATGCGAATTTCCAGACACCTGCTGCTGCAGTTGCTAAAAGCGCTAACGACACGTCACCGATCCCACCGCCAGATTTCAGCGATAAGCCCAAGCGGGAAGTGTCGACCCCACAAGCAATTACTGAGAGCCCAGCCACGTCTACAAAGTCGGCCATGATGGGCGGGGCGGCAAGTTCAAGCGATGATCTGAAAGCCCAATTGTCCGAGGCTAATGCTCAGATTTTGGCGCTGAAGGAGAAGCTGGCAGATCAGGGCCTGAGGCAGCGGAAGATCGGAGGTGAAACCGAAAAGGCGCCGGCGCCATTGGTGCAGCAACAGCCGCAATCTGCCGAGGCAGGCGTGCCAGTGCAGATGGTCGCTGGCTTGTGCCTCCTCAGCTTCCTGATCGCATACTTCTTCTTTTAATTTCTCAGTCTTTTGAGTCGTCTTCTTGCTCCGCGCTCGCTTGCTCTTCTTTTTTCTTAGCATCTTTTACCCACCATCCGCTTCTATCAACCAACTGTATTCTCTTCTGGAGTGTCCAATTTCCTTCAACAGCTTTGTCGACATCGGCAATGATGGTGTCCATGTGATACCTACTATTTTATCATTTTGCCGCTCCGTTCACAGCTGGCTTATCTGGCACCTCGGTACGGCCTTTCACTTGACAATTTCTTTTCTTTTCTTTTTTCTACTATCCTTTCCATTTTTCTATTACCATAACCTTTACCCCAGTGTCCGAAAATTGCTCCCGGCGGCTGTGATGAGATGATGCAGTAGATGGGAGGCAGGGGCGGTTCTATCCGTTCCATGGAATGACCATGCGTGGGCCCATCTTCTCTGCCCTTGCAACTTTCCAATTGGTCGGATGCCTTAACCCCTGACTCTATCCCAGCGTTTCTTCTCCTCCTTTATTATCCTCTTGTCTTCCTTTTCCAAGTCTCTTTGCCCAGTCTTGTGTTCCCAGCGACATAACCGTTTAGACGAATGCACGCGTCCATAGTTTCAGTCAGTCAGGCAGTAAAGCTAATCATGATGATGCCATTGAAATGTCTATTGCATTGCCCGTTTTTGTACTTGTATGTCGGAAAAGTTGTCTCAGCGATGAAAACACAATAAATTATAATTGATTTTCCCATACTGCTAAAGTAACTATACACAATCTAAATCATACCCAACTATTGTCACATGTACTTTGTAAGATAAGTAGGTAGATAGATGAAAAATGACATCATGTCATGTAAATAAAATCAGTCGGTCAATCCCAGCATATAATCGACAGCAGGTACCAGCACCAGTCAGTCAGTCAGTCAGTTCATCATGGAAACAACAAAGCCATGGGATATCATCTCTAGTATAGTATGTCACAGGTCATCAAAACAGAACAAACAGATAAACGATACCGTCCGCACGGTACACATGATACATACAAGAGAAAGCAGATGATAATCCAAATCAATTCTGAATCTCACTCTCCTTCCACCCATCTCCCGATTCCCCATTCGGACCAGCCGACGAAGCCGAGATGCTTTCACCTGCGCGTCCGCCGCCGCCACCGACGAGACGACCGCCCTGCGCACGCTTAACCCGACACCACATGCCGACGTTCTTATCCAGGATGAACGTCCAGATCACCCACACCCAGCTGTGATGGCAAGGGAGGGGTTCATAGAATTCGCTAGCGATGCGGTGGAGCTCGTGCAGTCTTGTCCAGGGGATAGCGGGGAAGTCGTGATGTTCGTTATGGAGGCCCACGTTGTAGGTGAAGAAGTTGAGGGGGCCGTAGTAGGAGTAGGTTTCCGGCGGGGGGAGGGAGTCAAGAGGGTGGGGCTTCTTCTTCTGGTTGTTCTTTTGCTCTTGGATGGATTCGGTGCCGTGGCCAACTTGGGAGAAGAAGTAGTGCTCTGCGATGAAGTGGCCGGCGCAGGGGTGGAGAGAGCCGGCGAGGAAGGAGCTCAGGAGGAGGTAGAGGAGGGGTTGGAGGGAGCCACCGCAGAACTTGGTCAGGGCGTAGTCGAAGGTGAGCTGGGTGATCAGGTTCAGGACGTGGATGGAGGTGAAGGGAGGGCTGTAGATGAACATGGGGCGGACGGCGTAGAAGAGGATCTGGAAGGTGCAGAAGAAGGCCTTTCCGAGGATGGAGTCGAGGAGGAAGGCTTCGACGGCGGTGGGAAGGTCGGTGTCTAGGCCGGCGACGCCGAGGGACTTGTGGTGGGTGAGATGGTAGGGCTGTGAAGCGGGAGAAGTTAGCTTTAGCTTCTTGTATACTTGTTTTATGTGCTTCTGGGGTTTGGGGGTTCCGACGTACCCGGAACGCAGCGCTGTAGGGCAAACCGATGGGGATGTTGGCGAAGATGGCCAGCAGACGGTTGGCCATGGCAGACCGGAAGGCGAGGTTATGGGAGATCTCGTGGATGGCGAGGAAGAGGTTCTGGTTCGAGGTGGCTCCGATCACGTATGCAGTTGCGAGGAATTTCCAGTCGGACATGGAGGTGTTGCGGAGGAGGTAGGCGCAGAGGACCTGGAGAGAGACGACGAAGAGAACGACATATTTGGTCAGGGGCTCTGGTCCGCAGAGCTTGGTGACCTGAAGGAAGCACAGATGTCAATAAATGATTATTTGGCGGAAAAGGCCACGGAGAAGTATGTGCATACCTCCGGGTGCGCTTTGATGATAGCTTGTCGTCTGGAGCGGTGCGGCTCCTCTGTGTATGTCCAAAAGAAGTGATCATCGACAGCGGAGGTTTCTGGAGGGTCGATTCTGGTGGAAGGCTCTGTTTTATCGGGGGTAGCTTGCGCAGCCTGGCCCTTGGATGCGGACACGCGGAGATGCGGTGAAGCATCCGCGGTGGCTTCGACGACGGACGAAGACATAGCGAGGGACGAGTAGGGGCGAGATGACAGGCTTTCCAGGTGGCAATTTACGCCATAGATGACTGCGGCCGAAGAGTAGGATGGAGGAAGAAGAGAGTGTGGGAGAGAAATGGGCTGATGGGAGAGCGCAAGGAACAGAACAACGTGAGTTTCGGAGCGGATGCTTTCCACGTGGGGCTACCCGGGTCCACGGATGGTCCGATTCCATCTACGCTTTTTATTACTCGGTGAAAAGTTATACATAATCATCGGCATCATTGGTCAATAGTTAACATGCATTTCATATACTTGGTTCGTTTCAAATAAGGCTAATTGGAGTGGTACAATCCCTAAACCCTCGACCAAAGATAGTTCAACCTAGTAGTCGTCGCCGCGACTGATGACTTCCTTTACATTGGGTCGAAGGACAATCGTCTGTCGTCTGGTTAGCTGTATGTCTATAGATCGTGAGAGATGCAGAAAAACGTACATGTTCATACTGGGCAGTGTAGGAGCCCTTGATATCGCAAAGAGGCGGGTAGTCCTGGACAATTCCGGACGAGACCAGGTTGTTCAACTGCACCAGCTGATTAGCGTTGACACATTACGAAGCAGAGGAATTACTCACCCCAAGGAGGTACTTATCCTGGCCCAACCGGTCAAGGTAACGGCGACAGAAGGGAAGAGTACCGAAGTTCTTGTTGATGACGTTCAACAAGTTCTTCGCCGAAGAGAGACGCAGAGGAACCTGACTGTGATCAGGGATCAGAGCGTAGTGAGAGGTTTCCATCTTCATATCAGTTAGCAAATGAATAAGTTCTGACCAATAAATGTCGACAACTTACATCCTCTCTCACGTACCCCTTTCCGGTACTACCGAAGGTCTCAATGGCAAACACTTCACCCTCCTCCATCTTGGTCTGGTCGCCACCCTTGACAATCGGAACACTCTTGCCACCGTGGATGATGTGCTGGTCAATGTTGTGACCGTTGAGGTTCCGGATACACTTGACGGGATACATGGTCCCGTTGATTTCAACTTCGTAACTCTCCATGGCTTCCTGGACGGCGGCACCAATGTCGCTCATGCGGACGTCGATACCCGCTTCCTACAACAAGCTGTTAGTAACCAGGGACCCGGTACTAGGATAGAAACTGTAGACATACGCGGATACCAGTGTTGGTAGCATCCTTAACGGCGGCCAAGAGAGGGTCATACACCGGGTCAAAGGCCACGGTGAAAGCACTGTCGACGATGCGGCCGTTGATGTGGGCACCGAAATCGACCTTCATGACATCACCCTGCTGCAACACCATCTTGTTGCCAGCGTTGGGGGTGTAATGGGCCGCGCAGTGGTTGATACTGAGACCACAGGGGAAACCCATACCACCCTTGAGGTTGTCACCTTCCTCAAGACCCTGGTGACCAGTCAAGGCACGGACGGATTCTTCAATACCCTCCGCGATCTCCGTGAGGGTCTGACCAGGCTTAATGGTCTTCTGCGCATACTGACGAACCTGACGGTGCACCTCAGCGGCCTGACGGTACTCCTGCAGGAAGTCATTCTTCATGCGGTCGAGGTAGCGCTTCTCCTCGTTGGTGGTGCGGTACGAATTCTCATTCTGGTACTCGACGATCTCACCCTCGGGATATTCCTTGCCGGCGAACAGGGTCGACAGGGGAACGCGCGGAGGAGAGGACTGGACCTTGGCGCCTCCCTTCTTCTTCTTCTTGGACTTGCGCTTCTTCTTTTTCTTGGCGGCTGCACATCCGCGGATTTGGTCAGTGCGGGGAGAATTCTGGAATTGGCCCGAGGGGTTGGTAATCCGTGGAGAGATAGCGCACCTCCGCTGGCTGCACCCTCGCCGGCAGCATTTCCATCCTCTACTTCATCATCGTCGGAGTCGTCCTCCGCCTCTCCGGCTTGTGCTTGACCAGCGGCAGGGGCGTCCGCCTTCGCGTCGCCGCTTTGACCGTTGACTAGAGAGCGAGCGGGGAAATCTTATCAGCTTACTGCGAACGGATGGCAGAGGAGGGTTCGGAGATCAGCAACGGGGGGCGTTCAGTGACTTACGGTCGAGCTTCTGCAGCTTCTCGCTAGCCTGGGCAGCCATGTTGAAAAGCTGTGCAAACCGGGATGGATTGGTGGTGGGCTGATGGAGGGGAAAGAAAAATGAGGGCAAAGCGGCAACCGTCGGGGAAAAGACGGTCAATGCCAAGCCTGAAGGTTGCCTTGTTGGCTGTTTTCAGGGTTCCGCGGCGCCAACTGGTTAGTTAGTATTGGAGCCCTAGCTGGTTGTCTAGATCGATGCTGTGGAGAAGCTTCAGGTCAGGTACAACCTGCATGTACAAATTGAATGCATTGACCATACTAATTACTACCAACTATACCAAAAGGGAGATCTATATGTGTAGGTATCAGTGTACGCTAACATTGCAAATGGTCGCGTGCGTCTGACGCCTGCAGAAACCTGTGTGACTGGACCATTGACATTGATTAAAGAATAAGAAAAAGGGATAGTATGCATAGAAGATACATAAAGGCCTAGTAAAAGGGACAAAGCGACGCTGTCATGCAACAGCATCTAGAACCACTATACATGAACCTACATCCCTACATGCACACAAAAAACACCAGTAACCCAGAACAAGAGAAACAATAAGAGAACAGAAAATAAAATCACTTAATAGATCTCTTCAACAATATCCCGAGATCAAGATACACAATCTATTCCCAAGCATAGCACCAAATACAACGTAGCACAAAGTATATCTACGAAGTAGTAAGAAAGCAAGATCCACCACCACCAGATCAGATCAGATAAACCCGACCGATGACGCAGCTCCGCCTTCCGAAGAGCGGCGGATTTCCTTCTCTCATCTTATCCCGACCCAGCACCGATAAGTTACAATCTCCCAACTCTCCCTCCATTCAATCGCGCCCTCTTCCATTCTCCTAACCCTCACCCTCTACCTAATGTAACCCACCATCCCTCATAACCAACACAACACAACACAATCCTCGAAAAGAAACATGACCTTCCCTCGTCTCCGGGGGCCCACGGCCACCCGCCTCCGACAGACCACCACCATCACCACCAACACACCCTACACCAGACCAATCCACCACCGAACATTCACCTCATCCACCCCCCATTACTCCCCCACCGCACGCGAACCAACCTACTACGAAATCCTCGACGTTCCCCCAACCGCCACCCAAGCCGAGATCAAAAAGTAACCTCCATCTTCCCCCAATCCCATCCCCATCACCACCAACTAACCACCCTCCCCCCAAACCAAATAGAAAATTCTACGCCCTCTCCCTCCAACACCACCCAGACCGCAACCGCGACGACCCCAGCGCCTCCAACCGATTCGCCCAAATCTCCAGCGCCTACAACACCCTCAGCAACGCCACGAAACGCAGTATCTACGACCGCGACCACCACATCCACATCCATGCATCCTCGACCCACAGCACAGCAACGCCAGGCCAACACCCCATGGGCAGCTACAGCAGCTACAGCGCGAACCTGCACACGAAGGGGGCGTCGTACGCGGGGTCGCGACCCGCCAGCGGATTAAGTAAACGACGGGGTCAGTTTCGTGGGCCGCCGCCGAGTTTCTATGCCCATGGGGGGTATGGAGGGACTGGGAGGCGGGCTGGTGGAGAAGGTGGTGGTGGTGGTGCAAAGGGCACAGCAGCTGGGGGAGAGGACGATCCGACGTCATTTATTCATCGGAATACGGTGTGGCATTTTAATGCAAAGGGGCATTATAGGACGCAGACGAGGGAGGATGAGAGGAGGCAGGAGCGGAGGTCGAGGGAGATGGCAGGGGCGTCGCATATTAATGATAAGTATCTGGGGAGTCCTGGGGCCATGGCTGTTAGGTTTATTGTGGTCTGTGGGATATTGATGGGGGCGGGCGCTATGACGGGGGTGTGGAACGGTGATCGGGCCGGTGGGCAGACGAAGTCTACTAAGTCGGTGGGGAGGAAGGAGGGTTGATCGGGGTTTAGAGTGTGGTCAGTACTCTTCCTGGTGGGTTGGGTTGGTTCGGTATATTGGGGGCAACTGGCTGGTTCATAGACATTCATCTGGCGCAGGACTTGCTTGGAGGTTCAATTCGGCATGCATTCGGTTATAGCTGGTTCTATACCCGCGACTCTGTGGAGAGTCCCCATGTGTATATACTATAGACGGGCTTGGCTTGAAACAAGGAAATATAGGCTTGATTGATATACACTATCGTTGAAAGGGTGTGATACATGATTATTATCTAAACATCCATATAACAACCCCGCGCCCACTCCCAACTCCTATCCCGCGTATACCAACAGCCGGACGAGAGACAACCAGGAATCAATCGATATTCTCAATGACTTCCAAAATCTACTCTATCAGGCAGTATCAGAGCACAAAGGACTAGGCATGGGCGGGTGCTGAAAACAAGGAAAATTCATCTAAGCCTCGAAGGTGAAGCTGGCGCCAACCTTGTGGGCAGCCTGGTTCAGGTTCTGGGTATCGAAGGAAGCACCAAGGCCGAGGGTAACACCAGGGCGGAGGAGAACGTTGTAGGCCAGAGCGGCAACACCACGGTCGTTGATCTTGGCCTGTAGAGGATGGGTTAACGATAGACCATTGAATATCTGAGGTTGTTACATACCTTGGCGAAGGAAGAGGGGTCAAGGCGGTACTTGCTGGCAACCTCAAGGCCGACGGAGTTGCCGGTCTTGGAGTCCCAGGTAGCCTTAGCACCAGCCTCAACCTGAGCGTTGACGCGGTGGTAGTAGCTGGCGGAGAAGACGGTCAGGTTGTTGCCAGCGGTGATGGCAGCGGAGTACTGGGGAACGCTGTAGCCAACGGCAGCGGAGTACTTGGTGATGGCGGCCTTCTGGACGTCGTAGCCACCCTCAGCACCGACGAGGAAGCCCTCGTGGCCGAGAACAGCGTCGAAGTTGGCGGAGGGGCCGTTGAGGAGGTCGAAGAAGGCACGGGCGTGCAGGTTGGGCTGCTTGAAGTAGAGGTTGAGCTTAGCACCCTTGGACTGCTTGGCAGGGAGGTACTGGGTCAGGATCTCAGCCTTGAGACCCTTGGCGATGTTGTTGTCGAGCTCGAGCTTGGTGTCGAGGGCGTTGGCAGTGGTCCAAGCCTGGGTGAGGGTAAGGCCTGGGTGGGGACGGATAATTAGCATTCCTGCATGTTCCACAATCCTGGACATGAAGTGAAGGAAGAAGCGCTGGGATGGGGCATGGCTGCACGCAAACATGAACGTGAACCTATCCTCAAGCACTGCTGGGGACGAAGGGACGGGTGGTGTGCGCAAGGGATGTTCGCATTGTTTTTTGCGTTTCCGGGGGCCTTTACCAGTGGGCTGGTCAACGTACTTGGCCTCGAGCTATAACAGGATGATGGTTAGCATTATGATCCGTAGTTCAATGGAAGGACGCCCAATTGGGTGGTGAACTTACGGAGCCAGCAATGGGACCCTCGTGGGCAGACTTGCCCTTCACGTTGAAGGTGACGCCATTGGGAGCCTTGGACTTAACCTCGAGGTTGGCTAGAGTAACACTTGAGTCAGCCGTGTCGCGCGCAAAAAGAGAAAAAGCAAACAACCCAATTCAGGGGCGCAGGAATTGGGAGGGAACTCACCGGCGCTGTTGTGGTAGAAGTCCTTGTTCAGGAGCTGTTGTGCAGAGGATTAGCACGAAAATCCCTTCCCGGGAAGCTGTCTTCCAAGGTAACAAATTTCAAAGGTGGTGAGGGCAGCATACATCGTTGGCCGCCTTGGCGATGTCGGAGAAAGCAGCAGGAGCAGACATTGTGAATGAGGTGGTATAGGAGATGACGAAAACGTCAGAAGGAGATAAGAGAGGGTAGAGTGGAAAGGCTGAAGATGATGAGGGGAGAAGGAAAGGGAAAGGGAAACGATGGGGAAACCGGGCAGGAAAGAAGGTCGAAGTTGAGTCGCCAAACAATGGGGAAGCCACGGGAGAAACCCCCCACCCTGATTGGTCGGTGCTCGGTTGCCGGTAGAAGCCGCTAAGTCCCGTGATGTCGATGCCTGGCGGCTGAGATTCCGCGCCTGAATTGCGAGTCAACCTTTCCAAGGTTTCCCGAGAGTTCAGCCCGCCGTGTTTTGAGTACTACCAGTCTACCACTAACACTGACTAGTTACTTTGTAGTTAGTTGCTTGCTTATCCTCGGCTTCCGTTCGTCCTGAACTATGAGGAATAACAAAGTATAATCATTTTCTTTAGCTTCTCTCAATAATATGAAGAAGAAAAAGAAAAAAAAAAAAAAAAAAAAAAAAAAAAAAAAAAAAAAAAAAAAAAAACAATATCTACTATTATGTTATGAAATTGACCGCTTCTTAGAAACATAGCAATTGTATCATCCTGGATGCCTGTCACGCATCCCCATCGGGACAGCATGCATGGACCTACCATGGAACCCAGCCCAACCACATGGGGTTCGTATGACCGTGACAACGCATGTCCCTCCTGATCAGCACCATCCGCGCTTGACTCATAATCCGCCGGTGTGGTAACCTCGCCCGAACTACTCTCAACCATTCCTACAATTCTTACAAATCTTGTCGATCGAACACGGACAACACCAATAGTGGAAAAAGACACCATAGATGAAAGAAAAGGAAAAGCCAATACGCGGTGATCCCGGCGCATCTAACTGAAATTCGCTTTTTTTCGCGTCCCAATGAGTATCCCTGGTAAATCATCTATACATGGTTCTATACCCAAACTCTCCGCAAGAAGTTAAGACACGCAATATTCATTACCCAGACATTTAAACGGCGTTTTCGTACTTGGCGTTGTGAGTCGCAATAGCTCTAATAAGGTCAAACATGTCAGCTGTCTGTTTTCTTCTGCGTTCTGATGCATCATATGCTTACCTGCCACTCGGGTCGGTCTGCTTGGACCAGGTCGGTACCCAACGCTCAACAGTGCCAGCACAAGAAGCCGGGAAGAGTTCGTCGAACATCGTGCGGTACCAGTAGCTAAGAAAATGTCAGTCCTGTCTTCGGCAATACAATGACACAAAACTCTAAACATACGCTTCCTTGGTGTCGGGAATATCGCTACCCCACTCGGGCTTGGGGTTCTTCATCATCTCGTCGGTGACGTGCGCCTCAGCCTGGTCCTTGAGGGCGTCGATCCAGCTGTAGCCGACACCGTCACTGAACTGCTCCTTCTGGCGCCAGAGAATGTTGTCGGGCAGGTAGGGCTCGACGTCGGGCTCGTCGGTAGTGTCGAAGGCCTTGCGCAGGATGTACTTCTCGATACGCTCCTTGGTGATCATCTTCTCGGCAGGCTCAACACCCATGCAGGTCTCAAGGAACTCCTTGTCCAGGAAGGGAACACGGGCTTCCAGACCCCAGGCAGAGGTGGACTTGTTGGCTCTCAGGCAATCCGCCAAGTGCAGGTTCTTGACACGGCGGACAGTCTCCTTGTGGAACTCCTCACGGTCGGGAGCAGCGTGGAAGTAAAGGTATCCACCGAAGATCTCGTCACTACCCTCACCACTGAGAACCATCTTGACACCCATAGCCTTGATCTTACGGCTGAGCAGGTACATGGGGGTGGAAGCACGGATGGTGGTGACATCGTAAGTCTCCAGGTGGTAAATGACGTCGGAGAGGGCGTTGAGACCGTCCTCAACGGTGAAAGTGAAAGCATGGTGCTTGGTTCCGAGGAACTTAGCCACCTTGAGGGCGGCCTCGGTATCGGGGGCACCAGGCAGACCGATGGAGAAGGAGTGCAGCTGCTGGAAGGTGGTGACGGTGGACAGATCGTTGGAGTCGTCAATGCCGACCAACTCGTTGAGCTCAGCGCCCTGGGCTTGGGCAGCCTTGGCGGCCTCCTGCATACGCAGGGTTTCACGCTGAGCGATGGAGGCGACCAAGCTGGAGTCGAGACCACCGGAGAGCAAGACACCATAGGGGACCTCAGCCATCAGACGCTTGCGAACAGACTTCTCGAGAGAAGCGCGGATGACCTTGTAGTCAACAGGGACGGAGGGAACGTTGGTAGGGTCCCACCAGGTCGGCTCGAAGTAGCGAGTGAAAGAGCCGGTCTTGGAGTCGAAGATGTGGCCAGGAGGGAAAGCCTGGATCTTGTCGCAAACCGGGTGGAGAGACTTCAGCTCGGAAGCGAAGTAAACGGCTCCAGGGGTCTCGGAGGACCAGCCGATGTAGAAACTGGTGATACCAATGGGATCACGAGCGGCGACAACCCTGTCCTGGTTCTTGTCGTAGAGAACCCAGGAGAACATGCCATCCAGGTGCTTGGGGGCGTCGAGGCCGTGTTCCATGTACTAACCCCATCAGCAACCCTATACAGATACACACCAGAAAATATCCTTCGCACATACCAGAGGAATGACGACCTCACAGTCGGAATGCGTCTTGAACTCATACTTGGTCTTCAGGTTCTTCCGGAGGATACGGTGGTTATAGATCTCGCCGTTGACGGCCAGGGCAAGGGAGCCATCGTCGTTGACAAGGGGCTGGGCACCAGAGTCTGCAAAGAAAACACGTTAATATTGATATCGAAACGATCCGCGGCGGGGGTAAAACATCACATACCAACACCGACGATACACAGACGCTCGTGCGCGAGGACTGCCAGTCAATTAGTCACCATCTTCTTCCAGCCCACGAAGCTGCTCAACTCACTGGTCTTCTCAGACATCCAGCTTCCGCCTAGACACAAGTCAGAAAAACGTCCACCACCAGCATGCTTGCCAAAAAGGCATTATGACTCACTCCAATCGGGACCACGGTGGCGCAAACTGTTCAACAGCAATCAGCACCACATTCACCATCAAAAGTGAACCAGAAATACTTACGCCTTGGCCATGCGCAGGGCCGTAGGCTTGAATTTTTGCACATCGGGGTGACTATAGCAGTTCAGATTAGAGGGTGTGACTCAAAACGGAGAGCGATAGTGGCGCGGGGCCCGCAAAAGAAATCAAAGACTTTGAAAGAGAGAGAGGGGAGAGAGAAGAAAGATTCCAGGATTAGCCCACATACTGATGACACGCGAAGATACCACACATGCTGACTACAATTCAATTGATGAACCGACTCAAGTAGACAGCAAAAGGGAAGCAATTGACTAATCGAAAGATAGGAGAACGAGGGGAAAGAGAGAGAGATGAAGCGGGAAATCTTAAATATGGATTGGAAAAGCGACACAACCCGTTCGCGGCGGCGGGGCGGAACCCGAGGGGCGATTTCGGCCACAAATCTCAGTGACTCACTTCCGATAAGATAGCCGCTAATTTTCCTACGCGGAAAACTGAATGTGTTGCTGTGACGGTTACTTTTCTTTCTTTCTATCTATCTATGTCATCCTTATTGGTTGTGCCCTGACAGGTTGGGTCGGGTTCTCTAGTTGGTTCCAACGTTGTTGGTGTCCCATTTTCCTTCAACTGTCTGCACATCCCCCACATTTTATATTCTACTAGAGTACTTTCTCCAGATTTTTGGTCTTTCTGGAACTTGTTTTACTTTTACGCACTAAGGATGACAGATTGGAGAAAATTGAGTTGGAGTCGATTAGAGAGGACCCTCCCCCCACCCAGGGGGCACAAGCCGTCTATCTATGGTATGATCATCCGAAAATCGGTCACCAGCGTGCACCCCCAGTGGTAGACATAGATAGAAGTATGCGAGCATCCCAAAGAGAAAGAAGGGACATAAGCTAGATAAATCGCATTAAGATAGTGTCAAACGCCGTCCCGAACCGCCCCGTTTTGTCAGTTCTATGTACGCCACGCTGCTCGCTAAGAAGAAAACCCATGTATTCCACACCTCCAAGACAGGAGAATAGTTAAGACACACCTGCGCCCATGCGACATTCCGGAACCTATTTGACTGCAATGGCGCGCTGAGCATGATCATAAACTCCCGAGCGGGTGTATCTGCGCTCTCCCTCTTGGAAGGCTTCCCGTCCTTCTACCCCACGTGGGAACACCTGGTCTAAGACTCTTAAGCCGCCATACCCGCCGTGAAATTCGCAGAACTGGGATGAAGTTGGGGGGACGGAAATAGACACACGATGGGCGGAAGAGTAGCTTCGTGGTGGGATAATAAATTGTCATGCCGTCGTGGGGCGTTCTTTAAAGGGCCGGGTTCTCCCTCACGACCTGTTTAACTCGCTTCTCGTACGCTGGGCGGTCCTTCTTGAACAGGTTGTATGCCTCAGCCTGGGCTGGTGACTCCGGGTTGGGGTCATCTAGCAGGTCCTGAATACCCAGGAGAATCTGCTTGATTGTGATTGCGGGTTTCCACGCCTCCTCCTCGTTCAAGATCGAGAGACACACGGTGCCGGAGGGATAGACGTTAGGGTGGAAAAGCGGAGGCACAAATTTGCCTGTCGAATGCGAATGCTCTAGTTAGCTTATTGCGCGAAAAGTGCTGTAGACGAAACCTTTCAAACAGCACGGACGAGTGGCGTTGGGGATGGTACGAGAGAGAGGGGAACCTACACTTCGGCGGCTTAGTGGGGTATTCTGCGATAGAATGCGGGTTAGCAGGTTTGTCGCATAGAGCACCAGTCGAAAGGCTTCACTCACCATCGGGAAAGGTAACGTCCAGCTTGAAAAGTCCGCCTTCCCAGAGTGTTTGCGCCTTGCCGGGAATACCGCACTCCCATCGTTTGAGGTCAAGTGTTCCTTGAGGAGTCCGATGCGGCTTTGCGTAGAAGCCAAAAGGGTGGTCTCGACGCCACTGCTTTCTGTAAATGGTCGCGTTTGGGGTTAGTTCGAGAAAATACACGCCACATTATGCGTATGCGGTGTTGTCAGTCACATACCTCTCCTCCGTCAGACGGTTCTGGCAAAGTGACATTTTGGGGATGCGATTTCGGAGTACGTAGGTGGGCTGGAACCGAAGAAGGTTGGGATGACGGCGAGAGAGTTGAGAGGGTTGGGAAGGAGAGGGGAAGAAGAGAAGAAAGCGAGGCGGGAGGAACGAGGTCAGAGGGATTTAAAGGATAGTGAGGTAGGCAAATTAAGGTCGGCCGTGAATGCGCAGACGAAGTAACACTGTCTTGGGCGTGCAGCTGCTCATCGCTGGGTTTGATGCCCCACAGCCAATCAGTCCCCGGCGGCGCTGCAGTTTATCGCTGTCACATGACCTCATAGATCCGCATCGAACTTTTTGATCGAGGAAAGTTCATTGGCACGTCTTCCATTTCCTCCCTCTGCAGTTGTGCCTTGGGCGACGGAACCAATGGGGTCTTCCATGTGTCCTTGCGTTGTACATGGTGGTTTTATTGGGTACACACAGTTGACATGCAGCAATTATTCCCGGAGATCGCCGTCAGCCAACTCAATGCACACATATACCATGTACAAATGAAGTAATTAGTTAAGAGGTTACTGCTACTAGTTTCTCCAACCATTCCAGCAACTTCCTCATATCGGTGGTATAATAGTAGCTGCGCTATGGTTGTAGCAAATAGCCTTTGTCGGGATGTATAGACTATCTCAATCAATATAGTACATTGTAAGTATGATTTAGGCAACAACCACTGTGGAAGGAGCCTGGAAGCAAGTACTATATCTCATGCTTTAAGTCACATGACCTCAATACAGTATAGATAGCCACAGGGGAAATTACGATATCCGGTCTTTGAGCACTGATAGTAATGCAAACAGTGACCGGGTTAATAGGTAAGAGTCACTGAAATGGATGCATTCTCCTAGTAGTCTTGTTCTGGCTCCTCAAAATGACTATGCTAAGTGGCATAAAAGGTGAGAGAATTGTCCCTTGCTTGTATTCTTCAGTTCGCAACTTGTGAGGTATCATGTACAGAGTCCCTTCCCGCTATTAGCTATCGTATATCCCCTGTTCAAAAGTATGTACATCGTAGAACCGGGCAGTGATAGCATTCCCACTGAATATCCGACCCTCAAGAGCGTTGACAGCCTAAATTTCTTAGCCAGGTTCTTAAATAAAGCATTAGGTGGGCATCGATGCAGCACATACACGTAGAGCCGAGAGCTGATTGGTGAACTTGACAAAAACTGGCACTGGAGGCGCCGAGTCTCGAGGTATGAAGACACGTTCAACACGACCGTACTGTATCTCATTAGACCGTGCCATGTATTAGGCAACCACCCACTTACCTTCTCAGAACACTCTTCACCAATCTCTTGCATGAGACCACCGCCCTCGCCATCCCCTGCTAATTCAGCATCCAAGTCCATTCCGTCAAGCATACCCTTTAAGATAATGACTTCACTCATTGGACCAAACTTCCCTTCCTCTTCATTCTTCCTTGCGCCGCCAATGATCTTGCCCCGACCAGCGGGCGTCGCGAAGCCCCCGCCTTCGGAGTCCGGTCGCTTCTTCTGCTTCTCAACCTTGACTTGCAATGGCTTGACAATGCCGGTGCCCGTAGCACCCAGACCAGAGCCCTTAGTCCAGCCATACTTGGCCATGAGACGTTCAGCAAATCCCTTCTGTCCTGGCCGCAGCGAACGCTGGCTCTCATCCTCCGGTTCATCTTCCACTGGCTGCTCCTTTGCGAAGACTTCTTCCAATTCCGCCTCCGACGCAGGTATGTCCTCGGGTGGAGGAGGAAGCGTGTAGCGAACTGGTGCTCGGGATATCGTTGCGGAAGCTGGTTGCAAGGATTCTAGGGGCCTGGGCGGTGGTGGGGCAGCAGGAGCTGCTGCAGGCTGGTTGCCCATTGACAACTGAAGGCGCCGTAAGTAGGCATCTTCGCCTGTAGGGTCATCCGGAACCTGCGCGGGCGGCTCATCGGTCGGGGGTGGCGGTGGAGGAGCATCCGACATGGAGATATCTCCTGGGGTTTCGCTTGTTCGTTCTGGAGGAGATTCGATGGGTGGCCTGGGCGGCATATCGTTGAGATTGGGAGGCGGCGCGAAGCTGCTCGGAGGAGCAAATTTACCTATGACAGTCATGAGTAAATGAACACGATCTTGAGAGCGAATAGCTTACGGTTCATGGGTCGTGCATATTCATCGTCACTTAGTGAGTCCCTGCTGGGCGATCTGGCCATGCGATGTGCGTAAAGACGGTCTTTCCACTCCCTCACCTCAGCTATTTGTTCGTCACTGTGTTTGTACTCTTCGTAGTTGTTAGGTCGCGACGGGTCATAAATGTCGTCCCAGTTCTGTACAAACTCCTGCGCCTCGCGGTTCTTCTTGCGCTTCTTGCGCCCACCTCGTTGCCTCTTCGGACCGGCATAGAATCCATTGACATCGTCATCCTCAGTGGCTGCCCAATCTGCGAGAGTAGTCTTCACGGGGGCTGCTGCCGGGGCCGCGGGCGCAGCAGCAGTCTTTGGTAACGTCGGTTTCGGTTTCGGTTTCTGAGCTGCTAGCTGGGGCCTCTTGGTAGGCTGAAATCTGAGAGAAGCTGGAAACCACCGATGAGAACAACCGGGCGGACAAGTGAGCAATCAGATCGGTCAAATGCAGATAAAACGGCTCAGTCAACAAAAGAGGGTATGAGTCTACCAGCACTGAGCTGCTGCTTTTTGGCAGCGGATTCATCGGACTGAGAGTCATTATTCTCGGTAGTGCTACTCTGCTTAAAGACGACCGGGGCGCGAGCGATCGTTCCGGGCGAGTTATCGGCAGATGGATCTAGAAGATTGGCGTAGAGTGACAAGGTGCCCCCTGGCTTCGCGGGGGTGGAATCAGAAGCCATGCCTGATACAAAATGAAGAGAAATCAAGATCTAATAAGCATGAAGGGGACAGTTCAAGCGACAGCTTCACAGCGTACCATCAATCGATCACCCAAGTAATGTGAACGGGGCCGATAGAATGAGGAGAGGTTTGTCTAGTTTACATGGTTTGCTTAGTTTGCTGCATTGTGGCGGTGACTAACCAGAATCAGCTGTCCCAAACAGGAAATAATGGGGGAGCGGAGCCCAAAGAGGAGATCCCGAGGTCGGATGGGAAGACAAGAAAGGGAACCCCTATCCCTTCAGCAAAATACCCTGGGAAACAATTTCTCGTGGTGTTGTGAATACTTCCTGAATCCCGATTCTTCATCTCACAAGTCCCATAAGCAATTGGATCTCATCAACTCTATTGAATCAATTCCGATCAGCATCCCTGCCAAGCCAAGACCCTAAGCGTTACTATCTGCAGCATACTAACGACGATGGCGACCTTGGCCCGGTCATTTTCCTCCGATAGTGCTGACCTTGCTGTCCTAGTCCCCAATAAACCCACTCCGCTGTCGATCTCCTATCAGCAGTTACATAACCATATCGCCGATTTCCAGGCTAAGCTAGCTCGACTGGGTGTCACTCATGGCGCTGCCGTCTCGCTGGCTCTGATAAACTCCTATGAGTTCATAGTCGCCTTTCTTGCCGCCTCCTGGCAGCGTGCCATCGCCGCGCCCTTGAACCCGGCCTATAAGCAAGAGGAATTCGAATTCTACATTGACGATCTGAGCTCCACTCTGCTTTTAATTCCGAAGGGGTCATACATAAAGGATGGACCGGCTGTTCGCGCGGGCCGGAAGTACCAGGCCGCTATCGCGGAGTGCTACTGGAACGGTTCCGAGATCATTCTAGATGTCAAGGAACATGGAAAACTGGCAGGCAATGGAGGCGCAGATATTCAGGAAGCTCAACCCGATGACATTGCCCTCGTTCTACATACCAGTGGGACTACTGGCAGGCCCAAAGCTGTAAGCTCGATCTACTATCCCACATCCCATTGGATATCTCATATCACTAACATTCCGATCTACCACTTATCATGCAGGTCCCACTCACTCACAAGAACCTAACAACCACAATGAGTAAGTAGCAATACAACTATACAGACACACTCGCAAAAGCAAAAATATAGACAATCCCAAGACCAAATCCACTAACCCACTACAGGGAACATCCAAGCAACATACAACCTCACCCCAGCAGACCGAACATACCTCGTGATGCCATTATTCCACGTCCACGGTCTCCTCGCAGCATTCCTAGCCCCTCTATACTCCGGAGGCTCCGTAATAGTCCCTCCCAGATTCTCCGCCACAGACTTCTGGACGGACTTCACCACCCACAAAGCAAACTGGTACACAGCAGTACCAACCATCCACCAAATCCTCCTCAAAACACCCCTTCCCAACCCAGTCCCCCAAATCCGCTTCATCCGCTCATGCTCCTCACCCCTCTCGCCCAAAACCTTCCAAGACCTAGAAAAGGCCTTCAACGCCCCCGTCCTCGAAGCCTACGCCATGACCGAAGCCGCCCACCAAATGACCAGCAACCCCCTTCCCCCAGGAAAACGCCAACCCGGCAGCGTAGGCCTAGGCCAAGGCGTGGAAGTACGAATCCTCGACAACAACGGCAACGAAGTGCCTCAAGGCCAAGAAGCAGAGATCTGCGTCCGAGGCGACAACGTAACAAAGGGCTACCTGAACAACCCCTCCGCCAACGCATCCTCCTTCACAGCAGACGGATTTTTCCGTACAGGAGACCAAGGCAAGAAAGACGCCGATGGCTACGTTATCATCACGGGCCGTATCAAGGAACTTATCAATAAGGGCGGTGAGAAGATCAGTCCAATTGAATTGGATAATACGCTCTTGCATCACCCGAAGGTCGCGGAGGCTGTGTGCTTCGCTATTCCGGATGAGGGTCACTACGGGGAGGATATCGGTGCTGCGGTGGTGCTTAAGAGTCGGGATGCTGCTACTGAGAAGGAATTGAAGGCGTGGGTGGAGTCGAAGTTGGCGAAGTTTAAGACGCCGAAGAAGGTGGGTTTCCCCCCTCCATTTGTTGTTGCTTTGATGTGATATGGGGTCACTAATTGGACTTTATATTGTAGGTGTGGCTTGTTCCGCAGATCCCCAAGACAGCGACGGGTAAGATTCAGCGACGGAAAGTGGCAGAGGCGATGCTCAAGGTCAAGGCGAAGCTGTAAAATGTATATGTAACTTTTCTATCCTCACCATAGAATGTCTTCTATAGTATGAGAAGTATGACGTTTGTTTAGAATCAATTTGAATATGCTACTTGTCATGAACCATGTTAATACGGAACAGTCAAGTATAAAATTGTATGAAGCAAACCCGCTTAATCCTACAATATGCGGCTCTTTCAACATTTAGTTATTACCTAAGTAGTAGTACTAAGTACAACATGATCAAACTGTAGATAACACACAACAACAACCTTATTTTCACCGATTAGTAAGTGTCATTAGGATTATCGAAAAGGTTTGTTGCTCGATGGCGACGCATATCTAGAGCTCTCAAGACCGCCCAGGGCGGAGGGGGAGGGCTTGGGCTTCGGGGCATGGACAGATTGTTGCAGAGCAGGTGAAGGTCTGGTGGCCGGGCTGGGAATGTTTCCTGATGCAAGTCGAGGCGCAATTGGTCTGGGGGTCTCCTCTTTGCCAAATCCTTCCCTGACTGGTGTCTTGATAGTCAACTTGTGCGAGACTTTCGGCGGAATCGAGAACTTGAAACGGGGTTCAGGAACTTCTGGAGTTGAAACTAGTATTGGACATGAGAGATATGCATATATACATAGATAAAGATAGTACTTACCATCGGTCGCTGGCTGCTTCGCCGCAAGCGGCTCGGCTCCAGAGGATATGGTCTCTCTACGCCTACCTGGCAGTAGGTGATCGCCAAATATGTGTCCTTCTGGCATGCTCACGCGACGGTGCGGGCAGGGAGTTTCAGGCACACATGTCGCATTTGACTCGCTTGAGAAACTATTCGACTGGGCGCGGTAGGGTGTCTTTGGGACGAATGGCGGCGCGGTCACGTTCAGTCGGGTGGAAGGGCTTGGACTTGCCATCGCTAGTCGGGCATTCTCCACTGATGTAGGCATGATCTGTCCGCCGGTGCTAGAGGTCGATTGCTTGTCTGTTTCGACTATCGGCTCAGCTTTTATGGGGGTGGATCTGTCCAAGGCTACATTATGTATACCTAGACCACTGATGGTCGATTGTGTTTGTTCATCTGGCTCAGCTGCAGCTTCAAGAGTTTCAAGAACCGGCTTTCCAAGGAAAGGGTCTTGTTGTGTCTGAGTTGTTTTACCTGTGGAGTCATAAGCGCCTTGCAACTTCCCTTCGAGTGCTGTCTTGCATTGCTTCAGGCTTTCACGGTGCTCACCCGAAAGAGAAGTCGACTGCAAAAGCTCGCACAGCATATTAATCTGTCGATGCAGATCCTCGCTGGCTTCGGAATTGTTATGTTGTTTGGTAGGCATGATATCACGCTCATTAGTGGATGGTTCCCTTTTGTCCAAAGACATGTCAAAGTCAAATTTTCTTCTAGTAGGAAACCTAGGGTGAAGATCCTGTTTAAAGTCAAGGCCTTTCAGGTCTTCAAGAGAAGGAGTTAGCACCTCCGTAGTAGCAGGACTTTGGCCATGGATGCTTTGCTCCGGTGGTGTGGAGCTAAAGTCAAGCAGGATGGCTTCTTTGACATCAGTTGCTACCTTTGGAGTGGTATCTATAGCATCCGGTGCAGGAGCTGCCTCTGTAGACGGGTCAGTGGTAACTTGTTCTCGTGTTCCAGCTTGGCTTTCAGGCATTCCAGAATTAGATTGTTCAGCCTCCGTCGACTCCAAGCTCATAGAGGCAGACCCTTGATCCTGACTGGTGGTATCGAGTACGGCTGGAGATGGCAAGACTGGAAGCGGCTCGTCCGTCTTGGTTGCACTCTCTCGCTGCAAAGCCGTGCTCCGAGGGGGAATTGCCGGTAGCTGAACTACTGGACGGGGAAGAGGCTTGGAATGTTCCGCCAGTTGGGGCTTCGAATGCGGCTGCGTCTCCTGAATAGTAAGCCTATCCGTGGTGTCCATTTGAATTGAAGACTTTTGACTGGCCTCAGATCTGCCAGCATCGCGAGATGCTTGGGAGGCGGGAGTAGGGGCAGCCGGCGTAGTTCTAGCGCTGACCAGACTGCGAGCGGCAGCAAGGAAACTCTGTGGCTGACTGAGCATGCTACTATAGTCAACCCTGTATCCAAATGTAAGGTTTGATTTGATATCATTTAGGGGATGGTAATCGCAACATACTGTGACACGGGTCTTCTCGGTTTGGACATAGAAGACGTAGGCCTTCGCACAGCTAGAAGGATCGTATTAGGTGCCATGTATCTCACTAATGCGAATACCAATAGCTTACAAGATCGTCTGTTTTGTCCTCTCATGGCTTCTACCTTCCTTGAAGCGTTTCCCTCACGAGCCGTGCGGTAGAAGTCATTGTCGTCAAGAGCTGCATCTCTATGGGACCGCTTCTGAGGCTGAGCAGCATGGCCTCTGGGTGCAAAGTTGGACGGCCTGCATATTCCTTACATATTAGCCAGAAATCTGTAATAGGTAAAGAAAAACGTTTGATACTCACGGTAAAGAGCTCTGCCTTGTTCCACGTCCTCGGGTGCCTATCACGCCGCCGCCACGACCGACCGGATGCAATGACCTGATAGCCGGAGCAGAACCAGAGCGCCTTTGATCCCCTATGTAATTTTGGCCTCCACTTCCCCGAATCATGGCGCTTAGCTGAAGTCGATGACTTTGTCCATCCAGGAGGCTGTCAAGGTTTTCCAGGTCTTCGGTATCACCTATTGTCTTGTGGACATCTTGAGTACAGAAGTTCAGCAAGATGAAACAGGCATAACATTTGAGAGGTTCTCCTTTCCAATGACTTACTTGCCCAATCCTCAAGTCTCCCCTGGTTTGCGGTGGCCATGCGTTGAGCAGCTGAACCAGAAACGTTTGTCATCCGTATTGCCTCTATGTCTTCCAACCTAGCCTTCTTATGTCGCCTGTCATCTGCAGTTGAGATGTACTCCCGTCGTGCGGTTCCGAGGTCTTCCTATCGGGGTGGAAGTCTGGATTAGCCATTGACTCTACTCCAAAAAGCGTGTATGATAGAAATGGACTTCCTGGTTCTTTGCACAACGTACCATTTGAAGCCTCTTGAGGCGATCTGAAGTATTGGAATCCATCTTATCGAAGAGATGATGCTGCAATTGCAGAAACAAATCGATGTTCAGATGTCTGTTCTAAAATGAGTTGGGACGGAAAGATCCATGAGTTCACTCAGGGAGAGCTGGACGCGTCTTTTAAACGCGTTAGCCTTACCAGAGAGTGAAGTAGCCCCGGGGGAGATTCTGTTGCCCAGGCATCACTAGCAATTTCAAGTGAATGACATCTCAAGGTCGCAGAGGTAGTCAGGAAGGCGAGGGTGAGGATAAGGTACGAAAATGTTTTTGTCAGGGAGGAATAGTAGAAAATGTCGCCACTAAACCAACCAGTCAAAACAGCATGGATACTTTGAACAGTTGAACCTTGAAGGGGAAACACAAATGTGGGGGTAAAGCAGGGCAGTAGGTATTACGATCGAGTTTTGGGTGCAATGAATGAGGGGTTTGGCTACCAAGAAGGCAGAAAAAATATGCTGGCAGTCGGCGCTGTGGATGGATATTTCAGAAGTCAGATGGATAGAAAGGAAGATACGAGAATCATATAAAGGCTAAGTGAAACAATTGCGTGTTGTGGGTGAGTACCTGCTGTACTAGGATGCCTGCAAACGCAGCTTTGCAGCCACCCAAAGTCAAGCTCGGGTTAATTGGACAAGTTTGACAGTTTCGAGCAAGTTTCAAATCGGAGCAATCGACGAGGTATTAGTCTTCGTATGCCAAGTGAAATCGGTAGCCACCACACTACACTCCCTATTCCATCCTAAGTGTTGCCTTCTGAGGCGTCGCGGCTGGTATAGCACAGCTATCACGGTTATGTCAATATAGAAACATATTTCGGTACCAGAAGTTAATACGGATGAGGCAAAAATTGGATATAGAAACATGATGGCGCACGACAGTATGTACATTTATATCGAGGCAGCCAGAAAGAAATGAAGTCTATCAGATGGGAAGTGAGCTGAAATATGCTCAGAGACCGAATAGGAATATTTTTACGCTAAGCACTGCAGGTGCTCGCGCCGCCTTCATCTATGGCAGCAAGTGAAAATTGTTAGCAAAGCCAGTCCAGAGGCCATCAGGTGAATAGGGTCTTGGACCTACTACTTATCATCTTCATCACGGCCTGCAACAGGCTGACTCCCATAACAGTTATGCCGAATACAATGCACAAATATGAGGGGATCTTGGCTTTGTGCGACGCATTGCTCAGCTTGATATAGCAAAGAGGCGGAAAGATATAGGCCAGTGCAGCAGCGCTGGTTGCACCAATCAGTTCGAATACTGCACCTAGGTCGCACGTTATCAAAGCCATAGCCATAGCGGACACGACCAGTGCCGATGTGAATATCAGGTGTCGGTTCATGTTGAAAGGCTCGTCAGGGAAGTAGTAGGTTGTCATCACCGACCGACATACAAATGCTTCGAGCGGCAAGGTAGTGAGCATGTTTAGGCCAAAGCATCTTCTTCGGGTCAGCTTGTTGAATGTCCGCGGAATATGGGCCGTGATCTTACAGTCGTGCGATATTGACCAGAATATTGTCGGATGGGAAATTGTTCAAGACGTTTCCTTGAGTCTGTGATCCAAAGAAAAGGAAACCAAAGATGCCCATAGCTAGACACATCAAGAGTGATACACCAGTCGAGTAGTGGGTTACCCTTGCAAATCGGTCCATGGTCGGTTTCTTCAATGAACCGTAGATCAGAAGGCTATTGTGATCTTTGCATCTGTTAGTCTCGGGCCATGTTAAGGGACAATGCTACATACGGCATACGAATGCTGCAAACAGTCAGTACGGTTTTTTGATCGCATAGTCTACCAATGACCGGAACATACCAAATGATATCACTCCAACAGCCTGGAAGAAGCCATCATTAACCAGGAGCAGGCTCTTCACTTCCCCGCGTGATTCTGGAGGTACGCGAAACCCCTGCGTGATCACAGCTACCACAATGACTATCATACTGATCAACGCGAAGGTAGACGCTTTTCCCAACTACATTGAACTGTCAGCACCGTATACTTCAGCTTTGAGGATTACTGATACTGTACCTTAGCAATGTCTCGGTACAGAGACAGGGGATACGAAATTCCGAGAACAAGAAGAACAATGATAGCGCGTCTGTCGGTCAAAAGCCAGAGGAACGACATATCACGAAGGGAAGGGAATAAAGCACTCAAGACATGCGGTATGGTATCTCCAACGATAATACAGAACGCAATCATGCCGCCAAACGCAAACGCCCACTGCGCAACCGATATGGCGATAAGTCCACTCTTGCCAAAACAATGCTGCATTGTTGCCTGGAAAGAGTCCGCACCGCTCAACTTCGAATTGACCACTATCAGACGAATTGTCCAATCAACAGCAATAGTGAGGACAATCAGGAGTGTTATTCCCATGAACATGCCAGCCTGTCGGAGGGCATAAGGCTGTCCTATTATACCAGCTCCTATAATGCTATTGGCCATGTTCATAAAGGCCATGCGCATCCCACTCCTCGGCCTCGCACTTTCTAGGTGTTCTTCGGGAAAGAATTCATCGGAAGTAGCCAGGGTCACGCTCGGGGCCTCAATGTCTGTCAGCAGAGGGACCATTTGCCTGGCTGACCGGTTGCGGTCTGCACGGCCATAGTCCTCTTCCTCCAGCCATGAGTCTCCGGAGTCGCGACGACCATTGGGGTGGTCTTCATCCTCGGTCTCGTCGTCCAGGTCAAAGCGTACTCGATTCATCGTTCGAGGAGTGCGGCGCTGTCCCTCTGGTACCGGCTGTGATATGGAAGACTGGTGCGGCTGTCCGCGGGGAGTCGAGCTAGTCGGGGCCGCATGGTTCACAAGCTCGAAGTCTTGTGTCGGCGACTCGGAGAGAAGTGACTGCGATTCCGGCCCATCGGGGCCTTTCTGGTCAGCCAAGAGAGCGCGCTGTCCTTCATCACTGGGCATCGCTGGATTGTGAAGCTCCTGAAACTAGGAATCCCTGATGCGGAGGATGCTTTAGGGGCCAGGTAATCAATCCCCAGGCACGTGATGTCTTATCGATAAGCCGGCTAAAAATAAATGTCAATAGATCAGTCAATAACACCCAAAGTACTTTACTGCTTTGGGCAGCGATCATACCAGCCTACAAACAATTGTAACGTTTGAGAATTATAATGCTTATGCCGCCTTGATGAACTAGCTACTCAATTCGCTGAAGCTGCATTGGAGACGCACGACTCCCTTTTTTCTTTTGGGAGTATATTCGCGATAAGCTTCATGCGCTTCCGATCCCGCGCGCTTGTGACACAAGGTAGTGGAGACGTGTTAGTCCTCATGTTCGAGGGTAGTTCCTAGTTAGTACGGGTTTCTTGGTCTATGTTGATCTCACCAGTCTGTCATAGTGTGAACATGCTTCATCCATGCGACTATACGCTCCACATAGTGAAGGTGAGC
The DNA here is from genome assembly GCF_003184835.1 of Aspergillus costaricaensis CBS 115574. NCBI lineage: Eukaryota > Fungi > Ascomycota > Eurotiomycetes > Eurotiales > Aspergillaceae > Aspergillus > Aspergillus costaricensis. The sequence goes on from NW_020291824.1 coordinate 122,377, forward strand.
AGAGCTAGAAATGCAGGGAATTGAGATCGGCGACGTCTATTCCGCTTAGTTCTCCACAGTCATAGATCCCGCCTCTCCTTTCCTTTTTCGTCTACTACAACCACTTCCCCAGTTGACCGGGGGGCTACTTCATAAATGTATATGTTCATGCTGACTGCTCGTTATATAAAGCCACGGGATGGTTTTGACAATTGATCTTGGAGAAGATCGACTTAGTTCCCTTGATTCAACTATCGATCTCAATATTCATGCTTCAGCTCAAGTACTAATTCCTGACGACACTGGCTTAACGGATGCTGCCTGTATCGAGAGGCTGCTCAAATCGCAAGATCTATGGGTGTTCCAAACTCCCGAGCTCGAGCTCTGCATTTCGATCAATATCGATGCGTCGATGGTCCTTTCGGTCTCCACTTTCGCTTCCTCAGTCGGAGAGATGATGTGTAGTTACAAGGTATTCTCATGGTCAGCTTCAGAGTTAAGTCGTCTTGTGAAAAGAGCTAACGAATGGCGTGCTTACCAAGCTCTGGTCAGACCTTGGCCTTGTTGCGCTATTTAAGAGCTATAGTCATCTCCACTACGGCAATGTCACCTCCTTCAAGCTCATCATCGGCATTCAAAGGGACTTAAAACAGTCGAAGACGAGACCTACACGGAAGACAATGTTATTCGATTATCTTGACAATATTCATCCTCCAGACTACATCAAGTCTGTTTATCTATCTACAGTCAATGCATCTATGTCTTTCACTACCCAAGCTGAAAACGCACAGCTATATATACTGAATACTGGCTCTTTGACAAAAACGGATCCGGTAGGAGACTATTACTACATGGACTATATACTAAATAGCACGCAAGATACCATTTTGTTTGGCCCCCAACCAGATTTGTATACGAATTACTCTGACAACACTCAAGCCACAACCTTCATCGATGAGCTAGAAGGGTTGCTTGAGAGCGAACAGAGCTCCCCGCTTCCCATTCCCACAGAAGAATCCTCCGAAGAGATTCCACCGAATGAACAGCGTGGACAACTGAACAATCTCTTCATGATCGGCCTGGAAGCTCTTTTATTCGGATGCACTACACCAACTAGTCAAGGTGATCCCCAAAGCAAGAAGCTACAACCTCTTTCACAAATTGCACCCTCGGTCTTCACCCCGAACTACCACAGGGTAAGGCCCATCACTACCACAACGAGAATGACTAGCTCACCCCTCCACCAGGAAATGAATCAACGATCAACCCTAATCCCCTCAATCACGAAATCACTTTCTTCCATACTCAAGCTCCCCAACCACCAATCCCTTCAATCCAAACTAGGCAAGCTAAAAAATAATAACACGTCCCAGTCCGCTACAGCAAACACAGACACAAACAATATCAGAAACACTATAAGTGCATCACTTTTCCGCATCGCCCAGAAACAGCTCTACAAGCCACAAGCATCCCGGAAACTGCGCTTTCAGTCCCCACCACCCAACCCTCAATGCAAAGACCAGCCGTCGCCAGTTGAAGAACGAATGTATGAAGAACCAGGATATTCTTCCGATGGAGAAGAAGAACTTCTTGGGTTCAGTGAGCCCGATGAGAGTAGTAGCTGCGCGATGCTATCGACTACTACTGCTGCTGCACCTCCTTCGTCATGCGGGTCACTGCCATTCTCTCAGGATGATTACGAGGATGACGACGAGGAAATTATGTCTGATCGATTCAGTGAAGATGATGTGACTTACACGCTGTTTTCAGATGATGTGGTAGAATTTGAAGGATTTGGAGATGACCACGATGACGACGATATGCTCTGCAGTAGTTTTTGAGCGTTATGGTACTACTTAATGTTGTTGAGGTAGTACTATCTTTGTCGGAGATGGCTTGTTACTGGTATATACAGTAGGAACTATATAGTACTTATATCATTATTATATGTTGTAGAGCAGCCTAGTAGTCACAACGATGATACTGATTACTAGCGCTGTCCAGGGGAAATTGATTCTGTACTAACATGTTCAGTTATTATTAGTACTTCTGACAAACCTAATGGGATCATAAACCTTTTAAAAATATTCTCTTCTTTTCGAGTTTAGTAGGACGATTGTCTAAAATACACTTTAGCCATAACAAAATAGCCTTTTGTCTTCCCGTGTCTTTTTCTTGACACGTAAGCCCTATTGAAGACTGAAAATCTCCAATCTACTCCCACAATAAATAGTACACTAGTGACGGAGTGACAACAAGTACCAGGAACCAGTCTATCTTTAGACATTTGAGGGGTATAAAATAAGCGAGTATAGCAAAAGTGAAAATCCCTCCGACACAGCATTAAAGCTTCTTTATCACGATCCAGCCGTCAACCAATATTTTATGCTTTTTAGTTCAGAGAAGAAATAGTTAGGGAGTAGTTCTAATAGGAACGAGGTAGTATGGGGTCCTAAACCGATCATTCCTACTGTCCCTTGATAAGGGACAGATGGCTGAGAAATTTGCCACTAGGAGTATCGGATTGTCAGGACGGAGGTCGTTTGATCAATGGAGAGTCGGAGGGTGGAGGTCTGGTCATATCTATGATGTGAGTCATAGAACCGCATGGGCCTCTTTAAAGGGATGGAGGGACGTGGCAGTTGGGGGATTCCTTGTCTCTATCCTGCTCTTGCGGTGGCATCTTGAAGAGCCCGGATGACTGCCACGTCTTGACACCGGAAGACTGAGCAAGTTGCTGAAGTTGGGATGGGTCAAATCGGTCGATGTAGTTTTCATCGAGTAATCTCGGTTTTGGAAAGGCATATCGAAGGTATTCTTCAATGACGTCGCATGAATCCCAGCCTTGAAGTTTGCGAAAACAGGCAACCACGCATCCGGTACGATGCTTAAAAAAAGATATTAGTTACGCGTCAAAACCAAAAAGAAGACGAGTGCTTACCTTTCCCTTGTTGCAATGGACGAGAACAGGATGGTTGCTCTTATCGAGCAGAAGCTCAAGGATTCGAAACATGACAGAGTCAGGTATCTTAACATTAGGGTCCTTGTTTGCCTGAACCAAAATGCGATGATGTGCAATGCCGTTCTCCTTGACGAACATCACATGGCTTTGGGGGTATGGTTCATCAACCAGTGTTCTAAGGTCTGGTTAGTTAACTGTCACGAATGCGCAAGCTCGCAGAGATACGTACATTATGGTCTTCAGTCCCAGCTTCTTGAGTGCTGCAAGATTCCAGGGGTATGGAAAGGAAGAGCGATATATCCCTTTCACGACCTCTCCAAAATTAACTGGTAGCTCTGACTGTACAGACTCAGACTCCACAGAGGAGGCTTTATGACGAGCTATATCTGGAACGTTGATTAGCTATTGTAAGCAACAGACGAAAATAGAGAGATCAGGAAAGCCCAATATGTTCACTGTCAGCAAACTAATCACTCACCATTGGTACTCTTAAGAGAGCTGTTCGAATTCTTCTCGGTCAACGGACAGGCCATACTGGTACCCTGGTGATCCGGACACCCAGCGGCTGTATGACTCAACACCTCCATAGAGAAGTAGCAAGACTCAGAGGTCTCACAACTTCGAATTTATGAGGAAGGGGGGAGTAGGGGGGATACAATGAAGACCACCAGGAGCAAGAAGAACCAGCCTCAAGCTCAATAACCGGAAACTGCCTTGGGAAGAAAGGGATTATGCGCAAAAGGGGAAAGCTTGTGAGACACGAGTAAGGCTGACTCGCATGCCTCAAACGGAAAAGATCCGACTAGGAGACATAATGACGATGATAGAAGATCCGTCTTTTTGCGATGATGAAATAGATTGAAGGGGATCTTCAGTAGTCAACGCACAACCTAGGGCGGAATAAGAGATGAGGTCTGAGTAGTATGGAGCTGGGACAAGTATGGGCGGTGAGCTGATGTAAAAGAAGGTCAATAGAAAGCGAGCTAGCTTCTGCCGTCAGACCTCACGCGAGCACAATGCTTAAGCAGGAACAGACACGTGCGGCGCAGCTCTCGGTGCAGCTCTCAAGTGATGCAAGAAGGAACCCCTGCGAGCGTCTCGTGGCAGAGTAAAGCCAGATAGCTACTCACGTTGGTTACTTCCTGGAAGCACCTACCAGAAAGGCTGACGACAGTTTTGCTTCTCGTTCTTCATGACAGAATAAATAGAGGGGAGTGGGAGAATGCAGTATAGAATTTGCGTTTCAGCAGCAGCAGCAGTTGACAAGGAGCAGAGTCTAGCCGTTGTGAGGAACCATGGTTGGGGCCGACTGACTCAGCGTCTAGAAACGGATCGGTGGTCGGGCGCGACTGCAAGAAAGGCACCAACATCACATCATTAAAGGGTTATTTTTTTTTTCCAGCATCATTATCTATCTATAATAATCAAAAGACAAGTGAATTTTTCCTCAGCGGGTAGCCGGAATTCATGGAGGGGCTATGCGAGGTTAGTGAAAGCTTTGTAACAGAGGGCCTAATAATATGTTCTAGATGCAGCATTATAATCATGCATCTTCCCCAAGCCCAAACATGTTGATCGAGTTATTCCAAGCACTAGAATGAGATATTTTAGCGACATATTCAGGCTATTTCCGATGGTATGAGGAAATACTCACGCTTCGCAGACCTCTTCCACCGTTATCCCCTTGATCTGGGCGATGACGTAGGCGACATGGGCTATCGCGGCAGGCTCATTGCGACCCTTGACCATGAGACCCTTCTGCCACTTCTCCTTCTTGACAGCCTTTGGCAACTCCGGTGCACCCTTGAGGTATTTCGACGAGGCATGGGAAGGACGAATTTCGCACTATAGGTCAAAGTCAGTAAAGATACGAATGAAATGACCGTAAGGTGAGGCATACCCAAGGGCCGTCTGTTTCGATCTGGAGTCTCTCCAGCGGAATGGCCTTCACCACCTCGAGATTCTCCTCTGTCTTCAGACTGCAACCGTTCACGCCGATATCAAGCCCAAGGGCCACCATGCGCTCCATCTCCTCCAAAGTCCCCGTAAAACTATGCACAAGTCCCCTCTTGGGGAGCTTGGCCAGTCGCGGCCCCAACAATTTCTCAAAATCCTCACTAGCAGCGCGAGAATGAAGGAAAAGAGGGAGTTGAATCTCTACAGCAAGATCCAACTGGGCTTCAAAGTACTTCAGCTGAGGTTCTTTCGCACTCAAAAACAAGCGATCATAGTCCAGGCCAATTTCACCGAACGCGACAGCCTGTCCATTCTCCTTCGACTGCAATGCGAGCGTCCGGAGCTCTTCGAGCATTTTGGAAGGTCCACCGGGGTACTCATCGAACATCTTCGCCTGACAAGGGTGGACACCAACAGTTGCATAGCAAAATCCAGCTGCAAGGGAAGTAAAGTCAGACGAGATCACTGCTAACTTAGCGGCGGATAACAAACGTACGGTAGTCATGTGCAAGTTGGAGTGCGCGCCGAGACTCCTCCAGGTCGGAGCCAGTCACCATGAATTTCTGGCACCCGATGTCCTTTGCACGTTGTACAATGTCGTCCAGGTCACTGTCGTGAACCTGTTTGCCATGGTAACTACCCGAGAATACGGGATCACTCAGGTTGATTCCAATCTGGAGTCTCTTCATTAGCTACTATGGCAACGAACAGCGAGGGTTTCACGGAGGGGCAGTGAATGTCTACCTACATCAACATATCTGATAGGTTTACTAGCAGTAGCAGTAGCAGTAGCAGTAGGAACAGCCTCAGAATCACCCATCTTGACCGTACTCTTAGCCAGGTATCCCTGACTATAATGAAGCGAAGGAGTAGTAGAAAAGCTTCTTTTGCCTAATAAAGAACAAGAAGAATAAGAAGCACGCTGATGATGCAACGCCACCCCAGCAAATCTAGTAATAGTACCAGTACTAATACCAGAATCCAAAGACACTAGATCTTCCAAAAAAGCAAATGAGTCAGTCACAACCATTCTTACCCCACTAATACCCTCCAAAAGTCACGAGAATAAAAAGCAGGAGAGGAATCACCCCGCCCCCACAGAACCTATATAGCCTGGGATCTCCGCAACATACCTAGTAGTAGTGATCTAGAGCGATGAAAACAACAACCCCTCAGATTATTACTATTGATAGTAGTAGCTGTAGTACCAAACTGTCTCACGAGATACCCTACACCAGTAGTAGCCCGTTGCATCAGTATGCGTTTTAGTTGGGAGAGAATTAAAAAAAAAAGTTCCCTCCTAGATGGAAACACACACAGCCTTACAAGGGGCGAGTGAGGGGGAGGGGCAAGAAAGAGCAGAAAGTGGGACAGAATGGATAAAATAGAATAATAGTAAGCTAGATAGATCGAAGTACCAATGCCTGACTGACTCACAGGAATGCGGTTGCGGTGCCTGAAATTCTGGGGATGATTATGGCTTGGGAACAGCCACAGTCATCGATCACAATCGAATTTGTGTGGCTGTGGCTGTGAGTTGAATTGATTATGTCAGGATGCATTATTCAGAATTAGTTATGTTATGTAACTATGGATGGCCGGCCCACCGTCGGAGAAGGGTCTGGTTTCCCCGGTAGGTAGTGGATAGGCAGATAGGAGATAAGCCCAAGCTTTTAGTAGGTTAGTTTGGATGCTGGACCCGTCGTGTGTGCTTGTTGGTGCGTCGTGCGATGAGACTCGTGGCTTACATTTCGGTAGGAAGTTGCATGATGCTTTTGTTCTGTGAAGTTTATTTGGGCCATGTGGTTGATGAATTTTACGACTGTGTAGCCTTGCGGTATACAACTGTATAGGTTAGGCATGTCTTTGCCGTATTTTGGGCTTGAATGCCCTGGAGGTGCGTTCCAGAGTTAAAGATAGAAAGTATGTGAGTGAATTTGCAATATGAAAGGTGCTATCTGCTGAATAGCACTATACCATGTGATGCCTGTGTTTCTGTCAAGGTGACGGTATATCGAGGTATCTTGTAGTCCAAGCATACACGTAGAATCATTATTCTCCGAAATACATAAGAATAGACAGCTAAACGGTCACTACTCGACGGGACAGGCTTCCAGTGGCATGCGCAAGGTAAGCTAGTTATAGACAGTCGACTAGTCGCATGGTTCATGCTTCATTGATAGCACTCGTCGTATCAATCCCTGGATAAGGAGGGGCATGCTAGATAGCAACCAGAATGTCACAGCGATCGGTATCCAACCATGAGTTCATAGATAGTCAGCGCTACTTAAGAGATATGAACTTCGGATATGTGGAAGTGGCCGGACGACACTTGCGTGGATCCAGACAATGGCGTGCTTTTTCAGCTACCAAGAAGAGGAAAGGCAAAGAGCTGCCATTTACCTAACGGGTCCATGCTATGCTATGCACGCAAGGGATGTATATACCGTTAGACGAATAGGGTAGGTCAATAACTAAAAATGTGTATGCCTGGGCAGGGAGGGTTGTAGGATCCGCAAGGTAATTACCGCCTTAGGGACCCTGTTAAAGACGATGGAAACGATTCACATGCTTGGAGGGGTTATCAGTGCAGATGCATCTGAAAACAGACTAATGCGGGGCTGGCTGAAGCCTTGATTTCTTGGAATCCCTGCCATACTTAGAACAAAGCTCCAAGATGCGACAGCCAAGTCGTAGTGGAGAGGTCATATTTTTCAGTTGATTATCGTACCTGCACGTTCTAACTCCGATGACTACATGGCTTAGCTGGGTCGATGCAATCAGCAAACGGGTAGGGGCTGATAAGCACTTATTAACGTGTATCTAGTCGAGTTTGAAATGTGCTTCTCCGGAATCCAAAAAAGGAAAGGCCATAGAAGGATCTCATCAGTTGATGCATGAAGTACGACATTCAGACGGGCAAGAAATAGAATGGAAGATGGAGGGAACCGCCGGAATCCTGCGGAGGATACGGGAGTCACCGAAACATGTCCCATGATTTTACTTTTTGCCGTTGCAAGCACCAACAAGTCATGGTGGCTGAGTCTGCGTTTGTTGAGTTCGAGCAGGATCAGGGGCTGAAATGAGATGGGGGAAGAGTAACCCCGTAGAGGATGTAGACTACGGCGTATATCAGAGTATCTCGTTGCGGAAGGGCTAGAGGAGGTGAAAGGGGACTCCGTAGGGTATGGGGACTACGGCGTAAATCAGAGTACCTTAATTTTAGTCGGGGGAAGGATCCACGGGGGAAGCTGCCGGGCAAGCCAGATCGACCTCACGTGCCCCATCCCGTCCGTCTCCACTTCACCGCTCCTCAACTGTTGAGGGGAGTAGGCACTCCCCGAGCCAGTCATCTCCAGCCTTGAGGCGTCGCATCATGCTACACAGTACAGCTCTGTGAAGTAAGCATCCATCGTCCCATCCATCCTGCCAATCATCGTTTCCACTTGAAATCACCCGATTCAAGATCGGCCTACCTGGCAGGTTGGATGAGGGACGGTTGTTGGGTCTGTACACGCATCCCTCTCGGTAAAAGGCATAGTAAAGTACGGTATTGGCTGGTTTAATCCCGTTGGCGCTAGTAAGCTTCTCGAATATCGTTGGTTGTTTCTTCATTGCGTCACGGCCGCCGAGCTCCAGCAGGTTGTGACGGACGGAGATAGAAGGTGTCGCCGCAGGTGGATGGACTACTGCTTTAGGAAACCACGTACAGAGCAACAGCTTACGTTTTGAGTTGTTGTTCCTGTCATAACACTCTCTCGCACAGGATTAGATTTCGAGTGTCTGGTTGATGAGGGAAAAATGAAGACTATCTTCAGGTTTAAAAGTGGGAAACTCAGTCCGGATGGTGGAATAAACTCAAAAGTGGTTGATGTAATACGGGACAGTCGCAGAGTTTCACCAACTCCGATTGCCAATGATGAGCAGGAGACTACCTATCAGTCTAGCAGGCATGGAAGAAGAAATACCACGACAGATATGTAGAACCCTTCAAGAGAAGAAGGGATCATCTCCTGCCCCTCTCGCGCATCGCGCTAGATAATAATGCTCGATGATATATTCACGGCGCACCTTCATGGATGTTGTGCCGCTGCTGCAGAGGAGGGGAAGGATAATGCGACTGCGATGAGGGGAAGCTAATCTATCTGCCATTCGAGGAACGGCATATCCCAGACACTGCCAGGCCAATGCGTGTTTCCCAATGCCCCTCGATCAGCGACTGACCAGCGATTCCGGTGTACCGAGTAGTAATAGAAATGTCCGTAATGTTCAGTTCATTGGCTGCTCCGACCACCAGTCTGCATGATGGCGCCGGTGATTATGCAGGCTGCGATTGGAGAGTCCCAGCCCATCCGTATTGGCACCAGATGGTAAAAGTAACCTCTCTGTATGGGCTGCAGACAGCCTGAATAAAATGGCGGATATCATGATCTGGGAGAGCTGGGGGGACGGGTCATTCGTACCTGTTACCGTGGTTGACACATCTTTCTACCCCTCACGAGCTGAATGACTATCATTTACCATTTATTTTTACCTTGGACGAGATGATTTTCTGTTCGAATCAGATTCTTTATGAAACCGGATAATAGGGGGGATGGCCAACTCATGGAAAACAAATAATCAGGCGATCATTTTTCAGACAAAAGCCGATCAGAGGAAGAGTCCGAAGGGCAGAATTACCTGTTTGGGGGTGTTGGAGGATCATATCGATCGATCTATTCGGTCGGGACCAAGTGGTTCCATTCTACTATTAACAGCCGGCAGACTTGGCCAGACCGCCGGCCCCAGTGAGTGTCCACCCCAGCAGGGAGCGTGTGGATAAGGCAAGGTCGCTTGCTCATCACTCCCCCAACTGGTTCCTGCAAAGCAACGCCTGTACGCCTGTCCGCCTGTCCGCCTGTCCTTCAAGTACGGCCTGCTTCCCCCGTCTTGCTTCTTTCTTTCTTCCTTCTCCTTCTCTCTCACATTCCATTACTTTTATCTCTGGTGCCTAAACTCCCTTCGACTCCCCCTCCGCTGTACATAGCCGGTCACTTCCATCTACAGTACTTGCTTGAATTGTTGACTCCTCCCTATCAAATACTTAGCTCTACATTCTTGAGCTCAACTATTTGCCCAGACCATTATATTTGTTCCCCTCAACCAAACCCGCACATATCAACGAGCTCAACTCTTCCTCATTCTACCTCCCATCACATCTCCAATGGCAGCTCCTCGTTCCAGTTCGTTGCGCGCTCTCCGCGTGCTCTCCCAGCAGCACTCTACCACCCCATCCATCCGTCGGGGCTTGCACATCACCGGCTCCCAGTCTGCACAACCCGCCAATGTCTCGGACAGGGCTTCCCTGTATGCCAGCCGCACTCTGGCTGATTTGAAGACCGAATGTGTGAAGCGGTCCTTGAGATCTAGCGGCTCCCAGTCTGAGGTATGCTATCTATGACATCTACACTCCTGGTCAAACCACAGTTATGGCTAACCATTATCTGCGTCGCTTAGCTCGTCGAACGCCTCTCCAACCATGATTTCCTTCAATCCCGTGCCTTCAGCATCGCCATGAAGAGGATCAACGGCAGCTCTAACGCTGAGTATGTAGATCTGATCATCATGACAGCCCGTTACCTCGGGTAAAGCCAGTTCGGAACTAACATTCTTGCTCAAAACAGAAAGTACCATGGCCGCCAATTCAACACTTCCCGTTCTAGCAAGGCCGTCGGTGACTCATCTACCGTTGACTTCGCTTACATGCCTTCTATGGCAGAGATCGATGCACCTGCTGCTCGTGCCGATCCGCAAATCCCGATCCTTTCCGACATCTATACCCACTATGACCCGACCCAGTCGCAAGAGGCCCCCATGAGGCCCCAGGTTTACACCGTGTCCGGGGGTGCTGGTGACATCTCCGCAAGTCCCATGACCGAGGTTGTTGACAACCACTCCGTGGACATTGATCCCTTCTCCCTAACCGAGACGGTTGGGAAGTCCAGATTCGGCGAGGAGCTGAAAAAGCAACAGAACGGTACCTCCGAGCCAGGTGTCGTCAGGGAACTTTGGAGTGGTTTCTTGGAGGATCTTTTAGGTTCCAAACAGCAGCAAGCTCAGAAACATTGATGCTGCTTTCATGTTTGATTATGTCTTCTGTCTCGTTTCTAGCGATGTGTGATGGTTACTCTTTCAAGGGCCCTTATTGCCGTCCTTTTGTCAATGTCTTTCGGGATTGAAACATAGTTATGATCCTCTGTCGAAGGATCCTATCAAATCCATTCTGGTTCTTCCATGGATACACACTACAGTCTGTCCGTAATAGCAAGTCCTCATGTAACCCACCTGGTATAGACCGGTAATAGCACACGACACATGCCCCGGATGATGGAAGAAGTGGACCATCGGGTAAAGCACGATCAATCAACTCATCCGGTTGAGTGGCTTAACCTAGGTACGATTCGGACCATGCATGCTAGGGCACACCTTGTGCACGCCGGGGAAATAAGGCTTATCAGATCGGAGCAGGGCAAAATTATCATCACTCCAATCTAACCTAGGTAAAGCCGTTCCCGGGGACCCGGAAATGGGTAAAGTCAATCAGTAAAACCGTCGTGGGCTGATGGATTGGCCCCCGATATGTTCCGACCTCCAACCGTTGGGAGTGGCTCATGTGGATTTACTCAAGGCGTTTTGTAAGGCCATTGAGGTCTTACATCATGATAGAATGTAAGAATTACCGCATCTTGAAGTAGCGAGGTTCCTACTGCACTTGTTGATCTGCTCTTTTCGGATGCATGTCTGGGTGGTTATTGTTCCTGACTTTCGGGTGCGGCGGGTGTGTCAGGGGAGAAGATGTCCGGGGACGGTTTTAGATTCGGGCAAACCCGCTGCTGCTGTTGTTTCGAGACTTGTACCTTTTAGAGTGCATAATGCAAGGGACATTAATCTTCATTATGTTTATTTTGGGAATAGTTTCTTCAGCACAAATATTGACTGTTAAGCCTCTTATGGTGCCTTCATTTCACTGTTGTAATTGACAGAGCTGAGACTGGTCTAGCCCGGCCACAGTGGCTGCCTCGGCTATGCTGAGTTGTTTCATGTTTAGTCTCGCTGGAAATTGGGAACCTCTTTGCTTTTCCTCGAACACCCCCCGCCTTTTTCTTTTCTTCTTCTTGCCATTCTCTGTACTTGCTACTGAGAACGTTGACCGATAATGAATATGCTATCGTCTCACATTCTCTGGATCCAATTTGCGGGGTCGATCGTCTACCGACCTTCGCGGTGATGGAATCCATGGATGGTGTGGCTGTCAACTTAAACGAACAGCGAGCACGGAACCCCGGCATTGCAGAACTCCGGCATTATGCACCAACATTCTTCATATTAGTCGGTCGATGACGGTAGTGTCTCAGATGTATCAGCCCACGAACACCTCCGTGATATTTTCCAGTTCCCTTCAAACAGTTCCACTGGGAGAAGCGATGGATGCCTGGGAATATACCAAGCTTTATCGGTCCTCGTCATCTCGCACTATAGGTGCCTGGAATAGTTAGAAGAACTGCTACCGATTTACCAATGGGTGTTCTCAAATGACTCGTCATATTTGGTTGTTCGCTCCCAGCCAACTGACTACGGGGTCAATTTCGACGGTCCTTGGCTTATTGCAGCTGCAATGCGACGCCCTACGGATCCACTAAAATGCCAAGCTACAGTTGGAGGGGGCTGATGATGAGAGTCCGTCGACGACGATGCCCCCTCAGTGGCGCAGGAGTCGTCATCGCAATGGTTGGTACATGTTCTGGACACCGCACATAACTAGGTGGCCAACCCCTCTTAGGTAAGATGCGAAATGAACGGGCCCTTCTTCGTTGTCAATTTGGATATTAAGGAGAGCTTTTTTTTCAAGATTAGCTGGCGAAATTACGGTCTCCTAGGGAATGTCTCTGAACTCTTAGGTAGGTAGGCAGGTAGTCTGTGCTATATATGTACGGTATTCTCCGCCAAGGGCACCGGATATCTAATCTATCACTGCTAAAAACCGATAGCAGGAGGGTATGATACTAAGAATGGAAAATTGATGTTTCACGGACTTATTTCTGCCTGTACGTCTCTCACAACTGTGCTCAGGGGAAAAACATGATCGGTCTTGCCTGGGCTCCACCGCCGCCAAAAAAAAGGCCTGTAGATCGAGGCCTGGATCATTGGCAGCAGCCAGTCGCAGGCGTCCGTTGCGCCGCGAAAACCTGCCGAGTGGGCCGTTTAGGCTTTGGGTCTCCCCACGATGTAAGCATAATCATTCTGTGCCTGAGTGTGAATTCTCCTGGAGGCTGCATCTTAATTCTTAACTGCATGAACAGCACTTGCGTGTTACTTCTTTTTTCCTCCTTCCTTCATTTCCGTGTTCATTTTCTTGATTTTCTTCTTTGTCTCGACATTTACAATCCACTTTTTCTGATTACTTTTTTTTTTCTATCGTCGCCTCGTTTCTTCCTATTCACTTTCTTTGTTCAGCATTCGTTTTTAGCACCTTATCTTTCGATCATCTCTTTTTATCTTGACTTGTGTCTTTTCACTAGCAATTTATCGTTGATATCTTCTGGAGCATTGTCTTGATTTGTCATTCTGCCATTGACTCCATCTATGAAATATTACTTTCAATCTGTCTAAAACCAAATTCTACTCTATCATCATACATTTGTATCACCTGATCTGGCTGGAATAGGAGCATTCGGCATCTCAGCGTCTGCATCACGCAATTGCGACAAATCCCTCGTTTGCATCTGCTTCTTGATTGTTCTTGATTATGCATCTCTCAGAGCGTCTCGTTACAGCAGCGTATCTTTGCGCCAGTGCCACGGCTTTCATTCCATACACCATCGAACTCGATACGTCGGTTGACATCTCAACTCGTGATTCATTATCTCGCCGTTTTTTGCCAGTACCAAAACCAGGCGATGCTCTGACAGATGACTCTGCCTCATCTGCGAGCGATGAGTCCTTGTCGCTGAACATCAAAAGGGTTCCCGTTCGCCGTGACAATGACTTCAAGATTGTGGTAGCCGAAACTCCCTCCTGGTCCAACACCGCCGCTCTCGACCAAGATGGTAGCGACATCTCATACATCTCTGTTGTCAATATTGGATCCGATAAGAAATCTATGTACATGTTGCTCGACACAGGAGGCTCTGATACATGGGTCTTCGGTACCAACTGCACGTCCACGCCCTGCACGATGCACAACACCTTCGGATCGGACGATTCCTCGACCCTTGAAATGACATCTGAAGAGTGGAGTGTGGGCTACGGAACCGGGTCTGTCAGCGGCTTGCTAGGCAAAGACAAGCTCACGATTGCGAATGTAACTGTACAGATGACTTTCGGGCTTGCTTCCAACGCATCGGATAACTTCGAGTCGTACCCCATGGACGGCATCCTCGGTCTCGGTCGAACCAACGATAGTTCCTACAATAACCCAACCTTCATGGATGCTGTTGCAGAAACTAACGTCTTCAAGTCGAACATCGTTGGATTTGCCCTTTCGCGTAGCCCCGCCAAAGACGGCACCGTCAGCTTTGGCACTACTGACAAGGACAAGTACACTGGCGATATCACCTACACCGACACCGTCGGATCGGACAGCTATTGGCGTATTCCTGTGGACGATGTCTATGTTAGCGGCACTTCATGCGATTTCTCCAACAAGTCTGCCATCATCGATACCGGCACGTCTTACGCTATGCTTCCTTCGAGCGACTCGAAGACGCTACACAGTCTGATTCCTGACGCCACTTCTTCTGGGAACTACCACATTATCCCGTGCAACACAACCGCTAAGCTACAAGTGCAATTCTCTGGTGTGAATTACACCATCTCGCCAAAGGACTACGTGGGAGCAACCTCTGGTTCTGGATGCGTTTCGAACATTATCAGCTATGACCTGTTCGGTGATGATATTTGGCTCCTGGGCGACACGTTCCTCAAGAATGTGTATGCCGTGTTTGACTACGATGAGTTACGGGTCGGATTTGCAGAGCGATCCTCGAACAGCAGCTCTACGTCGAACTCTACGAGCTCTGGAACAAGCAGTACCTCGGGATCCACAACAACGGGCAGCTCAACGACTACAACGAGCTCTGCTAGCTCTAGTAGTTCTTCTGATGCTGAATCGGGAAGTGGAATGACCATGCCCGCTCCTCAGTATTTCTTCTCTGCTTTGGCGATTGCTTCCTTCATGCTTTGGCTGTAAACAGCTTCGGGGAAAGGCTTTCGCGTCCACTCGACGTCTGAAACTCGGGAAACGTGTGCATTATTTACACTTGCTGCTGATTTGTATCTGCATATTTTCTAGAGTCTGGACAGCGTGCGGATCATATTACTTTACATTCGAAGTCTTTCTCTAATCAAACAACTTTCATTCTTCATCAGTGCTTACTCGCGATAACCCCTATCTAAACGAAATGGTATAAAACATTGCATCCGCCATCCACTATCCACTATCAGGGATATTTAAAGAACCTTGTCCGGGATGAGTGTGTATGACTTCGGGTACGATTCTGACAACACCATTAGCTTTCATCCCAAGAAATCATCCTGATCACCTTACCTAGTATAGACTTATCAAAGTCCTTAACGCTATTGTACCCTCCAACAGCCATCAGAATATCGAAATCGGCCAACAGCGACTTCATCACATGACGAACCCCCTCCTCACCCATGATACTGAGACCCCAGATCCAGAGCCGACCGACGAAAACAAAGCGAGCTCCCAGAGCCAACGCCTTAGCGACATCACTGCCTCCACGAACCCCAGAATCAAACATGATGTAAATCTGATTGCCGACCGCATTGGCAATATTCTCCAACGCATCAAGACTCGCAATAGCACCGTCAACCTGTCTACCCGCATGATTGCTCACCACAATACCATCAACCCCATACTCAACGCACTTCTTCGCATCCGCCACAGACTGGATCCCCTTGATAGCGAACGGCCGACCCCCAGAAATCTTCTTCCACTGTTCAATCAACCAGGGGATCTTCTCCCACGACCAAGCACGCCCATGCCAAACGGAATCAATCCACTTGGCCGACGCAGCCACCACATCCTTCTCCGGATCGATGCCCGCCTCGCGACACCGTTTCTGGAACACCGGATCCGTCAAGCCAAGGTCCGCCCCGATGCCGCGGTAAAAGGCATAATTGGAGTTGGCGACGTCGTCATGCCGCCAGCCCAATTGCCAGGTATCAGTTGTGAGGATCAGCGCATCGAACCCGGACTTCCAGGCCCGGTTGAGCAGGGACAAGGTCAGCTCGTCATCATGTGGCATGTATAGCTGGAAGAAACGGGGGCTGCCTTGGCCGTTGGCTTCGCCGACTTTCTCGATGGGGGTGCTTCCTGCTGTGGAGAGACAGTAGGGGAGGTTGAGTTCGCCGGCCACTTTGGCTACTGCGAGCTCGGCGGATGGGTGGTAGATCTTGTTGATCCCGATGGGCGCGAAGCCGATTGGCGCGGATACTTTATGGCCGAAGATCTCGGTGGTGGTGTCTCGCTGGTTGGTGTCTACTAGTTGGTTGGGGATGATCCGATGACGGAAGAAGGCTTGCCGGTTGGCGAGGTGGGTGTTGGACATGCCTGCGTTGGAGGATGCATAGAACCTGGATGGGTTAATGAGATGCGCTTTTTGTCAATTGGAGGGGGTAAGATGCATACCAGCCCCCTTGGCTTAACTTCTTGTGTGCCTCCTCTTCGAGCTTTCTCGGGTCTGTTGCACAGCATGTCTTGTCAGCGAGCAAGCAAGGTGGGATGGAGTAGGGGTGTGGAAGTGGTGTGTACCTGTATTGAACGGGACAGTTTGACCATCATTTACTTTCCAGAAGTTCTCACGTTGGTACAGAGCCCATTGGGGGGTTGTTCGCTTCTCAATGTTGGGGTTGGTTGGGTCACTCATGGTTGCAGTATAGAAACAATTCAAGTATAGGCAGATGTTATCTATATGGAGATTCTATCTGATATAGACGGATTGCAGAAAATATACAAAAGATATTCTACAATGCAATACTACGAACAAAAAAAAGAAAACCACAACAGATATACAAAGTAAGTTAGAAGTCCAATTTATACTTGAGATGACTTCACCTTGACGCAGCTCTCGGGCGAGAAACCAAGTTGGTTCCTGAGGCCACCCAGCAAACTGGCCTGAAGATCAACTTCTGCCTGACTCGTAGTCCCATCTTTTGGTCACGCCGGAGCTCAGGTACAGAGTAGGTCCCTCTTCCAAGGGGGCATAGTTGCTCCTGTTAATGGCCCCTTTTAGTGCATGAGATGGTCGATGTCGGAGGAGAGCAGCGGCGATGATGTCATTGCACAGTAGTCGGAATTATCACGATTCATTTTCTACTTCAACTTCACCTTTCATCCCTTTGTTCAGTAGAAATGTCATTGTACGTCCGGTTTGCACAATCAGACATGTAAATATAGATTAATGACTCACCTTGCCTATACCGAACCCGACATGTCAGTTCAGGGAAATATACTTTCTCGCGTTACCGACTTGCTCCGGCCATTGAAGCCGGAGCCGGAACAGCCGTCGGGAGATCCGCTTCAACTACCGAAGCCGAAAGTTCATCTTCGTGTTCGACACATCATCTTGATCCATACTTGTCTCTTCTTTCACATTTGCAACTGTACATTATTATATCCAGATATCTATTCATTCAGATAGACAGAAGAGAACTGGAATCACCATGTTCGGCTTAAGTACAAGACGCTCCGCCGCGTCGCGCTCCAAATGTCTTACCAACACCCCGACCAGCTTAAGTAGCAGTGTCCGCTCACCTGCGCACCGATCCCTGCTCTCAGCCCGCGACTTTCACCCCAGTCAACACAATGCCGCATTCCGACCTACTTGGATGCCTATGAGAGTTAAGACTCCTTGGATTGAGGCACTCACGAAAAGTCGCGAGACTGCAAAGTCTAGTCAGGGGGCTGCTGCTACGCCCTCGGCGAAACCTGATATGACGCCGAAGAAGATGTCGGATAGTTATTATAGTGCCGTAGGTGCACTTGCTGACCTCGGAAGGGGGAACAAGCTGATTGATGGGTCCGTCTTTAGGTTCTGCCTCTGGCTCAGGATAAATGGCTGCTTGATACGTACCTTAATGCTTCGGGGCATATCAGGTGAGTGTCTCTGATATCTGTTTTTGGCGGCGATGATTTACTGATGGATGCAGATTGGGGTCCCTGCTTATGGACCTCGATGCGCTGGCGGGTGTCATTGCCTACAGACATGCTGGTGATTCGGTCACTACTGTCACGGCGGCCGTGGATCGCATTACCATTGAGCATCCGCTGATGGAGATCTGTGACCTCGAACTCAGCGGTCAGGTCACGTATGCGACGGGTCGCTCTAGTATGGAGATCTCCATTCAGGTGGCCAAGGCTCCTGCTCCGGGAAAGGAGGTTGAGCCGGAGGATGTGCTCATCACCTGTGCGTTTACGATGGTGTCGTTGGATCCTGCGACGAAGAAGTAAGCCGATGCTACTCTACTGTAACCGTCGTCTGGGTACTAACATTGGCACCCCAGACCCGTCAACATCGCCCCCCTAGTGGTCGAAACAGCCGAAGAGCGTCTCCTCTTCAAGCAAGGCGAAGAGAACTACCAAGCCAAGAAAGCACTACGCTCCAAGAGTCTTCTCGAGACGGCCCCCGATGCGGAAGAGAGTAACCTCATTCACTCCATGTGGACGAAGGAAATGTCCTACCTCAGTAAGTATCCTTCCCATCAATCCAAGTATAACTCATCAATAACCGAACAACAGACCCCGAAAACCCCGCCCAACGACCCTCCAACAACGTCTTCATGAGCGACACCGTGCTCAAATCCGCCATGATCATGCAACCCCAAGACCGCAACCGCCACAACTTCATGATCTTCGGTGGCTTCCTTCTCAAACAGACCTTTGAGCTTGCCTTCTGCTGCGCCGCGTCCTTCTCACACTCTCGCCCCAACTTCATCTCCCTGGACCCTAGCACGTTCGAGAACTCCGTACCCGTGGGCAGCGTGCTGTATCTGCGCGCGACGGTGGCGTACACGGAGCCGCTGGAACGCGAGGGCGTGGAGAGCAAGTACACGAAGGTGCGGGTGCGGGTGGACACGAAGGTGAGAGATGTGGAGCATGGAACTAAGAAGCCCACGGGCATGTTTAATTATACATTCCTCGTGGAGAAGGATGTGCAGGTCATGCCCAAGAGTTATAATGAGTTTATGATCTGGACGGATGCTAGGAGACGGTCGGAGAATGCGGCGGCTATGTTGCATGGGTCGAAGGAGCCGAGTGCGTTGAGAGGATTGAAGGATAGTGTTACGGAGTAGATACTATTATTAGTATGGAGTTTTGGTGGATAGTGTAGACTTTCAATTGTTTTGCAATTGGTTCGTTCTGTATCATAGTAGTGATATATAGTTAGTTGTCATGTCAACATATTCAGATCATCACTAATGTCGTGAACCTTTACGTATTCTGAGACAACCCATACTTGTGCCATTAAATTACATTTAACAATCATATTAATTAGTTACCGCATAGTAGCAGCACGATAGTATAATCCATATTGTACCAACGTCCATCTTTTCAATCTATACCCATGTCACATGACATCATCGATCAATTCCCCGCCAAACCAAACCAAAACAACAATTCCTCACTTTCTCCTTAACAAACACTCCCAAACCCAACTATACATAGAATAGACACCATGTCAATGTCCCTCCAAAACATCTGGCATCTGCGCCGAGTAGCAGATACAGCCGCCAAAGCATGTTACATTTGCTACAAGCCATCGAGTAGTGTATTAATCACGCCTGATAATCGGGTATGAGGCCCCTTTCACTCCCTTCAAATCTCCATATTTCCCTTTTGAGATAGATGATCATAATTTACTACTTGAACAATGAATTTCTTTTGTCTGGACACCGGCTAAGTATGCATCAGGACTTCTTCTACGTCTGCCCCTCTCACCTCCAAGACCGTCACTTCTGTTCTCCTATTGTCGATACAGAAGCGGCGGCCGCCAAGGCGAAAGAGGAGGCTATGGCGAGGGAAATTGAGAGGGTGAAGAAGGAGTATGAAGAGAAGCAGCAGCGGAAGAAGAATAAGGATGCTGAGAAGGAGAAGGATAAGAAGGAAGATGATAAAGACAAGGAAAAGGATGATAAGTCTGCTACGAAGAAGGGGGATGAGGAGGATAAGAAAATGCAAAAGGAACGGGATGATAAGGTTTGTTCTTCTCTTCACAGTTCTTTCTTCTATATTCCTGTTGGCTTGACGTGTATTCGCTAACATATCATAGATCGAGAGTATCAAGAAATCGACCACCTCGGCGGATGACTCGCCGAGGGTATTTGCGTTGCATAAGTATTTCTCTCTGCTCTCGTATCGGTTTCTATGTGATGATTGCTAATCTGTGTAGGAACTTCTATCAGATGCGTATCGACAGGATGCGCAATGCTGAGATGGCTAGAAGGAATCGTCAGCGTTTGCAGGATCCTTCTCTGTTCCCGTCTGTTCCGACTGGGGGGCTGTGAGCTTGAGTCTGGAGCTGCAGGATGATGATGTTCTTGTGGATGGGTGCTAGAACGCTGACGACGTGGATGGGCGCCTACAGTTTACCTTCTGGGTTGCCTGGTATGTCTAGCCTGTGGCTGGATCCTTCGGTGCTCATCGTGGTTTTATCGGGCTTGTTGGATATGATCGCCTGATGATTATCTGGCTGATGAGGAGCTCAGAGTCAGCCATCAGCAGTTGCTGGACAGTCGGTGTATCGGATACGGGCTCGCGACGCGAGTACATCTGCTCGTGTGTGAGACACTGTCACCACCGCGCTTTGCAAGGCGACAGCCACATGTCACGGCCCAGTCAATACTTCAATACAGAGACGGTCGATACATCTGCTACACCAGCTTCAGTGCTCTGCCTAGCTACTACACTACTACTCAGCTCAAGCGGCGATCGCTCAGCTCTCCACCGACATATCCGTCACTCAGAAACTCATATCCGCCGTCGCTAGAATAGCCATCATTACGCGGCTCACCGGAAGCAGCTTATACTGTCTCACATTTCCGGCAAGACACGGAAGCCTTAAGAGACACTTTGCACAGCCTTAACGGATTCCGGAAGTACCATAGCTTCTAGAAGCGAACTGCCTGCCTAACGGAGCCGAGAACGCAAGGCGTCTGACAGCCTTACGCGATGTCAAAACCTACAAGGCTACAACCAGGGGTTTGCAGCCTAATCCAGCAACCCGATCGGAGCTTGTAGTACTCAGAAGACATAACCAGATGACCGTGTTGTGTTTGAATCAGAAACCGAACTGCACCGCTCGTATCGAAGAACAACCGTACCGGCTCCCTCCTACAACAAACCCAGAAATAAACGCCCCCCAAAGAAAGAGTGACAGAGAAATAGAAAACGCGCGGACCATGCCCAGAAACCCGTCACATGCACTATGCTCCATAAGCGATGAAATTAAGCATCGATGTGATGCATGCGTAGTTAGATAAATACAACATACAACATACAATATAGATAGACAATGTAACCATCCATCTAACCCATCAACAACTCTGTAATACACATATTAGGCAGATAAATAACTCACCCCTCATTCCCTCCTGACCACTCCCCTACAGAGTAATAATACTCCCCTAAGAAAAGAAGATGGTTAGTTAGTTAGAAAGAAAAGGGAAACTCCTCATGCAAAGCAGTGGATCCCCAAACGAGGCAGTGCAACTTAGTATCACCCAATCCCAATCATCCAGGACTAAACTCTTAGCCCCTCTCTCTCCTCTCCCTCGCGCTCTCTCTCCCCGAGTCGATGCCCATGCTCTTAATGCACTCAGCTATACACAGAATATACACCCATAGTAAGGGTGGGTGAGGTGAGGTGACTCGGTTAGGTTTTCCCTGACCTAACTAACTAATTACTTAACTAGTTGTGCCCCCCCCCCCAAACCCCATTTTTCAGCCCGCGATATAGATAGAATAGATAGTAGTGGTTTTTTTTTTGCCCTGTAGGGCGGGTTAAATTTATCCCTATATTGCTATCCGTCTCTTTATTATTATCATTGTTTTATTATTATTTGTTCTGGTTTTTATGAAGTTGGTTTGGTTGGTGGATGATGATGATGTGTATTGTAAATAACGCCAAGATTAACGACTACATCTTATACTGTGTCTCTCTACTGGATAGTATTTATTCTACTTGTGATGATCGTGAGATGAGATTGGCGTCATGTAGGGCGGAGACTAGAATACTTTAGGTAGTAGTAGTAGATAACCTAAGTACTGTTGGTTTTATTAGGGTAGGAGGTAGAGTAGAGTATAGTGCTATATTGCTGAGGGGGGATGTGTTTGAGAGGTGTTTGATAGTACTTAGTAGATGGAAGTGTAAGGATCTCATGGTATGGGATGAGAGAATGATTATCCGGGAGTAGTTGGTAGCTACTAATCTACTTGTTTAGGCAGGTAAGTAAGTACTTATGATGATGATGAATGCAGGATTGCCACTTCATTATACTACTCCATTCTATGAGTATATACAAGGCATTAATACAGGCGAAATGAAAAATACCCACAATCCTACTACATCGCGACAATACCGGAAAGAAAGGTAATCTTCAAAATACGGTATGTACCAGCCCGGGATCAGCTCATCCATGGCTAGCGCGCCCCAGTTGCGTAAGAGCAGTTTGCACAGCCCCCGTGCCGGCGCTAGTGAAGCAGCCTAGACCTTCGCTAGTTCTACCCACCCTTCTCTTCCCCCTCCCCAACCTAGCCCGGATGAGCAGAAAAGCAGCAGCAGGCTTGGCAAGTTACAGTTGTCGCGCGCGCCGGGAATCATTAGTCATCGGAGGCCCAGGAACTTGTGCCAGGCCCCGAGAAACTCTGTTTTTTCTCCCCGATCTGCCCTTCTGGCTTCGCAGATCCCGGGTCTTACGTCACCGCCTGATTGGGTGCTGCTAGCTGGGGCCCGTGGGGCTGCCTTAAAACAGCCTCGTGGGGTCGGTGGGGTTATGCCCTGGATCCTGACAGGTCCTAGCGCTTAGAAGTTCTACAATTTCCCCCCTCCCATTCCCTTCTGCTTTCCCACTCGACACGAGCTGAATCCAATCAGTCCTTTTAGGCTAACTGATTTGATAAGATCATCTGGCTTGTAGCCGCCGAGGCTTGAGTTGGGATAGCTGAAGCTAGTGTGGTGCATTTGCTCTCATTGGCTGGGTTCTTGCTTGCTGGACCGGTAGTAGTAAAACTGTATGTCTATCTCGACCTTGCTCTGTGTTCCAACTTGTCGCGGGATGATCGGCATCAGGGTCTGAAACCTGTCGAGCGCAGACCATACCCAATTCTAGTCTAGACCCGAGTCTATATTGTGCATAGCTGCGTTGTGTCCTTCCTTTCGTGCCTTCAATAGTGTACGAATTCGGGCTATTCCGCCAGCCTCCGCATACCATAGCAGAAGCTCTGAACGCCACACTTGCGTGCGTGGCCCGTCTATTCACGGACCATCTCTGTCTGTTTTCAGTTCAACTATCGTTTTCCTAAACTTTGGAGAAAGATGGCGCCGCTTCTAATACCACGTGACGTAATTTGGCTCTGCGACCCGCTGGTTCGTCATTTAAAGACGTGGCTAAGGGAGCCTATCAACGAGCATGCTTAAACTTCTGACGGAGCCTTGCTGCGCCGTGATCTACCCCTGGCGAAGTCAACGTTAGGTAGCGCTACCAAAGTCTAAAGGTTTCCGCGTCCGTTGCTCTCATCCGTGGGATTAGACCGCATTCCAGGCGGCAGACGAATGCCCATCGCAGCTGGCAAGTTGCCTGGTCCGCGGATAATGTTGACCCTCTCGGAAATGTCCACTCTGGCCTTTGCAAGGCCAATCGCAGGGACAACCCACTCGCCGCAGCTACATTGCATACCTTGCCAGGCAAATTTGCCAATATTAGCTCCGCAGGACGAGTTGGGGCAAGTCAGACGGCCAGACAAAGGGGCGTCTTCTGGCGGCGCTCCATAAGGCGAGCTGGAGGTTTCTCCATCGGTGCCAGGAAAGAGCGACGGGCGCATCCACGTCAGTGGGTGCAAAAAGACATGAGCGCAATCAGCCGTGGATGCTCTGGCGTTCTTTTGAGTGGTATGGGGGATGATAAATTGCGTGGTCGCCAACTTGCGCCTGGTGATGTGGTCAGGAGGAGCTCATAGATAAGCTTCGAAAGGATCGTAATTAAGACTAACCGGCATTTGCGACATTTGATCTCTGTCATACGACCCGCAGGCTCCTGTGATTGGCGCGGCTGCTCATCTTCAAACAGCACGGACTTCATCTCGGGTGCTCGACCACATGCTACACTATCCTCCACCTCACGGCGGTAAAGCCATCGGCTGTAGAGGGGGTGGCTGGTAACATCATCTGGACATCCCATCTGATGGTAGACGGAGAGCTGCTCCATGAACCCCGGATTCGGCTCACATAGCGGTCGGTTCTGTCTGATGATGTCAAGAGCGGACTCTGGTGTCAGTGCGCTAGGCTGACGGTTGAGCAGATACGCGATACAAATAGTGGCTGATCGGGATTTTCCCATCGCACTATTAACAGTCAGCACGCTTGTCATTTTAGAAGCGCAATCGAACATCCTTGTTACACAAGGTCAAGTGAACAATACGAATCACGTGGTGTTAGAGCACGGCTTCAGCAGGCATCATAAAAGCACAGGACTAAAGTAATAGGAAGGGGTAGGGTACCAGTCCTGGGTAAAGACCTGAGAGTAGGTCTTACCAAGGAAACATGTGGAGGTATCCTAAGAGCAGATAAACGAGGGAGGACTAAACTAACCAATGTACAAGCACTCCTCCGCCGGCATCAAGACCGGACTGGATGAACTTTACAGCAGCTGGGAAATGTTCTAGTAAGTTTTCATCGTCGACATCGTCGACCTCTATGCAGTGGTGTTGAAAAGACTCGAAGATATCATCAGCTGGTTGGAGGCGTAACACGGAAACAACATGTGTAATGTTTGCTCGAGCCAAGGCTGCCTTATTCTTGAGTGCCAGTATGCTACGTGCAACTCGGTGTTAGCAAGCTTTCTGAGAGCAGAGCGCTATAACCCCTCTTGGACCCTGGCCCATCATATGACGGGCCAAAGGAAGGCTTAGTATGGTAACAGAAAGTGAGGGACAAGGTAACCAACCCTCCAACATAGATATTCTGTCCAGGGATCTGATTCATCGCCATGATGACAAGCTATCAAAGCAGCGATCTAGATGAATAATGATGACTCTAGATCGGGT
This sequence comes from Aspergillus costaricaensis CBS 115574, assembly GCF_003184835.1. NCBI lineage: Eukaryota > Fungi > Ascomycota > Eurotiomycetes > Eurotiales > Aspergillaceae > Aspergillus > Aspergillus costaricensis. The sequence continues at coordinate 147,597 of NW_020291824.1, forward strand.
TGACGATGCAAAAGAGTATGACGATGATAAGAGGCAGAGTGGCCATGAATGATAGCCAAGATCGGACCTGAACATTCGATATGGCGCCAAGAAATTGTGACGGCATCTGATTGGCTGGAGGCAATCTTGCAATGGCGGCATGAAAGAAGAAACTTAGGGTGTAGGGCAAGGGTAAGGGTAACATATCAGCAGTAGGAATTTGACACCTAAGGCATTAAGACAGACCCCGCATAACTAACGGTCATTCCTTCGGCCGGCTTTGGCATGCAGCACGGACTTGGCCCAGCGTATTACGCTCTTCCTCTATACGATCATTGGCAAAAATTCTTTTTAGAGGAGTGAATTACACGCTGCACAGCCCCCTTGGTTTCTCTAATCACTTCGTTACCCCTCATCCATCCCACAAGTCTACAAGATGTGTGACATGCAATTGGCTCCCCATTAGCCAGCGCATCCAGCTCCTGGATCCCGGGGTCCTCCCGCTGCCAGCGTGATCCTCATCTAGGCCCCTGGTGGCACAGAAGCGCTGGCTTAGAGGGCGTGATATGTCCGGAGCAATGTTGGCCTGACGCCGTTGGCGTATCAGTCTGGTTAATTGAAGCGGCAATTTTTGATAGGAAACCAGGAAAGGCCTTGTCGTACTACTGCAACTATCGAGACGATCTCGACCGAATCAATAGTCGTTTGATCCGTCACATTCAGAGCCGAGGAGGCCAAGGCAGTCCCCGGTAGATAGTTAGTTAGTCCTCGGTCAGTCAGGCTCAGATGCCAGTGCTCGTAATATTAGTCTAGTGCCTACCCAAGCAGCTAGAAGTCGCCGGTTCCGGTCGTCGATCTAGCTCATCGCTTAGGCCTTGTTTGCTGCCAAGGCTTCGGGAGCTGGTCTGGAATGGGATCGCACTATAGTCCGGCCGAGATGAATGCTAGTGGTATCATGGTCAAGAGTGTGCAATAATTATATGGTCTATGCGCAGGTATAGTTCGGTGTGTGAATCCTCTAGCGGCTGATTGTATCATATTCGGTGAGACGTGGTTTGCCTGGCTAAAGCAGAGTCCTACCTGTAGTACGTATCAAGTACATGTTCCATCCATCCATCCAGCAATAATCACTCCATTGCTGGCATTTATTGGCTGCCAACCAGTTTCAGTCGCCGAGAATGGTACTGCATAGGTACGACCCAGGCAAGCGTTAATCGCTGACAGGCCAAGAAACAACCAGGTTTCTTGGTCCACTGCGCATGCAAGAGGTAATTGCTAGGTAGATAATGCTTGATTCAGTCTCCCGTGCCCAATCAAGAAGTCGATAAAACTTGGACAAGAAGAAGCAAGCATGAACCGCATTTAGAAACAACTTGCTACCCACCTGCATAAAACAAGGGCTATCTTATCATCGCAGTGTTACCAACCACCCATACTTACCCAGGAGAAGCCCGCAGGGTTACCAACCATATTGCAGGGTGGGTTGTGGACTGTCTGATGACTTGGCTTCTAGTCCACATATGCAGCCTTACAAATTAAATGGATTCCCGACATGACTGAAGCATGCCAAATACGACCAAATCATTTGATATGACCAGAAATAGGTGCGGTAGGTGATGGTTGCTTTGCAGGGTCGGAAACTATCATGATACCTATCAACTATCGATCACTAATTCAAGACACGGCCTGTGCACGAGATTTAGTCTGCAGCCCCTTAAGGCTTAAGGCTGACGGCGCTTTTTGTACGAGAGATGCTAAGCCTAACCCGACCTTTCTCCTCGGACAATTATTACTACTACTCCTTCTTACATTCTTTTCCTTGCTTGCGTGGGTTGCCTTATCCTTCTTTTTCCTTCCAACCTGTTGTACCTGCCTCTTACAGTATGTGGTGTCAATACAACGGACGAGCCATCCAAACCAGCCCTTAATAACCTATTTATTACTTACGGTAGTATAGTAACTTATCAAAGAAGACACGGTTATCTGATGTCCCACCCCTGCTGCACTAAGAATCCATGGAGTTAAATTAGTATAGTAGTGTAGGTAGCTAGGCGGATAGAACACAAGCGACCGGGGGTCTCATTGGCCTTGCATGCCCATGCTAGTTGTCCCATTGTGTTGCTGCCCTGCACGAATCGGGCCAATAAAGTCCGATAATTGGAATTTCGTGAAGGACCTACTTACCCAGATAAATGGATAGTTACGGAGTACTACTAGTAACTTCCTATGAGGTAAAACCGAAGTGCCACCACACAAACGGTGTAATTCCCCCGAATTGCCACCACTACAACCACCAGGGTAACTACTAACTAACTAACTAAGCTGTGGATGCATGAGTGCGTGTTCAGTCTGTGCGACGGTTAGGTTTAGTTGGGTTGGGTTTTGTCGGTGGGCGCGTAAGATTCGCCCAAAAAGAAGTTGTATCTATAGCAGTTTAGCAGTAGACTAATACTAGAAAACTATAGAGGAAAAAGAAGTTTTATTGAGTCTTCCCCTCCCAGCCCCATTTCTTGGCCGTAGAGATTGAGTGGTGGATTGTCATTAATACCGCAGATGATGCCGTGTGTGTGTGTGGTGGTGCGCATTGATTGATTGCATTTTTACACAATAGGTTCGTGAAATATGGTCCACGCAGGAGGAATTCAGGCTGATTGTGGCAAAAATGGGGGTTGTTTAGTCTGTCTTGTTGACAATACGAATTAGATAACTTTCATTTTTCGTGAAAGTACAATCAGACCAGAGGCGGATAGTAGACTAAAGTGTTTGTTGTTTGCAAAAAGTTGCCTTGTACGCAGATCTGTTTCCCCCCTTTCCTATATTCATACTATTTTATTCGTTATTATTATAAGTACTATTTATTTCTTTAAGTTTACTCCTGACACCTTTTTCTGGTACCTCAAAACTGACGGAGGACGGATAGAAGTTCGCTTGTTACATCCGATCCGTTAAGTCCGGGTTATGGGTTACTTACTTTACCTGTATGGGACTGGACACGAGACGAGGGCCAAGCTTGCTGGCCAGCTGGCTGGGAGTCTCTGAGAGAGAGACAGATAGAGACGAAAAGGGCGAGCAGGGAAAGTTGGATCAAAGAGGGAAGGGACAATCAACTGATGATCCACAGGAGAGCAGAAACAAGATCAATGAAGAGAAAAATTGGCTTACTCCGCAGTAATGTTCAGAATTTTCATGTCTCTCTTTTGCCTAGGCCAGTTTATGGAGTATTTTCTCTTCTTTCTCTCTATTACTACAAAGTATTTGGCATTGTGTCTCTTACCTGTTGCTATTCTTCACCGTAGAGCGTTATCTACTTATCAACTATAGATAGTCACCCACCCACCCCTCTAATGTAGAATTCCACGAGCAAGCACTGTTCGCTTAATTTTCAGCCCTTTGAAAATGAAATTATTGAAAAATTGATTACCTAGAATTCATGGCCCGCCCTTCCCCCCTTCTTTTCCTACACACATCCCCTTATGCCAGTGTTTCCAGGGAGTTCCTCGGATCGCAAGGTGCGACGGGGGGAAATGCCAAATGACAGCAATGTGGCAGTGCATGTATCTAAGGCCAGAAGTGGGCCCCGCTAGACCATGATTGGCAGTGGGTCAAGCCCAACAGGGCCACTAATAATCGTTGTGACGGTCTTTTGCAACAACTCACGGTGGGGCGCCATGGAAAGTTGGAGTCGGTTGGAAAAGTACACTTGGGGCCTAGGATGCACTCGGTACCCTACTCCGGCCTGGTCGGCTTTAGGGCCCCTGCCTCTGCTGAGTTATTGCCTACCTTGGATGGATGAACTGATGGACCTCTTTTCTGGAATTATCCCTGAATTGGGGAGGTAATTGTGTGATTATGATTATAATCATATTGATGATGACGATGAAGGAGCAGGATGATGATGAAAAGGAAAAACACAAAAGGTGGCGGTAATTTTCGTAAAACTTAAAAATGATGCTGTCCCTGTATTTGTCGAAAAATGGACGCGCGCGGGTAAGGCGACGGAGAAAATAATGGGCAAAGCAAAGCAACCACACTTGCTGCATACCACTCTTTTGGCAACTTCTACATGTTAGTTACTGTGTACCGGGCTGAAGGTACACCCAGAAGGGTAAGTAAAAAAAAAAAAGCAGATACAAAGTAATAATTTTGATAATATACTTGAGATCGGGCTAGCCAGCCCCAGTGTTTCCGTATTCTATGCTCCCCTATCAAATGCCTTTGAAACGTTCAGTTCTTCAGAATGAGAGTGTACCACTCACTGTATGCATCTAGTATGACCCGCAGTCACTCGACGCAATATCTACTAGTAGCTGGGAGCATAGTATCACCGGAACTTCTGGATGAGCGCTAAGCCGATGAGAGGTACCTGACAAGAACTTGGTCGCCTTGGACTGAAATTGAGAAATGTTGCTTACAATTGCATGGGGGGCATTCGCCTAAAAGTCACCACAGTCACCACCGTGGAGAACGGGCCCCTCTAACCCATTCAACCTGCCACTTTTGATTGATTATTGTGTCCTGAAATCTTCGCGCCCTCATTATCTGATGACGGGCAAAAACCTTGTTTTTTACCTTTTGCTTTCCCACCACAGCCCAATGGTGTAAGTAATAGTAGTAATGGAGCACCGACTGGAGAAGGGGGGAAAGAAGACGAGCCTATGAGACGTTGTCAGAGGTAATGGCTGGTATCCAGTAGGACACAAGTTGAGCAGAGTGCCGAAGAATCAACATGGCACTAAAAGTTGAACTACCAGCACTGCCTCATTCCAATCTAACCGTCCCCAGTCGTCCTTGCACTGTCAGAACCAATCCGGTTAGCCCGAGGCCTCACCGCTCTGCATCTGGAATAAGTCCTGGCCGCTTTCCACCTGCAGTTCCCTGACTCGGTTCGGTCTGTTGGATCCAAGCTTCCTAATTCATCATTTCTGTAGCCCCAGGTCGAACAAGATACCTTTTGTGGTACATAAGATGCCTGCTCGGGTTTCAGTCATAATCCATCCTGTGTTGTTTATTTGCCGCCTTGCGGATGGGGAAAAGAAAGAGGGGGGAAAGTCATAAGTAAAGAAACCCAGACACGTGGGGACTACTTGGTCTGTGATATCCAATGCGTGTCCCCTCTTTCTGCCGTCAATAGTACTGTACTCTCATCACTCTGAGGATTGACCAGCTTCACCTTTAATTAACCCGGGTGACGATGGATATCGAGGTATATGGGGTATCAAGCAAAATCCACTCACATAATCCCACCCCCTCTTCTCCTTTTAGGCGGGCGAATTATTTTCCTCTTGAGGCACTTGCCTTACGGAATTCCGCCTGCATGGCAGTATGCAAGGTGGAGAGGTCGATACGGGACACGCATAAGCATGGTCTGAAGACATAAGGCGGATTAGACTTTCGTAGGGAAATCCCAAACGGGAAGGTAGGTTATAGTATCGTTAAGGACGGCGTAGAAGGCTCACAGAAGCTTCAGTGAGTGAGCATGACTTTGGGTGTATCATACCGCTTGCACCTCACTAAGCGATTTGATAGATGACGCCCTTCAAGCTGATATTAAATGAATGATTCATGCGATTACGCTTGCTTACTTTTAAAGACCCTCCGATTAAATTAACATCCTGGCCGATCCATACAAACTGGTCGACGATTTTTTACTATTCCGCGCGGGCTGTGGCAACGGCGCGGTTCTCGAGCCCAGAGAATTAGGTTAAGTGATTTGACAAGTCCCCATTGAAGGAATATCAAAAGAATATCGGATTAATGGTGGGGAGAACAGACAATTCCCAGTTGCCTTGAACGGCTGGTTGTGTGGTTTGTTGTCTGATTAGATTCTTTCTGGATGTTATGATTCCTTCCGGGCTGCTTTGACTTTGGGGGAGAAAGGCCCTTGTCTTGTATGTATCTGGTAATTTTACGTTCTGCCGTACTGCAATAACCACCACATGTAATCTGACGAGCGGCAAGTAGATTTCGCAGATGATGGTCAAACAAGGCAAGGGAAAAAAGGAGGGGGTTTTTTTTTTTAAAGAAAATAAAAAAAAAATAAAAAAACGAGGGAAAGGGGGATGGAGAAACGAAAATGCTGACGAGTGAATGAATAATATGGCTTTTAAAAACGACTAGAATAATTGTTATTGCGATCAGTGCTTCAAATGATAAATATAAATGTTAGTTATTTATTCCTGGTTCTGCTGTTTTGTCTCCTTCGCTGGAGCTTCTCTGCTCCATCCAGCCCCGGTAGGACGGTCACTAGAAGGTATTATACTCCATACATGACCCCCCTTCGAATTTCTGACCTTGCAAATTTCATTTGCCGCTGGTGCTGCGTGCATTACCGCCGTGACATTGAAGGAAAAGGCACGCTGCTCCCGTTGGCCAGCCCAACTTCAAAGGTGCCCACTCGGACCAAACTCCAGTTTGAAACGGATGTTCAAATACCAATGTTGTATCATCATCGCAGACGACCTTAATATTATCCTGCCTTTCTTGCCTTCTTCCCTCCATTCTCCTCTCTTCAACTTCCTCTGTCTGGCCGTATCAACTACTATCCTCTTCATTTACCCCCCTTTCAGCCTTAAATTCTGCCCGTTTCTTGGGTGCCTACGGAGCGAGACTCTAAATCGAGAACCCCCCGACTGTGAGACAAACGAAAAACAGGGAATTAAGTCCTTGCAATTACAGCCCATTTCCTTTCCCCGAGCCTTGTAGGGACCGTAAGGCCGGGGTCTGCAACCACACCATTCTTCTGCCCATTTTACATCAACCTATCTATTTATCTATCTACTACATCTACATCACGTCTCTTACTTTCTTGATCCGCTACCAAAGCTTCACCTCTGTTCTCGGTTTTCATATCCGCTGCGCCTAGCAACGGCAGTTCCAGTACCTCCACCACAGCGCCTGCAGGTCTTCTTTTTCGCCTCCGCGACCTCCGCCCGCCATCGCCCTCGAGCCATTCTTTCCGCCGCCATTAGCATTGCGCCTCAATCCGCCTTCTCGTCGCTGAGAATAGGTGCATGTGACTTTCAGCTTTCTGACAACATCCCATTTTCGCCTCTTTCTCCTCGTCTTTCTCTTGTTACTTCACCTTTTTTTCGCGCCAACTAGCTCGCTTCCGAGTAGCCGGTTTTTCTTAGAGAAAGCACCCTCAGGTCTCGATCAACTTCAAGCCTCCAGGTGCAGGCATTGAAGAATCAGCCCCTTTCTTACTGATTCTCTTCTCATTTTCGACCCATCCAATCCGCACCCATCCTCGAGCGCCAATCTATTCCAGTCCAAGGTCTTCAGCATGTTTTGTGGTCTCTGCGCTGTTCGTTGTTAAGTTGCCGCTATCCGGCAGTTTCATGGCACACAGACAGTTTCGCAAGCTTGTGCGCAACTGACAGAAAGCCACTAACACAGTTGATCGCTGGTACTTTCAACGGTTCTTTCCAAAGAGAACACTTAAGCTTTTCCTAATCAGGTAGCGTGCTCTCGTTCGATAATTTGTATGCGATCAAATTCACCTGACTACTCAGGACTTAAGCTTAATCTATCCGGATTGCCACTTCCCTGCTGCAGAACAACCATTTGACTTCGTCCACTCCTTTACCGACAACACCCGCAGCATTTGGAACGAAACCTAGAAGCAGGTTCTTCTGTCAAGAACATCGATCTTTCGTCACAGTTCTTTAATTCCGGCTTCGCGAGCTATCCACCAGAACGATATACACTGCTTTGTATCGTCTACGCCAGTGCACGCTTACACGTCCTTGACCAGTCCTTTTAGTTGTCCATGAACAGCTTCTCGACAATCCCTGTGTACGATGGACATTCCGCGACTTGCGCCTCCTTCGATTAACGTGTATGACTTCAACAGTGGTAGTTTCGACCACCAGCATTCCCCCGCCAGATCGCCTTGTAACATGCCCGGGCAATCGTTTTCGGGACCTATGCCTATTCCAACGAATTCAACGAGCAATCTCGCTCCTCCGCCTTTACCACCACCACCCCGAATCAGTGACCTTGAGGACGGCTACGACGCTGGCTGGCTGCATGCAAATGTTAGAGGACCACACAAACTTGCTCCGATAAATCCCAACTCTAGTCTTTTTGGCGGTCACCGTCGCCCGGAAGCTTCGCCTCAAAGTAATAGAATGGCTATCGACGAGTTAGATGGTCGACAAAACGGTTTACCTTTCTCTAGGAGTCCCGAGGCCCACATCAGAATTGAACCCCCACCGCCGATGGATGAAGGGTTCCGGAACGCCATTTCAGTCAACAGTCCCAGCCCGATTCTGAAAGGAGAGAGAGACTTCTCTCGACGAAGCGTGAAGGATTCATCAGATGCCTACGACCAACACCTCTTGTCGAAAATAGGAAAACCGCTTTCTCCACGACAGTCTATCAGCTCTGGTAGCGAGAACAAGGGCTTACTTTCGACTCTCACTATACCCTCGAGGACTTTTGGTGGTCTCCCTTCTCCCGGTGGTTCCGAGGGGTCTAGTCTTGATGTCAGGTGGCCGAGTAGCTACCAGTCGGGTGGGATATCGCCTGGGACCAAGATTGGCTGGAAAGATTATGTCGGAGGGCGAAGTCCAAGCGTTGAGAGTAGTGCCCCATCGTCTGCGGTGGACTATGACCAGCCAGGGTACATGCGCGATTTGTCGCGCCGTCGTGGCGGTGGAACGACTCCCCTATACGACGAAACTACCAGTCTGCCCAGTCGATCAAACCGAGGAAGCTACGATCAAGGCGTCTTCTCTGACATAGAAGGCGAATTCTCAACTGACGAATCGCTTCCCCCTCGAATCTTCAATGTCCGACAAGCAACGCCGCCTTATTTGGAAGCTACCAAGCCAGGCACGAAGCGGAGAGCGTCCTCTCCTCCCCGTGAGCCGATTGTTGGCGATAGACATGTTCTTAACGTGGCTACGAGTAACGGAGACCTCTCCCAGCGACGGACAAGTGGCCATCCATTTGGCAACTCTCTGTCGGTCAATGTTCCTTATGCGCCCAGTCACGGAAGCCTCTCAGCTGCTTCATCCTTGAGCCTACGAACCTCTGGCTCTTACTCCTCGACGGCCTTCTCTCTAGGGGGAAGCAGCATGACGAGCTATGATCGCTCACCTGGGGGACTGTCGCCCAATTCCGACCTTGACACCTTCCATGATAAGTCGATTCTCAACCCTAGTTCTCCCGTGAATCTTCCGGGCCCGTCCATCTCGAGAAATCCCCCAAATACCGGCACCTTGGAACCATCTAGCGTCGACACTGCTCGGAAAGTATCTATGCAAACAACACTTGCCTTGCCAAAGCCAGCAGGGCCGAAGATGGGCGGACTGTATATTTGCGATTGTTGTCCTAAGAAGCCCAAAAAGTTCGACAGTCCAGAGGAACTTCGGTAAGATTTATCTCGTTTTCTAGTCGCGGCTGGTTGTTTTGTCTAACACCTTCCATAGTGCCCATGAGATGGAGAAGCAGTACTCATGCTTATACTGCAACAACCGGTTCAAGAACAAGAACGAGGCAGAGCGCCATCAGAATTCTCTCCACTTGCGGCGTCACTCTTGGTCTTGTGCAGCCCTTCCTGGATATCAAGCAGCGTTCCATCCCTCGTCTTCTTCGGCCCAAACGAGCTCTGGGCCTTCCCATGACATCTGCGGGTACTGTGGTGAAGAGTTCCCGAATTTCCCACAGCCAGACTGGGACCGCAGATTCGAGCATCTTACAGCAGTGCACAAGTTTGGAGAGTGCAACAATGCGAAGAAGTTCTATCGTGCCGACCATTTCCGACAGCATCTGAAACATAGCCATGCTGGTACGAGCGGGAAGTGGACCAACATATTGGAGAACGCTTGCATGAAGGAAGAAGCACCTCCCGAGCCCAAGAATGGCGGTGGCAACGGAAGTGGGACGCTTGCATCTAATAAGATCAACGAGGTCCTCAGTGGTTGCTGACAGCAAATGTGCCTCGTGGGAACTAATTATGCCCACGCCGGCCGATTGCTGAACGAGGCCACTGCTTTTAGCAAGAGCATGCTTCATCTAACCTTCTCTCATATATATACACACATTTTCTCCCTAACTATTTCATCACTGCGCCCGTGATCCAACCTGGCGTTCAACGGGGATTTTCCATTTGTGGTCCTGAATCTTTGACGCATTTAGCATATAACGGGGAATCTGGGTATCAAAATTTCACCGGAAAAAGGGGGATATCTTTAAAACGGATCTCGGGGCACAGTGGTATTGATGTGACATGACGGAAACATCTTGCTTTATTCAAATCGGTTTCTTTGGCGATAACAAAACTCGGAGTCCTGGACGGATGATTCTTGGCGGGGCGGCTGATCGTGAGTTTGGGTTTGCATTAATGGCCTGCTTTGATATCTTGCTTCTTCCCTTTGTCACTTTTTTCTTTTTTTCCTTTTCTTTTAACCTTATCCACACCTGCAAGCATTGTACGGCGACGGTGATTGGGCCAGCTGGCTTGCTTCGAATACGCGCCCATCTACCTACCTGTCTTGTTGCCTTGGAATATGTATGTCCATGTTAGAACGTCTCTGAACCTAGCTAAGTGCTGGGTATATGTATATACCTAAGTAGAACTAAGAAAGAACTAAAATCCCATCTATGGACGGATAGACACTCCTCATCTACATACTGATTACTATCCCGAGTAAAGCCATTGAAGAAAAACTTTGCACCACGGGAAATTCATGTTAGTAAGTAGTAGTAAATGAACTCTAAACCCTCTCATTCACTAAATCAAGTAAACAAGTAAAAATAATACATACATACAGTCAGTTACACACTCACTGACTGCCTGCCCACTAAAACGCCAGAGCAATGCATAGCCAAAACCCACAGAGTCTAGGTCGTAACTTTTCCAAGGGTTAGGGGAGGGGGCATTATGAAAGGAATACCAGCCACAAGGAACAACAACAACGATAACATCGAAAGGTGACGAGAATGAAGAAAGTGACAGTCAAAGCTAACTGACTTCATCCATTGCAGCACGCGATCGTGGCGCTATAGATGGATGGAGTCAGTTAGGTAGACCATACCATCCAACAGGGAACAGATGTGACTCTGTTTGGAGTTGAATGGGTGATGTGATGTGATAAAAAATGGTTAAGTAAACAAGCAAGGACACACTCCAACTCCCGAATCAGAACCCCCAAGCAATACATACACTACATGCCTGCGCCTACGCGCACTACCCTTAGATAAAGGGATCCTCTTCCACGACACCGGCAGCTTCCTTGGCCAGTCGTAAGTCCTTGGGTCCAAGACCGAGGTTCTTGAAGTAAGGACCGAAGGAGGATAGGAGGTCCTTCAGGGATGCCTTCATCGTGTCCAGGACGAGGTCGACGTCGGGGACACGGCGAGCCGCGGCTTGTGCTTCCGGGTTGCTGGATGGGGGGAAGTTGACGTCTGTCCAGTGGGCGTCGAGGCCACCGTTGATAAAAGGTTCGAGGGTCGTGATGGTATCGGTTAGGAGGCGTACGACGGTGGCCACGTCGGCTTGGACCTTGCCGTATTGGTCCTCCGCGAGACTCTTGATGAGAAGGCAGGTGAGGGATTCGGTGGCGTCGATGACGGAGCAGATGGTTGCGTGGGGTGTGCCGAGGACAATGCCAGAGAGGCGACGAGCGTAGGTTTGACGGAAGAGTCGGCCTAATGGGGAGCGGAGGAGCTGAGCGAGGAAGGGGTGTAGGTTCTCGGGCTTGCTGGTTGATGGTGCGGTGAGCATCTTGAGCTCCTGGGAGGAACCGAGCAGCTTCTGCTTGCGTTCCGGGCTCAGCATGGCGGAGGAGGCGCGGTCCAAGACATCGCGGGCCCTGGCGCGTGCGGTAGGCGTCCAGTCTGGGGAGTTGCCGTAAGCTCTGGCGGTGGTGGTGAGAGCTTCGCCGATTTTCTGTTGGCGGGTTGATGCCTTGGGAGACGGTGCGAAGATGTTGTCCGCTTTAGGGGGGTCTGTCAACCGTGGCAGGGAGTGAAGAACGGGCTCTGACTGCTGGACTGGCGCAGGCTTAGGGCCAGATGATGGGTTCTTGGCCTCGCTGATGCGAGTAGTAACACCCGTGATCACATCTGTGGCGGCTTGCAAGATTTGCGACCAAGCTGCCCCCTCCTCGCGATCGATGTCGTTGAAGATGGCTTTCCGGCGATCAGGAAATCTCTGGCTGATGAAGTACAGCTCCCAAAATGCGAAGGCGCGAACAGTTTCCTTCTTTGCTTTTAGTCCATTCAGCAGGCTGCCGTTGGGATCCTTGGCTTCGGCCGTCAAGGGCTGGCCTCGCTTGAGTGGCTCTTTGCTGAGGAACACGGAGAAAAAGAGGTTGGCTGTCTGCCAGCAGAGAACTAGGAGGCCTCCTGAGATCAAAGTGCGCACGATAACTCCGAAGATTGGCGGGATAACGCCGGGAGGGCTTGCGGCAGATCTCGGGAAATCCCAGAACAGCTTTGCAAAGAACAAAGTGGTGCGCCATGCCGGGCGTCGGAGGACGAATGCGTATGCGAACGGGCAAAGAATGGAAACCAGAATACTCCGTTTCAGCCCATCCTTGATGAGCTGCGGCAACGCTGACTGAAGGCGTTTAGAGATCGATAGCTCCAGCCGGCTATCTTCATCAGCGGAGCCAGCGACCCTCCTGGCAACGGGAAGAGGGACACGATCGTAGTCGTAGTAAAGATGCGCCACTGACTGCGAGACTGCCAGGAGAAAGTGATAGGTATAAAGATAGATCGCTCTTTCGTTCAAGCTTGCTCGTTCGTGAGGTCTACCATTACTAGTTAGGCAAATCCGAGACGTTGCTTGAGCTCGTTGTCGCAGGAAACATACCTAGCTCTGTTCACCAACTCAAGGTGTGCAGTACTTGAAGAAGACCACCTGTAGATTTCACTAAACCACCAGGCGGAGAACAAGTACCAGCCGAAAGTCTGTATAACGTCGAGGGGAACGAGGTATTTGAAGGTGCTGAGAGGGGAGGAGGTTGTCCTGGCACCGATGTGCATCTGACCAACACGGAGAACGAAGACGACGAGACTGCATAGGAAGAGAAGGACTGTGCGGATTCCACATCCTCCAATGGGGAACCAAGCCCATAAGACTATCGAGGTATCCAGGTGGTTAGCGATCACAACTTTTCAAACGCTACCAGGTGTTGGTGTATACCTACAGGACGATTTATCTCCAATAGCGAATGCCACTACATAGCAGACCAAAAGCGCCAGTGCCGACGCATGAACGAACCGTCTGTGCAGCGCAGAGGTCAAGATGCGCCGATACGGGCGAGGCTGTGCTGCAGCCATGGTGCAAGGTGGAAGAGGGACTGTGAGATCTCTAGGGAGAGAAGAGACAAAACAATTTCACTGCATGATCAGGGGACAAAAACAATTGAAGTATCCGGTCGGCCTGTCAGGACGGAAAGCTCCGAAGGGGGGCAAGTGGAGCTTCGAGGAGTGTCGGCGTCGGATGCGACAATAAAGTGAAGCTTTTCGGGCAAAGCATCAAAACACGCACCAGCCACAAACGCCGTGTCATGTGACACCCCACCAGCCATCGATGGCGTCAGGTGAGTTGCTGCCTGTGAATCATGGCACCAACATAGCCAGGCAACCATTGACACCTGACAGCGATAACGTACTACTACTTTAGCAGGGAGACAGTCGGCCGGTTGCATCGGCCGAATGATCCCACCTTCATCCATCCACTGTCGCATCTCATTCCACCATGTCGTTTGATCGCTTGAACTCGCTAGAGGCGCAGCCTACAACTTTCCGTCGCTCCGACGATCCCCAATATCGCGATGACCCCGAATTCCATCGTTTGACCGAGGGTCTCTCCAACCAACTGTTTACCCTGACCTCCAACATCACTCGGTTGTCCGATCAGATTGCCCTTCTGGGAACTAGGCGAGACACCGAGCGTGTGCGCGAGAGAGTCCACAAGCTTCTGGAGGATACTCGGGCGGGATTCAGGGATGTCGCAGATGGGATCAAGAAGGTCCAAACATGGGAGGATGTCAGTGTATGTGACACCCAGATACATCACCCCAGTGCGCTGCGATCGGACAAGCAATGCTAACGTATTTCTCACCAGCCCTCCCAAAAATGGACTCAACAGAAGCTATCGTCCGAATTCAAAGCTACCTTGGAAGAGTTCCAGACCGTTCAGCGTCGTGCCTTGGAGAAGCAACGAGCGTCTGCAGCAGCAGCTCGGACTGCCGTAGACGAAGCAGAGCCTGGCTCCGGGGGTGATCACCAGCAGCAGCAACAGCAAGAGCAACTGTTGGAGGAACAGCCCCGCCTTGCGAACCAGGATGAAGTGGACTTCCAGGAGGCCCTCATTATCGAGCGCGAGGCTGAGATCCGCAACATCGAGCAGAGTGTTGGCGAACTCAATGAACTGTTCCGGGACGTGGCTCACATTGTTCATGAGCAAGGTGGACAGCTCGACATTATCAGTGAGAATGTCGAACGAGTCGGCGATGACACTCGTGGAGCAAACGTCGAGCTCCGTAGCGCCAGCCGATACCAGAAGAATGCGCGCAATAAGGCCTGCTGTCTGCTTGTCATTCTTGCTGTTATCCTTACTATCATCGTCCTGGCGGCAACCCTGGGATAGACTTGAGCGTTAATTCTGTGTTCTCGCTTCCACTCCCGCAACCACGATACCGGATGTCGCATATCATGACTGTCCCCTATCTTGATGATATCCTCTCGATGTACGTTTACGCATGTGCTTTTGCTTTTTTCGCTACTGCAGGCGGCTTGTTGTGTTCTGTTACGTCGATCGCTATGGGTTCTCAGGCGCATACGGAGCGAGGATGTTCTATTTACATTTGCCGTTCTATCTTCCCATGCTCTATATCATACATAGCTTCTGTTATACACGAATTGTACACTGCGTTGCTTACCCAAGACCGTTCCCAAAACTCCGTTGTTCGCCTCTAATGCAGCGTAAGAAGAAAGACATTGGGGAGCTTTACAGTCCCATAAACTTGCTGAATCTCATGCGGCAGCCCTCCACTGTGTTCAGTTTCGGCCGGACATCCAGGTAGAAGCTGAGCTTGCCGGGTCCAGCATTGGCAGCCAGGCCGGGAGCATTGTTTGCACCCGACGATTTTCCTTGGTAGAAATCGATGACATATTCGATCCTTTCACCACCACATCTCTCCACAACCCAGTCGTGCCGATCAAAGGGAAGCTGGTAGCCCATCAGGTTATTTATACGGGCACGGGGGCTCAGGAACTGCGGGTCGACACCCAGACCGCGGAAAGCATACAGCTTTGGGCCTCCACATTTCTTGCTACCGGGGTCCGACATGGGGGCCCGGCTTTCCCATTGCAAGATCTGCTGCCAGGCGCGCTCATTGACGGCGTTATGGATAGGAATGATGGATGCGACGGTAGTCGCCAGTTCGGAGGCGGAGGTTGTAGAGCTAGGAGTGTTGCCCTTGCGCACAAGAGCTTCGAAGAATTGCCGTTCTGACGGATAGATCCAGTTTCCAGTGTTCGGGTCATGACCGGTTTCAGCTTCTGCATTGGATGGGGTGCCATGCGATGCGGCCGTGGCAGCGTAAGGTGAAGCGGGCGCATTTGACGAGTCGGCACTCGACGGCTGGGAGGTAGTGTCAATGGCGCGCGGTATACTGCTTACTTCACGGTCGGTTGACAGAGGCCTTTGAGATTTGCCTTTCGATTCCTGTCCATCTTCGGAGGGTAGAGGGTGAGGAGGTGCAGCGCCGCCAGATGCTTGGTGCTGCTGCAACCAGGCCTCGCGAGTTTTGTGATCAACAGGGCATACACCAGCCGCAGGCGGCTCGGGGGACGGAGTACTTGCACCAGCACCCATTGTTCTAGGTGAGGATTGGGATGGAGTGACAAACAGAGACCCGGCCGCGACACTTGGAGCGAGAGGAGTGGATGGGATAATGAGGTTTGATTGCAAATCGATTGGATCGCGCGGAAAGGCGGGCAAATTCTGGCCGCTCACCGCCTCGGGAACCCGACAACAAAAGCCCCAAACTTTCCCAACAAGGAAATCCCCCGCCTTTTCGTCGCTCGTCTTTAGCCTTCGCCCCTGAACGCTTCTCTCTATCTTCCTTCCTTTTTATATCTTACCTCCAAGTCTCTTCAAGTGTATTTTGCTTGTTTTAATAGTCCTACAATGGCTGCTCCCGCTGACAGTCAGGTCTTCCGGGCCACCACCACCGCCCCTGTCAACATCGCCGTCATCAAGTATGCCTCCCACTCTGTATCCGATCATACGCATGTTTGGTGGAATCTAATTGTGCTTCAATAGGTACTGGGGCAAGCGCGATGCTGTTCTCAACCTTCCTACGAACTCTTCCCTCTCCGTCACCCTTTCGCAGCGTTCCCTCCGCACTCTCACCACCGCTTCCTGCGCTCCTTTTTACCCCGCCAAGGACGAGCTCACCCTGAACGGCAAGCCCCAAGACATTCAATCCTCCAAGCGTACACTTGCTTGTCTGGCCAGCCTTCGCGCTCACCGTCGTGAGCTCGAGGATGCAAACCCCTCGTTGCCCAAGCTGTCCACCTTCCCTCTCCGCATTGTCTCCGAGAACAACTTCCCCACCGCCGCTGGTCTCGCCAGTTCGGCTGCCGGCTTTGCGGCCCTTGTTCGCGCCGTGGCAGACCTTTACCAGCTGCCCCAGTCGCCCCGTGATCTGAGCCGCATCGCTCGTCAGGGCTCTGGCTCTGCCTGCCGTTCTCTGATGGGTGGTTATGTCGCCTGGCGCGCTGGATCCCTGGAGGATGGAAGCGATAGTTTGGCAGAGGAGGTTGCGCCGCAGTCTCACTGGCCTGAAATGCGTGCCCTCATCCTGGTTGTCAGTGCCGCAAAGAAGGATGTTCCCAGCACTGAGGGTATGCAGACGACCGTCGCTACTTCGAACCTCTTTGCTACCCGGGCGAACACTGTTGTTCCGGAGCGGATGGCTGCCATCGAGACCGCCATTCAGAACCGTGACTTCCCCGCCTTTGCAGAGATCACGATGCGCGACTCCAACGGCTTCCACGCCACTTGCTTGGACTCATGGCCTCCGATCTTCTACATGAACGACGTCTCTCGCGCTGCCGTCAGACTTGTTCATGACATCAACCGCGCCGTCGGCCGGACCGTCTGCGCCTACACCTACGATGCGGGCCCGAACGCTGTCATCTACTACCTTGAGAAGGATACCGAGTTTGTTGCCGGTACCGTCAAGGCTATCCTTGGTGAGAAGGCGGAGGGCTGGGAAGGTCCCTTCTACACGCCTCTGAAGGACGTTACCACCCCCGGCGTGTCCCTGGATGAGGTGGATCCCCGCACCGTGGAATCGCTCCAGGATGGTGTGAGCCGTGTGATCCTGACCGGTGTTGGCGAGGGTCCTATCTCGGTGGATCAGCATCTTGTCAGTGAGAAGGGCGACATCCTTTCTGCCTAGAGGCTTCATCGCATTCTGGGAGAATTGAAACACCAGCAACTAAACGAACAGAGGGTCCCCGCACATCGGAAACCCTCAAGATACCCATATGCTTTGCATTTGTTGCGCAACTTCCCAGACTATCAGCCCTTCTAGCACCGCGGACGATAAGAGGCCATCATCGCTCTATATGATATAGATAATTATTTTTTTTCCCGGGCCACTTCAACATTTCTTTTTGCATACCCATTTAATAATATAAACCAAAACACATGACGGATTTCATGAATTTTTCAAATGATTCTATGTATGACTTTTTGATGAAACCTAAGAACAACAAAGTTATCGAATGCAATAATACCTAGAGAGATCCCCCCTCAGTTCAACAAAGCCGACAACTTAATCTCCTTAACCGCCGGCACCTCCCTCCCCTTCCCAACATTCGCCGTAGCGGTAACACTATCCCAGAACACACTCTGCCCCCCAGTAGCATGAGGCACTCCGTCCTCCCCAAATGCAGCTCCAGCTCCATTCTCTCCCTCTCCAGCATCACCAGCACCTTCCCCATCTGCACCACCCACAGCCTCAGCAACCAGAGCCCCAAACACCTCCTCCCGACTCTCCTTACACAGCTTCAACACCTCACTCATCGCCTTCTCCACCGCCACCGCCCGCTCCCTCATACCCCTCCTCAACAACGCATCAACCAGCGCCTCAACCTCACTCACCGTCGAATTTGCCCTCTCCAACAGTCGTCTCACACTATTAACCAGATACTCCTCCTCATACACAGTCCCCTTCTTACCACGCGCACGCTTCCTCTCCTCCTTCCTCCGCGTCTTCGACGTATGCCGCGACGAGCTCGTCTTCCCTGTCTTCCCCGTGTTGCCCGTATACCGCGTGAACATGGACCGGCCCGCCAACGTAGAAGCGTCAGTAGGCGCCAACGACACATTGTCGGGGATATCCACCCCCGCGGTGCCGTCTCCCAGGGTAGGGTCGCCACCGAAGTAGGCTAGCGGGTCAGTGGCGCGGCGGATGCGCAGTTCGCGGATCCGGGGCACTTGGGCGTTGAGTTGCGAGCGGAAGTCCGCGAGCAGGTCGGTCATGCTGCCCATTGAGTCGGCGAGACCGCCGTCGACTATCTCGGGAATTAGCGCGGATTGGTTGTGCAGGGTGAGGAGGCGCGTTGCTTCGGAGAACTTGGAAGCTCGGCAGAGGAGACGCGATGCCGCAGGGATGTCGTGCAGGTGGTCCGCATGGATAGTTGCCGCTGAGGTGTAGTCTTTGGATTCTTCGACTAGGGTGCTTATCAGGGCCGTGGCGTGCGCGCTTAGCTCCGCGGATGTGAGGGGCACGAGCATTGCGCAGTAGAGGGATTCGCGCCAGAGGTGGGCGAGGTGGTAGCTCTTGTAGGCGTCGGTGTAGAGTTCGAGGGATTCGTAGGCTGTATGGGAGGAGGTGGTTAGTTCGGTGGGTGGGGATTGGGGGTAAGGGGTGGTTGTTGGGTACGTACCGATGCCTGCTTCCTTGTACTTGGACCGGTCGAAGAGGTAGTCGGCATAGAGGTGGGTCATCTCGCGCAGTTGCTCAGCCTGGTACTTGTAGAGGTCGATGGCGTCCTTGTAGAGGACGTGCTTGATTGTGTAGGCGCGGAGTTCATCGTGGGCGTTCAGAGCGTGCAGATGCTTGATCGCCTTGGATGTCCGGCCCAGGTAGTTGTCGATCTCGAAGTAGCGGCGAAGTTCGGGTTGCTGCTGCAGCTTGCGCAGGAATGGTAGGTACTCGCGGGGATCCTTGTGCAGTTGGTTAGTATGCTGTGAGGGTTGGGATACAGATGCTTGCTTACCCGTTGGGCTTGCTGGGCGACGAGCAGTGTGAGCTCCAGGTCGTAGAGCCCCAGCGCGTTATCGTACAACTGGTTAGCATCCGTCAAGAAGCACATGTGCTCGATTGCGTCGTCTGCCTGTTCGGGCGATTGTTCTGCAGGAGAGGTAAGTATTGAGTAGGAAAAATGGGAGTCTGGAGTACGAACCCCTCAAGCGTGCAACCAACTGCAGACCGGACTCGAGATCTGGTGGCGACTTGCAGACATGCGCAGTGATCAGGTTGTGCAGGTTGGTGTCAATGCGCTTCTCCAAAGTAGACAAGAAGGCGTCGCAGATTTTGTTGACTTTGCTGCCCTTGTTTGGTGCTGCTGCAACAATTCCGGCCGGCGCGTTGTCTGCCTTGGGCGTTTTCAGGGTGTCTTTGTAGAGAGTCTGGGAAACATCCTCCTCACTGGAAGTAATCAGCCAGTATGCCTTGAAGGACAAGGTGTTTTGCATACCTAAGACGGGAGATAAACTCATCAATGAAATCAATCTTCTTTACTTGATCCACAAACAATTGGATGTTCTCCATGAACTGCTCCGGAGCATAGTCGTGAATGATATTCATATCCACCATCTGACTACGGCAGGTCAAGAATGCAGCCCGATAGTTCTTGCGGTCAATGAAGTTTCTGATACCGGCCAGAACGAGAGCTCTGGGATAGATGGTTTCGAGGTTTCCACGGGGCATCTGCAGGATAACAGCAAAGGTTGTGGGCATCACAGTCACTAGACGTCCGCCACGTTCAATGCTTCTGCATCGTTCATCTGTTTCAGGGGTGTCCGGAGGAATGTCCATATCTAGAAAATTAGATTAGCTGATGTTAATATGGCTGGTAGATTGTCGATATTCTCACCTTCCACTGTAGTCAAGTGCACAAATTTGATCAGGTGGAGGGAAGTTGTAAACAGGATATGGGCCTGAGTTACAAGGAAGGAAGTGCAATTCTTCGCAAGGAGTCGCTTGTTGGCATACAGGGCCCCGGACCTGGTCATGGAGACCAGAACGTGCTTCAAGAAGTTAGCTGTGAAAGTATTCTAAGTCCTGAGAAGGGCTTACCTCGTCCTCAGAAATCTGTGCAGCCTTAGCCCAGTATGTATCAACTGTTGGGCTTTCAAGCCAAGGTAGGATCTGGAACTCCTCGGAGGAAGGCATGGAGACATAGGAGTAGGTGACCGGCTGGTTAGGCGCCTTAACGTGAGAGAACCACAGGGCTTCATGTCCGAGGGAGGTGAACATTGAGAGTATTTGCTCCGAATCCGCTGCCTGATAAGCAACCTGAGTCGTGCGTGTCTCCAAAGCAGTGCGTTCAATTTGAGTGTTGTTAGGGCCATCGTCCTTGAGAATGTAAACTTCATGTTCGTTTACAAAGGCAATCTGTCGAGGCCGGCTATCAGGCGCATCCGACAACGGATAACTCGACTCGAGGATTGGGGACGGAACAGGTCTCGTTTTAAGAGACCAGAGGAAGATAGAAAACCGATCCTTCATAAGAACAGCCATCCGCGTTCCCGACTTGCTGAATGCCACATCAACAATGTTCGAGTCTAGTGTCAGCTCATTGTGAGCCATAGGAGGAGGAACTCCCGCCAGCCTCAGAGGAGTCAATTTGAGGATTTCTTTCGCCGTCAGATACATTCGACCAATATATATAGTGGTGAGACTTACTTCCATCGATGACAGCGACAGCGCCAACATCGTCCGGGCTGGTGGTGGATCCCTGAGATACGTCGAAAACAAAGTCCACATCCAACATTGATCCTGCGACGGATTAGAAAATAGACCATAAAAGATATTCGCAATTTTTTTATTACCTGAAGCCCCAGCAATAAATCGTAGAGCCTTCTCCTGATGCCATTTCAAGGAGAACGGATACGGATATTCGGCGTTCACTCCAATTGGAATCTCTTGCTTGAGGTAGTAGTGGTAGTTGCCGGTTGTCCAGAACTGGATTCTGTCGTGGAATTGCACCGCAAGCACCGTTGAATCGACGTTCCAGCTCAGATGAATTTTCGAAGCCCATGTCGACCGTTCTTCCTCTGTCAGGCGGAGAGTGAATTCTCCATGGCGCAAGCCGTTCCTTTCAAAGAAGACCACGTCGATTCTATCTTCGCGGCGCTGGATACCGGCGATAAGGTTGCCAGAAGGCCTCCAGCTGAGGGCACCTTCCAGTCCATCCACTGGCTCACTGATGCTATCCAAGGTTCCCTCTCTCGAGTAAACCCGGATCGCACGTCGAACACCAGCTTCGATGCTGTTCACGGCGACGTAAGCACCATCACCACGCCAGCTAATGGTCGTCTTTCCATCATCGCTGGCGCTCAACTTACCCTCGTCCACCTTCTCGGGGACAGTAGGATCACGAAGAGCCTTAGCACGCTTACCCTGGAACTGGGTCTCGCGCTTTCCCCAGCCCACAGAGACATGCTGGGAGGCGCGGAGGTCCTCCTGCGTGAAAGTAATTTCGGCAACATTTTCGAATTCTCTCGTCATGTAAAGAAATGTATTGGCTCTCGTAGTCAAGGCCAGGAGCTCCTCATCGGGGGACCATGCAGCAGCTGTGATACCAACATCAACAGTACCCACAATCTCAATCTTGTCCTCGCCGGGAAGGGGTTCTTCACGGACAATGACGATGTCACCTCCTTCCAGCACCAGGCAGGCAGTGAGATTATCAGCAAAGTAGTGCAGGGAGAGCACCCGGTCGCATTCCAGGTCTGGTAGTGGGCATGGCGCATCCCAGGATGCGATAATTTCAAACGCATCCGCCCCTACGGGGTCCGAAAAATAGGCGTCATGACGCTTTCTGCGAAGCTCTATGACTGGCTGGGACGCAGAAGGTCCAAATGTGCAAACGACAGCATCTGAAGCTGTATCCCAAGCTGTTGCTGTCAAAGGAAGCTCATTCTGGAGCTGCACCTCGGCGAGGCGCACGATTTTGAGGTTGCGCATCTTTTGTAAGAGTAGTGTTCTACCCCGCCGCCATGAATCGACGGAAGCTTCACTGGGGAAAAAGAATGAACGGGGAAAAGGAAAAATGCAAAAATAATATCTAGAGGAAATTTACTCTCATAGAGTTAATTATTAGATTTTGCAAGCGTAGGTTTTATTTTCCTTCACGCGCGTCGCCCACGGAATTGCGAACAATATCATATCAGAAGCCGAGCCAAAGATTTTAATTTTCCTACTGACAAAAAATCGACCAATGACTTCATCCATATTCTAATAAGGCATCAGACAACCACCACCACACCGCGCTTCGTCCCCCAACTACAAATGTTTTTGGGGTGAATTTCACCCCGGGAATTTCCTGAATCAGAGCATAATAAATTCTCTAGCTTTATACACAAATTCCGAGCGCTTCCAACGTAGGATACATTTTCGACCAGCCGCCAATGCCCAACAATGCCATTGCATGTGGAAATACAGCACGAGAGAGCGTTTAGCGGGTCTTGTAGGTCTGCCAGACTGTAGGAATGAATATGTTAGATAGACGAACGTAAACTGCCGCAAGACGGATGGTAACATACCAGCAATGGCGAAGGGGGCACCGAAACCGGTGACTAGAGTAAGCAAGTCAGCAAGACGTCCGATTCGCAACGATCACAGCAACCAAATTGGGCCACATACCCATGAAAGCCCAGTATCTCCAGAAGAAGTACTTGGTCAGGGGGTTGAAGGGAATGTTGGAGCGAGGGCCCTCGGCGTAGTGGTAAGGGCTACCGAGCTGAGCGCGGGTGGTGGAAAAGCCACGACGGGCAACGAAGGAGGTGGCCATTCTGGCGCGGAGGGCGGTAGCAGCGTACATCTTGAGCTGGGTTAGAGGCAATTGACTGGATGGGATATGGAGGACAATGGGTTTCACCCACTTTGAATGAGGCAGAGAAGCACGACGGTCGAGACAATCCTACTGATATCAACGGGCGGAGGTGCGAGCAAGTCGAGTGGAACGATACTCCCGGCTGCTCCCCGGCTGTCCGCTCACGTGATTTACTATTCCGAACGGCAAGTTTCGCCGGCAGCCATTCACCGCCTTGCGAGGTCTGGGCCAATCACACGCCGCTTTCCTTCACGGGTTCATTGAAATTTCTCGGTGCGATCGCTCTTCTGTGAGACGGTGCAGAACGTCAACCACCCGTCTAGGCCAGTTTGCGTTCCCGCGTCCTTTGTGGCAGACTGTCGACGATGGATGAGCTTTTCGACGTCTTCGAGGACCAGCCTCAGGCCGTTAGGCCTGCGGACGGAGCTCCCAAACGAGCGAAGAAAGACAAGAGCAAGAAGCGACAGGTCAATGGCGACGTGAAGGAGGATGGTGCTGCTACGGAAAACCCTACGGAAACCCCTGAGGATATTGAGATCACGGATGCGCCTGCCGTCGAAGAAGAAGTCGAAGAAGCGAAGGAGGACGAAGAAAGCCCCGCCGCCGACAACAATGAACAACCGGATGCGAAACGCCCGCGCCTCGAGAAGGAACCGGAGCCTGTGGTAGCGGACTCATTCGAGACGGAGCAGGAGCGCGAAGTCGCGGGATCGGCAGGCCTTCAAGGCGTCAACGATTCTACCTCTGTCAAGTTGTCCCACCAGGTGCGGCATCAGGTCGCCATCCCGCCGAAGTACCCATACGTGCCCATTTCCGAACACAAGCCGCCGGAGACCCCAGCCAGAGTGTGGCCATTTACTTTGGATCCTTTCCAGCAAGTCGCGATTGCATCGATCCAGAGGGAAGAAAGTGTCTTGGTTTCAGCTCATACTAGTGCCGGAAAAACCGTGGTCGCCGAGTACGCCATTGCGCAATGTTTGAAGAACAACCAGAGAGTTATCTATACGAGTCCGATCAAGGCTTTGAGTAACCAGAAGTACCGAGAGTTTGCCGAGGAATTTGGAGATGCGGGCTTGATGACTGGAGATGTTACCATCAACCCAACAGCCACTTGCCTGGTCATGACCACTGAGATTTTGCGGTCCATGCTGTACCGGGGTTCTGAGATTATGCGCGAAGTTGCCTGGGTCATTTTCGACGAAATCCACTATATGCGTGATGCGAGTATGTCCAACCGATCTCCGCCTTAGTTTACTGGGTACTAATTTATGCTATAGTCAGAGGTGTTGTCTGGGAGGAAACCATTATCTTGTTGCCCGACAAGGTTCGATATGTATTCTTGTCTGCCACCATTCCTAACGCTATGCAATTCGCCGAATGGGTAACGAAGATGCACAACCAACCCTGCCACGTCGTCTATACCGATTTCCGGCCGACACCACTACAACACTACTTCTTCCCCAATGGATCGGAAGGTATGCATCTTGTTGTGGATGAGAAGGGAGTATTCCGTGAGGAGAATTTCCAGAAGGCCATGAGCAGTATCGCCGACAAGAGGGGCGACGACCCGTCAGATGCGATGGCCAAGCGGAAAGGAAAGGGCAAGGACAAGAGGTTGAACAAGGGTGGCACCCAGGAAAAGAGCGACATTTTCAAGATTGTGAAGATGGTCATGCTGAAGAACCTGAACCCTGTCATTGTGTTCAGTTTCAGCAAGCGCGAATGTGAGAGCTGTGCTTTGCAGATGAAGAACTTGGCCTTCAACGACGATTCTGAGAAAGAGATGGTTCAGAAGGTCTTTGACAGCGCGATCGAGATGTTGTCCGAGGAGGACAGAGAATTGCCTCAGATCCAGAATATCTTGCCTCTTCTTCGCAGGGGTATTGGTGTCCACCATTCTGGCCTGCTCCCTATCCTCAAGGAGACGATTGAGATTCTTTTCCAGGAAGGTCTGATCAAGGTACTCTTCGCCACTGAGACGTTCTCTATTGGTCTTAACATGCCTGCGAGAACTGTCGTCTTCACAAGCGTCCGGAAATTCGACGGCTTCAGCCAGCGTTGGGTTACGCCTTCAGAGTTCATCCAGATGTCTGGCCGTGCTGGTCGAAGAGGTCTTGATGATCGCGGTATTGTTATCATGATGGTGGGTGAGGAGATGGACCCCGCCGTGGCGAAGGAAATCGTCCGTGGTGAACAGGATCGACTTAATTCGGCTTTCCATTTGGGTTACAACATGATTCTTAACCTCATGCGTGTGGAAGGCATCTCGCCCGAGTTCATGCTGGAGAAATGTTTCTACCAATTCCAGAACACCGCCGGTGTCGCAGAGCTTGAGAAACGTGCGTCCTTATACCCTGATTTTTCGAAAGCCGCTTGCTAATTGTGCTACAGAACTCACGGAAATGGAAGAGAAGCGTGCCAATCTCAACATTCCTGACGAAGGAACTATCCGCGAATACTACGACCTGCGTAAACAGCTCCGCAAATTCGGCGATGATGTGCAAGCAGTGATGAGCCATCCCGAGCATTGCCTGTCATACATGACGCCTGGGCGCTTGGTTCAAATCAAGCATAAGGACATGGAGTTTGGGTGGGGTATCGTTGTCAATTGGAAGCATCGCAAGCCACCGAAGAATTCGAATGAAGAGTACAACGATCATCAGAAACATGTGGTTGATGTGCTCCTCAACATTGCTGATGGAGATTCCGTGGGCACCAAGTCATTCGAGGACCTGCCAGCTGGCGTCAGACCACCCAAGGAGGATGAAAAATCCCGCATGGAGGTCGTGCCGGTTGTTCTCAGCTGTATCCAAAGCATTGCGCATGTTTGCCTCCGTCTTCCCAAAGACTTGAAGCCAAATGACACACGGAACAACCTAAAGAACACCCTGGAGGAAGTGAAGAAGCGCTTCCCGGATGGCATTGCCACTCTTGATCCTATTGAGAACATGGGTATCAAGGATGACGAGTTCAAAAAGACGCTCAGGGTAAGTATCGAGTACTTCACAAAAGAAGTGACACTGTTGGCTAAATGACGTTGTAGAAAATCGAGGTTCTGGAGTCCCGTCTTCTCTCCAATCCCCTGCACGAGTCGCCACGTTTACCCGAACTATACAATCAGTACTCCGAGAAGGTGGATTTGGGAAACAAGATCAAGGAGACCAAGAAGAAGATCTCGGACGCTATGGCAATCATGCAACTCGAAGAATTGAAATGCCGTAAGCGTGTGCTTCGTCGATTCGGATTTATCAATGAGGCCGAAGTTGTACAACTGAAGGCGCGCGTTGCCTGTGAAATCAGTACAGGTGACGAGTTGATGCTCAGTGAACTTCTCTTCAACGGTTTCTTCAATAACCTTACGCCGGAGCAAGTGGCATCTGCCCTGAGCGTCTTCGTCTTTGAAGAGAAGACCAAGGAGACCCCTGCTCTGACACGGGAAGACCTCGCGAAGCCCCTCAGGGAGATCCAAGCGCAGGCTCGGATCGTCGCCAAGGTCTCCCAGGAGTCCAAGTTGGCGGTCAACGAGGAGGAATACGTGCAAGGTTTCCACTGGGAGTTGATGGAGGTCATCTTCGAATGGGCGAACGGCAAGTCTTTTGCTGACATCTGGTAAGTTTTAATGTCCACCATTCGCGGCCGTTTTTCTTTTCCGTGGTAGTATTAGATTGCTGACTGGTTTCTTTTTTCCTAATGCAGCAAAATGACCGACGTCTACGAAGGCAGTTTGATTCGCGTCTTCCGCCGATTGGAAGAGTGTCTCCGACAGATGGCGCAGGCAGCCAAGGTCATGGGAAGCGAAGATTTGGAGGGTAAATTCGAGACAGCCTTGACCAAGGTGCGCAGGGACATTGTCGCTGCCCAGTCCTTGTATCTCTAAGGTACTGCTGCTACCTATCTTTAGTAGTTCTTGTATCTATCTATCTTCTCCCTTGGGTCAGTTTTGTCCTCCTCATTTATCATCATCATCATTACCTCTGTTGTAAAGGATGGTTTGCGCGGTATGTCTGGGTGGTCGCATTTTTCTGGCGTCAGGCTTCCCAAAAAGGATTTGGCTTTGTTGTTCGTTACCTCTTTTTTCTTACTATTTGTAAATGAGATATCTCATTCCCTTTTTCATCTTACTTTTCTTTGCACTTGCTTTCTGTTACCTGAGCCCATCAGATGTACACAACAATATTTCTAGACTACATCAAGAAGCGACAGTATCAATTAGGCTTCATACCATCACCATCCACTTCCATCTATCTAGACTGGTACCCAGTAGTACCCATACCTCATAGTGTGTCACCTTCTATTTAGAATACATTTTATCCGTCTTCAAAAGGAACCCCGTTCCCAGAAATCAGCTGCGTTGCTGCTCCATGTGCATATATGTGAGGAGTGGTGTTTAGGCATCCCAAGCACCCTCAGACTCAGACTCAGACACGGTTCATTTAAAATGAAGCCAACGACCGGTAATTTTACCCCCGGTCTGTATTTGTGGTACGAACGACTGGGGAAATAGAAAGATTTGTTAATGTTGCAGTGTATGTGTGTTTTCTTTGTGCTTGGGTCATGGTCTTCGGTGCTTGACACTGCTGGGCGTTGGCTTGGTGTTATTGGGATTTTGGGTTGGTTGATTGGAGGCTTTACTTCGTCTCAATCGTGTGATAATAGTAGGGAAGGTTGGTGCTAATATGCGTGTTTACTATGCGTGTTAGGTGGAGGCGCAATATTGTTTTCTTGTGGTCCTTTTGAGATTGGCTGTGCCATTGTGTGGGTTCGGTCTCATTCTTTATTTTCGTATGAAGAATATACTAAGTGATACAATTCTACAAATGGTTGATCATATGTCAGATAGTCCAGAGCCAGGGGTCTATGCTTTCGGTCTTGTCGTTTGCAGCAGTAAGCCATCGGGGTTTCCTTGGACCTGCTACGACCTGACACGGTCTCAGATGGTTGGAAGATAGCCCCAAACAATAGTCCAGACACGAGCAAGTGCCAGACTGTCCATCGCCTACCTGTCAACTGAGTGGCTTGGGGGATAGTTCAATGAGAGTGTCTGGAATACGGCGATGTTACCATGATGCTGTGTTCAACGGAAATATGTTTCAGATGAGCGCATTCTCATTGCTGATTGACGCGAATGAGGCGTTTCGCTGGAAGTTACTAGGAAGTTTCATGGCGTTGGACCGTAAGCCCGCTCCGGGATCTTCTGGGTTCAGTATATGAGTTCGTAGTTGGACTAATCTTTTAGCCAGGCGTTGGGTCAGTTCCAATGACGTATAGACATATATGCAGACTAAGGAGGCAGCAAAACTAAACCCGAGCAGTGTTGATGAGACCCAGTTCCGGATACCAGGGTAGCAGGACAACGTTAGTTCAATGTTCCACTTAACCAAAACCCCCAGGGTTCGTTTTCTGCAAGGTTGACCAGGTTACAGCTTGAGGATCATTCCTGCTCTGGGGTAAGGAGTGCAGATAAATGTCAATCCGGGGTGGCAGAAATTTGAGGCTGCAGACGTAGACATAGTCACAACAGCGTCACAGGGTTAGCATGTAACCTTTTTCGAGAAGCACAGCATGTTAAAAGGATATTGCGAGCTTGGATGAGCAAATATGAAAATATGAAAATGATGGTAGCATCAGGGGATATTGATAAATGGTTGGTCCCGTATCCCAAGACGGCCACGCGGTGGAACAGTCCGGTTGACTGTTTCAGTCATTGACAAGATGCTCCGTTTATCGGACGGTTTTAGAGTTGACGCTTGATGAGTTGGGGTCATGCGGACCTTGGGGAGCTGTAAGTGGTGCAGAGCAGGGCCAGGTTAGATGCACCAGGCGCAGGGCCTGGGATAATATGGTTTTTTTGCCACAAATCAGGAGGGAGGAAGAGGGTAGGATTCCAAGGTGGAAATGGGTGGATCACATTGAGGCAAGTGGGTAAAGGGTAAAGGAGAAAGAGCAGTCACAGACTTTCAAGTCAGAGTCATGGATCCGCGGGAAATGCATCTCAGGCCCGCGTTGCCTCCCGCAACCCGCCTGTCCACCGCTTCTCGCTCAGTCTTTCTCTCTCTTTCCCCACCACTTCAGAAAGTCTCCCCTTCATCCTCCATCCTGCACTCCGTCTTTCCCTTGCTTGTTCGCTTTCCTTATCCTTCCTCCCTTTGATATTTTCCCTCGTGCTCCTGGCTGACCTTTGGTCCCTCCATCTCTGCTTTCCCACCCCGTCATCTCTCGCTACCTCTCTCCCTCCCCTCCCTCTCCCTTTGCCATCCAGCTGTTTGTGGTCATCATGAACAGCTTGGTGGCTACACCACCTGTGCCTCCTCATCACTTTTACGAATACTCCCGTCCTTCTCCCTCCCGTCCAAGTAAGTCTTGCCCCCTCTCCCTCCAGTGCATTCGTGATGACTCCCTTTTTACTTGACCTTTGATGACTGACTGATATCAGTGTCTACTCCCATTCACACTCCCAACAACCGCAAACGGAAAGCCGACGATGAGAATGATCACGATGGTCGAATGTCAGCGTCACCTACCAACTCTCCCGCCTTGACTCCGAGAACCCTCCCAGTAAACCGAAACATCAAGCGTGCTCGTCCAAATGTCAGCGGACGGCCTCTCGCTCTCCCCCGACTGCTGGAGACCTTGGACACAGACGCTCTTCGGGGCATCCTCCGGACTGTGTGTGAGCGTCATCCAGGTTTGGTCGATGAAGTAGTCCACACAGCACCTCGACCCAGTGTGGCATCTGCCCTTCAAGTCCTTCGACATTACGAATCCGCCCTTCAGTCGTCGTTCCCACTCGGTGGCAACTCCGAATCAGATTATGCATACAATCGTGTCCGACAACCACTGGGAAATCTTCTAGATGCTTTGAGCGACTTCACTCCACACTTCTTACCGCCTCACGAGACGCAGTCGTCTGTTTCTTTGAGTTACCTGGATGGTGCGACCGACATAATTCACGCATTGCCCCGTTGGAGTACACCACAGAACAACCTCGAGCGGGATTCCGCATACGACGAGATCTGCAAGGCTTGGATTCTGGTGATTCGGGAAGCAGCTAAGCGTGGAGGGGGAATCCAGTTACAGTACGGTGGTTGGGATCAGAAGTTGGCGAAGCACAATCACAACTCGGGCGGTAAACTGCAGGCAGCCGTCAACGAGCTGGGTTCCAGTTTAGGATGGATGCACAGACCGGATGCCCAAGGTTATGGAAGCCCAGGCGGCAATGACCTTGGGTCCATCCGGGAGCAACTCCTGTCGGGCACATACGGGCTCGGTACCCCCGTCAAGGTTGGGCCATGGTGAATCCGGTCGGCCATCGACAACCGCAATCCGCCTTTATCCTCATTTCCAACCATCACATCAAATTCGCGACTCTCTCACCCGCCCTTCAAATTTTCAGGGCTCTGTCCGAATCCTCGACCGTGCACGTCCACGTATGATACGATCACGACTACCTACTGCATGAACTAGAGTTGAGGGTCAGCTTGGCGTTTACTGTGTGCAAGCAAACATATTCTTTTTCGTTTATTTTCCATTTCCTCCTTTGTGTCATATCTCTGGACGCCAACCCCATGATTTCTAGATTGTCAGATCAAGGCCCAGGATCCTTCATTTCGTTTCAAAATTGCACCATGATCCTGCATTGTCACAGCCGAGCATGGTACATTCTTTCATTCCTTTCGATCATCATTTCCTTCCACTTCATGTGTTCTTCTTCTGTCTCGGCGATATATACTCGAACCGCCGTGGAAAAAAACCGCTTCATTCTTTCAGCCTAGCTGCATTTTCCTTGTCTTTGCCCTATCTTGTATACCCTTTACTATTTTCCCCTTAATATCACTGGTGTCAGGTATATTCTTCTTCGGGTTTTGGGAGGCCTCTTTCATTTGGTGGGACGGGTTACACTACATGTCAGTAAAGCATAAGAACAAAAGGGAGCATCATTGTCCAGATAGTCACAATACCACGAGAACCAACCCTCCCGAGCCGTCTCGGGTTATCAACCAACTGATACTCTCGTTATATCCTTGTGCTATGATCATTCATCCTCCTGCTAATGTTCCACAATTGGGAAACCCACCTCGCACTGCAGAAATATATCCTGCCTCACCAGCAGCTCAGTAGAACCAAGGGTACACATGCGCCTTCGAATCAGGCCCACGCCATCGTCAACATTCATGCAACGGCAATACAACTTATGGAGTTACTTGTATGCTACTAGTACATAATTAAAATTAGAATAGCAATCGCATTATATGCCCATATTTACCTAAACAACTGAAACTAATACTCTTGCTATTACTACCAGTATTGAAGCAACTTATTTATTTCCGACAGACCTTGACTCTGCCGTTCATAACCGGTATCCATCCCTCCCATATATGGTACATTATAACTCAGTGACAACTAGCAACTTTCAATAATACTATAGCCACCGTGGACAACCCTCAACGACTACTAAAATTACTATTAACTAGCACACGGCCATCAACGTATCAACCCGCCGGTACGCTAACCACGAATGCTGAAACTAACTGGCCATGTCAGCATGGGGGGTCTACGTATGCACTTACGTGTTCGCAGACCGTCGTGCAAGATGAGAAATCAGGAATTGATGAAGTCAACATGTAGTAACCCTTGTCTTGTGCTTACTTACTTAGGTAAGTATTTACATAGGCAGCTTCAATCAATGCTTATGCTTACTACTTATTTGATGTTATTGGTTGCCCTATATGTATAGATATATACCTTGCTATTACTAGTGGCGATTGTGTTCTCCTAGAGAAGAGAGGGGATCCATCCATGGTTGGATCAGATATACAATAAATATGCAAGTAAAGGTATTGAAATGAGTCCTGTTATGTTTCGTGTTCCTTTTTTTCCCGTTCATGACAATGCCCGTTTCACAAT
This sequence comes from Aspergillus costaricaensis CBS 115574, assembly GCF_003184835.1. NCBI lineage: Eukaryota > Fungi > Ascomycota > Eurotiomycetes > Eurotiales > Aspergillaceae > Aspergillus > Aspergillus costaricensis. The sequence goes on from NW_020291824.1 coordinate 179,583, forward strand.
CCTGAACAACCACCCGGCATCTTCCCACCCGCCGCGAGCTCCGGGTTTCTCTTCGCTTATGGAAGCGATGTCTGACTCTGTAGCTATTGATATATTGTCTGTTTCTTGGGAATGGATGCTGTCGTGCATGAGAGATTGAGGGTCGTGATTGATGGCTCCTCCTGATATTACTGCCGGTGGAGCGGTGGTTGCTGTCGTTGTGGAGAGTGGCCAGTCGTCGACACCGAATAAGGTCCATTCTACCATTCGGTCGATCCAGCTGCCTAGTCCGAAACCTCGTTCGCGGGTGAGACGCTGGAATTCTTGTTCATCGATTTCGTCTTCGGAGGCGATGAGGGAGCCCGATGTGGTTGTGAAGCTGAGGTTGTCTTCTTCTTCAGCTCCTTCTTCGTCGGCTATGTTTGCCATCTCGGCGCGGATGCGCTCGTCCACGAAGTCGGGGAGCATGTGACGGGATTGTTCTTCGATGGGGGTGTGAATGCCACTGCTGCTGGTGGTAGTGGGGTTTTCTTGTCTGCTGGAAAACCGGGTAATGTCAAGGCTGGTCATGGCCAGGTCGGGTCTGCTGGATCTGCGGCTTGTTGGGCCTGAGCGAGAGGCTCGACGAGAGTAGGCGGCAGGTGTGGATATGCCGGATTGAGAACGACGGGCGCTGCTCCGTGAGGCCCATGGCTGTTGTTGCTGTTGGCTGTCTAGGTCGATTTGATGGCTGTCTGAGACGAGGCTAGTTGAGCTTTGGCGTTTCACGAGCCAGCTTTGACCCTTTTCTTCGCGGGTCGAGGATGCGAGGGCAATGCCTGCGCGGAGCATCCATTCTGTGTCTGGGTTGTGATGGTGGGCGGCGGCATCGGGGTGACGCCGGGAGGAGCGTGTTCTGCTCCGACGGAGCTCTTCATTCTGCTGGTGATGGAGTGGACTGGCCACGCTCCGGGACTGTAGATTGGTGTCGCTGGAATGGATGCGAGTGGAGCTCTTGCTTCGGGAATGGCGACGAACGCGGGACCCGCTACGGGAATGAGAGTGGGATAGGACGCCTGGGGTTCCGGGGACGGAGAAACTAGAGAGATACGAGGTCCTGGTTGCGCTGGGGGTGCCGGGGTTTTCGTGGCGAGGAGAGAAATAGTCTGGGGCATCGGTATCGTCGTCGTCGATGGGGAATCGAGGGTTTAGTGGAGATAGAGATACATGGTGTAAGGCGGGATATGAACGGCGTGATCGAAACCCGCCTTGAGATTGTGAAGACTGATGTTTGATGGGGGAGTTAGTGAGTGGGTTGTGGGTGGATCTGGGGCAAGGGTTCACTCACATCCATGAGGGCGTTAGGACCACACGGGTCACCGGAAGACCTTTTGCGGGGAAGTGTTCGAGACAAATAAGGTGGGAAGATTGATGGAAGATGGAGAGAGGGCACAATGGGCTATTAAACCCAGATCGTGATGATCGTCGGGGTTGGAGGAGAAGATCGAACCACCTTCGGCTGGAGCTTGAAGGGGGGGGCGCCCGTGCGCGGAATGGCATGTGAAAATGCGGGCATTCAATTTCATGACTCCCGGATGACTTGACTCCAACAACCTTTTGGGGGGGTATTCTTGAAGACATTGATCTCTTGCTTACAGGTTAACTAATTATAAGCTTAATTGAGGCAAAGCATGGTTGGATGGAAAGGGCGTTAGTGTCTCGTCATCCAGTATCTATCTAACTGGTCGCTGCTATCTGAGTGTAGTTTATTTAACTTGAAATCCACATCGATTGAATAAGTGTACAATCCCCTACCAAGCAACTCGTGACAGTATATTTATAGTGACGCGAAGTGGTGCCACTTACTGCATTTGGTTGGGACTCGACCAAGTACTTAAATAGGGTTGCCTGGATAATCCCAGCATAAATCAGGAAATCTCCGAGTAGGGCAGCAACAAGATCTGGGGCTTACCGATTCCAGCAGATCACCGAATCATTTGATGAGTTAGTAAGAATCTGCCTCACCTTGACTTCCTGATAAGTAAATGATGGGAGAGAGTGAATGCCATCCCCACACCGCCCAGACCAGCCTTACTTACTTACGTTGACGATCAGCCGGACTGGAACTGGACTGGCCGGGATGCTCTCCACGTACCCAATCACTCTGCCCTGTCAACTTGTCACTCCTTCAACGCCATTCCCTCAGCCCATTATTGCCTCTCTCTTGCCTTCCCCGCTACGTATTTATTTCCTCCGATTACCCCCCTCCCCTCTGTCAAGCACTCACTTTCATCCCAACTTGCCACAACTCGTCTTCATCTCTCTAGTTGCTCTTCGGAGTGTGCCATTCTGTCGTTCCCCCAACCCCGATCTTCTCCCCGCTCCCTAGCGCCCAGCCACCATGGCTGAGGAGGCAAGCCGGCCTCTGATAGAGCAAGAGCCACGACCGATCTCGCCTCATCGCTCCCCAACGTCCATTGGCAAAGCCTCCCATCCCCCCGATTCGGAGCCGGGTCCGTATGAGCTATCTTCTGAATCAACCCCTCTCCTCGTCCGTCACGATGACGATCTCCTGGGATACGGCGGGACCGGCTCCAGGAGGCCGTCGTCTGTCCGACCTCGAAGTATCTCCTCCAGTGGGACGCTCAAGAAACGCCGTGGACGTATACGATGGCCTATCTTCTGTGCTCTCCTTACAGTGGCGGCTGTAGTCGCCATCCTCATTTTCGCCTTCATCGCCCCAGCTGCCGTCAAGGAATACGCCAAGGAGGCGGTGGTCTTTAAGCCCACCAATGTCTCGATTGAATCAGCCACTGCGGATGGCCTTCAAGCTCGGATACAAGGGGACGTGGTGCTCGATGCGCGGCGCGTACACAAGAAACCAGTCCGGGACATTGGTCGTTTCGTCACTTGGATCGGAAGGGAGGCCGAATCCGGCCAGTCGGAAGTCGAACTATATCTCCCAGAGTATGGGAACGTTCTTCTAGGCACGGCAAACCTGCCTTCCGTCAAGGTCAACATTCAGAATGGTCATATAAATCATGTCAATTTCCTGGCAGACTTTGTGCCTGGAGACTTCGAGGGAATTCACAACGTGGCATTAGATTGGTTGAATGGAAAGCTCGAGAAGCTGACGGTCAGAGGAGCAGCAACCCTTGATATCAAGTCGGGATTTCTCAGCCTAGGCCAGCAGCTCCTTTCCGACTCCCTTACCATTGAAGGTTGGTTTCACATTATTTAGATTCGTCGTATAAGCTTCTAACTCGGATCTAGAGGGTGACTTTCCTTCTTTGCCCGCTGTCAACATCACGAATCTCAACGTCCATGATGCGGAAGACCCAGGACAGCAAGGCGCAATGGCAATTGATGCCTCAGCCGCTGTCCAGTTTGATTCACCGTTCGCAGTGAACATTCCTCCACTGGGGTTCGAAGTTCTGGTCCCGAATTGCTCTCCAGGTGATGCCCCGATTCGGGTAGCCGCTGCTACGACTCGCGGGTTTCCGGTTACTCCTGGCCAACCAACATCAGTTGATGTTGCCGGCGTAATCCAAGGACTCTCTGAGGACTTGACCAGAGTGTGTCCAGGAATGAAGAGCTCCCCTCTGGATTTCCTGGTCAAGAGCTATATTCATGGAGATGGAACCACTGTCTATGTTCGTGGAGCGGATCCGCCTTCGCTAGCTACTCCTGGATGGGTTGTAGATATTCTCAAAAGCGTGACGGTGCCGCTGAGTTTCACTGGGCATGCCCTTGACAATCTCGTCAGGAACTTCACAATGTCGGACGTGCATTTCACCCTGCCAGATCCCTTTGCGGAACCCGATTCTCCAGAATCACAACCGACGGTATCTGCGTTGGTGAAAGTGCTGATCGGGCTGCCGAAAGAATTGGGACTTCAGTTGGACGTCCCCAGGGTCCGGGCTACTGCTGACGTTTATTACGGTGGCAATAAGCTCGGGATCCTGAACTTACGGAAATGGCAGGCTGCCAACTCGACTCTGCTTGATGATGTTGATGGCTCACCAGCGCTATACGTCGACTTCGGGATCAAGAAAGCGCCGCTTGAAGTGACGGATGAAGATGTTTTGACCGACGTTCTTCAAGACTTGATTTTCCAAGGGAAACGGGTCAAGCTAGATGTTGCCGCCAGTGTAGATGCCGAAGTCACTACGGGGCTGGGCACTTTTGCTGTTCGTGAGATACCCGCGCAGGGTGAGATTGTGGTTAAGCGTAAGTCATGTCTAGCTGACTCTCCTGCCTATCGACTGACTTTCTGTAGCCCCATACGGTGGCTCTTTGGACGAATTAAGCCCGCATATTGCATCGGTAGAACTTGGAGCTACTACTGCCTCGTCTCTTCTGGTGAAGGCTCTGGTCAACGTGACCAATCCCTCGCCGTACTCAGCATCTGTGCCATCGGTAGATTTCCTGCTCTTATTCAATGGTTCTAGAGTCGGACACATCACTGCAAAGGATCTTACCATTACCCCGGGCACCAATGATGGTCTCCCCGTGGATCTCACTTGGAGCCCACTTGTTTTGGATGGGGAGACAGGCGTCGCTGCTGGCCGGGAGCTGCTCTCCAAGTATATTTCAGGTAAGCTCGAAAGAGCCTCTTTTTCCACTTCCGATTCCTAACCATAGTCGCAGGATACAACACAACTGTTACAGTACGGACACATGAGGGAACCATCCCGGGACTACCCAAACTCGGGAAGGCGCTGTCGAAACTAGGGCTCGAGGTCCAGCTTCCTCGGGTACCCGTGCCTCATGCCCCGGGTGCCGGGGACGACCCTGATGATGACTCAAAAGGGTTCATCCAAGGAGCTACGGTATTATCTACTTTCATAGATATCGTCTCAGAACATGGCACTTAAACCACTACACATTACGTTATCATAACCATAACCATAATCATGACGAGGCATTTATTCATCCACGGAGCGCGCGCTCCGTTCAAGACAAGAGGAAGACTAACTTGCGTGAGTGCTGCTACTAGATGCACCTCTGGTCATCCACGGCCGAGTTCACACTATCCTCACCATTTCCCAACACCACCATTGATATCACTTCGGTATATGCGCAGGCATTCTACGAAGGCGACGAGGAAGTCGGCACCATCGACTACCGGGTGCCGTTCCCCGTGCCGCCGGGTATCTCAGTCACACCCCGATTGCCTGTGGACTTGAACCTCGGCGGTATTGGCTATGATGCGCTGAAGAAAGCGCTGGGTGGCACTCTTGGATTAGATGCCGTGGCGAAGGTTGGCGTTCAGATTCAACACTATCGGGATATAGTGTTTTATCATGGAAAGGGGATTAAGGCGCGAGTCAAACTTTAGGAGTTTTTTCTCTTTTCTTTTGCTCTTTTGGGTTATTGTTTTCATAAGCGGCCTTGAATCGATTTCTCATCCAATCTGAACCGGCGTTAGGAATAATAGAACAGGCGTTTTGACGTTGGGGTAATTAGGCTATTTCTTACTTGGTTTACTGGACTGTTCGCTGGGATACGGATGACTCATTTGCAATACAGAATTGAGTATTATTGGCTTTCAATGAAAAGCAATGCTATCAGTAGTAGTAGTAGTAGTAGTAGTAGTAGTAGTAGTAGTAGTAGTAGTAGTAGTCATAGTACTGCGAGATCCAAATAAATTGAGTCAATCATTGAATGCGAAAATTTACAACATATTATTAGGTGGAACTCAGGTCCTGCAAAAGGAAACGGATGAAGTACATTGTGGTTGTGCTTTTTACAGTGCGGGATATAGATAATAATAATAATAGATAGATAAGTAAAAGCGCACAGACGATTACATTTAACCGGGGGGAAGGGTGCTGGCGTCAACAACGTCAGCGGCGTCCTTCTCGATCTCCTCGCTAGGCTCGAAGAGAGGAGACCGGGGCAGAGCCATCAGACCGGTACGGGTGGATTCGAGGACACCGAAGGGGCCGATGAGCTTCATGAAGGAGTCGATACGGGAGGGTTTGGCGGAACTATATCATATCATCAGAATCAAGAGGTGCAGGAAAATTGTATGTATATGACTCATAGGGCGGGTAACTTACACCTCAACAATGCAGTTGTTGGTACTGATATCCAGCACCTTTCCACCGAATTGATGAGTGAGACGAGTAATCGCATCCAGATGCTCATGCTTGTGTCTCAAAGCCTGAGATTGGGGCAGATTACGCGGGTGGAACTCGGTCTTGGCAACCTGCGCAGCCTTATCCTTCTGACCCTCCGTCTGCTCACCGGGGGTAGTGATTTCGCGGTGGTGCTGCAGCAATTCCTCGAAGAACTCGGGACCCAAGATGCTGACCTTGGCGAGGAGGAGCTCGCGCTGCACCAGAGCGGACTCGGTGTAATCGAGGACAGCCCAGACGGGGACGAGATCATCGAGTTGACGACGAGCCTGCTCGACGACGCCATCCTGACCCTGCAAGACGATGGTCATACGAGACAGATCCTCGACTTCGGTGTTACAGACGACGAGGGAGTCGATGTTGAAGCCACGAGCGGCCAGGATACCGGACACACGGGACAGGACACCGGGCTCGTTCTGCACCAGACAGTTCAGGATATGGCGCTTGGGAGGGTTGGTGGGGACGGAAGGGGTTTCGTAGAGAATGGACGAAACGGCCGTGGGGGCGTCCCATTGAGGCGAGGCATCGTTGACGGGGAGAGGGAGGGGAGACCGGCGATGAAGGGCCTTGTAGGCGAGGGCTGAGGTCGAGCTGGAGGAGGAAGAGACCCGAGTGGTGGTGCTGAATCGGGAGGCTGCCCCCAGGCGTGAGGTACGGCTCGCAACGGACAGGAAAGGCGTTGATGCTGTCGTTGACAGCATCAAAGGACGCCGGAAAGCCATGATCGCCGGCGACGGATTAGAGCCTGCACTTTTGTGGGAAAAAGTGGCAGGCAACAAAGTCCGGAGATCCTCGCAGGGCTTTTCTGGGGTCGCGGAGAATAAAGTCCGCAGGTGTTGGAACTTCGCATTGCATTTTATACGCGGCGGCCTTCCGACCTCGGGGCGCTGACTCAGTCTCGGCGGTAAGGATTTCGTTTGTCCCGTGACGACTTTTATTACTTACCATACATACTGAACTACTGGTAGATAGTGTTTGCACGCTTGGCTGTTTTGGGGTTAGTTGGGTTTTGTGAACTCACATGATCGGGGCTGCATCTTTGTTTCTTCATCGATTCTATTGTTTCTAGTGGTTACTACTTGGTAGTTGATCAACTTATAGATACATTTAGTGCATCTTACGCAATGTTCGATTGATTTGTCGTGTTCATCTACCTGCCTACTATCTCTCCAAAGGAAATATTGGATCCAAAGGACCCTGTACTGTCAGTACGGGCACACTATCTACTTTACTACACACACTTAAAACACTAGGCCTATTATTGGTTCCCAAGCGCAAAAGGGCCGCTACTAAGTTCTCCGGAGTGGCAGCTCGGCATCCCCCGTGGCTGGCATTTCTTGCTTAGTTTCTGCTACTTTTTCGCTGAGCCACTAAACTATCTCGAGTCGAGTCCTCTTTAGCGGCCAAACCGGGGCGGATCGTTCCAAACTCCACCGCCTGCGAAAGTCTTTGGCAAGTTTATCTTGGCCTTTTCGGAGCCTACCTTGCTGCCTTGCCTCACGCCCTTCATTTTCACCTTAGACGTCACTTATCCCTTTCCCTTCTCTTAACCTCTCACTTCCTACATTGCCGATACTATGGACGATCGCCGCTCGAAACGCTCTCGTTTTGATCAGACCGAGCCGGAAGTGCGACGCCCGTCGCGCTTCGACCGCCGCTCTCGGTCTCCCTCGTCGCGACAGTCCGAATCGACTCGAGCTCGCAGCCCTCTCAGTCGTGAACCTCGGAGCCCTAGCGCAGACCCTGCGAAGAAGACCGATCCCGCTGCCGCCGCTGGTACGTTCGTCCCTTTGTGATAATGGCCAGAGGAAACGTGTGTAGCAGCAGAACTAACGTTGGAGTCATACACAGCTGCCGCTGCGGCAAAGATCAACGCCCAGTTGCAAGCGAAGAAGGGCATTCAACATGTCGACGTCCCTCCAATTCGCTCGGTAATCAACTCCCATGCTGGTCGCAAGACAGAGAACAACACAATATACTGACCCTGGCTCTACTACCTAGACCGCAAGCCCCGTACCAACATCCGGCTCACCTGCCAGCGGCGACGCATCTGGAAAGTTGAACGCAGAGATCTACGTTGCTGATGGAGACTATATCAAGGATATTGAGATTAATGACTTGCGCAACCGTTACACGCTGACTAAAGGCTCTACTCAGAAGATGGTAATTACTCCTATATACATCCGCTGATCCTGCCCAGGCCCAAAGCCCAAAACCTGTCGCAAGCCTAGCTAGCTGCTGGCTTCCGTCGTTCGCCATGCGCCTTTTTGCTTGGTTTTGCTTGCTCGTTTTTGGCCTCGTTTCTTCTACCCTGTCCTTCTCTTTTTCCAATGATTCGTTTTGCGGTTATGGCTAAAGCTTACCCAAGTCAACATCTTGCAATAGCATCCCAACACTTGCCCTCATTTGCATCTGCTGACCTCCGCTGCGTGACATTTAGATCAAAGAAGAAACTGGCGCCGGTACGCCTTTCATTCCATATTCATATTATTATCAAACGTTTGACTACAAGAAGGAAGCTCATCATTTTTGTTCTCTTTTCAAGATGTCACTACGAGAGGAAACTATTACCCGGATAAGAGCATGGCCACCGCCGCGGTACGTTCATATACCAACTCCCTCGTTGATTCAGACTATTCGGATTACTAACGTGCAACCCCTATCCAGAACCCCCCGCTCTATCTCCACGTAACGAGCACAAACAAGGAAGGCCTTGAAAAGGCCGTCGCCTTGATCGACGATCTCATGAAGAAAGAGCTCCCCAACTTGGTCGATGAGCGCCGGTTCCGTCGTCGCGAACCCGAGCAAGTAGAGCGCGATGAGTACGGTCGTGTACGTCCTTCACACCATACCAGCACCAGCTACTCTCCCCGTCCCTTCCTTTCAAGATTCAAGACCCCAGAGAGAAGTCTATAGACAACTAATGGTATACAGCGCAAATGGCCCGAGGAGCGCATCCCTGTCGATCTCGAACCGATCCCTGGCTTCAACCTCCGCGCTCAGGTCGTCGGACAAGGCGGTGCCTACGTGAAGCACATCCAGCAGAAGACTCGCTGCAAGGTTCAAATCAAAGGTCGTGGCTCTGGTTTCATGGAGCCCAGTACTGGCAGGGAAAGCGATGAGCCAATGTTCTTGCACGTAGCGTACGTAACGCACCTACAACCCCTTCCTATCCCTGCAGCACCGGAAGCAGCTTTCACCGATACTTATTACTTCCATTCTGCAGTGGTCCCGACCCGAATGATGTCCAGAGTGCAAAGGCCCTGTGTGAGGATCTACTAGCCAATGTTCGCGAGCAGTACCAGCGTTTCAAGGAGAACCCACCCCAGCACAGCTACGGCGGTTATGGCGGCCAGCGCGGAGACCGCTATCACTACGGCGGAGGTTACGGCGGTGGTGGTGGTGGCGGCGGCGGCGGATATGGTAGCAACCATCACCAGAACTCGCCATCTACCTCTGCTAGCCCGTCGACCCAAGCCGCAGGTGCTGCTGGCGGTTCGGGAACCGGAACTCCCGACTACAGCGCCCAGTATGCTCAATACTACGGAACCGACCCATATGCTGCCTACGGCGGTTACCAGAATTACCTTGCCTACTACCAGTACTACCAGGCGGCTGCTCAGCAGCAGCAGCAACAGCAACAGCAACAGTCCCAGAGCCCCGCTCCGCCGCCGCCGCCTCCCGCCAGCGAGGCTCCCCCTCCTCCCCCTCCGGGATCGGGCTCTCCGCCACCTCCTCCGCCCGGCGGTAGCTACAGTGCTGTAAGTACAATCTGCTGACTTAATGTTGAGTGGGCAAGCCCAAGTATTAACTGCTTTGCTCGATTAGGTCCCTCCCCCTCCAGGACTGTGAGGTGATGTCTGGGAAGCTGCCATAGCAGTAGCCCAAAGCAGAGAATCAAAGAAGGCTATGCTTATTCACGAGTATGAAACGGTGATTCTATGCAGGCGCAATGGATACCTGCCTGCCAGTGAGCCCCATCGACGACCGAGCTGCCTCTAGGCTGTCTGTACCTTTAGTCCGTTCTTTCGTTCTTATTCAACCGAGGTTTGGTCTGTGTTGCTAAAGTCTGTAGAGCAAAGCCGGAAATCTGCGCTCATTTCTGAAGCTAAAAGAAACTTTGCTGTTTTGCTTAGCGAATTATCTGGTTTGCCCAATCCGTTGGCTCTGGTAGGATGTGTGCACGCCTCTTCTTTGGGGTGGTATAAAAAATCATTCCACACGGTATTGAACCGTAATACTGATATCTTTCGCGTACGCTGGCTTGACAAGAATAGTCGTGTCAGTGGTCGACCAGCAAGATGGCCAGTATCTATACCCCAGTATCGTTGAAAATTCTTGTCGCAATATATATGAAACCTATAAGAGATACTCAAACTTCTAAGGATCAACCTCAGGAAAATACCCCCGGGAACATCTTTTGCATATACCACGGGACGTCCATGTCGGCAAAGTCGTCTGTGTGGCTTTCGGGCGCCATTCTCGCCTTTCGCAGGGCAAGAGCGTGAGAACCTTCCTTGCAGAAGTCACAAGCAAAGTCACATGGTGAATCAGTGGAACCATTAGTTTTCATCCCCGATGTAGGGACTTGGGAACCCATCTTCTCAAGTTCGAAATCCCCAAAGAAATCCTTGATCATGTCATGCCTGCATCGTGTGGTATTCTCACAGTAGCTGATCACCTTTTGAAAGCTAGCTAGTCGAGCAAGCTGATTCTGAACGGTGGGTTGTGCCTTGCTGTTCTGGTTGCTCATGTGCGCGCCAGTGCGATTGCGAGCGTTCTCAATGTCTCGTTGCAGACGTTCAAGAATCCTATCTCGCTCTTGTGTGTTGTAGTAGACAATGGATGCGGCGGCATGACCGTCGCGACCTGCGCGACCGGATTCTTGAACGAAGCCTTCGAAGCTCCGCGGCGGACTCCAATGAATAACGAAGCGGACGTGCGGGCTATCAATGCCCATACCGAATGCAGTAGTTGCGACGATAATGTAAAATGCCGGGTGTTCCGGTAGTTCGTTCTCATTATTTGCATGCTGAGGGAATGACTTAGATGATGTCCATTCGGACTGGATGCGCGTACGGTCTTCGGAGGATAGGCCAGCGTGGTAAGCCACAGCATGAATACGGCCGGGCCAGCTTGCTGATAAAGCAGGGGCTAGTTTATCGGATACGGCTCTGAGAGGCACATAGATAATCCCAGATATCGGGGAAAGCGTGGCGGGCGCAGAGCCAGTGACGGCCTCTCTGCGGGCCTGGACAGACTGGAGCCATGAGACGAGGTTGTGGATCTGGAAATCTTCTGGCTCTGTGGGGTCACTTGCAAAATCGTTGAGGTACCTTATCTCGTAATGAATGTTTGGACGTGCAGAAGGAGTGTTAAAGATCTTCAGCATGGAAGCGTCCAAGCCAAGAAGTCTGATGATATCTTCCCGAACACGAGGCGTTGCAGTCGCTGTAAGCGCACTGATTGGGATCGGTGGATTCGTCAAACTTCGTTTGAACCAGCTCAATTCTTTGTACGCCGGCCGGAAGTCATGGCCCCATTCACTAATGCAATGAGCTTCGTCAATGGCAACACGATTCAGTTCTCCCTGGCGGTGGATAGTCTGTAGATTGCGTCGAAAGCTTTCTGTCTGACAGAGTTCTGGTGTCACGTAGAGAAGCCGGGTTTTCGGGTGACCTGATAGTAGGTCGTCCAAGATCACACGTCTCTCAGCAATCGGAGTCGTGGAGTTGATTGTTGCTACCGCAACCCCTAAAGCTTGAAGCGCTTTTACTTGATCGGTCTGCACGACATATTAGTACCGCTCGAGGGTGGATATTGCGCAGGCTGACCATCAAAGCAAGCAAAGGGCTAATCACAACGGTCACTAAAGACATCATCAGACACAATCCAAAAGATGAAGATCTTCGAGCGGTAGACGCAGGTGGACCAACCGCCATGGCTTATTACTGCTGGTAGTTGAAAGCACAGGCTTTTTCCGAATGAAGTGTTTGCCTGCAGGAACACATCATGGCCGTTGATGGCCGCCGTGATCACCTCACGCTGAAGAGGACTATATAATAGTCTCTTTTAGGTCGAGTACACTAGTAGGAACTGGTGGCAGCTTGAACATACCGAAAGGACTTCTTCCGGAAAACTCGGCGGAGGTAGAAGTCTATATCCACATTGCGACGTTTGAGATTCCCACTCCCCATTTCTGCAGCATCGTTAGAAGCACGACAGATGTCTGCACAGGCTGGGAGATTTCCCCAAAATCGAGAATTGAGGCATCGGCTGGAAGACGCGACGCGCGGAAGGTACGATACGCGATGCCACGTGATATAGATAGAGATCCTAATCAGGAAGGCAGATGGGATTCTGATTTAGTGAACGGAATCTCTCTTCATTGCCAATAGCACTATATACTAAACCTAGATTGGTAAGTTTGAAATGAATTCCTAGACCCAACTCTTGAATCCATTATTGATGATATCATTTAAAAAAACTAATAACACACAAGCTTGTTCGCTGTACAGGATAACAAGCGACAGCCTTTAGCTGTTGCCGTTGAAAACACCGCTATCAGGCTTCAACCTGAGGGTATATACTACTATAACAGGTCTATAATGTACATGTATCACCGTCCCACATCTAACCCTCCATAATTGGCTAATATTGCCTTTGGAGTCTGTTCATCTGCCTCTCTAGCTCTTCCTTGGCAGCCAGGACGTCCAGCGCCTTGCGCTTCTCCGGCTGCCAGATCCGTATAATCTGCAGCCAGACCTTCATAAGCTCCTCTGGCCCGCAGCATGCGCCGAACGCGCGGAGAATGATGATGACCATTCGACGGCCAAGAAAGACGCCATTCTCTATCCGGCGTTCGATTTCTTCCGAATCTTGCGGCTCATTTTGCAGCTCATTTTGCAGGTCCTGAGCTTGCTGTCGAAACAATTCGTCAACATCAATATCTTCTTCGAGAGCAGCCATGCTTTCATTAACATGGGAGACACCTTTGCGCTCGTCGAACTGGCCCATCACCTTCTGTTCCTCGTTCTGGGCCTCGCCCCACTCCTTGGCAGCGGTGTCAGCAAAAGGCAATGGAGTGTACAGTCCGCTTGGCTTTCGCGAAATCGTTGGCCAGCCTATCTCCATGGCGGCGGGGGCCTTCAATACCGGGATCTCTGTGATATGCTTTCCACTTTGGCTGCGGTACATTTCAATGAGTCTCGTCCTCGACTCGTAAAGAGCACGCAGATAGGTTTTCCAAGCTACACGTAGCCGTTCGGCCGTCCAGCCCTTCTTGTTTCGCCCGTTGCGAGCGAACCCGTCAAAAAGTAGGAGGTATATCATACCACGCGGCGGAACCACGAACACTTTCTCCATGTCTGCAAGGACAGACATGAAACCATGGATGTCAGCGGTTTTGTAAGCGTGCAATGAAAGAAATATGTGGAATGTTCGAGTGTCAGGGATTGCGTGAAGCGATTGCTGAAGCGCACGATGGTGTTCAGGCATGATCTCTTTCAGTGAGGTGGATTCTTGCAGGACTCGACCCAGCTTCTTCACTCTGCTCCGATAGAGGTTCATCTCCGATGTGAGATGCGGTGTTTTTGAATGCTTCGACTCGATGCTTAGTTCCCCTGTCTCTTGGGACTTTGCTTGGGCCTCAAGCATCTCCGCATATATCTGTTTCGCTGAGTCCACATCTCCGGCACGAATGAATGACGCCATTAGGCAATTCATTACAACCGTGTCAACAATCTCACCACTCGAAACAAATTCATTGAATGTCTCTTGAATGCCAGCAACATCCTCTTGCATACCACAATAGTAGAGCTTGGAGACCTTTCCGAAGCGCCGGAATTCAATATTACGCTTCTTCATTTCCTCCAATAGTCGTTCCGCGACGGTGAACTGATTCGCTTTGATGGCAATATCGAAAAGAATGGTGAACACGACATCATCAGACTTAACACGCGCCAGATATTCCATCTGTTTCCATAGTCCAATGGCCCTCACCACATCTTGCTTGCGTACTTTGCCAGACGCTCGTCCTGCAAGGTGTATAGCGGAACTCCAGAGCGAGCGGGATATGGGCAGCTTCGCAGCGACCATATCTTCTATCAACGCAAGGTAGCGACGAGCATCCACCCAACGACGATCTGGAGGATCGGCGAACCGACGTAGGAGTGCTCCTCTGGAGCGTTTGGACAGGTAAGCAACCCCGGGGGAGGGAAGATCTCGGTAGAGTCGAAACACGTAATGGTTTGAAATCCTCTCATTCCACATAGCGTCCAAAAATACCTCAACCGTTTTGTATTCCAAAGCATCCCGCGATTTGTCTACCGTCGGAAATACCTCGTTTGAGGGCGGTCCCTTCTGTGTCTCGTTCGCAACAAGATCAACTGCCTGTTTCCAGTTGAGTGAACTACCAAAGGCAGCTCGATATAACTGTGAGGTCGAAGTGTATGCTTTCCTGCTTGGACTTGTTCTTTTATGATGGCGATATTTCTCCGACTTGCTCGACGAATCCGGTAAACGGCCAATCCTGTCATCGTCAGGGGCGTTGTCGCTCGCAGTTGAATTATCTTCGCTAGTTGATGCTGTGTCCGCTGTTGGTAGCTCGCTGTTCAACTTCTCCAGATCCATCTCTCGTAATCTTCCACGTGACTGTAATGTTGATTCTGTACCCGCGCCTGGGTAACGATCTTCGAATGAAGATCTCGCTGAGGGGCTGTTCGCATAGCAGTTCCCTTCACCATCCTCGTCCTCTATTCTCAACGCAACACCGGAATTTATCATTCGTTGTGCACTTGAACGATGCAGACTCCCTGTCGATGTGCCTAGACAGTCCAGGCGATGTTTCGACGACAATTGCCTGCGATGTGTCAACCCCCGATCCTGCCATCGAGCGACATTGTTCCCTGGATTCTTCATGGAGATCGTAGAGATCCCCCTAGCGCGAGGGGTGTGCTCATGGCAGTATCCTGCCATGACCAGGGAGCTGACAAAAAGGTCTGCTAACGACGCCGCGGTAGGGCGGGCACGTCTGGAACTGAGTCGTCTGAAGGAGGCATTGTAGGAGAACGGTTCGGAGTTTGACATCGAAGTGTGACGGGAGGGGAGACTCGTATCCAACCGCTGCGAGGGGAGAAGTCGCAGGTCGGTCGAGTTCTGGTACCTATTGGGAGGAGGCATGAGATGGCAGACATCGTGGCATTGGATCAGCCCTGCATGTCCCGAGGAAATCTCGAGCAGCTTGAAGAGAAATGGCCCGAGAGCTCTTCAAGCGTGACAGGAAGTAGTCGAAAAAGAAGATGGGGACAAGGACGAAGGACGTCCCAAAGGGCAAGAGGGAGGGGAGAAGTAGGAGGGCGTAAGAAGCAGTAGATAGACAGCGAGGTTGAGCTCTGGGTCAAATTATTATTATGGGCTTTGGCGTTCGCTCTGGCTTTGCACCGGGCGGAGCCGGCGACGGGCCAATCGGAGGCGCGCATTGCCAATCCTCTTTTTTGCACCTGCGCAGGTATCTGGAACACCAAACTCCCGGACCTTCCCTGCCCATGATCTTGTCTCCCGAACACCTGGGTCCAGGCCAGTCGTCGTCCATATCTTTAAGCTTGGTCCATTGATCGTCCCGCCGGTCATTTGCTTCATCCCTCCGTCGGGTTTGTTGCTCTCCGGATTTGTCTATTCCTCCCCGCTGATTCTGCACGGCCTTCTGGCTGCCGCGTCCGACTCACCATGGGCAAATATAACCTCACGGCCCTCCGGGTTCGCCAAACCGCTGTGGCACAGAAAGCCGCCGGCAAACTTCCCCAAACGCCCAAATGGCTTGATATAATGCACGATGTTCCCCCCACTGAGGTTCTGGTGCGTAACCGACCTCAACAACACCAATTGGTTCGCCAGCGCCTGAAGACCGTCCCTGGCGCATCGAGGCCGCAGGCCGTCTTCGAAGTCCAGGAGAAACGCATCAAGCCGAAGAAGGCAAGCCGCATGTTCCAGCCTGTCGAGATCAAGTACGAGGAGGATCAACTGCGCAAGGAATTTTTCCGCGACCATCCCTGGGAGCTTGCCCGACCCCGAGTGCTTGTTGAAAAGTCCGGCAAGGACTTTGAGAGATATAACTGGAGCCGGCTCCAGCAGCGAGGAAAGCACCTGGACGGTGAGAGGTACGTTTAGGATGTCCTTAATTTGTGGGCGGGAAGATCTCGCCGATGATTCAAATATTTGATGCTAATTCTTTTCCGGTGAAATAGCGTTGTTCAGCGACAGCTTTGGCTCCTCAATAATGTCCCCGATATGACCAAGAGCGCCGCTTACGATATTGCACGCCGCGAATTCTACCGCCTCCGTCTACAGGAAGACATTGAACGACGTGTTGCTGCTGAGGAAGCCGAAGCTACTGGTGCTGTATTCGGACCGACACGTCTAGAGATCGGTATGGACCTCGAGAACAAGGAGTATGAGCGTTGGAAGGAATGGGCCAAGTTGCAGGCCCAGCTTTCGGACCAGAGGATGGCTGCGTTCCTCGGAGCCCCGGAAGTTCAAGCTGCTGAGGAGCCAGAGACGAGCTTGGATGATGACGCCCCGGAGAAGGTTGCGGCAGCAGCCTGAAGTCGGGAGTTGCTACTTTTTGAGGGTTTTAGTATTGTCAACCCCGGATGAGGCGGGTTTTGCCAGACTCTCTAATGGCTTATGTACACTACTGGACTGTCGATATGTTTTTTCCTTCTTCTTGAGTCGCTCTGTTTTATTTTCTATGCTTTTTCTATATCCTTTCCTGCTGTGAATAAGATTTTGGGTCACGTATAAATAGTTTTTTTCAGCTGTGTTGGTTAGGTCAAGTGGTTAGATAGGTGCACGCATGGAGAGCTGGCAGTAGAGCCAACGTATCAACTATACGTCTGTAACAAAAGAGTAATTTGGAACCACGAAACCCCGCTGTGAGGCAATGAATCATCTGGAACATGAAAGTCGGAAGACAGTTCGTGAGCCGTCGAACCTCAAACAATAGTGGTGTTTCAAGTGTGTCTGCCGGGTGGTCCCCTGAGCCAATCATTGAGGCGGACTTATCGCGCCCGAACCCCCAGAAAGTTATCGACCGGGCGTTTCTCCGATTCATCTCGACCCTCTTGTCAGTCGGCTTGCTCGACCTGCAAGAGACTGCGGGCCATCTTATCCATTGGCATCTGCTTGCATCTCATCGACAGAGAGTGTCCTCACGAATCCGAGATTTAGTTTTGCTGCATGCTCGGATAATCTGCCGGACAGTGGTTCTCGTTTGACAGCTGCATCTGTTCGCGTTTCACTGATCAACTTAACGCCGGCTTGCTCTGAACCCCGACCGCATCCTTTGGCACCAGAGTCGACTGCCAGTGTGATCAAGCCCTTCAATACAACCTGTCAAATTGATAGCTCAACCCGTGATCGCTCAGAGTTTCATCCATCGATCCCTCCCTACCTCCGTACTCTCATTAGAACCCGAGCGGGCCTTCGTACGTTTGAAGCCCAACCGAAGCTCTCTGGGCCAGCCTCGCACCACACTCGAACCTGGGCCTCAACACCACACGCCTTTCGCTTTTGTACAGAATTTACGTATCCTTTGTTTGGATTTTACGGCTACGTCGCTATTGCAGCGCCTGATGATCATGCTTCGTTCCGGTCTCAATGCTCGTCTTGGAGACTCTCTGACCATCTGATCAATTGTTCGATATTCGCGTACATTGGAAAGACGACCAGTGTCAGACACAGCCGCTAGAAAAGCTCCTTTCTCATATCTTCAACCATGATTTCTACAATGGTCCGCCCGGAGGACGCCATCAGGATGCCGCGTTCATACCGAACCGACGTGGATGAGGAGGATATTAGCAGGCGAACTTCGGAACAGAACACCCTCTCTTCTTCGTCCTCCTCTTCTAACAACGACGTGGCGGCAAAAATCGAGGACGAGGTTACACTGGTGAACGGGTCTGCTGGTGATGGTCGCAGCAGTAGCCTGGGGAAACATCAGACGGGCCCCCGTCTTTTGTCACCTGACGAAACCATTGAACTGGCGCGCCGAGCAGTGGAAAATGGTATTCAAGAGACTAAACGCTCTCTAGCAGGTAGTGAGGCAGTTAGCGATGTGGTGAAGCCAAAATTGACCATCGACTTGGGCCATTCCAACATTGTCCGTATACCCGAAGCGGTAGTGGACATCATCAAGGATGAAGTTGAACGGTGTGTGATACGGGATATCAAAGCCTACGGTCAAGTTTGGGGAGAAGCTAACGTCAAGCAGCCTCTCGCTATCGAATAATCACCTTTTCCATATACCCTACCGATTCGCGGAATGTTCCCATCTCCGATATCTCAATATTCGCGCGAATAGTTTTCGAGAATTTCCCAAAGGCGTAAGTGTTATGTTGCTTGCCTGACCTACAGGGTGATTTTGCGATTCTAACTGGAAATTCAGGTATACAAATTGCCGCTTCTTGAGATTTTGGACATCAGCCGCAATAAGATCGGCCACCTCCCGGAGGAGATCAAGAAATTGTCCTCGCTCCGGGTTCTATCGGTAATGCAGAACCGCCTTGACGATTTGCCTCTGGGAATCTCCGACATGAACAAACTTCAAATTCTTAAAGTAGCTGGGAACCCCTTGCGGGGCCCCCTGCGACGGCTACTCGAGACGTCTGAGACAGAGTTCGCCCCCTCGACAATGACGGATAATGAGAAGGAGGTCGCAGTTACTGCCGAGCTGAAGCGATTCTTGAAAACCAAGCAGCCTGTTACGACTCTGGAAGTGGAGAGGAACGAGCTTAGGTATGGACTTAATCTGTCATCTGAAAGTAACCGACTAACTCTGATGTTTCCAGCGAGGGCATGTTGGACACCCCCAAACCCGTCAAGCGCGGAGTGAGCAGTCGGTTTCCGGTGATCCCCAGCACCGGTGATCTTTCTTCCGACCCAAAGTCACCATCCTTGTCTCGACCTCCGCCCATACCTCTCAAATCACACTATCGCATTGCTTCGGGACAGTCAGTCTTCCAGGGCGGGTTTCTCCCACGTTCCGGCGCAAGGCCTATCGCGGGAGTCAATGAACGAAACCGGAGCAACAGTGAAGGTATCATCCAGGCCTCTCTGGCCGCGCGTAACAAGCGGATGGGAGTCATTCGGAAGAATACCGACTTAGGGACGTTGGACGAGACCCGACCGTATCGGAATAGTCATTTACGGGGTTTGAGTTATGGCTCTATTCTTCGCACCCGGCCCATTGCAGCCGTGTGCAACAGTAACTCCTCAAGCCCCAGTAGCCCGAGGGAACGCAGGCGCTTAAAGGATGGTTTTGTCAACCGAATGTCGAGTCTGCCAGAACACAAGGGCGAAAGGGAAACCGCGGAACCTATCATCGAGTGTGCGAAGGGGATTCTTTTTGCACTCTTCCAAGTGCAGTCGAATGTTTCGTCTCTGATCAATGTGATCAAACGCGATGATGCTCGGCGCAACAGTCTTGAGATTGTGTTCTACAATGCTTCTACCCACGTTGAGCGGCTAAATGAAGCCATAGAGAACGCGGAGCACCATTCTGACGACGTGGATGGGGTGCGCTCGTCGAATGAGGCTGTCAAAAGGGAATGCGAAACGTGCATAATTGCGTACACTCATGTCGGAACGCAACTGCGCAATAGCATCGACAAGATAGTCGCCAATGGTGACCCACGCTACTTGCGTTCCTTGATGCTCATGATCTTTGGCAGCGTGGTTGAACTGCGCAATGCCTGTGCGAGCCTGGGTATCCCACTCCAAACCCGCAAGCCGCCCTCTGTCACGAAGCCATCTATACCTGAAATCAAAGAGTCGGCTAGCTCGGACCGCTTCCTTGGACCGACAGTCACTCCAACCAGAGGGAGGGAGAATTCTTTGTCGACGCGTCGGTTGCGAAGTGACACCACAATCCAGCACCCTCAGATCACTACGACCGGTCCTTTCCAGGCTGCTCAAAACTACCAGTCCGCTGTCAGTTCACCTGGGTTTGCTCCGACTCCGTTTAGCTATGGGGCACGAAGCCGGTCAAGTAGCAGATCTAATCATATCAACACGTCCGTACCGTCGTCACTCGCGACCCCTCGTTCAGGCGAGTCCTTCCCTCCAATGCCCAGTGCAGTTGTACCTCGAATCAATCCTTTGACAGGCTTAGATGAGATCGAGGAGGAACGAATTTTTGAAAAGATTTTCTATCAACTCACTTCCGCCTACACCGCTGCCCTACAAGCGTTGCCTTTGGCGCGCCGTCAGCTAGTGCGATGCCATGAGGTAGCGGAGCAGGAACATGAATCGGAAGGCATATTAATGCTATGGAACAATTTGATTCGGCGGTGCCGGGTATGCTTAGAAGTATCCGAGGCCCTGGGTCTTCGTCTCTCCAACATGAAGGTAAAAGAGCCCGGCGGCGGGATGCGGAACCAGCGCGAGTTCTGGCAACTCTGCAAGGCGTTCATGCAGTCCTTTGTCGATCTAGTTACCGACATGAGGGAGGTTCGAAGTATGCAGCTTCTCCCGGGTGATATCATTGTCATACTTCGTCCAGTCCAGAGAGCAAGCAGAGAAGCAGGTCGGTTGATCGATGCCTCCCCGTGGTCTTACCTTGCCGATATGGCCCCAGCCAACGCGTCAGCAACCATATACGGGCCCCCGCTACAATCCCAACATTCACAGCACCAAAATACCGCATCCAATGCAAGCAGCTTTCATCTGAACTCCGGCGTATCCCCACAGTCCGTCCATCTCCCGGCGACTCCGCTAAGTGCTGCCCTTGGACCAGCAGCGCAGGCAACCGTGCCTTCTACCCCCGCAAGTGCGTACAGTGACAAATTCTTCGAAGGGGATGTGTTTCAGAGAGCTGACTCGTTGCTCTCGATGCCCAATCAGGCGCCATTTTTCAGTCGTCGGTGAGACGTTAGCATTCGCAGTTGTACGAGGGAGGCAGTGTTTCATTGATTGGAGTCTGTGCTACGGTGATTGGAGTTCTGTCGCATATTTCTGTGCTTGCTCTTATTGCTGCGAGGGGTAGCTGCTCTCTATATCTTACCCATGATCTTTGCAGGTACAAAGTTTGATCATCAAGGACCAGAAAGAGAGCCTGGTCGCGTCTGTTTCAGTATGTATACCTGGATTGTATCGTGCGCAGTCGTGACCCGAGTTGAGAACCCTCAAGCCATACACACCCAGCCCGCCCTGATCTACACTGTTGATATTTGTTTAGTTCAGCCTTGTTTGCCTGTTTGTTCCATTAGTCGTTTGTTTATTTGTTCATCACTCCCTGTCCGCATTCATCTTACACTCGGATATCAGGGAGTCGGGGATAAAAGGGACATCTACTATTACATATCTGGCCTTTTTTTTTTATCTTTTTGCGAAAGGGAAAAATGGCGTATGGGTTTTTAATTCCCAGGGACAGAAACCTTGCATAGCGTGTCATATTTCTAGCTTTCTCTTTTACCCCCAGGTTCTTCTCTTTGATGGATAATGACTAGATCGAAATGAAATAAAAATTTCTTGTGATTTGTTTGCCTGTATTGGTCAGATCGTAGTCCGTGCTGATTGTGGATCGGCTTAGCCGGATGTCTGCAAAGCGATATGGTACGCGCTGTATCTGTAGGCTAAACACAAATCTCAACGATATGTTTCATTCTGACGGGCAGGTCAGTATTGTAAAGTTATGCGCGCTTCCAGCAAAGCAACGAACGAAAGAAGCCCGCAGGTAACGGATCTATATCCCCTAGGCTATCAATTACCGAACATGAACTCTCGTGCATACTATACGAATGAAGTATCCGCGCTTAGATGAGTGACAGTGGGAATGTAAGCAAACAATCGAGCAAACATCATACTCATCTTCTACTTCATGGCCAGTAAATACCATCTACTATCTAGGTATCCTGCATCTCCCACAAACAACACTAGTCATTACTCGCATATGCCGTCGCCTATGTACCTACCTGCACAATGACAGCAACTTCACATATTCACACACAGAGAAAGAAATACAGCACACGGACATATCTATCGTGAAACAGATTAGTATTTTTACAATGAAGTATTTTCCATGTGTCAAGTATATGTAGTATACTGAGACATCTATACAACCCCCCCCCCCCCTGTATCTCATGATACATTCCATCTCTAGTGGCAATTTACATAATAGAGATGCACTAATGCGGGGGATAAACAAGAACTGCAGAATCTGCACGGACGGTGTATTTGGAATAGAATGGAATGGAGGGGAGGGGAGGGAATTGAGATTGCGACGGTCATCCGGGGATGGAAGAGGGGGGATCCAAGCGAGCGAGAGCGTTATTGATGCTGATACAGTTCGATTACCAATGCTGTATCTGCATAAACCAGGGGGTGCTTGGACTTGGTGGAGGCCCGTGGTACAGACTGTTGATGCATTCAATACTTGTTTGTTTGTTTGTTTGTTTGCTGCTGATGAAGAAGCGAAGTGTAGGCAGGGGGGTTGTAGGAGGTCTGTTGATTCCCTGTTATGTGGGGTGTAGGTTGTACAAGATCTGATTGAGGAGGGGGAGAGAGATGAATATGAAGGAGGATGAAATGCTTGGCTGGGAGGTAATGTTTGGTTGGGATCTGTGTCCGAGGTGAGGAGGGAAGAAGGGGGATGAAGAGAGGGAGGGAGAGGTGTACTATGATGTCTTTGTCTAGGGCTTGATTTGGCTTGGCTGGGATGATGGGATCCCGCTGGGTGGCGCTCTGGGGATTTAGATAGGCTTTGGTTAGCTTTCTGTGGCATCTTGGATCTTCTAGAATGGTGTTTGCTAAAGGGATGTGGTAGATAGTAGTCAATCAATGGTAAGGGGAGGTTGTAAGCGACGTGGGTGAGATAGATGCAGATTCGGCAATAGTTGCACAGCCTTTTCGCTCTTGACATGGAGAAGGTTGGTTCACTTGGATGAGAGATGTAGTGTCCAGTCAATATCCCTCCAGCATTGTTGAAACTGGCCGTTCTGGTCATACTTATTAGTAAACGATTAGGAGTTAGTTATGTCAATTGTGGCATGTATTACGAAACGTAAAGTGGGCATTGGTCGGTCCTGCAGCGATTGGAGGGGAGGGTAGAACAAAGATACCAATCAATTGGCATATGTACGTCTTTCTGCTCGTATACTGCCCGGATATTGTTTCCAGCCAGCCTTGGATGGAAGATACTAATCTTCCCTGTCAACCATGGTACGTTGTAGCAGTGGGGATAACCGTAGGACGCTAGTCGCGAAAGAAGTGACAAGCACTGACAGGCACTCCGCCAATGCCTAGACTAGTTACTTCCTGTATACATGCTGGGATGATTAAAATGAAGTAGAAGCAGAAGCAAAGCATCCTGCAAACCCCTCGAAGCTGCATAGGGCACGGGGCACGGGGCACAGGGCTAGGGCCGATGGTGCTGTCACGGGATCGAACATTGTCTCCAAACAAGGAATCTTCTTCCCTATCATCCATGTCACCATCGAGTCCTGGAGCCCATCGCATCCATCCAGCGGCATCCCATCTGCATTCGCTCTCACTGTCGTCGGTTTCGCGGCTGCCTATCGTCGGATTGGAAGCATCACTTTTTCGGATCATCAGCTCAGATGATGCAGCAAGCGTCGCGACTACGGGCCGAACAACCCCACTGAAAAGTCGGTGTCGTTGGAATAGAAAGGAAGCCAGCCAGAGAGCAGTAAAAAGCCATAGGCGTCATCCTTCCCCTGTCACCATTCACCACCACCACTCATTCCATCCCGCCTTGTCAATGATAATTCCCAGGCGGACGGAGAGAAACGGCATCGCCTCCCCGCCCCGCTTCAACAAGATCAGAGTAGAAAACAAATTTACTAGACACGGAGCCAATGAGGGTGCAGAGCCGGACATACTTCTCAGATTGTCGCCTGCAGGTTGGCATGAAGAAATGGGTCTGAACCATCACCGCTCTTTATACCGGCTTGCTTGCAAACGGGCTTGGCTTTCCAATTGCCGCCTCTCCGACCAGGTCCGGAATAATGAGGCGAGTTTGCGTTGGAGGGTCAAATCCATCGTGATCGGTGCACTACTAAAGTGAGGCGCCAAGCGCACGCAAGACCGCCGACAGTCAAGCCCCTTTATTCGTGCGCGGTCTTGGATAATGATCCAGCCACATTGTCTGCTCCCCCTCCGTTTTGGTCGACTGCTTCCCTGGGTGTATCCACCCCCCTGGCACGTCTTTTAAGATTCCACCCTTCAGCAGACTCCGAGCTTAAATAATAATCTTACGATGTCGATCGATAGTTTCCTCCCACTTACAAAGTACTTACGGAGCGGTCGGTGTCAATAGTCCATTCCTCATCCCGCGCGTGAGCCCACTTGCAGGGGGGGGGGGAAGCCCGGCCGGATTCTGATATTGAGGTTAAGACTGGGGAGGAGGTGTGGTCCAGGGCTGTCGCTGACTCGGGTTGGCCTACCGATGCCACCACGCGTGTGTGAGATCCACTCCGACCGAGACTCTTGAGTGGGCTTTTCTATCTATCAATCTGCTAGGGGCGGGTGGATCGGTTAACATCCCCCATGTCCCACCCCAAGGAAGGAAAAGTGGAAAACAATGGGAGGTAAGAAACTATGATCACGGCTCTTGGTTTAACCACTTCCCCTCTAGCACCACCCCCTGTTGCCCCTACAACGGAAGACGGCAATGGTGAAGGAATAGGGGTCTGTAGCGCAATCTTTCCGTCGGCGGTCACCGAAAGAAAGACTCAATCGCAGTTCTTGAATGTCGGTGGACCAAAACGGAATTCAGTCGGAAACTATCATTGTCAATCCCACACACGATAGAACGAAGTAGGTGATGAGTCCTACGACCGGGCTTTAAGGTTTCGATGGAGCATTTTTCAGTGCTTCGATCGCAAACAGACCAACGGAAGAATCTTCTTCGGAGAGGCAGCATCATTGTACAGTAGGGGCGCTGGAGGCGCGCAGACCACAGGGACAATTAATTTGTACCTGACAGGGTACAGGCGACTAGAATGTACCATTCACAACACGAGGTCAATCCGGATGGCATGACGGGGATGGCCTTGTCTAGCAATGGTCGGTGTCGCATAGAGCCGTTGGCGGACTGTTTCCCGCTTTGGGAGAAAGGCCACAAAAGAGTAATCAGAACGGAGGAAGGAATTGGAATGATCTGATCGGAGCGGACATGGATGTCCTGACAGAGTTATATCCCGATCTTCTTCAGTATGTCGACAATGACGAAGACAGTCCATCGCAAGGATAGCTTCGGGAGTACTTCTGGATGCATCAAGGGCTGGAATGCCCGGATGCCCCCTGCTTTGCCCTGGTTTCTATTACTCCCAGGACAAAAGGTTAAATGGGAAGCAAAAAGGAGAAAAAAGGCAAAAAGAAGAAAAGAGAAAAAAAAAAGTAAGAATTAAAATAAGAGAAGAAAAAGCAATACACCCTTAACAAGAAGCCGGATCAAGATGGATCCGTGGCCCAAATTGATCTGAACACCGGGGACGGCAGGCTGCATCGTCCCTTTGGCTGTCTGCACATTATTCAAGTGGGAATACACCGAATGCCCTCTGGGTACAGAGGTGCATGTATACTCCGTGCTTGTGTCCGGCCCCTTCTGCACACTGACCTAAATTATTTCGTTTCTTTTTCGACGATCTCCCACCTTCCTCCTGGCCGAATATATCCTATCCTGACCAGAGGGATTGGTGGCGCCTGTCGCTGAACGCATGATTGGGATTCTGGGGGGGACGGCCTCCCTATCACATCGGCGCCGATGGTAAGGGACAGCCAGGACCGGATTCACTCCCACAATGGCCGGGTACCAGCATTGGCACCGGCACACGCCCGGATTTTGAGATCGTACACGATACCGGGGGGGTTTCCTGTTGTTGCTGAGGAATGCTGCTGGGGGCGGAGGGGAAGGGAGGGGGAAAAGAGTAAAAAATATTGGCAAAAAGCCAGCAGGGATTGTTGGTGGTGAGATTTGAGTTTCGTTCTGCGCCCTCGCGCGGCCGTTAAGGAATGAACGAACGGATCAGGATCAGAAGCAGGCTCACGGCGCAGCAGTGATCCCATCCCATCCCCATCTGATCCTCATCTGATCCCATCCTTTTTACCCACTCGCCTGCCAGAACGAACCCAGTTAAGAAAAGGGAAATCCCCCCCTCCAAGCATCCCACGTCATCCACTATGTGACTAGGGATCGCTGGACCGACTCGCTGAACGTTTCCAAAATTCCCTTTCCCTCGGTGCCCGTTCCCAGGTGCGAAACAGCGCCCCGGAAAGTTCGTAGCTGCTGCAAGCGTCTAGATTAGATCAGCCTCACTTTTCGCAGCGCTCCTGCAAAAGGCAGTGGGTGCCTCTGACTAGTCAGTCGCATGCTGGCTGTCTTCTAACCTTTCTCTCTCTCTCTCTTTCTCTCGCACGCACTCTCTGTCTTTTTTCCCCTTCTCTGTCCCTATCTACTGCGATGCTACTGCGCCGCACTCCTTCTCTTTCCTTTTAGCTCTCCGTCTGGTGGCTCGTGTGTCCAACCTACTGCGGGCTTGTAAACCCTCCTTCCTTAAAATTTGATTACGTGCAGGGCCATCCTTCTCCTCAGGCTCTGAACACCGTTACTACTAAGTACTCCCTACTTAGTAGTATAGGAGTATACTGAACCTGCATGCCTATCTCCCCTCCTCGTCATTGGCTATATCATTACAACTGATATCCCGGTCTCTTTGTCAACCTGGTTGGACGCGATTTGTCAGAGCAACGTTGTCTACTGCTTCTCTTGTCGCCATTGAACTTCACTCTGCCAACTACCTTTGTTTGCTACGGTGATCTCTTTTCTTGTTGTTGTCGCGTAGCCATTGGACCTTGTTCCTTTCATATCTCTTTGCTGCCTGCGACGGTCCTCGACCCAGTTTCATCTGGTGCCCGGCCGGTTTCTTCGAGCTTTTTGACTTGGCAAGGAGACGCAGATAAGAGAAAAAACAGTGAGGGAAAAAAAAAGTAAAAGAAAGAAGAAAAGGAAAAGAGAAAGGAGAAAGGAGGAAACTGAAATTCCGATTCGCAAAAAACAAGGAAATTGGCCCCAATCCCGAAAGGTTCACCTAGGGTCTTACTACTATCGAAACACTATTTTGACAAGCCCGGCATCCACGATTGCCCGTTTTATGATCGGCATTGGCGATCGACGTCGTTGACTAACCTCGGGTGCGTACTATTTCTCCCTCCCTCACCTGGGTTCCTGTCGACCGCAGGCAAGGACTGTTCGCAGGGTCGCTGCGAAGGGATCCCAATCCGAACCCGCCGTCGAGTATAGGGCTTCCGGTGCCTTGCGTCCTATCGCCCAGGAAATGCCCGTGATCCCCACGTTCTAATCGCTGTCTCCAGATTTCATCTATCCATTCTTCCGAGTCTACCCCAGACCATCTCTCTTCCTGGACTGGTGCAGTTTATCCTACCTCGTCTGCTCCGAACCCTTTCTGGGCGTTGGCAAGATCGGATGGAGATGGACTTCCAAAAAACGAAGGAGGCCCGGCGAGATACGCCGAGCAAGAAGGAAGAAAACTCCGAATGCCCCTTGGAAGCATATGGAGGCAGTGGCCATGCGAAGGACTCGCCCAAGAATGACTCTCTGGACCACCATCGCGATGCGAAGAGCCCCCCCGACTCCGCGAATATGCACCAGCGACGCCAGCCGGGTAAATATACCTACCGTGATGGTGTAGCCCCAACATTTCCGTCGCCTATCCAGATGGCAACACGTGTTCTGGCGCCGTCTGCACGAGCAATGCACATTCCCCCAGCCCTACCACTCAGCTTGGAACAACATCAACGGCTACTAGCTGCTAAAAGGTATCCGCCAGTGACCAAGAGTACGCTTAGTGAACTGGACCTGCCTTGTATCATGAGCAACATTAACCTCCGAATGGACGCCAACTTTGACCGTGATCTTCACTTTAAACCTGACCTGCAGGGAGAAAAAGGCGAACGGAAACGAAAGGAGGCCCACGACTACTGGGAGGCTATGGCTGATGAGATCGCTATATATGCATTCGGTGCCGCACAAGAGACGAACGGGACAGACAATGTTGGAATCTCAGATAATCTATCGCGGACCTTTGAACCGCGGCTACCCGCCATGTTCGAAACCTTGCAAGACGTCCTGAAAACGCTCGTCCCTGAGCGGGACCATCCGGCTGTGGTACAAAATCTCGAGGTAACACTCCTGATGCAACAAATACAGAAGGGCGTACTTGATATGGTGGGTGTGGCAAGCTGGCTGGCGGCCTTGCTCAAGACACACTGCGCTCCTATGCGCGATGAATGGGCAGATAAGATGGTCAAGCAGATACGGTCAGGGTCGGAGTCGCAAAACTCGCACCAAATCGTCGAAGGGCTCAAAACACTGTTCGCAATCTTGGAAGCGATGAAACTGGTAAGGATCGGGCATGCTGGACTTGGCGGCCACGCATATTAAATGGAATTGCTAATGTGTCTCTAGGATGTTGCCAATCACCAAATCCGTGCTTTCCGTGTATTGCTCATTGAAGACACCGTTCCGTTCCTACAGGATTATTTCCGAGGCAAGATCGAGAGGGACAATTTCTGTGTGGAAACATCGCGACAGTGGTATCTGGACCTCCGCGATCGAGAGTTGTGCCGCATGTCGAAACCTACTCAGATGGACGGGTTCTGGCCCATCTCTCTGTTGTTTGGTGGCATCACCGACTTTCTTCTGCAGTACCGGCGACCAGACAAGTTCCCTGAAACGTTTGTTTTCGACTCGGACCGGCTGCGGCAGCTGCGATCTTGTCTCCAAAAGCTGATCAACCTTGATATCTGCTGGTTCATCTTCGAGTCGTACATCAACGCACAGAAACGGTATCTTTCGGCGCCCGCGCAAACATACGCTACTTTCCGCACCCGCATCGGATCGCTGATGGAAGAGAACGAAGACTACCCTCGAGGGGATCCTCGGTGGCTGAAAAGCTTACGGAGCATCGCGCTGGAGATTGCACGATTTGCATGCGCCGCGTGCTTCCAAGACGGGTCGGTCTCGGACGATGTCATTGTGCAAATAGAAATGGCACTGGAATGCCACCTCTCGAGCCCATCCAACTTGTTCCAGTATTTCCAGAGCTCTCTTCGCGAGAAGCTACTAGCAGCGACGTTCATGACGGCGAAGAAGTACATGAGCATGTCACCCCTGGCGATCTGCGAATCGCAGCGCAACTATCCGCCCTCGTCGCTAGCACAACAGCACTATGACATCGAGCGAATCGCCATGCGCCTTGCACACATGGGCGTGCTACACTGGAACGTCTGGGCGCCGATTCTATACATGCGCGAGAGTGTGTCACCGATTGACGTGGCGAACAACACGAGAACGGTCACTGACGTGGCGCGCTCGTCCACTTTGTAACTCATTGCCTTATTTGCTTTTTGGTTTTTGAGAGTTCTCTTCTTCTGATGTACTCTTGATATGGGAATTTCTATGCGGAGTTTTGATCTTGGATTATTGATTGCAGTTCAGCGAGTTTCATGCATGGTTCTTTTGATTGGTTTGGCGTCCACATGGGGAAGGGCATATATACTACTTCATACTGTTTAATGGGCCTGGTGTTGGGTTTCGGGCATTCGAAGGAAAACGGAGGATAGAGATGTGCGATACTATGCTAAGAATGGTGGGATGCTTTTTGGCAACTTGACAATTTATGGTTACTCAAGATGTATTACTCTTAGATAAAATGTAGAGTTCGATGATATGCTGGTATTTTGTGCACTGTATAATCTGTTATGTAATCTATCATTCATAAACCACCTGCACATCAAACACTAGTTAAACTACGGAGTAGATCATAGATATAGATTTAACATCAACATCCACTCCGTTCCATTCCATTCCTTGATATCCATTGATCTATCCTCACAACCTTTAATTCACAACAAGCGCATAGTCATAATTATTCTCGGGTCGGCCGTACATTTCACTCTAATATATATATATACCACGCTGTCAAATATACAACCATCACCACCCCACGCCGAAACCACCAACAGAACAAGCAGCCAACCAAATTAATTGGGACTCCTACTAGCTTAGTACCAGAAGCCAGATCAGGCTCCAACCAAACAACCATCAAAAATCCGAAGAAGTTTGAAGAAGAGAACGATTTTGAAGAAAGATCAAAATGAAATACCCCTGGCTCCGCCCCCTCAAAGCAAAAGCGCTGCAACAAATAGCCCAAAAAACGGGAATCCAGAGCTCAGGCACCAAGGCGATATTGGTGGAGAGGTTAGAGGGGGAACTTGCCCCGTTGATCATCCCTCTTCGTACTCAAATTGATGCTGAAAATGAAGGTGCTCCGAAGATGCACACTAAGAAGAGGAGTGATAATGATGGAATAAGACTCCTAAGCATTGATATGGGGATTCGCAATTTGGCGTTCGCTGTGTTGCATGCTCCTTTATTATCCTCGCACTCTTCATCATTAACTGTCTCATCCGAGACAGGTACACCCAAAGACTCAACCAGAAAGGGAGATAATACCATAACCCTCACCGCATGGAAACGCCTCTCCATTCCTGATCTGTGCTATGCACAACATCACCAACACCAACACCAACGCCATGATCAGGAAGGAACTTCATCTCTCATCACCACCATCACACCCAAACCCAAATCCAAATCAAAAGAAACAAAAACAAAGGCAAAAGAAGACTTCTCCCCTAGTCTCTACGCCCGCCACGCATACACCCTCATCACGACCCTCCTGACCACATATAACCCCACCCATATTCTAATTGAAAGACAGCGCTTCCGCACGGGAGGAGGCTCCGCGGTCCAGGAGTGGACGATTCGCGTGGGTGTGTTGGAGGGGATGTTGTATGCTGTTTTGGAGACGGTTAATTCTTCTGGACTTTTTTCTTCTTCGGGTGGGAAGGTGCAGGTGTATCCTGTTGAGCCGGGGAGGGTGAGTCGGTTTTGGGGGGAGGGGGAGGAAGCTGGGGATGTTGGGGATGGGGAGGTGGTGAAGAAGACGAAGAAGAGGAAGAATGTGAGGGATGTGAAGAAGATGAAGATTGGGTTGGTGAGGGGGTGGTTAGCGTCGCCGGGTTCTGATTCTGCTACTGCTGTTGGGGACGGGGATGGGGAGGGGGGTAGGGGGGTAGTGATAGGTGATGATGAGGTGAGGAAGTTGGCGGATGCGTTTCTGGAGAAGTGTGAAGGGAAACGACGGATAAAGAAGGCAGATGGGGAAGATGGGGAGGATAGCATGGATATTGGCAAGTTGGATGATTTGGCGGATTGTCTGGTACAGGGGGTTACTTGGTTGGAGTGGCAGAGGATGAGGGAGAAGATTGTTCGGGATGGGGGGATTAGTTATGATTAATATCATACTCATCATGTTTAGCTTAGATGTGGAGGTATCTACTTCTACAAGGAGTAGGTAGCAATAGACGAATGTCATTCGCTCGACTAACAAAATCGCTTCGTAATCAAGGTCATCATCTTGAGAGAAATATCTACTGCAAACACACACAAAACAAAATGTACAGAGAGCCGATGTACCCGCTAAGACGCCTTCGCCACCTGCTGGGTCAACTCGCCTGATGTCGCATCGCCTGACATCCCGAGATTCATGTCCGAGAGGTTCACGAGAAGGTTTCGTGGAAGAAAGAGAAATTGAAAGAAAAAGAGCTTTGTTCGTTAAGCGGTGGAATCGACAGATCCCAGATGAAAAGAAGAAAAGCCAATTACCCATCCCTGGGGAGGAGGAAATTGGGGAAGAGAAGTAAAGTCTAGGTTGAAGATGGACGAAGACGGCCAATCCAAAGTCAAAAAAATTGAGTAAGTTTGTACCAGAAGCAAAACAGTAAATCCTCTCGTAGGTACAGTGCCAGCGTGTGCTTTTTTTACGCCACGATTGGGAATCTCAGTACAGGCGTGGCGTCAAGCTCGTGACCCGAAGCAGTCAAATTCAATTCAATCATGGCTTTAGTAGACGCGGCGGAAGTGAGAGGGGAAAGCAACCTTGCTGCTGGTCTGGAAGCCGGTGGGCCGGGCAGCGCCGCTGGGGAAAGGGAAGGTGCCGTTGCTGTGGCCGTAAGGGGCGCTGGGGGTGGGGACAACGGTGGGCTTGCTGTGGGTGGTGGCCTCGGCCTGGGTGGTGGTCTCAACCTCCTCACTGGTGGACACAGAGCTGACCTCGATCTTGGCAACGCTGTCGGGGGTGGAGATGGGAGTGGGAGTGGCGGTCTGCAATTCATCAGTAAGGGGTTCAACCCGACAGCTTGGTTTCAAAGTGGGTACATACCACAGTGACGGTGTCGTGGACAGTGACAGTGACCGGAGCACAGGTCTCGCCAGCGGCAGCAGAGCCCGCGGGGGCGGAGCTACCAGCGGCAGCGGAAGAAGTAGGGACCGCGTAGAGAGTGTAGGTCTCGTAGTCGGTGGAGGTCGAGTAGACGGTAGTGTCAGAGGTGACGGTGGTGTCCTGGGCAGTGGAGGAAGCACTGGCAGAGGGGGTCTATGATATATCCGTTAGTATACATCCTTCTTCATGCTTCCAGAACGGGCTTCCATAACATACCACGTAGATGGTCTCGACGTCAGTCACGGTGCGGTGGATAGTGGTGGTGACGACGCTCTGGGTGGAACCAGAACCCAGGGTGTAGGTGAGAGTGACATCCTTGGTGGAAGTCACAGTGTCGTACTCGGTCGAAACACCGTTGCTACCAGTAGCAGCAGCAGCCGGGGCGGAGACGGGGGCGCTGCTGGAGACACCAGTGCCGAGGGGAACGGGCACAGGAGCGACAGAGGAAGCACCAACAACAGCAGCGGAGCTGGAGCTGCTGGCATAGTGACCACCGATGATGGGGGAGCTAGCAGCGACTCCGGCGGGGGAGCTGGCGGGAGCGCTGGGGGCAACGGGAGCGCTGGAGTGCTCCGGAGTCGGGTAGACGGGGACGACGGAGGTCGACACAGTCTGGTTGTTGTAGCCACCAGGGTGGAAGTTCATCTGGCGCGCATGGAAGCCGTGGTTGTTGGCCTCACCGACGGCGGCGAAAGCACCCAGCAGGGCGATGGAAACCTTGGAAGTAAGCTGCATCGTGAAGGATTGATGGTGGAGGTTCGAAGAAGTCCGAGTAGATGGGAGAGATATTCCGTTCTTGGGTTATTTGGTAGAGACTGCGGGGGTAGTTTTCTCAACGAAAGTGAGATGCGAAATCTATTCGCAAGTAAATCAAAGCAAGGTTGAAAGAGTGACTGGACGCAAGAAGGAAGGTCGCAACGTTCTCGCAGAGAGAGGTTGAACAGGAGAGAGAATGTAGCAGTCTGACGAGAGACTTTTTGGAGGCCCGGGAAGAAAGTGAAGGAGTTTAAAGGAAAAAAAGACCCGGGGGGAAAAGAAAGAAAGTCAGAAAAAGGGAAACCTAAAGGAGAACGCCGTAATATCGAAATTTGATTAAATCCATTCAATTCGGGATCCCTGCAGCCCGTCGATACGCGATATTACCAGGCACCGTATTTTCTCCAACGTCGTATGGAACAGATGCGAGATGCCCGTTGGTGGGCGAGTCTTGGAAGATTCGCCCATACGGCGCTAATGTCTCATCTTGGCCGAACGAGGTGGTGTCGGGCGTGCAGCTGTGCCCAGTTGTTGATAACCCTGCAGCCAATCAACACGCACTGCCCTCCTCCTGATATTGATCTTAATTTTAATTTCCTCAGTCCCGAGTGGGTCTCCGGCGCAGGAACCACACGCGGATTAGCTGGACTGGAGATGAAGCCCCGTTTCATCCCCTCACCGCCTCTTCTCATTGGTGCTTGGCTGCCAGCTTAATCTCATTGTGCCTGTCCAAACGGGCCAACCGCACGGCTTCCGTCTTGTTCGACTTTTTTCTTTACTCCCCCTCGTTTTGCCTAATATGGATAGTACTAGTCCTTCGCTGTGCTGTCGCTGCCAGACCAACAGCCAGCGTGCATCAGGATCGCACAGGTTGTCTGAGAAGGATGTGTCGGTAAGCTGTTACCGCCCCCTTCAGGGACCATTTCAGGGCCCTTTTGTTTCTGGTTCAGAAATAAAAGAAACAACAACAACAACAACGACAATAACAACAACGTCGATCGTGTGGGTTGTCAACATTGCCCGGATCTGGTAATTCCCGTCGGTCCTCAAACGAAGCATCCATGGAACAACCGCCGACAATCGTATGTTCAACCGCCACGCTTGACTCAACCTCATTAATGGGCCGGCGCGGAATTGTTATTACCGTAATTTACTGGTGGACACGCTTTAATCAACAATCCGCTGTGGATTTGTTTACTATCACCTTCACTAGTTGACCGTGCGGAGATGACATCCTCCATTCACGCAACTGGGCAACGTATACACTCTACACAGCATTCTGGAGACATGGAGAACAAAAGTAAGAAAAAGGGGCATGATGAGTCGAGAAGGATCCAAGCTCTATCCTCATTCCATCATACAGTTAGCGAGCTCATTGCCAACACCCCCAAGCTTCTTACAGTGGTTTAGTCAACGATGCTTCATCAAAGGGGCTAAAATGATACAGCCTAGTGGCTTTGACTCCGAGCTAAGACTTCTCGTGCTGATGGCGTGAGACGCTTTGTAACCGAAGGGACTCATGTCTGAGCCGAGTCCTTTCTCAACACGAACTATGGAGAAGAGGGAGAGGAAGAAGTCCCCAAGGAGGCTCAGTATATCGTCAATCCCGATATCAATTCCGTCGGTGGGCGCGCCAGCATCGTTTGACAGGGTTGATCAAGAAAATCTGCGCGGCGACGGTCTTGGGCCTACGAGGCGTGGGTGGTAGGTGCAGACCAAGTGGAGCCAGCATGGGGGGTCTAGACACCGGCGATTTTCTCCCAGAACAAAGACTGATCATATAGGTTGATTACTGGCAGTGATCCAAGCACAAAGAAGGCCGGGATATAAATTATATTGTGTGGTGCGGGATATTGGCACTGGTGGTGATAACAGATGAAAGCAAAGCTCTGAGGTTGTTCTTGGTCCTTGACCCTGACCGGAGCTGGGGAAACCACGGCCGCCAGCGTTTCAAGCTGATGAGGGTCAAAGTATATGGTTGCCTGAACCGTGAACACGCTTTCACTGTGCGCCATCGACTAGGAGATGATCGTCTTCGGTTCTTATCGGCTAGCCCTCAAAGCTCGGAGAGCTCCAGTCCTGGCCAGTCACACCATTTCAGTAGTTAACTCCGTATGAGCTCCCACTCATTCGTAAGCTAGACTCTATTTCTTCTGTTGATACTTGGAATGTCACAATCACATCCTGGGCATAAGTAGGGAGTATCTATCTACCCCTGATGAGTACTTGGCCAAGTCACTGGAGACTCCACTGAGCGCGGCCGGCAATAAACCATTAACCAACACTCCGGAATAAGCGGCATTTAGCGAGAACACAAGGAACACACCACCATTGACCCTAATCTAGACATCCAGACTCCAGAACATTCCGGCTTACCGGGTCCGTCTAGACTACTACATCCAGCCTACGGAGCACCGAGTCCCTGATTGTGATCATCGCGGCTTTAATCTAAGTGTTACGATCCCATCGAGGATAGCTCACAGACCGCCATCCACCACTTAGTATGGGCAATGAGATAAAGCCTTAATATCGGCTCGTGTTGCTCTGCCGTGTGGATTTAGGGTCTCGAAGCGTCGCCAATAAGCCGTACATGCATACCTAGATACCATCTATCAAGTATCAACCAAGTATCTGTCTAATGTCCACTTACTGTGTATTTGGCGGTATACCCAGCAAAGTCCGGGTCCTGCAGCCACCCGCACCAAAGGGTCCTCGTCCAACAACGTCCATGGATGCTTCCCGTCCACAACCCCACCTCTTCTGTCGGCCTCTGACGTGACCAGCCTTGGGCATCATTGACATTATCATCATCATCATCATCATCATCATCATCATCATCATCATCATCATCATCATCATCATCATCGTTCTTGATGTTACCATACATACACACATACTCTACTCTATGAGTTGTCACACTGACCACGCCAGATTGACTCATCTAATTCCAGCATGACGAGCCCCGCCTTTCATGCCCTACGCGAGAAGTACGCTGTGGGCCTCAGACTCTTCATTGCATCAACCCGCAGTCTGGAGGTTCTGGCCTCTGTCCCCTCCGAGCGCCATGATCCCACCTCATCCACTGACGTTCTGTACGTCCTCGATTCGTCCTTCAACCCGCCAACCCTTGCCCACAGCCGAATTGCGACCTCCGCTCTTCTAGAAAATCCCCACAAGCCCTCCCGTCTCTTATTGCTCCTTGCGACACAGAATGCCGACAAGCCCTCCAAGCCGGCGGCGTTCGAGACCCGTCTGGCCATGATGGAGCTCTTCGCTCGAGACCTTCTCTCGTCATTAGAAACAAACGGGACTATTCCCAAGGCCCAAAATCTTCCCGTGATCGACATTGGAGTCACCAAGAAACCATACTTTGTGGACAAAGCCGCGGAGATTGAACGCGCGGGTATATACTCCTCGTCACTGGAGCAGGTACATCTGACGGGGTACGATACGTTGATCCGCATTTTCAACCCGAAATACTACCCACCAGAGCATACACTCCAGCCGTTGGGACCGTTTCTTTCCCAGCATCGGCTGCGAGTGACCATGCGCCCGGATAGTGACTGGGGCAGTAGAGAGGAGCAGGAAGCGTTTGTGGCCGACTTGGCGCAGGGTGCCATGGAGAGGGTGGGCGGGAAACGAGAATGGGCTGATCGCATCAAGCTTGTCGAGGGTAAGAAGCCTGGTGCGCCCTCCGTGAGCTCGACAAGAGCGCGAGAAGCTGCTGTAGCCAATCCTCAGGACCTGGAGTGGCTGGTTCCTCCCAGTGTCCGGGATGTCATCTTGGCAGAAAGGCCATATACGGAGTGATTACAGTACAAAAGTACTTCAAGAGCTATCGTTGACGGAACTACGTTGCATATTGTGCGATGCGCAGAGCAGCAAAGGCCTACTAGATATATATAACATACACATAGATCACTCAT
This sequence comes from Aspergillus costaricaensis CBS 115574, assembly GCF_003184835.1. Classification (NCBI taxonomy): domain Eukaryota; kingdom Fungi; phylum Ascomycota; class Eurotiomycetes; order Eurotiales; family Aspergillaceae; genus Aspergillus; species Aspergillus costaricensis. Next base: position 216,744 of record NW_020291824.1, read on the forward strand.
ATAGAAGGAAACACTCATAAATGAATTAAGTCATGACTAACGTCATCATCACTTGATTGAATTGAGCAATCGAAAGAAAACCAAAACACCTTTTCCGAAGCGACGCCTGTTTCCCCATTCAACTTATATCATACATGACCCCGCAAACAAACAGCACTATCCCGCACCATCACATAAGATGTCTTACCGAATCAAACCAAAACTTTTATATATCCCCCGTCTATTCCTCTTCCTCCTCCCGCTTGCCCAGGGTGTATGCCAACCCACCGCTAACCATATTAACCAAGCACAGACCCATTGTCGCACCGCGGACAATTCCCCTCGCGCCCCATTTCTTCATGAACGGCTGCTTCCGACGACCCGCGAGCAACAGGTACAGCCCGGACCACGCCGCGCTGATACCAGCTGTATCGGTTTTGAAGCCTTGGATGTTGGCGTAGCTGGTGAATATAAGGACGGGAGGGAAAAGCATGGGAAGGGCCTGGAATGGTCGCATGTATTGTGCGGTGATGAGAGTGGCGAGCAGGGTGGGTGGAAATGAGTTCTCTGTGCGTCGATGGATGAGTGATTAGTGACATTGTTGGAGATGGGATGTTGATTTAGAATTAGATTGAGGTATATGCTTACCTCCCCATGCTCTGGCTTTCTGCACGAGAGACTTTTCGGTCTCTTCTATCGGGGATTTTGAACCGGACATGGTTGCGATGGGTGGAATTCTATGAGATTCCTGCCGTCAATGAAGATGGTATTGGCGAGCGACTTGAAGATGAATGGATTGAAGCAATTTAGGAAAGTAGAATAAAATGGATATACAATTGCAGAAATTGTAACTAACCTTGTATGTATGCTGGGCAGTCAAACAAGACAATCCGAAGTAGCTAGTGACGCGGGAAAGGTGACTGGCAGCTCCGACGTACCTTTCCAAAGCGACTGAGTGACTGACTAAACCTCGAACCAACGGCTCACTCTCACTCACTCGGCTTAGCGTCAACATCTGATCCTCCAGAAACTCACCACGTTTTATCAAATTCACCCCATACTATCTATTATTCCCCAGATCGAGGGTTGGCCCGCAACAGCCCAGAACCAACCAATCCTACAAACACTTGGTCTCCTTTTCCCGGTCGCTGATATCACTCGACTCGATCGCGAAACCAAGGGCCCTCCCCTCTCTAATCAGCGATTCTCTTTGCATCCGTCGGCTGGTTCATCGCTGATCCACCCTTCCATCTTCCGACGAGCCTGTTTAGGCTTTCAACCCCTCGCAACCCGGGATCTAAATCCGAAGAGTGGGATATTCTACAGCCGGCTGGCTACGCGCAGAGGAGACTCGTTTCATCGATAATAGGGAAATAAAAGCTCTGCCGCCATGCCGTCCGCCACCGCGTCCGGGGTAGACAATGGAGGCTCTGCCAAATCCCGCGAGCACAACCAGGGGAACCAGGATCGGAAATACACACCAGAGCAGAAGGCGGCAGTCCTGAGGATACGGAAATGCTCGGCGACGGCGTACTACGAGATCCTGTCGTTGGAGAAGAGCGCCTCCGACGGCGAGATCAAGAAGGCGTATCGCAAACTGAGTCTGATGACACACCCTGATAAGAACGGGTATGAGGGAGCGGATGAGGCGTTCAAGTGTGAGTAGTGATCGGGACCTCGGATGCTTGTGTGGGGAATCACAATCACCTTGCTAATGGTTATTCTGGTTTGCAGTGGTTTCGCGCGCCTTTCAGGTCTTGTCGGACCCCGAGAAGAAAGCCAAGTATGATAGGTTTGGAGGCGATCCGGACAGCAGGTTCACCCCGAGTGCTGGTCCCTCGGGCGCTTCGCCTTTCAGCGGTTTTGGTGGTGGTGGATTCCCCCGGTCTGCGGGTGCTGGGGGTCCGATGTTCGAAGAGGAGATCTCGCCGGAAGAGCTGTTCCAGCGGTTCTTTAGCGGTGGGTTTGGCAATATGGGTGGTGGTTTCAGCCCTTTTGGTATGGTTGCTTCTTATTGATTTGAGGAGCATAGCTAATCAGTGTGTATAGGTGGACCTCAGTTTGTTTTCAACATGGGCGGCGGTCCTGGTATCCGGGTTCATCAGTTTGGAGGCGGTCGCCCCCGGAGAAGACCCCGTGAGGCCAATGCTCGTACCGAACCTACGCCCTCTTTGTGGGCTACCTTCCAGCAGCTTCTCCCTCTCATTCTCCTCTTCGTGCTTCCGTGGATCTCGTCCAAATTCTCTGGGCCGTCAACTCCTGCAGGTCCTTCGTACCGTTTTGACGCTGCCGTGCCTCCCCACACGATGCATCGCACGACACCTAAGTTGAATGTGGACTATTATGTGAACCCCGGGGATGTGGAAGACTACAGCTCGCGGAAATTCCGGCAACTGGACCAACGGGTGGAAGTGGACTACGTTACGAAACTACGGTACGAATGCGAAGCCGAACAACACAGGCGTGATCGCATGCTCCAGGATGCCCAGGGCTGGTTCTTCCCAGACGTAGACAAGATCAAAGAAGCGAGAGCGATGGAGCTCAAGAGTTGTCGGCGGCTAGACTCCCTGAAGGGGAGGTACTGAAAGAGAGCGCGGACTTGTCTCTATCTCTATGGCATGCGGGGTGCCAATTTTGCATCCTCCTATTGTTTCTTTTATACCTTAATGGCCTGTTACATTTTGTTCTTGATGACCCCCCCGCCGCTTTTGTTCTCGCATTAGATGTCCATACGTGTGCAAGGATTTTGATGGCGTTTCACGGAGTGATGACCTGAGCTTGGAAGTAGCTTCGTCTAGTAGTAGCCTTGAGAAGCAAAGCAAATGTATATGTTGTTAAAGAAGGGAATAATAGATGGAAGTTGAGCAGCAGCGATCGGCAAGATAAGTAGTAAAGTAGATAACTAGTAAGTAGTCGGTTATCTCCCAGTGTTGGAGAAATAACCGTGAAAAGTGGAGAAAAGAACACACGATGCAAAAGAAAGGGCCCTGAGCGGGCGAACCAACGCCAACCAGCTTAGTTAATACTTCATGCGGGCGAACCTCAGCGACCATGAGAGAAGCAGTCCAGGAACAGAGTCAGCGCCAGTGACTGACCTCTTTTCTCCTCACTGTTTCGCTCTGGGGGTCACTTATCGGGCTCATTCATTCCGGGCACCCACTACACTCTTTTTCTCCCCGCTTCTAATCCAGCCTGGATTGCCCTTAATTAACTCTTTCCCCCCGTTCTCTCCATCTCTCCTCCGTCTGAGTTTTCGGTTCCAGCCATCAACTCGCTCCGTTGTCGAGCCCCGCTGATACTACGGAAGCCCTTCTGCTTCGGGCTCGCCCCATAAGCATCATCCACGATGTCAGAGAGCCAGTCTGAAGCGGATAAGGTGAGTTGTTGCTATCTCTCTCCCGGTCCCGGCCCGTGTTCTTTCGAATCCTGCCATCCAGGCATTTGCCCGTTCTGACTTGCCCTCATAATCAGATCCGCAGCAAGCGCTTGGCCAAGTTGGGCAACCCAACGCCATCGGCGCAGAATGAAGGCGCCGCAGATTCAGCATCAAGCAGGCCTGCCTCCCCTGCCCCGTCTACACCAACCTCACGATACCCGGACAGGATCCAGACACAATCCTCGTCGAGACCGGGCAGCGCGCCCGGTTCATCAGCCCCCTCACCACAACTCCAGCCCCAACAGTCCGAATGGAAGCGGATCAAGATCACACCTGCAGCCTCTGCCAGTTCGGTCCCGGACCGCTCACAGACCGTAACGCCGGTGTCCGGCACACCACCACCCCCTAAAGCGGAAGAGAGTATCGAGGCATTTCAGGATCGGACGTTGAGCGCCGTCTTCAAGCTGTCGCTCAATGAGGCTCGGCAGAAGGATATTCACGGACAACGATTGACGTATTTGCCGGGTCTGAAGAGTGAGCTTGAGGATCAAGGCCGGGAGGTTCGCGTGGATGTGACGGTCCTGGACCAGGCCCTTCTGGAAGCGGCCTCCAATGCTCCGCGTCAGAAGCCCTTGGATTATCTACTACCGTGCTGGAGGCGGATTTCTAGGTTGCACAAGGGCTTCCGCCGCAATCGCGATGATGATCCGAAATTCAGTGCTATCTGCGAGGCGCGCCGCATATGTCTGAGTTATTGTATATTTGCCATTACGATGCCGGAGATGTTTGGGTGCGTTGTTGCGGTGAAGTGATACCTCTTGGATCCAGGATTCGGCTGACTCGTCATTAAACAGGCTCGAGCCAGCGGAGAAGTCACCGTTAAAGCCGTATCTCCTCTTGGATCCCGAGGACGACAAGGGCGTGGACTTTGAGTTCATTGGCGAGGCTGTCAAGAGGTTCGACGAGGATGAGAGCCTCAAGCCGGCTTTCATCACGGCCGTGGAGGAGATGAGCCAGGAGCTTGCTGCTATGACCATCAATGATGACTACAAGCCATATATGACAGTACGTGAAGGCCACTCTCTTTTTTCTCATGGAGCGCTCGTCAACCTGATTTGTAGGCTCTTCGAAACCTCGTCCGCCATGCAGTCATTGCAGCTGCCATTACCGAGTCGGATATGTTTAACGCATCCCGGGATCCGGCTCTGTTTGAGAAGAGCACTCTCTTGGGGCCATGGTTTCGCTTGTCGCCGCTGCAGAGCAGTGTGACCATGACTTACTTCTCCAGCCCTAAGACGAGAGATCAGTCCTACATTCTGAACGCGCAGCGGTCGATCCGCATGATGCAGCACATGATCAGCTCCGATCTCCTCGATGTCATGAACCATATGATTCGGGCGTCGAAAGATGCCAGGGACAGGGTTCTAGACTGGTTCGCGGCCTCCCTGAACATCAACCACAAGCGACGTGCAATGCAGGTGGACCCCAACACGGTGTCATCCGACGGGTTCATGTTCAACCTGACTACCTGCTTGGACCAACTCTGCGAGCCGTTCATGGATGCAAGCTTCACCAAGGTAAGCACGTTGCGTCAGGTCGGCGCTAGGAGTGCTTGCAGCTAACAGATATGCTCTAGATCGACCGAGTCGATGCCAATTATCTGCATCGTAATCCCCGGGTTGATATGAGGGATGAAACCAAGATCAATGCCGATCAGCATGCGTCGGATGCCTTTTACTCCAAAAAGGCAGAAGGCACTTCCAACTTTATCACTGAGATCTTCTTCCTCACCGTCGCTGCGCATCACTATGGCAGTGAGTCCTTAACCTCCAAGCTGGAGCAGCTTGAGAAGGACCTCCGACACATGGAGTCCACCATCAATAAGTTTGAGCTGGAACGGCACCGGTGGGTCAACAACCCGATGCAGCTTCGGGTCTTCGAGGAGGCTCTGAAGAAGTACAAGGATAAGCTGGACCTCGGCCTAGCCTTGAAGTATAGTCTACAGGGTGTCTTGTTTGACGACCAGTGGCAAGCCCGGTCGATGCTGTTCATGCGGTACGTGATCGTGTGGCTGCTGAGAGTTGTCTCGGGCACGAACTTTCCCAAGGAGGAGATCAAGCTCCCTCTTCCGGTGCAGCAGCCGGAGGTTTTCAAATGCCTTCCAGAGTATTTCCTGGACGACATCGTCAGCAACTTCAAGTTCATCATGTGGTGCATGCCACAGATCATCACTGCCACGCAAGGAGACGAGCTGGTCATGCTGTGCATCACCTTCTTGGAGAGCTCGGGCTATATCAAGAACCCGTACCTGAAGGCAGGACTTGTGTCTATTCTGTTCCGAGGCACGTGGCCACGCCCTGGTGGCGCTCGCGGAGTCCTGGTGGATCTGCTCAACTCGATGCCGTTTGCCAATGAATACCTCCTCCACTCGATGATGAAGTTCTACATTGAAGCAGAGCACACGGGCACGCATACGCAATTCTTTGACAAGTTCAACATTCGATTCGAAATTTTCCAGATCATCAAGTGCATCTGGCCGAATACGCTCTACCGCAACAAGCTGTACAACCAGTCCAAGCAGAACCTGGACTTTTTCGTCCGCTTTGTCAACCTGTTGCTGAACGATGTGACGTTCGTTCTGGACGAGTCCTTCGGAGCATTCATCACCATTCACAAGACGCAGACGGAGCTGCGCCTCAACGGTGCCTCAATGGACCCGACGGTGCGTCAGCAGAAAGAGGAGCACCTCGCCTCAGCACAGCGCAACGCCAAGTCGTATATGCAGCTGACCAACGAGACGGTGGCTATGCTCAAGCTGTTTACCGATGCCCTGGCGGATTCCTTTACAATGCCTGAGATCGTGCAGCGATTGGCAGACATGCTGGACTACAACTTGGATGCGATGGTGGGACCCAAGAGTGCCAGTCTACGGGTGGACAATCTGCAGGAGTACGGTTTCAACCCGAGGGCGCTGCTGAGCGAGATTGTAGATGTGTATTTGAACCTGATGGGCAAGGAGAACTTTATCATCGCGGTGGCACGCGATGGACGGTCATACAAGCCGGCGAACTTTGAGAAGGCCGCAGACATCCTACGGAAATGGTCGCTCAAGTCGCCAGAGGAGTTCAAGCGGTGGGAGCAATTACAAAAGAAGGTGAAGGCGGCCAAGGAGGCCGATGACCAGGCTGAGGAGGATCTGGGCGAGGTGCCGGATGATTTCTTAGGTATGTGATATCATTCAGCACTGGAGGAAGAAGTTACTAACATGAATCAGATCCCCTGATGTATACATTGATGGAAGACCCGGTCATTCTACCAGGATCCCGGGTGTCTATTGACCGAGCAACGATCCGGTCGCATCTGCTCAGCGATCCTCATGATCCGTTCAACCGGGCACCGCTAAAGATGGAAGACGTAATACCCGGTAGGTCTTATAGTGTGGATTGGTGGTGAAAGGATGAGTACTAACTGTTGCATAGATACCGAACTTAAGGCCAAGATTGAGTCATTCAAGTCCGAGAGACTGGCTGAGCGGAGGCGCGTGTTGGAGCCGATGGATACGACGAACTGATGGAATGCAAAAGTGAGCGACGAGAGTGGTTCTGTCTGATTTTGGATCCGCATGTTATAGTTGGGATGGTCTTCTTTCGGCGAGTTTGGGTTAGACTTGCATAGGGAGGTAATGCCAGGATGCAATGACGATATCATTATCTCGTAGTAACTTTATGAGCAGTAACCTTAACTTGTGAATACTTAACTTCATGCCTTGGATCCTTGTAGATGCTGACTCATCCGCCAACTCTTGATCTTCATCGTCACCTCGTCCATTGATGTAACATTACCCAATTCCTCCATTTCTATCCTCTTCCCACTACTTCACCTGCCATTGGCATAACCCACAAAAGCAACACCAACAATACCAACAACAACAATGGGCTCCGCCCTCTCCATCCTCAACCACCTTCCCCCCTGGGAGCACCTCATCCACCCAACCCCAGAAATCTACACTCATTTCCTCAACATCTTCCAATACTTCCCACTCGTACGTCCACACCCACACCTATACATCACCAACCCCCAAACCCCCATCACCCTCATCCAAATACTAACCACAAAAAAACAAAAAATCCAGGTATCCCTCCTCCAATGGCTAACCTCCTACCACCCAGCGGGCAAAACCTCTCTGAAATTCTCCCCCCTAAACCTCCCCGGCCGCTGGGCCTGGTGCATCATGGAAATAGTATCCCCCATGACCCTCCTCTACCTACTCTACAGTTTACCCAAACACTACCCAGACTTAACCCTCTCCCCATCACTGTCTACACTCCCCACGGGTAACAAATTCCTCGCTTTCCTCTTCACCCTGCACTACACCAACCGCGCCATCATCTCCCCGTTCTTCGCGGCGCCCAGCATCTCCCCTATTCATGTGATTATTGCCTCCTCTGCGGTGGCGTTTAATTGGTTCAATGCCGTTTGTTTGGGTGGTTGGTTGGCTGGGTATATTGTTCCTTATTCTACCTCTACCTCTTCTTATTCTTCTTCTTATGCTTCTGGTGGAAGTATAGGAAGAGCCTGGCTCGCTCCACTAGGCCTCACCCTCTTCCTGGGAGGAATGGCAGGGAATATCTCTGCGGAGCGGACGTTGTTCAGGCTACGGAGGGAAGAGGCGCATCGGAAGAAGCCATCTCCTTCCCCTCCTTCTACCTCCTCATCATCTACCAAAAGTGCTACCAAGGCCGGAGGCAAGGAAAAAGGAGGAAGAAATATCTACTCCAAAATATACACCATCCCGCCCCCCACCGGCCTCTTCACATCCATTCTCTATCCGCATTACGTAGCGGAGTGGATTGAGTGGCTTGGGTTTGCGATCTTAGCTGCTGGGATTGTCACCACCGCACCTTCGGTTAAAGTTGGTGGTAGTGGTGCTGGTGCTGCTGGGGATGGTTCCTTCCAGCTGGCGCCGTGGCTCGTCCCTGTTGCGAAATTAGCTGACTGGATGGGCGTGCCGATGCCGTTGCCTGCGGTGGTGTTTCTGGTTAATGCGGTGTCGAATATGTTGCCGCATGCGAGATGGGGGAGGAAGTGGTATGTTGAGAAGTTTGGGGAGGGGATGGTTAAGGGACGGGGAGCGGTGGTGCCCTTTTTTAGCTGGTTGTGATTATTACTTATTATTTCGTTTGTTTATGGGAGAAGAATGGGGGTTGAGTGATTTGGTATGGATTGGGTTGTAAGTAATTGTGCCGGTGGAAGTAATGGGTTGTGTATAGTTAGTGATGGGTGTATGTATGATAGGTTGGGGTTGTGTATAATATCGTATCTCCTAAATGAGTAATATCTACAGAAATCCGTCTTTTACATAGATCATAAGCAAGTTCATGCTGGAGCTACAATCATCTACATCAGCTACTCTACGGTTAGAACAATCATGGATAAAGAAATGTCAAGCTCAAATGTGACCATTCGAGCATTTGTCATATTCATTAAGGGCAGTAAAGTAGCGACCCTTTTTTGTGATATACACAATCATTGTTGAAATATTATTGATCTCGGCGTTGCAGACGTCACCGACGTTCCCGCATTCCGCCCCCAGAACTCGCAAAATGCAAGAGAAAACTTGGCGTCGATGTTTATGCGAACGCCGATGTTGAAATCGTTATCATATGTTGAAAACTCCGGTGACCCCATCTAATGAAACCCTAACCCATATGTTGAACTTTTGGTATCATCATCGTAAACTCATCAAAAAAGACTTTGGAAAGGGATCTGCTAGAGTCCGCTTCCCCGAGACGACAGGTTGAGAATGTCGCCCCCAATCATGGGTTATTAAAAAAATGTAATGATTAAAGAAGAATTTAGTTTCCGTGCTTCTGACGGAAGAACTTGGCAGCGTTGACCATGTTGGTCAGGGCAGCCTTGGTCTCGGGCCACTGACGGGTCTTCAGACCACAGTCGGGGTTGATCCAAAGCTGCTCAGGGCGGAGGTACTGAAGCATCTCCTCGACACGGTCCTTGATCTCCTGCTCGCTGGGAACACGGGGAGAGTGGATGTCGTAGACACCAGGTCCAATGTGACGGGGGTAGGCCTCGTCGATGAAGACCTTGAGCAGCTTGGCATCCGACTTGCTGTTCTCAATGCTCAGAACATCGGCATCCAGCGCAGCGATGGCGTGGAAGAAGTCCTGGAACTCAGAGTAACAGAAGTGAGAGTGGATCTGAGTACCGTCGGTGACACCAGAGGTGGCCAGGCGGAAGGCACGGACGGCCCACTTGAGGTACTCCTCACGCTCCTTGCCAGCACGGAGGGGGAGACCCTCACGAAGAGCGGGCTCGTCGACCTGGATGACCTTGACGCCGGCAGTCTCGAGGTCAACAACCTCGTCACGCAGAGCGAGAGCGAGCTGCTGAGCCTGGACGGACTGGTGGACATCGTCACGAGGGAAAGACCAGCGCAAGCAAGTGATGGGGCCGGTAAGCATACCCTTCATGGGCTTCTTGGAGATCGAGACAGCGTACTTGGACTCCTTGACGGTCATGGGAGCGGGACGAGAGATGTCACCGACAATGATCGGGGGACGCACGCAACGGGAGCCGTAAGACTGAACCCAGGCGTGGGTGGTGAAAACGTAACCAGTGAGACGCTCACCGAAGTACTGGACCATGTCGTTACGCTCGGGCTCACCGTGGACGAGAACGTCCAGGTCGAGCTCCTCCTGGATCTTGACGACCTCCTCGATCTCCTTCTCGATGAACTTCTCGTACTCCTGGGCAGTGATCTCACCCTTGGTGAACTTGTTGCGCTGGATACGGATCTCCTTGGTCTGGGGGAAGGATCCGATGGTGGTGGTAGGGAAGAGAGGGAGGTTGATGGACTTGCTCTGCTCGGCAATACGAGCGGAGAAAGGAGACTGGCGGTTGTGCTGCTCCTCAGTGACGGCAGCCTGGCGCTCCTTGACCTTGGGGTCGTTGGTGCGCTTGGAGGAAGCACGAGCCTGGACAGACTTGGCGTTAACCTCGAGCTGCTCACGGACAGCAGCGGGGCCCTCGGTGACGGCCTTGGCGATCACGACAACTTCGTCAAGCTTCTGCACAGCAAAGCTGAACCAGTCGCGGACCTCAGGGTCCAGGGTCTTCTCGCTCTCGAGAGTGTGGGGAACGTGGAGGAGGGAGCTGGAGGTGGCAACAACAACGCGCTCCTTGCCGAGCTTCTGGATGGCCAGCTCGACCTTCTCGATGGCAGCCTTGAAGTTGGTCTTCCAGATGTTACGACCGTCAACAACACCAGCAGACAGAATCTGCTTAGGGCCAAGGGCAGCAACAACAGCGTCGAGCTGCTCAGGGTTGCGGACGAGGTCAATGTGGATACCGTGGAGGCTCTGGAGGGCAGGGAAGACATCAAGGTTGTGAACAATGTCACCGAAGTAGGTGGCAAGGACCAGACGGGGAGCCTGGGCACCAAGGGCACCGAGCTTCTCGTAGGCGGGCTTGAAAGCAGCCTTGGACTTGGAGGGGAGGTCGAAGACGAGGACGGGCTCATCGATCTGAACCTCCTCAGCACCAGCCTCCTTGAGCTTCTGGAGCAGCTCAACGTAGACGGGGAGGAGCTCCTCAATCTTGGTGATGGGGTCAACGGACTGACCACGGTCAGCCTTGGCGAGGGTCAGGAAAGAGACGGGACCCAGGATGACGGGGCGAGTGACAACGCCAGCCTCCTTGGCCTCAAGGAACTGAACGACAGGCTTGGGCTGCTCAGCCAGCTTGAAGGTCTGGTTGTCCTGGAGGGTAGGCTTGACGTAGTGGTAGTTGGAGTCAAACCACTTGACCATCTCCAGACTGGGGACATCAATGGCAGCCTGACCATCCTTGGCGGGCTTCTGAAGACCACGACCCATGGCGAAGTACTCGTCAAGGGGGTGGAGGTTGTACTTGCTGTAGCGCTCGGGGATGACCTATTGAAGGAGAACGTTAGCGAATGAGGTAATTAGAAAGCATCAGAGCGAGGATACATACACCGAAGAGCTGGATGTGGTCGAGGACCTGGTCGTAGAAAGCAAAGTCGTTGCTGGGGATCACATCAACACCAGCATCCTTCTGGAGCTTCCAGTGCTCCAGACGGAGTCTCTTTCCCTCAGCCAAGAGCTCATCACGAGAGATCTTGTCACCCCAGTAAGCCTCAGTGGCCTTCTTGAGGTCACGGAGCTTTCCCATACGAGGGAAACCCAAGACGGAGCTAAAGCAGATGCCATTAGCATTGAAATTTTCTGATGCAAGCAGATGGTGAAAACTTACGATTGAACCATCTTGAAAGATATGTGTGTAGAAGTGAGGGAGAAAAAGGTAGAGTTTTATGGAGGGAAAATAGATGAAGAATTGGATGAAAAAGAAGACAGAGAAGACAGTCAAGGACTATACAATAGTCTCTTGCTGAGAAAAGGATGAAGAGAGAAACAGGGGGGAGGGATGGAGAAAGAAAGAAGAAAGAGAGGGAAGAAGAGGATGGAGGGGAGTTGTTATAAGCAGACGGAGGAGGGGAGGGAGTGGGGCGAGGGGTTTGGGTTGATACCAAAAATACCATGGATACCGCACCAGTACCTGGAAACCTGACCGTGTTCCAGACTCCAGATCAGGCATACTTACATGTGCCTGTTCGGTAAGGTAAGATAGTCCCGCTTCTCAAGTGGTATGTATACAGTAAGGAATGGAAGGGAAGGTTTTCGCCATTCTGTGAGTATCTGCACTCATTCTCTTCGTTGTCGCTCTCCTCTCCAATGCCTCCCCTCCCTCCTCCCCCAGCTATCTACACTTGAGCCCCTTTCCCACATTACCACTAAGTTCCTGACCCTCCGGACCCAAACAAGTCCAATGTCCTCCGGTTTTTGAGGTATGTGTCATCCTTGAAAATTTTAGTAACCCGTCCGTTGGGAGGGGCCAGAACTAAACCCATCCCGAACATAGTGCTAAATGGCGTGATTAAGTATTGGATAAACGGGCCAGTCAGCGCCGTGGAAAAGTCCGGAGTATCCCTCGGACCACCTCTGCCTGCCTTCCGGGATCGGCCCCCATTAAGGTTCTGGCTGGTGGGTTGCCAGGCTGATACGAGCTGGTTAGCCACGCCCATTACCTACGCAGTTCCAACTCTTCTTCTGCTGCCCATACAGTCGAGACTGGCTTCTGTCCGCGATGGAGCCGATTCGGACCTGCAAAATGGATCTGCGCTGAGACCCATTGGCCGCATCGGCTGACTCCCAGCGTGCTGCACGAGGTGGCCACTGGGCCTATCAGAGTGGGCAATTACCCAAATCTGAGGTGAGATCTGCCATTCGGCGCTAGAGCTTGCTACAGTCCATGGGTTCGAGATACGCAGTACGCAGTAGAAACTAACTAGCTGATGACTGTCGTTAGATTAATTCATATTCGTTATGGAAAGAGCCAGAATCACTCTTCCTCCCCCGATACTCGGGATCGGTCCCAATTCACCGAGTACTACGACAGTATTCTATTAGTGACTCATTCGAAAAATAACCCGGAGTTTTTGTCGAGTCACAATGCTTTGAAGCGTGTCTCTAGTTCTGGTTTTGAAGTACTCGGCTTTTGAACATGGTGTTCGGAGTTCCTTTCGGGATGCGGAGTATCTTGCATGCATGCACGTCTGGGGAAGCTCAGCTGGCCGACGAACAGTTACCGCAGAGCATGCTATAGATACAGTTCGAATGCCCCCCGTAGATCGGATGGTGACCACAATGCTCGTCCAAAATCCGATGTTCTGGTTGAGAACCGTAGAGCTGCCTTTATTATGCAGCTGCTCCTCTCAATGTAGTCGCAGCTTCCGTTCCTGTATGTTGCATAAGCTTGAATGAGGCAGTTGCGCGAGAATGCCCCGTCTTAACGGACTGCCCACCATGGATAAACAACACAAAACCGTGGACTTGTTGACAAGGGCATTATCATTCACCTTGAGATAATAAACTTGTCCCGATGGCGTTCTTCCTCATCTGTCCCCGGTTCAGAAAATACTGGAAAGGCTCAGACTCGGACACAAGACACTCCTACAAATTGAACTCCGCAAAACCAGCACCAGATGGCGATTCGGATGGTGAGCCACGCGAGTCCGCTCGAGTGACAAGGGCATTGCTGACCCTTCTAGGGTATTCCAAGGACAGGCACGATGTCGCACGCCCCGGTCATCCCAGACGCTCCTCCGGTGGCCTGCCCGATAGACTCCGTAGACGTTTCTCTCGAGAAGCCAGAGACCAGCGTGTGAAGCCAAAAACTGATCGCAGAAAGTCTGGCTCCCCAGCATTTCCATTCTCTTCTAGATTTGCCAGTCCTGGTGAAAGAGTAGCTACTCCCGACGAGATTGGGAGCAGCTTCATGAGCGAAAGGGGATATGACAGCGACGCGCAGTTCATAAGCACCCCCAAGCAGGTCAGCCACACCAGAGACCATCCTTGTAATCCACGTATTCTTGAGGAGGCTGCTATCTCCCCTTTGCGGCGCGAGATGGAACAGGGGATACCGTATGTGCAGGCTCATAGTCCAGAGTTCGAAGACCTAGAGAGTGCACCATGTGCGGAACCTACTATAAGGGAAGAGTCACAATCTGCTCTGCGTTCGAAGAGTCAGGTGTCTTGCATGACCCAATTGTCTCAAGGCTCCTCTGCCTTCCGCGGCACAGATGATGGGAGCCGTCGAATCAGGATTGCAAGGACTCAAAGAGGTATGGCGGGCAGTCCAGTTCAAGGCAAGATGAGAAATGGACCTGTGTATCCAAAACAACACGGATACCGGCCTCCCCTTCGAATGGCTTCACCTGATCCTGGTATACATGGCTCGGATTATTCGACTCCGGTGTCTCCTATGCCATTATCGTATGCCACGTCTGCCGACTCTTTGGTTGGGCCATCTTCACAGATCTCTGTCAGGAAACGACGCCGGCAGCCCCCCGCAGGCCCTATACCAGACAATTGCTCTGTTCATCTTGGTGACTTGAATATCCCGACGACCTTGGCGTCTCGCTCAACGTCTCCTCATATGCTATCACCGAAACAGTCTTTCGATGAGAATCGGTGGACCAGCACTGCCGGGACGTGGAACGCATCCCAGTCCTTTCACGACTTCTCTGGGTTTGGAGCAGGAAAGGCACCGGATATTTACGCAACTGGACCAAGACCTAGGGGACCAGTGAACCAGGCATCCTCGTGCTATTCTCAGAAGACCAGCTTGTCATCTACAGATGATCGAGTCGGCTCTATAGATAGACGGATCCAGAATCAGGCTAATACTAAACAACCTCATGAACCCATCGCTTCTTTCAGTTGTTCCCCTCGATCATTGGAGTCATCTCTGGTGAATGCTCGTTATGGTCCCATTGCAGACCAAGATGCAGATAAAGTTGAAGCACAGAAAAACATGTTTGCCGAGAAATTCGAAACGGCCCGTTCACTCAGCTCTCCTACACATGGCCATAACGACGCGGATACGGACCTTGCATCGCCTCGCAAGGTGAGCGTTGGATGGATGTCAGGAGGCCGGCGACTTGGATACGGATACGCTCTGGTACCTGCAATTGACGGAGCCGATGAACCTCCAGAGAAGCCCAATTACATTGGGTCCAGTGTCCCAGGAGTGACAGCTGTAGGCGTGGATCTTCGAAGTGGATCAAGGCCCTTTGGGAAGGAGACTATAGGACAAAACAAGATGTCTCCTAAGGCCGGGAATTCCAGCTTCGAGCTATCGAGCGTTGTGAGTCGCATACGTCTTCGCAGCTTCTCTAGTGCATTTAGTGAAGGCTTGGGTGACCAGCTCAAGTCCTCAGTGCTGGAGAAATTCTCCAAGCATAAGAAGGAGCAGCTCGATTCCGCTGCAGTTGATACCAAAAATCCCTGGGACTTCTGCTCTTGGGTTGATCCAAACCAGCCTGCGAGCGAACAACAGAGTGAACAAAAAATCTCGTCAGTCTCTACCAGAAGTACTGAGGGGCGACCTTTGGGTAGATGGGCGACGTTGCGACGTACAGGAAGTTTGTTGAAGGGTCGCAGCGTGTCAGCGATTACGCGCGGCTTTGAAGCCAACTCGACTGCGACAATGACCACTCCAGCTGGGAGATACCCCGTGGTGCGGAGAAAGGAGGGTCGCATTCTCAAATTCAAGGTCCTCGACCGTAAAAATAGGGCTAAAAGTGCCGATGACGATGTCCCTATAGTCTCCGCCGAGAACTTGCATGAAACAGCCGGCTCAGATGATTTCCAGCACGAGGGACAAGAACACGACCAGCAGACCGTCCAGACAGGCACCCATAATACAAAAAAGGATCGGCATAATTCTTCTGACAAAACCGGATCAGAGTCGATCACAGATGACTGGAAAAGTACTTACCAGGACTACCAAGAGATGCTTGGGTAGGTATCAGTGTTTTGGCCACTTATATATTTTTGAGGCCGTCGGAGCACAACCCACACTGGCAAGTTGTTACAACAACTATTGTCAATGTAACACTTGATGCATCTGACGCTGCCTCTTCACTTCCGGAAACCAGCTGTTACTGAACAGTCAATACTGGCACTCAAATTATATCGGTAACTGGTAATCGTCTCTATGATAAAAGTCCACCGTACCAATAAAAGGATAGGGAAACAATTAATATCGAATGTGTTACATCGATGAAATAATCGCATTAAAACCAGTGATTGTCAAGCCCAAGCTTCATGTAGTCGTACATAGGTATATCGAAACACCAAGAACGCCGCCCATTCTCCAACGCCCATAACATCAATCCTCTTTTACTTCCGTTGCCGCTTCGTACTCTTATCACTAGCATTGCTCAGCACACTAGCAGAGCGTTTATGCGAAGGCCCATCTCCCTCCTCACCAGCACCAGTACCTCCTGCCTTCTCCCCCGATTCATCCGTCGCACCCTTCTCCTGCCCCTCCGCATCCCCAGCACTCTCCTCCGCCGCCGCAGGAAGCGGCTGATCCTCCTGCTGCTCCGACTTGACTTCAGGCTTACCATCCTTCTCTAGCGCCTCCTTTGCCTTCTTCTCACGTTCCTCCTTCGCAGCCTCCAAGACCCGAATCTCACTCTCCACCTTCTCCGACACCTTCCGCGCCTCCAACAGCAAATTCACCGAGTGAATCAACTTCTCAAAATCCCTGCAGACGCGCTCCGTCGGCATGACAAGCCGCAATGGCACCTCCAGTTCCGCCAGCGCGGCAGCGAGTTTCTGCGTCTGCACATTCGATTTCGCTTGCGTAAGCTTCTGTGCGCGGTCACTGCGGAATTGCACGCCTGGTGCCAGTCGGTCGTGGTGTTGTACGCCGTATCTGGCTTCTTCGGCGGGGGTGAGAGTCCGAACGGCTTGTTGCTGCGCTTCCTTGTTCGCTGCTGCGGCTGCGGCTGCAGCTGCCGCGGCGGCCTTTTTGTTGGTTGGGGCGGCAGCCGGGGTTGCGTTCGGGGTGTCGGCGCGGCTGTCGCGGGCGCTGCTGGGGGCATTGGGGGCAGGGGTTGCGCCGGCGGGACTGGGAGCGGCGCCACCTTCGGGGCCCAGGATGGAGCGGCGTTTCTTGCTCTTGTCGGCTTGGAGGAGGGTTTGGAGGAGTTGAGAAAGGCCTTGGCTGGATTGGTACATAGTTGTGTTGCCGACGCTGATGGGAACTTCGAGGCGGGAGTAGAGTTCACGACGCTCGGTGATGAAGTCTTGTTCGTTGGCGGTGATGCGTTTGAGTTCTTCGAGGAGGACGCTTTCTTCGCGGACTTCGTCGGCTGTGCGGTTGAGTTGGAGGGCGGCGAGTTCTTTGCGGGAGCGTTCACGGTCGGCGTCGAATTTGAGCATCTTCTCGTGTAGTTCAAATTCGGCTTCAGACATCTCAGAGGGTGGATGTTCGAGTGCGAGCATGCTTGCGGCAATGAAGTAGTAGCGCGATTTCATCTGCTCCATGGTTCGGTATTGCTTTGCGGGGACGAGGGCGCTGGTGTTGTTGGAGTCGCCGTCGACGGAGTGCGGTTGATAGTCGTAGCGGTCGGCGATTACGACCCAGCGGAGGTCGTACTCTTCAACTAGGTCCATGAGGTAGTCGGTCTCCTGGCGCGTCCAGTCGTCGTTCTTGAGATGGCGGTTGTATTCCTCGTCTGTGTAGCGGTTGGGTACGCGGGCTTTGATGTTGTATTTGGCGAATACGGAGTCTTGCTGTGGTACATTGTCGGAGGTTGAGGCATCGGCGTTGTCTTCTTTCTTCTCGTCCACGTCCATCTCGGAGCCCTCCAGCGCGGGGACCTTGGCGGATTCATGCTGGCGCTGCCAGTGGCGGAGAACGAGGCCGTCGGAGCGGGCGCTGTTGATGAAGGGGGTCATGCGCCTGATGGAGTCAGTATTCGGTATCGGAGCAGTAGATATATGGTGGTGTGTGCGTACCATGGCTGGACGCGCTTTTTGCTCGTCCATTTCGGGCGTCCCTTGTAGCGGTTCTCGTTGATGGCGATCGGAGGTGCTCGTTCACCTAGCAGAGCATAGAGCTCACGGGTAATACCCTCTAGCGTTGGGAATATGTCAGAATAGTTTTAGGTGAGTAAGGGAACCGAGAGAAGCTCACCTGGACGCTTCTCGACGACCTTCTGTTTCTTATGAGGTCGGGGCTGGCCCTCCGCGGGCAGATCCAGCATGTCGCGAACATCGGCGGCGGCCATGGCGGAGGCACCTGTGGGGGTTTAAGGGCTGAGCGAATTCCAAGGGGTGATGAAGTGCGATGTATGTAATTTTTCAATGAAACCAACAAGAAGATAGCAATGCAGCAATGATAATGATCGAGGAGCGAGAAGGGAAGAGGGGAGGAGATGGAAGGGAAGATGAAGGCGGAGAAGCAAAAGCCATGAGAATTCGCGCCAAGACGGGATCCGGCCAGATCGAGGCAATCGCTTCATCGCCAACTGTTCTCATCATCTCCCTCCCTCTGTTGTTTCTTTCCCCCCTCCGCCAATTTCTCCCATTCAACTGCATCATGGCTCCGGTAAGATCCTCCGCCTCATGGCTGTCCTCCTTGATGGCCGTCTGTGCCATCCTGTGCCTCTCGGTGCCCGCCAACGCCCTCTACTTCTACATGGACGGCCGCCAAACAAAGTGCTTCTTTGAGGAGCTCCCTAAGGATACCCTGGTTGTCGGTATGCTACTCACTATCGGCTTACCCAATTTACTCACTACTCAATACTAATGCGATATGGGTATGATAAAGGGACCTACTCTACCGCCGTGATCAACCAACAATCCAACACCTACAATGTGGACCCTAACCTTAAGATGCTCGTCACCGTCGACGAGATCTTCGACAACGACCACCGCGTCGTCTCCAAGCGTGACAGCCACTCTGGTCGCTTTACCTTCTCCGCTGCCGACGCCGGCCTGCACAAGATCTGTGTGACTCCCGAGACCAACGCCGCAACTGGCGGCGGCTGGCTGTCGGGCGCCCCGTCCGGTGCTGTCCAGGTCACTCTGGACATGGCCATCGGTGAGACGAGCAAGATCGAGACGGAAGACAAGGACAAGATGCAGGATATTGTGCAGAAGGTGAAGGATCTGAACGGCCGGTTGCAGGATATTCGTAGGGAGCAGGTGTTCCAGCGGGTATGTTTCCCCCCACGGGGATGATGTTTTGGGCAGTTTGATCAATGACTTACTAACAATGTGTCTAAACAGGAACGTGAAGCTGAATTCCGCGACCAGTCTGAGGCCACCAACTCCCGCGTGGTTCGGTGGACTCTCATCCAGCTGGCTGTGCTGTCGGTGGCATGTGCTTGGCAGCTTTCGCATCTGCGGTCGTTCTTCATCAAGCAGAAGTTGACATAAACGGGGGACTTACTTTTCTTTTTCTTTGTTCGAGATCGGGGGAGTACAAGTTGGAGAAAATAGGCCAAAAGGAATGAGTGAGAGGTACCTGGTTGTACTTACAATAAACTACTACCTAGCTAGCTATGATCGGTTGTTTAGCGATTATTATTTCTCTCTTGTGTGAGTTTGATGAGTGAATGTAAAATGCATGTATGTGGTTCTGCTGCTACTACTTCAAGGAAACCTTGCGATATCTGCTTCACTCCCCTGCCTCTATCGTTCTGCCGACACATATTTTTTGGGATGCTTAATATGAAGATGACCGGTATTGTAGTCCCAAGAATTTCTCAGCATCTTGCTTGTCCACTATACGGAAACCAGGTGTTCACGGGAATCCAATGCATCACAGTAGTCACAGAAGATACGACAGCAGCCGATACTACTCCCCATACAATTACATCAATTAGAAGGACTAATAATACTTACTGGATAATACTTACTGGATTAACGTGGCACATATGATGGTAGATATTTCCCGTAGTTCCTTGCTAGTATGGATCATGCTCTCTAAGTTCACTTGTTCTATCAGAATTGGATTCCCCAACCAGCAAACCCATCACTGTCATACTTCTACTAACTGAAGTATGCCTGATAACTTTCCCAATTCAACACAAGCCACGTGCGAGCAACTCAGCACTAAGGATATAAAGTTCATGGCTATGCTCATATTTCCCACAGTAGTTCACGACATCAACCAACTCTTCTCTCATGCCGCTATCCGATCCATTCATCTCATAGTAGCAACAACTCCTATTAAACTGATCCTGGACCCAACCACCAGAAGATAATCCAAAGACCCCCCTGTTGCATCTGCTCTGCTGCAGCCCACAGCCTATGCTTTCCGAGGCATAGTAGCAGAGCAGTGTACTATCCCAACCCAACAAATATGCTGGTTCCTGAGGCCAGTCTTACAACAAAACTACTAGAGCCACCTTAAAACTGCCCCCTCGAACACAGAATATAATACGCGGCACTTGTGGTGACAGCTATACTAACTTACCATCAAAGATGTAGACAGCAAAGCCCGATTGTCGTGTAGTTTTCTAGGGCTTCTTGATTACTATAAATGGATGTTTAGTGTGCATACTAGGTATTCTCGGCTATGTCAACCCAAAGGATGATTTGTCTTCTCTTTCGCTACTGTAGGTGGCTCGGGTCTACTAAGTTAGTGCTTATTGGAGGGAAAGGTTGTATAGATAGTAACAGCGAGATTTATCTATCTAGCATTCATTCAAGTGTTGGACCATCCAAAAATCATTGCATTCTTTCAAGTTGGACGAAACGTGTGCGTTTCCATCTTTGCCCCCAGTCATCATTTGATCATAAAGGATGCAGAAGATCGCTCGTAAATACATCAGCACTAAAAAATTATTCTTCTAACATTAATTCAGCTGCTCCCTGCAGTAGAAACAGCGCCCATGCTGTGGTACCAGATCCAATCAAGATTCAATGGCAGACAACAACAGAAAAGAAAGACAAAATGAGGTATAAAGCGGGGGGTGGGAATCAATAACTGAAAAGACCGGAGTATGTATCTATGTCATGTATTCATCGTCGAGTCGTCGGGTTGTCTGGCGGCAGGGGTCGTGGCATCACTGCAAAACCCTAGGATCAATCGCTCGAGATCCGAGAGCTTGTACGGCTTGGTCATATAGCCCTTCATGCCCACTTTCGAGGCGCGACTGAGTGCCTCGTCGGTGACATCAGCGCTGACGGCAAGGACCGTCGGCGCCACAGGCTGATGGGCTGCAGGCGTCGCTATGGGAGGCGGATGCTGCTGCTCAGGCCGACAATTAGGGGGGATTTGACCGTGGTATTCATCTATTAGCTGAAGGATTTTGGACGTGGCTTCGTATCCGTCCATTTCTGGCATCCACAGGTCCATCAACACAACGTCCACCGGTTTCATCTTCTTGCGATGATTCGGAGGATTGGGGATCGGAAACCCGTCTGCCGTGCTCTCGAGCTTGGGAGAGGGGCCTTCTGCTGTGCTTTGGGCGACCAGAACCTCCTGCATGATGCGGACCGCTTCCTTTCCATTACAAGCTTCGTAGATGTCGCTATAGCCAAGGCGCTTCAGCATATGAACCAACACACGCCGATTGATCTTGTTGTCCTCGGCAACGAGGAAGGTGAGTGGATGCTTTTCACCAAGTTTACTGTCATGAGTGTCACCATTAATGTGGCGTGGCATTGACTTGCAATGGGGAACCGAACGCGCAGGGGTCAACGTCACAGACGATTCCTCAGTCAAACTAGGTGACGGCTGCTGGATCGGCTGACTCGGTGTTCGCAGCGCGGGCGACAGCAACGACGATTCTACCGTCGAGG
Source organism: Aspergillus costaricaensis CBS 115574 (assembly GCF_003184835.1). Lineage (NCBI taxonomy): Eukaryota > Fungi > Ascomycota > Eurotiomycetes > Eurotiales > Aspergillaceae > Aspergillus > Aspergillus costaricensis. The sequence continues at coordinate 238,305 of NW_020291824.1, forward strand.
TGCTCGCACTGGTCATGCGCGAAGGATCGCAGAGCTGCGGCGGTGTCAACAGCTTGTTCGGAGGAGCCAATGTCGGATCGGGCTGGTTGGCCGGAATTCTGATCTCAAACTCGGAGCCATGGTCGGGACCGGTGGTGCAGGAGCGAACGCAGGTGAGGTCGCCGCCCATTTTCCTGGCCAGACCCTTGGCTACAAGGAGACCCAGTCCTAGCCCATCCTTACTCCGAGTGGTAGATGTGTCTTCCCGAGCAAACGGCTTGAAGAGCTTAGGCAAGAATGCTTCTGGAATTCCAGGTCCAGTGTCCCTCACAGCGATCAAGACATCGTTGGTCTTGCGGCCAACGGTGGCACACACGGTTATCACACCGCTATTGGTGAACTTGACCGCATTGAGGAAAACGCACGAAATCAACTTGGCCAGGTCGCGATCATCCACAAATAGTGTATCCGGTAGCGCGGGATCGACCGACCAATTGATGGTTTTGGAAAACACTTCACCGTTTGATGAGCGTGACCGGATCTCAATCTTCTCCCCCGTGTCGGTCGCATTGCTCACAGCAAAGTCAGGCCGACCACCAACATGCAAGGATTCATTAATCACTAGACGGAGCAGATCGCGAAGCTTGGTGAACCTCAGCGCGGGGACAACATTGACGTTAATGCCCTCCAACAAGAGATGCGGTGCCGAGCGGCGAACTGCCAGCGATGGTCGGGGATTGACCATGTTGGCCATTACTGCTTCTATCTGATGAGCAGGGGCGGCTTTCATCAACTTCTCGCTTTCGTGGACGGCGTTTTTGACTTCCTCGCTACGGGGAGAAAGTCCCTTTGGCGACACGACGCGTGGGACCTTCTGTTTTGGCGTTGTGCCGATGTTCCATTCTGGCGGATTACTCCGTCGTCGTTTGTACGGATTAACCGTGATGTTGCTTCCTTCGACGAAGACACTTGGCCGGCTGTCGCACGTGCTCAATGGTGTTTGGACGGGCCCACCAAAACAATCGTCTCTTTCGAGTTGAGGAGTCTTGGGGACTTGCATGTTCAGGTCGTAGGCGTGGACCACGTTGTCTGCTGCTTCGACCGCTCGTCTCGCGCTATCTGTAAAGATGGAAAAATGCGAGTCAGCATTCGGAAATGGGGATCTAAGAATGAACGAAACACGAACCTTGAACCATTTCGATACTCTCCTTGAGTGTTCGGAAAACGAACCCCGCTTTCGGAGATGGCTTGTCCTGGATAGCTTCGCGAACTGTGGCATGCATGACATCTAGCATCCCGACAACACCCTGCATCGGCGTGCGGAGTTCATGTGACAAACTCCGGGCATAAGGCTTCAACGGGTGAGAGGCAAAGTCGGCTAATCCATGAGGGATGCTGATGTGTGCATCCTCGACAATCGCGTGGCTGGCAGACATACTTCTCGCCTTGCTGTTGCTCGCCTGCTGTGTGTTTGCCGCTTCAAGATCGTCACGGATGTGCTGGACGACCAGATCTTCCAAAGAATACAGTATCATTTCGAGAAACGACCACGAAAGGTTGCGCTTCTTCAATCCGGACTCCGACCACATCAGACCAAGGTATGCGAGACATTTGGTTTCCGAGAACAGGGGGACAGCCAGATAGCCTTCTGCAGCGAACGGCAGCTGATCTTGATCGAACGATATGTAGGAGCCCAAATTCTCCGGGATCAAACAGGGCTTTTCGTGATCCATATGGGACAGGGGATTCCCGCCAGCAAAGTATCTGTGGCGATGCATGCCTGCAGTTTCGTATCCATCATTGTAATAGAATGCCGAGCCGAATAAATATGGCTTGTGGCCTCGTATTTCGTTGACCGACTCGTCCTCCCGGGCCTTGCGAGCAACAAACACGTACTGAGCGTCACAGATCGAACTGATATTCTCCATGAGATGATTCCAAAACTTTTCCAATCCGAGGGTTCGAAGATCCTGCTTCAATTTCACCAGCCGGTCGATTGCCACGTTCTGAGGCGCTCCGATATATCTGCGACCGGACGAGTCGGCCTGCGCATCGTCCTCGCGCAAAGTAGATGCGGACGCATCGCCCGGAAGAACCTGAGATTTGCACGGAAGTAACGACATGGTTGGGCCGGATGCAAAGGATTTAGACCATTCTGACTCCGCGGAATCGGGCATGATGTGCCGAATGGTGGGTGCACTGCAGTTCCCTCGATTTGCTGTTAAAGACCAAATCTAAGGCGGAGATACAGGGCTGGATGATAATATGGGAGGTCGCCAGGTTACCGAGGGGGATTGATAAGATATCAATGAATCAAGACCCAGGTTGTTGGAAGGGGCACAGCGCATGGCTTTCGGTCTGTATGGCCAGTCAAACAGGAGCCTCGTTAGCTATATTCAATCCAGCAGGGTGTGTAGTAGGGATAGAAGGAGGCTACCAAGCACAATGCCCGTCCTAGATGGCTCTGGCTCTTCAATACATACATCACTTTGGGGTCGATAGAAAAGATGAAGCCCACGCTGAGCTACACCGCGGGGGATGCTCTGCAAAAGAGCAGGCACCGGCCTTGAAAATTATATTATCCTCCGATAGGATCAAGACGAATGACTCGAAGGATATTAGGGTGCAAGCTGGTCAATAGAAGACCGAGAGGTTCTGTTGCTTTGGGGGGGGGAGAAATCTCCCTTTTTTCCGCTTTTTCTCTCCGCTGGGAAAGAATTTGTAGGTGATTCGCTGGATGCCTCGGATTCAGCTATGATGTTCGGATTTCCTTTTCCCGTTCCTGAAACCCCCTGAAGATCGATCCGTCTTTTGATTTCTTATCGCGATGGTTGAGAAGCGTTCCCTCGACGACTGGCCGAGTCAAATTCTGGGGCAGAGATTAATGGCACAGACCAACCGGTGAACGGGCGGATGGTGATCGAGAGAGAGGGAAGGATGGGGGTGAGAGAGGGGTGCCAGGATGCCAGATCGAAACGGCCAGTAGAAGAGGAGGGATAGGGGCGATGGAGATCGGGAGATGGAGACGGGATGGGGTGGGAGGGAGGAAGAGAAGGAAGGAAGAGTGACGGAATGCGAGATAGAGAATCCAGGCCGGGATGAGATGGAGCGACCAGGAATGGGACGATGAGGAGGGGAAAGAAGCGAGCCTGAGAAATCGATGGGGCCAACTTGGGCCGATCGCCAGGTCTAGACGCGGGGAGGCTGAAACGGAGCGAGATGCTGGCAAGTCTTGGACCTCCCCTTCACCAGGCTCTCGCTGGCTTTTCGAGACTCTAACTTGTCCCGGCTTTGCGAAAAAAGGTTCTAGGGAATCCCAAGTCCAGGATGACTGAAGGATCACACAAGATGGGGGAAAAGGGGATTCAAGGTTGCGATCGGCCGGGGGGAGGTCAGCACCGGTTTGGACCCCGTGGCTATCTCTGCATGCCTGCCTACTAAACTTACACTACTGCACACTCTGGCTAAGAAATAAATTATTCTCACTTTGCTCCGGGACAAATTTCCCAGTTTCAGCATTCGTGGGTTGCACATGGTACCTCGCCAGCAGTGGGAAAGGATCCATGGATGAAGATGCCTACGGAGGTAGAAAGACCCTCCTTCGTCTGATGAGTGATCACTGGCTCTTAACCATCACCGGGAGACCTCCCGACCCAGACTCTACCCAGACTCTTCCTCGTTTGCAACCCGATCGGTTCCTAACAACTTCTGCATCATATCTTCATCCTGCAATCATCCTTACCAACTAACCTGTTATGTCCCTCTTTCTCCCATCAGTTGGCTTCCCAATTAACCTCTATCATCCTCCCCAGATATGCACGGACGGCGAGGTCTCGACCGGGGTGGCAGATGCCATTATGCAACTGTGCCATCCGGGCATTCACATTGTACGTATGAGGTCTCCACTGTACCGGAAGGGTTACGAATCTACGGGCCGGGTAACCCACGGCATAAAACTTCCTTAAAGCGTACAGCAGCCATCCCCGTCACGCGGCCCTTAGTGGGAAACTAGAAAATGGAAAAGGGAAAATAGAACCAAAAACTAGACCTCGAAGGTCTGATCTGAATCAAGGTATTGGTCCCGGGGGTGTGCTTTGCAGCATGCGAGGGTGTGAAGACTGATCTGCCGCCGGTATGTAGATGCCTACTACCTGCGTAATAAGCCAAAGATGCCCTTCTTACTGTTGTGACGAGAGCTACGTCGTATTACTCAAGCGCATAATAATTATTAATCAAACAACGGGCCAGACATCGAAGGTAGGAGCCGATGGGTGTAAAACACATGGTAGCTCGTACCCTTCACTCGGCCTATTATGTATTATTAGGCGGCAAGTCTAGACCCCAAGCATGGCTATCCAGGGCTTGATCATAGTTCATGATACTCATTTTCTGTTTGGCCAATCTCTATCGACAGCACGTATCTTCGAGTCGAGACCTCAGGCGCCAGAGACTGCTATCAACAGCAAGATTCCATGTTGAGGGACGTAAATTAGAACAGACAAACGGCGTGACATTAGAAAACAATTATACTCCAGAGAATGCCATCTAATCTTGCCTTCCCTTAAGTAGGCGCTTGGTGACCTTGTCCTTTTCTATGATATACACCTGTGCACCCCAACCGGAAAGGGCGTCTCGATCGACGGCGCTGAGCAAGGCTTGCGAGATGGTCTCGAACAGGTCCTCGGGAGACTACACCATGGTGTTAGTACAGACTCGACACCACCACCTTCATTTCCCTTTTCACGAGGGGAGGAGTCTTACCAAGTCCGGCTCCCACAGACCCTCGCAGGTACCAAAGAGCTGCTCACTGGCAGTTCCGCTAACAATGAAGTCCTTCGCAAAATCGATACACCCGATACTGTCAAATCCGCAGATGAAAGGCTTCCCCGTTGTGCTGTTGATTCCGGCAATGACGGGGCTGACGAAGAAAGGTCCGAACCGCTTCTCGTATAACGACGAACTGACCAGGTTGGCGAGAGTCTGGGGGGCAATGTTCCGTTCCTCGCGGAGGCGGTACATGTTGACCTTGTACCGGAAAAGGTCGGACACAGTCGACACGTCGGTAGCCAGACCGGTCAGACCGAGGAAGGTAGAGGGGCCGTAGTTGAAGATCTTGGGAAAGTTGTTGGAGACAGTCAGGGCCTGCATACCCAACCGGAGATCACAGGCGATTGCGACGCAGTCCTTGCCCACCATGGCGACGCAGGCACCGCCATCTGTTCATCCAAGAGTTAGTAGCTATGATGGTAAGCTGTGCGAAGCTAGTACATACTGATATCGAAAGGGGAACTCTGTGGAGGAGGTCTGTCAGCCAGGTTCGTTCGAGGAAGAGGTGAGGGTCACGCAGCACACATACCATGGTTAACGAAGAATTGCACAACTAGAAGCTCGGAATAAGATCGATTATGAACTTCCGGATCAAGTTCCAAGAGATAAAGGGAGATGTGAGCGTGTAGAGGGAGGGTCGAGGCGATGGGAGATGGAAGATGGGCGGAGGATGGATGGATGGAGGAGTGATTGAAGCTCTGCCAGCAACGCGTGGAGCCGCCGAGCTTCTGCCGATGACGCTTGCGCCCGCTGCCTACAATCATTTCCCTCCGCCTTGAACAACCATTTCCCCTCACCCTCCCCATCCTCTTCTCTCACTCTACTGGTCTAGACTTTTGTTGGTTGGATTTGAATAGATAAGCTGATTACACAGTCGCTCACTGCTGCAAAAAAAAAGCCAGTTGACGGCCATTCTCTCTGTCCCATTCTCAACCTCATCTTCCCCGCCCCGCAACACCAATCCCTCTTAAATCATGAGCTCTCATGTCGTGGTTCTTGATTCAACAGCCCGACGAGCTACTATCAAGACGACACATGGGAAGCATCTAACTGATGTTCTACAAGAAGCTTGTACAAAGCTAGGTGTGGATGCCAGCCAACATGGACTAAAGTAAGCATCAACTACACCCATCTTACGAAGCTCATAAGACTGACGGCTTTTGTCAAGATACAAAGGTAAAGAGCTCGATCTTTCACTGGTATTTCGCCTCTCTGGGCTCACTTCCGGCGCAAAGCTGGAGTTGGTTCAGCTCTCCCGTTCGCCCTCCGTCGTCACCGTCGCTCTACAACTGCCTGAATCAGAAGCACGAGGGGCACCCCCAAACAGACGACTCTTGGATAAATTCCCCAGCACGACAACAATATGGCTAGTATTGCGCAAATTCGAGGCTGGGGTTGCTGGAGGTGCTTCAACCCGGAATCTGACTGGACGAGGTGTCCCTAGTGGCAATGAAGGCGCAGGAAGACTCTACTACGAAACCCCGGTCGTTCAGATTATGGAACGGGAACTGTCCTCGTTCACTGATCTGCAGAAATCTTTGGCACAGCTGGGATTCAATAACGGAAATGTGCTACTGCGGCTGAGTTTTCGCCGTACAGACGAACCCTTGGAGGAGGCTATGGTCAAGATTCAGGACTACTTCAAACCGTTCGACGACGTGACCCCCAAGGCCGAAGAGCCGCCTGCACCTACAGAGCAACCACCACAGGCCGATACATCCAACAAAGAAGAGGAGGCACAGCAACAGCCCGCATCTACATCCGAGGCACCTTCGACCACTGAACAAACCCTACCAACTGCTCCTACAGCTGATGCGCCTGCTGCAGAACCCACCGAGGTACCAACTGGTTTCTCCCGCCCCATAACTGTGTTCTCTCCCCCCTCCAACACCACACCCCAGTCCGCACAAACAAATTACAACGAGACCGACTACATCCCATCCATCGAACACGCACAGGCACATCAGCGACGACTGAACGCAACCTCCCGACCCCTACGGCTCCCAACGGACGCCGAAATCGCCGCCAAGGCAGCTGCAGAAGAGGAACGACTCGCCGCAGTCACACAAGTAGATGTCAAAGTGCGCCTACCAGACCAAAGCCAGGTCGTGGCCAAGTTCGGACAGGAAGATACGGGCAAGTCACTCTACGACTTCGTTCGAAACTGTCTTGCCGCGCCATTCGCCAGCGAGAAATTCACCATTACATCCTCCCTCCCCAAGACATCTAGCGGAGGACAGCCGGGGAGAAACATCCAAAACATTGTCCCCGACTCAGACCAACAGCTGCTGATCAAGGATCTAGCCATGATCGGCCGTGTGCTGGTCAACTTCACCTGGGATGCGAACGCATCCCCGGCCGCCCGGCAAAGCCGGGAACTCTTAAAACCGGAACTGCGGACACGCGCGCAGGAACTCAAGGTCGAGCAGCCCAAGGACGTAACAGATAACTCAGACGTTAGCAGGCCGAAGCCGACAAGCACCGGAGACGGGGCTCGTGGCGAGAAGCGGAAACCGGGCGGAATGCCTAAGTGGTTGAAGTTGCCGGGCAAGAAATGAATGATATACTAGCAGATAGATAGCGAAATAGTTATGATTGATGTCAACAAGCAACCTACGCAACGTACAAATGAGAGTCATATGGCTGTCTAATACCAACTCATAGTTCCGCTCATTCCCCAACGGATAGTATATAAGTAGTAGTGAAGGTCCTTACGAAATACATCTACAGTATACGAGCAGAATAAACCTATCAAAAGCAAAACATCATCAACAAGCAAACCAATCCGAAAACAAAAAAAATCCCAGTAGTGCAGTGGTATTGTATTTAACTCCGTTTTTCTAAACCCTTCTCATTTCATTCCCTTTTTGTTTTCCTGTCCATCAACCCCAGACTCCCCCCCAAGTCCTCCAAGACAAACTTGTGAAAGAGGCCTGTGGGGGCTGAAGTACTGAGATCAAGTCAAGCGCCCCTACCAGCCAACCCCTCACACACCACGCTTTGCGCCCTAGGGGCTAGGGGCTAATTTACAACTCGGAGGAAGAGAGAGAGAGGGATGTATTGAAACATGATTTTGCTTGTTTCTCACTTTCACTTTCATTTCATTTTTTGAGGTTGGGTGTGGGATGTTTTCGTTATCTCATTCTTGGCTAATAGGAGAGAGAGAAAACTGGAAACAGGAGATATTTGAGGAGAGAGAAATGGGAAGCTTAGTGAGCGCCAGTGCGGCGGGCCTCGGCGATGACACGCTGCATGTCCTCGACCTTTCTCTTGCCACGGCCGAAGGTACCGAGCTGTAGGAAATTGTATGTTAGCAGGTGGTTTTGATATAAAAGAGTTGGAGGAAGTGGATAGGTTGGTGGTGGTAGTTCAGATTGCTTGCTTGCTTGCTCGCTTTTGCTCATTGGTTCCGTGGTTGGTGTGTTGCTTGCTTCGTCGGTTTGGCTTGTTGTTTCCGGCTGGCATTCATGGTTGGTTGGTGATGGATGGATTGTCGACGGCGGTTTCTTCTCCATGGTAATATTCGGTAACAATCATGGGTCCGTACATGCCGATCAAGCGTAATCGTGGAGACGTCGAAAAACACGATGCACATATAAAGCGGACCGAAACCGAAGAGACAATCGAGCGAGCAAGCAAACAATCGAACCTCCCAACCATACCTTCCCTCCAGATAACAAAGGTAAGGCATTGACAAACGTACTCTCTTCTTGGCGAGCTTACGAGCGCGCTTGTCCTGAGTGTTTCTCAGGAGTTCGATGATACGACGCTCATAGGGGGCAAGACCGACAACCTCGCGGGCGATCTCACGAACGAAGGCCGTGCGGCGGGAAGACTGGCCCTTGGTACGGCTGATCCGGGTCTTGGGGGTGTTGAGGGGGGTGGTTTTCTGCAAGATATCAAAGACATGTTAGTCCGATTGTCCTTGATCTTCCTTGTGTCTTTCAACCGCGAAATTCTCCATAATTGGAGATATCAAAGCAGCAGTATTCCGATATGATCCAGCCGAGTCGGACGATTTCAATTCCCAGTTACCAATCTTTTCCCATGTCGAATGTAAAGGTCAAAAAATGTCGGGCCGTTGTAAAGGAATCTTTCCGCCGCATTGCAGACAAAAAAGACCCTTCTCCGGACATATAATTCTTAGATTTCTCCCAAATTTCTCGGCCTTTTCCTTTTCCATTCCCATCCAAATTGTACCTTTCCGCAAACCGCTCACACGCTTGAAATCTCGTCGACTCGACCGGACCAAATCTTCCCACGCGCAAAGACAAAAACGGGACACTCAGAAAACAAGCTTCAGGACAGGGGACAACGTACGTGGCCCTTGTTCAGACCGACCACGATTCCGGAACGTTCTTGCGCCATCACGACGGTTGGGACGACTGCGGGTTGGCGACGACGGAGGTTGCTGCTGGGAGTTGTCGAAGTCGAGGGGCGTCGGTGCGGATGGAATCGCGATAGACTTTGCTGGGTTTTGGTTGGCCGTTGCGGCAGTGCGTAGCGAGCACTAGGGCTTAGGGTTGGTTTGCCCGTCTTTGTCATGTGTTAATGCCTGAGGTGTCAAGTTATTGCAGCTACTTTGGGTTTAGTTTATTTTAGTTTCAGGAATATATGGGGATTTTGGATCAATGCGGAGTTTCCATCTATGAGATCCTGCTCAATTTCACCATCTCCGTCGTTCTCATACGCAACTCACTCTACACAGAACATACTAAACTGTTACTCGTACTCTTTCAGAGCAGGCCCAGACTCAATCTCCACCTGCACTGTCTTCAGAATTCCATCCCTCGGCAGTTGTTGTTTACATCCCTCCTCCTCCACCCGGAGCCCATCAATATTAGAGTGGAACCCCTTCTCCCCATCTCCCTCCGCCGTGCCTGTTGTAGTCATGAAGAACGTTCCGTGAAATGGTCCGATCTCCCCCATCTCCCAGTCCGATCCGGACCGCACCAGTTCGGATCTGCTTGGATCGGAACTTGGATGCCAGGAAAAATGCGAAACAGACTGTCGAGCCCCAGATCCGTTGCCTGTGCTGGGTAGTCTTCTCTTGAATGTAGTCAGACTTGCGGTGCTTATGCTCCTGACGAGTGTCTTGGCTTTTTGGGAGGTGTGTCTGTAGAAGCTCGGCAGGGCTGGTAAGCTACTGGCGATAATTCCAGAGGTTATTTCCGCCGTTCTAGCAGGACATGGTTAGTTATATAAATCAGTCCCTATAGAAGGACACTTTGGATAGGATGGAAGGAAAGGTGTCATCACCTACGTCCATAAAAGCTCAGGAAACGCATCGTAAGTATTATCCGTTGTGTTGCGGTTTTTGACGCTCCAACGCAGACGCATCACGCTGGCGAGACAGCCGCTATATTGTCCGTTGCAATTAGCGCTGTTTACTTGTCGTCGAAGAACATGATGGAACAATTTAGACTGGCAAACTCACAAAAGGCCAGCTGCAAATATAGCTGTGATGCCTACTTTCTTCCGTAAAGTGATTTGCAACCGCCAGACACATCTGATGGGCATCAGCAGCATCATGATATCCGAGACGACGTTCACGATGGAAGTCACGAGGACAGGTATTGCAGCGTCAATGCAACGACCCGGGACAGTCTTATCCCAGATCCTTGCTCTTGGTGTGCATTCGAATATCTTCACGATAGTATCCGCCAAGTAGAAGAAAAAGTTCAGCCCCATCAGAATCTGTATGAACCACCACTGGTTACACTTGGGAGATGGAGCGAACACCCGCAAGTAGAGAAGGAAGATGGACAATTTGGTGAGGAATATCAGAGGCCCATAGAGAACCTGTGATGCGTTTATCAGCTATATCTTAAGGTCAGTCGCTGTGGCAGATATGCCTAGTTAGATTGGACAGGGTCGTCTTATACTTTGGCGAAATCACTCAGATCATGGGGATCAACCTCCCATTGATGAACACCGATTCCATGTCTGTCTGCCTCGAGGGAGATACCGACAAAACCTAACAGTCCGAGCTAAGTAGTAGGGATGTTGCATGAGCGTATGATACGGCAAGCAGGAGTTGTTCCATACCCAAGCCAGACAGCAAGTCCCTAGAACATAGCTCATCAGCACCTCTTCAACGAGTCCAAAACGAATAACAACAAGATCCCACATACAGTCTTCCCAACCAGGCGCTTTCGTGATATGGATCTTCGAATACAACCGCATGGCAACAAAGCCAGTACTTACGACAAGACACACCGTCTGAGTGACCACATTCCAAGGCTGATGCGAGTAGCGATAGTCATAAGAGGGTGAAGAAGAGTTTCCATTCGAGTAGACCTCAGCCATGGTATCGTCCACAAGACAAAGGGAAAGAGCTACATCAGCAACAATCCCATTAACTAGGCCTACCAAGCCGACAACCGGAGTTTATAACCCTTCTTCTGTTCCTGGTCCCAAGGCGACAAAAGTGATACATCCTAGGGTGTAACTAGTTCTCGCAGTACCCTGTCCTTGCTAGCCATGAGGATCAAACACTGGTCCCAAACGAAGTTGGAAACCTTTTCCCCTGGATAGTAAGGCGTCACAACCTGCCGGGGAACTGGTGTGTGGTACAACTCTGGGAGGGTTGTGGAAGTGCCCACGACAATGGGTCGGGAAAATTACGCTGCAATGCTAGTGTGACCCTCTCTTTGCTTGTCGCGCTTACCCTGGTGCTTCACCGTCTCAGGCACTGGCTGTTTCGATTTGCTAGACTCATCGACCATGTTTCTGACCCAAGGGTATGGGTTACATGGGACAGCCGTGCGTGATCGGAATCAAAGTGAAATACCGAATCTTCGTTGTAGCAGAGAGATGAGCATTCTCGCATACAGGTCTCGTGAGCGCTCTTCTAACTCCAAGGTCACGTCTGTCTTACATGCCGATTTTTCTCAATGGCGCCTTTGGGGTCCAACTGTACGACAGATGTGGGAAGCATCCTGAAACCGAAATATCAGACTTACCCATGGCCCCGGATGGTAGCAATTGCCATCTTGGGTGCGGATGTCACACGTCGAGAAGAGTATCAGTGGATGGATTGTATTTTTTTGGGGAAACTTGGCTAAGGATGGATTGTCTAATGCTCATGACTTGCTTCAATGCATGCTGCTTTCGCTGAGTTCTACATAGACACGGCGAACACCCCACCAAGACCTTCCTCCCAGCTCTCCATCAGCTCGCCACAGAACACCTCCAAAGCAGCCGTGTCCAGAGTCTTTTCCAGCTCGGTACGGAGCTGAGAGCCATCTTCGCTTCCAGAACCAGCCACGACCAAATCAGTCAGCGAGCCGAGAACACCGGGAGCCGAGATGAAAGATTTGAGGGCTCGAACATTGGCTCGCACACCCTGATGGACTTGGCGTGTCTTATCGGCCAGCTTTTCGACACGTTCTTTCGGTAGCTTGCCCTTGGTTCCCTTTCTCAACCCAACAGTGTAGAGAAGGGACAGGGCCTTAAGCGAGTCTAGTACGGTGAAAAGGCTATGGAAGTACCTCCAGGACGGAGCAGTTGGGGCCTCTGGTTTCACGTAGATTGCCGTATTGGATATTACTGGCGAGATATTGGCGTCGTTCACAGTGACGTCGTTGAGCTTGGACTCCAGCCACTCCTCGACTTGGGTGAGACAGGTATCCACCTGTTCCGAGGTGACTGACTTCGATCCGTTCAGGAACAAAGCCAAGGTTAGAATGTTAAGGTTCACCCTGGCGCTTTCGATCTCTGACGGGGTCATTTCAACTTCCGCTTCGGGTCCCACAACATCCTCAAACCTAGGCAACTCAGGTTCCACAGAGACGGGTTTCTGAGCCGTCATAGATTTGAGAAGGTCAAAGAGATGGTCAGTCATCCTTGAAGATTTGATCCATTGATCCTAGACTGGTCAGCCATACCCACGGGTCGCAGGACGGAAAATTAGCTTACACGAGGCAGGGGTCCCAGGCGCATTCGCTCCTCAAAGGTGGGTTGGCCAGGCGTTTCGCAATTCATGAATGCGTCAAAAATACGCTGGTCGACCAGAGGTGATGTATCTCTCGCTGTTGTTTGTGTGAGCAACACACCTCGGACTAAAGATAACCTGACTTACCCATGTCTTGGTAACGACCCATAGGGTCTCCACCAGCCAGTCGCTGTATGCGTCTCACATCCAGAGCCCACATTCTGCGGCAAATACTCTGCTTAAGGCGTTTCTGCAGATCAATGGTGCCTTGTACGTTGAAGTAGCTTCCATAATCCAATCCCTTAGAACGATTCCTAACAGTCGTGACATCGGCTGTTTTGTAGAAGTTGAGTGCCTGGATAAAAGCAGACTGGGGGTTGAAGTCTTTGTACTCTGCTCCCTCGATTGGTGGTGCAGAGTGCGGGTGGATAGTCGCGAGACGGGTGAAGAGGTTATGAGCAACCGTCTCGAACTGTATTTGCTTCACCGAGAGTTTACTGAACGTTTTAAGGGCAAGAGAACCTGCGCCAAGACGGAGGTAGATCCTCACGAGAAGCAACAGTGCCTGGTAATTATGAGGCGAGTCAACTAAAAGACGTTCCAAGATTGCTGCTGCGCGAATCAGAACAGTATCCGGGACTTGTTCGCTGCTGTCGGAAATCCATGCGCCACTAAAGCGAATCAAGCTCATGGCCGCAAGCAGACACAAGTCATCACTGGGCTGACTCTCGATAGTAGAAGGTGCTGAGCTTTTTTCGGGGCGCTCGACTTCGCGATAGACCTGCAGGCAACGAGAAACGAACTCCTCAACCTTTGCCTTGGATGCATTGTTCTCGTCTGCCGACAGTAAAAAGCAGTACTCGCACTTGAGCGCATTGATCTTTGCAACCTCCTTTAACGGAAAGGATTAGCTGGAGTTAAGCCTTTTTGAGCTTCGTGACTTACATCAGTTTTACCAGCTGCGCTTGCAGATACGTATTCTACAAACTTCAACGCAGCGCTCTTGTCCAGTGTTGGAACGTAGCTTCGCAGATCGCCAAAGCAATAAAGCTTGTGCTTATTGCGATCGAAGTACTCCTGACAAGCGGTTATCAGGTCCTCGGCCTTCAGAACACCCGCCTGGAAGGACCAGTGCATCAGGTCAAGTCGAGCCAATTGCGCATTGCGGGACTTCGGTACAGCCGCAACAAATTCGTCAACGAACTTCCGTGTCGCATCCGTGGTTCTTGGGCATAACGTTAGCTGCTGTATATGCCACACAACGAAGCGGAGCACCTACTCTGAAGTGTTGATATTTTTGGTTGCAGCAATAAGCAGGTGCCAAACAGCCCAGTCGTCACGCTCCTGGAGAGCTTTTTGTTCAGCTTCGTTCGTCGGGATCGCAAGCAGCCCCTTGGTGTAGGCCAGACCGTCGGTCCACATCTGAGCCTTTTCCAGGCTCGAAAGCTTCTCTCCAATAAATGACCAGTCATTCTGGATCACGCGCGAGCTGATACCAAGATTCTCGCTATCGAGGATCTTCACAATCTCGGCATGACGTTCTTGCGATTCGAAGATCTTAATAAGCAATAGCAACTCCTCGGCCGATTGGATAGCTCTGGGAGGGCTCAGCAATTCCTTCTGTTTTCAATCATCACCATTTTGTTACACCATTGAAGCCATCGAAGCAGACTCATATCGGACAGAACGTCCAACGGGAGTCGGGGGTGAAATGGAGAAGAACATACCGAATCGGAAGGGACACTTTCGGCAGCCTTAGAAATCATACGGTAGGCCAGCATTCCAAAAAGTTTGCGATCAGCCTCGGAGCTAGCCTGGTCGATGGAAACGAGGTAGCTAAGGAAGATGGCCCACAAGTGGTACTTCCTCGTCTTTGGGAAGTTACTTTGAAGAGCCATAGCAGCCTAAGAATCCGCCAACGAGAGACAATCATCAGCCTCGGAATCCATGAACAATGCCCGTGCAGTGTACCGACCTTTTGTGCGGACTTCCAGTCATCGCCTTCGAACGCATATTCGAACCATCTCATTTGAATATCCAAGTCTTTCGAATTGGCCTTCGAGGCCTTCTCCCAGATACTCCTCAGTGTGTCCGCATGGTTGGGCAGCCGCTCCAGCGTCTCATGAAGGATATCGAGGGTGTCGAGATCCGTTGTGGGCGGTTCAGCTTTGCATAATTCGAGGGTCTCCGAGATACCGCGATTACGGTTTGCGTCGTCGGCGTGACGGAACAGGATGTTTGCCTTCCATGCCTTTATTTATTAGTTAGCAGATGTATGTTGACAAAACCACGGTAAGCGATTGAAGGTAGCGTGTTTATATGCATGAATAGAGTATAGCATTATTACCCACTTTAAGGAATCTTGTGTCTTCGCCCTTCTTGATGCGCTTATCAATCAGTTGAAGAGCCTGCTTGAGGTTCTGCCCATCAATGGCATCTTGAACCTGCTTGTTCCGCCGATGAAACACGGCGTCACTGGTCGACATGACGAGAGGGGCAGACTCGAAGAGTCGGAGGGGTACAGGTCCCAAGGGTCTATTTAATTATGAGAAGAACAAGGGGGTAGGAACGTATGCTGCGCGATCAAGCACAGCACACGGTGTGCGGGGTAGTATATACGGCGATGATGAGGGGAGAAATTAAGGTGTCTTGTCTCCTCATACTTTCTTTATCGGCTTTCTGCTGAGTTTGGTGGGCGGGGAAGCTCTGCGGGAAGGCGGTGACCGCCGGGGAATTTGATGCTTGCGGCAGCCATCAGTGTGCACGAGCAGTATAGAAAGTATGACTAGTAGCATTAGTAGCATTATTTGTTTTTATCTAAGATCTTTAAAACATCTAGTATAGCTTTAGCAAGGTTGGCTAGGGGAGGAATACACAGGGTGTTAGCTCTACGTTATGCTCTGTAAGTAGAGCATTGGGTAGTAGTAATGGTACTAGTAGTATATTTTAGTAACTAACCCGGAGTATACACTTCGCCAATTCAGATCAATAGGATAGTACTTTATTTGCTCGTCCAAACTTCTATCTAGTACTACCACTAGTGGTTCAGTGGAGCAATGCGACTACAATGATGCTGCAATACATATCATAAAGCTAATAAATTCTGGTACTGTGAGTCAAGAGTTGGGACCGGGTTTACTATAATAGTGACACATATATTATACAGATAGCAGAAGCCAGACCAATGACTGAAGCCATGCACTATGAACGCCAGGAAGGGTCATGCCCCAATGAGACCTCCTCCACTGTACAGACAAACTGGGAAATGGTGAAGGAAGGCCAGGTATCTCATGGCAGAACAGTAATCGCTTCCCCGCTAACAGCAGCTGGTGATGGAAACAGAGTTTTCGCCAAGTTACTGAACATATAGGCGGCTTGCTGGTGCATGACCCAGACCGCCGAAAAGTAGCATTCATGTCGATGCCTTGGGCTAGAACAAAAGTGGTAGCACGCCAATGAGAGCAAGAGATAAGTGAGAGCATGGTTCTGACTCAGAAGATACTGAAGGTCTGGTAAACACAGGCGCGATAACAGGGCGAATATAGTGATGGCAGTTCCAAATGCAAGTCAGTGAAGCATAGGGAACCCAAGAAGCCCTCGATTAGCGTTTGGCTGCAGACGAGCCAAGCTTCTTTTGCGTTAGCTGGAGAGATGCGTTAGTCCATCTATGACCGAAAGCAATCCAAGAATAGGCGTGGAATCATTCCTCCGAGGAGTGATCTCAGCGAGGGAGTGGTAAGGCCGCAGAAATAAAGCGTAATGGTCTGTACTCACCCATTCCTTCTTACAATCCCGATAAGCCCTGGATAGTATTTGGTCAGTCTACGGGGTGGATAATCCACATAAGGCAGGAAACTCCGGAAAGGAGCTACTTCAGCCACTTAACAGGTAGAAGATGACACCATACGTAATTTTTTAGAGACAAATGGCAGCAAATCGACCAGTCATAGCGGCTGAGTAGAAGGTGAGGAGATGCCTGTCACGGATTGGTAAACTCACTGGAAATAATCCGAGCACATCTCTTTATCGAAGCCATTGCGCTTCATGCACTTGAGGCTTCGATCTGCGAAATCTTGACATGGGTCAAAGTATTCGCTTGCCGGTTTGCTAAAGACAACAGGTGATTGTCAGTAATGAACTCTTATCTACAAGTAGCTGTCATGGGCTAGCAGATCCACCTTGTCCCCTCTCCCTTGATGGATGGAAACCATCGAATCATTGGAGCAGCACGAGAGAAGTCAAACCAGGTGCTCAAAGATTCGAGCGCATGATTGCGCTCGCTTATTAAAAAAGGAGGAGAACATTGACGGTGAGAATCAGAAAAAGGCGAACGCCTAAACATACCTGGTGAATTTCCGCTCCACCCGCTCCCAAGCATTGGGATTGGTTTGGTCGGATGGGGTTGGCTGTTTATCAGATTGGGAAGCCATAGTCTGTGATGAGCCGAGCAGGCGAGTGCCAGAATCCGGAGCGAGTTAATGTGACTGCGAGAGGAGGAAACTCTAAACCCAAGACGGGAGATAACCGGGATATTGCGGGTAGATGTTGAATGTTGATGAGGATGAGGATGTCAGTAGTTGTACCAATCGAAGCGACCGGAGGAAAATCCAGACCCGCCAGTCTTGGCGTGGAGATCCATCCCCGAGAACTATGAGAACCCAAAAATGGAATCCCACTGATGCGGTTGAACGTCGCACGGTTGAGAGAATATAGACTATGGATCCTGCCTAAAAGCCAAAGGGTTTGATCTCATGTTTCAGTTGTTATTTAAGGTTGGTCGGCTACGAGCGATTTCACTCTTTGATTGCTGCACCTTCTAGAAAGATGTTCGCCCTGCAAATGTGGAGCCATCAACGCATTTTACCAGAGAGATGGAGATTAAGCCCAGAGTATCTACGAGTTCAGAGGGGCTCAATTCCAATAATGACTGACCCCAAGGCAGGTACTGCATCTGTTTGGAACGCCATCTGCAGTGGTTACATCTCATTGCCATGGCATTCCCGGATATGCTTGCTTTTCTTCCCCCCCCCCCCCCCCATCTACATTATTCTACAAGTGGTGCTTTTTATATGATCAGCAGAGCTTTGGTGGCGTTTTTAGATTGCGTACATGTTGGTTGCAGAAGCTGTCTGACCTGAATCCCGTTCTTCACATGGTCCTGCCCATGCTACTATAGAGGGTGCTGGTTCGACTAAGAAATCCATATCCAAAGAAATCTATTGGTAGGATGGGGCAGTTTCAAGGCATAAGTATCTGCCTATTTCGTTGGGTAGCCCATCAATGCTAGGAGATAATCCCACCTGGTCATATCACAGTAATGTTGAACAATTAAGCCAGTCTGTATGCATGCAAGTACTTATAGTATGCATCCCGCCCACAACACCGTCCGTATATGAAGTAGAGTAATAAGAATCATAAATTCGGTGTCCATTTGTGTTTGCACATCCCTTGTGGAAATACGAGTCAGCCAGTGGGCATGATTGTCGGAAAGTATTCCAACCTTTACTAGTAGCTCACACGCACAAGGCATCTACAATGCTGTTGCTCTAGTCGGGATCGAGCAAGAACGCATTTGAAAATGACCTGTTTCGGGATACGAGGACCACTGCCAGTCCCTCCGCAATACCCCTAAGTCGGCCACAGACATCAAATGACACCTGTATGGGCGCGGAAAGCGCAAGTGACGCAGAATGCTTGCGAGTCTGCAACGGCCGCTATAGGCTGCGAGAGAGGGAGTGTTCTCTGTTACCTGATAGCCGCATCAGCTTGCCAATGACCTGCCCAGCTGGACAACTAAATCAATCCCAATCCAAATTAAGTCATTAATCCTCAACTACTAGTGGTTTCAGAGGGTAGACATTTGGCAGCTCTCGTAATATACGTTCAAAGCCCAGTCCCGACGAACCAGGATACTAACCAGTGCCCATCGGGTCCTGGAATGCCCTAATCGAACCTCTGGCAGCCGATATCCAAAACAGGAAATATCGAAGCACGCGTCAGGTTCTATGTGACGTAGTAAGATATTTCGGCGCTAGCCGCACAAGAACCAGCTAAGTAGCTGCCTGGTCTGGCTTTCTAAAACGGGTTGATACTATCAGCATGATGCTGGAGCGCTACCTGCCTACACCTTGCCATTGGGTCCTGTTCTGTCTGGGTCTACCCAGTGACTGAACACACCGACAAATCTAGGGCCAACCAAACATTGAACGGCCATCATGAGAATGGTATCTTGGTTAGCTATGGATTCACTGTGCCAAACCGAACACAGGAACAGTATCCACGGGCTATCTCTATCGGCTGTCGCTATAGGCCTAGGATGTTCATGTTGCTTCCACCGAGCAGTATGAAAAGCGGAGCCCAGTTAATGTTCATGACCAGCCGCATAGGATCTCACCGAATATGAGGACTTCATACCAGAAATTCCCCAAGAAAAAGTAATCCCTCAATGCTCGAGCCACTAGCACGCTCCGATCTGCCCATGCAGCCGTTAACATGCTTTCACTGACCAAGGAACATACCGTACGTATTTTTCTATAGCTAGGGCTTGCTATCAGCTGTCAAGCTTCAGAGAGAATTCACACATTGGAGAAGCCCACAGATTTGTCAAGATTCAGCGTACAGTGAATTTATTTGAATCCGGATCTTGCCACGAGCAGGTTGGTTGGGTTTGAGTATAAATACCTGGCCACCCTTGAACTCTCTTTTGCCTCATCAGCCTCTCTCAGTTCATTGGAGTAACAGACCATTAAGCGCCCTCAAAGTAACCGAATACCATCCTCTACCAATTGTCTCTCAGGATCCTCTCAAGCCTTAGCAATGGCCCCTATTGGATCTAGCATGGCCAGCCCGGTCCCAGCCATTAATGAGCTAGTCGAGATCGCCGGCGAGGCTTGCCAGATCGAGGATGCCACTGCAGAGCCAAACAATGTGGTATTCGACCCGTCCAAGCATCTGGCTTTTGTGCCCCCTTCGAAGGTCCACACCATGGTTGAGCTCGGCTACCCTAACAGCCGTGGAGTTTCCCCTGTTGGCGTCTCCGAGCCCTTCCCACTATTCTCGGCCGAAGCTATTGAGCAAATGCGCAAGGAAGTCCTCACCAAAGAGGTCTTTTCCAACCACAAGTACTCGAGTGAGATCGCTCAATGCCAACTCAGGGGATATGCAGCTGAGTAAATATTGGAGCTTTCACCTTATTCGAGGCCACGACTGACACATAAAAATAGGTGCGCTCCATTTGTTTATGACGCCTGGAAAAACCCAGAGACACTTGCCATAATCTCCAAAGTTGCTGGTGTCGATCTTGTCCCGGTCATGGACTTCGAGCTGGGACACGTGAACATTTCTGGCCACAGCGAAGAGGAGAAGCACGATGCTCCGAAGAAAGCCGGGGCGTTGGGTAAGGGCATTGCCGTAAAGTCCAGCGACGATGATGCCATAGTCGACTGGCACACTGACAGCTACCCCTTCGTTTGCGTGACAATGCTGTCCGACTGCACCAATATGGTCGGCGGAGAAACAGCTCTTCGAACGGGCAATGGCGAGATAGTCAAAGTTAGGGGACCGCAGAAAGTAAGTCCATGACAGGTATTTCCCAAAGCTCAAGGCTTATGAGTCGTCCTAGGGTTCAGCGGTCATCCTACAAGGCCGTTACATTGAGCACAAAGCACTCCGTGCTTTGGGAGCGACGGAGCGAATCACCATGGTGACGTCCTTCCGTCCTCGGGCTTCGTCCGTCAAGGACGACACCGTTCTCACCACCGTCCGACCGATCTCAAATTTGAATGAATTGTATCATCAATTCACCGAGTATCGATTCGAGCTTCTTGGCGAGCGTCTCCGTGACGTCAATAGGCTCATGCGCGATCAGCAAAGAGCCCGGCGCACTTTCGATACTCGTGCTGCCAAGAGTTTCATTAGGGAGCAGATCGATTTCCTTGAACATATGGATAAGGAGATCGTGGAAGACGAAAAAGTGATCAAGGGCGTCTTCGATGATAGCCATCTCATCTCGGAGGATTTGAAGCGTGAGCATTCGCGTAAGCGGGCGCTTGCCGATGTCGAATGATGCAACAACCGAATTGCTACGTCTGCTGAGCTTTGTCATTTGAAAATTATCACTTTCGCTTCAATTTGGCTTTGAAAGACCAACGCTCTCATTTTGTTTTCGCGAAAGAAAAAAAAGATTTTTTTAAATCAAAAGGATATCAATTCAAACCTCTCCATATTCTCCTGTCTCATACATAATCCATCCAAACCTGCATAAAGACATCAGTAAATAGTCAGGAGACCCTCTTCTTGTAGGGGGTAACCCGCTACAGGGGTATAACCCGAAAGTGGGTAGTCTTGAAGCGGTTATCAAGCGCTTTAGTGCAACAGGAGCGGTTAGAACAAAGTCATAAGCCAAAGCCATGCGCTTCTTGGCTCAAGTATTAGTAAATGCACCACATGCAGATGACCTGCAGTCAGTTGCCAATTGAAGAGGAACAACATGGTGAAGCCGTGCGCACCAAGGGTCTGGAAGATGAGACTTCGTTCCAGCTCCATGTTGATTGCTGTGATTCAATCTATACAACCGTGATGAGAGAGTGCTAGAAGGGGATAGCCATAGTTTAGGGTATGAGTAGAGGAGATAAAATGCAAGTGTGGCAGACGGTTGTTAATGTCCGGATTTAGCCATGTTCCCTCTATCATACGATGGAGACACGCTGGCCTAGTTATTGCCACGAGAAATGAAGCCATCACATTATATTATTATAAGTTGTACCCTGCATACTCACATAAGGTTCACTGAAGCGCCAGGACATACGAAGCGAATGCACTAATTTGGAACAGGGTGATGGTGGCCAACTTGTCGGAAGTATCAGAACTGTTGGGGCATGAGCAGGCCCCCATCTCACTGCTTAACTAGAATAACTTCTGAACAAGTTATTTCGAACCAACTGCAGTAATAACCCCGACGTGGCCCACTCATGACAGAGCTAAAGAGCTGCTGAGATACATTTGGCGTATCGACGGTGAGACGGCGCCGGGTTACTCCTTCGGCCTTAGTTTTCCGTTAGGGTCGTCGTCTAGCCCTGAAGAGGGACAAATCACAGCCCATAACCTTGTCTGCTAACCCATCAGGCTGGGTTCAGTCCCTTTTCTCCCTGGTTCTTCTCGACTGGCGTAGACTAATTGTTGGAAGTTGGAAAGATGTGTTGGAAGGTACGGAGTAGAGATGGTTGTGGACTTGTGATGTATGGGATCGACCCGACGATAGGTAGAGTTTCGGCTTCTTCCACGGATCCACTCAATCATCCGCCGCCCCATTGTTTGTTCGGTTTGCGCGCAGATTCCCCGACCAGAAAATCATGCTCACGCCGGCCAGACCAATCGCCATAGATCATATTCCTCTTTTCTTTCTTCGAACCTTCACCCTCTGCTTCGTGCCGGCCATACCGTCTGGTATCTTCAGGCCAACAGCACCTCATCTCGACCTCTGGCGCCCATCTCCCGTCGCGTCAAACTCCAGCGCTTGGTGGGGAGTTCCTTCTACCATAGCAAAAGTCCGGACCCAGTTATGTCGGCAATCCTCGCGCGTACCTGAGAGTTCCCATCCATACTATTTGTATCCAACCCCTTCCTCCCCGACCGCAAGCCGTTCACCTTCCGTATCTGAGACGGTACTTGTCGCGACGGATACAAGGATCAGATTCTCGACTATATAAGCCCGTTACCACCAGCGTCTGATCCGTGTGTCCTCATACCATGTCCGAACCTACCCCCGCTGGAGCTGCCCTGAGCAATGGCTCCGAGAGCACCAGCACACCAAATGTCAATACTGGAGACAACGCGTCAGGGGTAAGCTTTTCTTCCTAGAATCGAGCTTTTCGTGCGCTGATATATCCCCCCTCATCTCTAGCTCTTTGAAACCCTGCAAAGCCATGTCGACGATATCCGTTCTCTCCTACAATGCGGCGTTTGCATCCGACCACTTTATGAACCCTACACCCTTGCCTGCGGACATACCTTTTGTTATAGTGTCAGTATTGCCAATATCGACGACACTCATAAGTTTAGGCGTCTAACCTTTC
This sequence comes from Aspergillus costaricaensis CBS 115574, assembly GCF_003184835.1. Taxonomy (NCBI): domain Eukaryota; kingdom Fungi; phylum Ascomycota; class Eurotiomycetes; order Eurotiales; family Aspergillaceae; genus Aspergillus; species Aspergillus costaricensis. The sequence continues at coordinate 261,120 of NW_020291824.1, forward strand.
GCTCTAGTGTTTAACATCATGGTTTGTCGGTGGGAGGCACAACAAGACATGCCCGGACTGTCGAGCACCGGTGAAAGCGCAACCTGCTCCCGCATACTTGGTAAGCCCCTGACATCATGCTCATTTCTGATTCGATGCGCAATAGGCACTAACTGAATTACTCAAGGTCCGCGCTGTAGTTCAAATGTTCACAAGTCGCCCGGAGCTGCTTGATAAGGGCGAGACTACAGTCGAACACCTAAATCATCAACGCGAGGAAGCGGAACGACTGGAAAAGGACAAAACAAATACACACCCGCGGGAGGGGGGACTGTTCCGTGGTACGTTCAACAAGAAGATTCCAGTCGCGCAACCTATCGTGGACCTCGAGGACAATGTTGTGCGTTGTCCACGTTGTTCGTGGGAGCTAGAGGAAGATGAAGGGTGTGCACAGTGCGGATATCGACAAGATGACGAGTCTGTTACTGGCAGTTCGGGCTGGAGTGAGTCAGACGAAAATTCCGAAATGACGGACTACTTGGACGACGATGATGAGATTGAAGATGGATTTGGAGACGCGGACGAATATGGTTGGGACCCCAACCATGACCACTTGCCCCTTGATATACAACCTGCCGACATAGATCAACTTTATCGTCAATGGTATGGCCTAGCTCCTGGCGACCTTCCGGGTATGCGTGCAAATGGGCCTTTCCGCCGGCAGAACCATTATGACTGGCCTTCTGGAATTTCGTCAGCTCTCGAGGAAGATAGCGACATGGATGAGGAGGATGAGGATGCGGACATGGATTCGTTCATCGACGATGACTTGGAACATGATGATTATTCCGAATCTGACCGATCCACGGTAGTTGGGCGGCATGAGATCTCGATCACCCACACTATCGGAACTGACCTGTCAACCTTTGATGAGATGTCTGAGGAAAGCCTGGACGAGGAGAGCCTGGATGATGAAAGTCATAATGACGACGACGATGATGATGACGACGATGAGGATCCGATTCTGCCGCCTGCAGGTGGCATGCGGCGCAATCGCATCCAAACCTACCGAATACAGTCGAGTTCTCCATCTTGCGAGAATGGGACTTCTGGTACAGTCTCAGGACGCAGTGAATCCAGATCCCAAGCAGGATCCCGCAATGATCGACGGCTCCCACAGCAAGTGTCCGCCGGGTCTACTGTTATGGATGCAATCAGCGTGGATGACGATTCTGACGAAGGCCCCGTGCGACCAACTAGGCGGACAAGAGACAGGGGCCATCGCCGCCCCTCAGCCTACTAAAGCGCTCCGACATCTCATCTACGATTCCAATGACGATTGATATTACTTCCTAATGATCCATTATCTGCGACTTCCCCTGATCCTGCGGTGCTAGTTCACCCATCCTTGAGACCCCAAAAGAAATTATACCCTTCTATATTAGGCCTGCTACATACACACGAACAACCGAGCTGGCGATTTGATCTACGACCACGGAGAAAATACGAAGTCGTGTTCTATTCTACTTGCATCATCCCCGCGACCAAGGCTTAAACTTCCCTCCCAGGCCACTTGAAAATACCCCTGTTTTCAATCTCTTGTCTCTTGCTGCTCATTCAGTACCTTGGGTAAAGGTCGTTTCCAGGCGACGTTCGGTTTATTATGACAATTCTGTTTAAGAGCACTTGTATCATCAAGCATCTTATGGCATAGTCTTCTGTTACTCTTCTTCTTTCCCGCTTTACCATCATTCTAGATTGCAGGAAATGACAATCTCATTGATTGAGACAATACATACCAAAACTTCCCACACTGAATATGTGAACCATGACCAAGCAGTAGTTACTAGTATATCATTAGAATAGAATAGAACACCCATCCTCCACCCTCTCAGCCACGAAAACCCCAAAGCCAGCCTACAACCATACTGCTACCAAATTCCACACTGCATCCTTCCCCGGCCCGCCCGGCATGACATACTAGGACTACCACCTGTGACCTACCCCTCCCCAAATTCCAATCCTAACCGCGCACATTCGCGTGCGCGCGTCACGGCATTTAGTACTACATGAATAGCCCTTAGTCCTTCCCGGCCAACATACGAGTAAAAACTTACTGCGTATGATCATAAACCATAGTCGTAAATAATAATAATAGTAGTAGTAGTAGTAGTAGTAGTAGTAGTAGTATTATTGAGCTAAACTTAGTAACTACGTATGCAGCATGCCCCGCCCAACTCGCGGAGTCCACTAAATAGTATCTAGCCTAGGGCTGTAGGCACTAGGCAGATATCCCTATCCGCCTTCAGTCTAGTCGCCGGCTTTAGCGCCGGGGAATTAATGAACCCGTTAGCTAGACAAGCTAGACTTAGTGGCCTGCAGGGGACAGGGTCGTTGTCACGCTCGGCGCTTATGTTGTGGGTTGAAGGAAGGAGTTGTCGGTACATATTGCTGGCTTTGTTGGGGTTAGTTCAGTTGGCTTGACTTGGTGAGGGGGTGGATGTTTTGTGATGAGTAGTAATAATACTAGTAGTAGGAGAGGAGTCATTCAAGAAAATTGTCATGTTCAAAGTATATACATCGTACAAAAAAACCGGCTAAATCACGGAGATTAGAGAGATAGTAGAACAGAAAAGTACCTCGTCTAATGCGAACTTTTGAAAGCAATATGCAGAGACCACCGGCCCGGGAATAAAAGATACATGCATAAAATAGAAGGAGATATAGAATGCACAGACGCCTTGTTTTCACTACATTGCATACAGCCGTCCAGCGCCGCCACCAAGATCAGTTAGTCAGTCAGCGCCTCGATTTGATCATTTCGATTTTTCGGAGATGAATGGTACTTCGAACACCACGGCGCCGTTCCGACCGTCTGCGGTGGGGCCGTCATGGAAGTTGTTGGAGAAGCATTTGAACCTTGCTAGCCGATGTTCCTTGCCAACAGCGGCTACGATGCAGAGCCCATGTTGCTCGGGCGCAGACGGCTTGTTGTTGGTCTTGGACTTGGACTTGGGTTCCGCTGGCGCTTGGCCTGGTTTGACGGTTTCCGCACGACGCTCGAATACGGCAATGTCGTTGATAACACCCTTGACCAGCGGTTCGGCTTCCTCCTCGGCTTGCTGGGCCGGCGCACCGTCGACTGCCATGTGATCCGGGCTCGTCGGTGTGTCGAAAGCGAGGGTCTGCTTTAGTTGCTCGGATGGGGTATCGGGAGTAAGCGGGATGCTAGATCCTGCTCCGATAGGGCCCAGGGCAACGATAGTCTTTTTATCTTCCGAGATCTTCCAGGCCCGGATGAAGCCATCCCAGCTGCCACTAAGAACGACGTCTGTGCCTGGAAGGGTAGTCAGAGCGGTGATCCAGCGGGGCATGCGCCGGAGGTGACGGGAGTTGTGTGCTGCGGTTTCCTGGTTGACTTCCGAGGAGAGTTCGTCCAGTGGAGGTAAGGGGTCGAGGCCGTGTGCGTGAGGGATCGTGTGAAGCGGCTTCTTCTTGTGAACGGACCAGAGAGAGATGGAACCTGAGTCCGATCCCGTAACGAAGTGGTTAGGAGGTAACGGCGCTACACAATCAATGTTGTTCTCTTGATAGGAGGCGCTCTTAGAGCCACCACGGAAGATCAATTGGGATTCCTCGATAACCTTCCACAACCTGGCCGTGCGATCGCGCGCTCCCACACTGACACACTGATCGATGGCCATGGCGGCGACGGACGTAACATGGTCTTGATGTCCGAAGAGTGTTTCAACATAGGCATGACCGGCTGTACTCAAAGACCAGGTCTTAATGGTCCGGTCATAAGAGCCAGAGAAGAGCTGCTCTCCGGAACTCATGGTAGATATATGACGAGCGAAGGCAAGACCACTGACAGCGTCGCGATGTTGTGTGAAGGTCTTCAAGGGGGTAAGAGTCTCCGCATCCCAGACAATGAGTTTCCGGTCATGTCCTCCCGTGGCTACAAATTTTCCGGACGGCGACACTGCGACAGACAAGATGTTCTTGGTATGGCCATGTTCTTCTCCCGTCTCCGCAACCTTTCGCAAGCCCCGCACAAACCTGACCTGCTTTGGCTTCTTCCGTTGGGGCGCTGGGGGACGTTTAGAAGTTTCGTTTGTCGTGGGAACCGTGGAGGTGGGTGTGGCGAGTTCCCATTTGATCAAGGTCTTGTCCTTCGAAACGGTGTAAACGTACGGCGCGTGGACTGCAATTGACGTAGTTGACTGCGTATCTGCCCGGAAGAAGGTATGGGAGGCCGTCGAGAAGGCCAATTCGGAGGCGATCTGACGATAAACGCGTCCTTTGAATTCATCCTGCAGTTCTCGTCAGCTCTGCATGTAAAATGCCCGACCAGCCGAACAGGAGCGGAATGGGTTGATGGATACGTACAACATCCTCCTTCAGCCTTTCTGCGATCAAGTCACGATCGATTTCGGCAGCATCAAAGCCATAGTCTTCAACCTCATCCCGGACATTCTCCAAGTACCGCTCCGCAAGCTTCAATCTCCGGTCTCCGGCTGTCTCTCCCTCGTCGGAATCCGAGCCACTTTCCTCCTCCGACAAACCTGATGCGCCACTGAGCTCATCCTCATCGATGTCACTTCCCGAAACCGACGGCTCCCTAGTCTTCTTCTTGCCACTCTTTGCGCCCGCATCTCCGTCTCCATCGACACCTCGTTTCTTAGACGCGGGGGCGCCGGCGCGGTCTTCTCTCTTGCGCTTCCGCTGCGAAGCGGGCAGGGTGAAAAAGGACGACATCACCCAATGTAATTGACCGAAGCTCCGGGAGTGGAAAACGGGCGGTAAAAGAGGGTCTGGAGGGGAAGAAGGCTCTGGCAAATTGGCCGATGCGATGGAGATACTCGGTTTCTCACTTTTTTCTGCCGGTGGACCGTGCAGGCGGAAGGCGCATCAACTTTACGCCTAATTGCTGACTCAGCGCGGAGCTCAGGCCTAAGGCAGTAAGGCAACAAGAGCCGCAGCTCCAGGCAGTCAAAGCTCCGCGCGGCCAACGATGGGCTCTCGACTGTCATCTTCCCATCACCTCTTCCATTACCGCCCTCTCTTTCATCTTTCCTTTAAAATAATCACACCCTGAGAGACTACAGACATGTAAGCACACCGCAATTTAAATTGATGGACACGACGCTCACTCATCCTCGTTCACAGGGAGGTTCTACTCGGCATCACTGGCAAGGACTTCGTCATTCTGGCGGCCTCCAAGGCTGCCATGAGGGGCCCCACCATCCTCAAAGCCGAAGATGACAAGACAAAGCAGCTGAACGAACACAATCTTATGGCCTTCTCCGGAGAGGCGGGAGACACGGGTTCGTCGCAGCTTCCCCAGTGATCGGTGACGCGGAACAGCTAGGACCTACATAGCTAACCCGGAGCTCAACTAGTACAATTTGCGGAGTACATCCAAGCCAACATCCAACTATACACGATGCGGAACGATACCGAGCTGGGTCCGAATGCAGTTGCTAGCTTTGTTCGGGGAGAAATGGCGCGGAGTCTGCGGTCTCGGAATCCCTACACTGTCAACCTCTTGCTGGGAGGTGTCGATCCCATTACGCACAAGCCTCACCTATACTGGATTGATTACCTGGCATCACTGGCTCCTGTACCATATGCTGCTCACGGATATGCACAGTAAGTGCGGGCGCTGGGTAACAGCGGTCCCAGCTGTTGGGATTCTCACTAAATTGCTCTAGATACTACTGTCTGTCCACCCTCGATAAACACCACCACCCCGACATTTCGCTCGAAGAAGGAATGAAGCTCTTGGAAATGTGCACAGACGAGTTGAAGCGCAGACTACCGATCGATTACAAGGGGGTATGTTACCGGAATCATAGGCCCTGGAGTGCGAGCGAGTACGGGTAGCTGACAGCTTCTAGGTTCTGGTGAAGATCGTGACTAAGGACGGCGTGCAAGAAGTACCATTCGATAATAACAGGATTGTCAAGAGTGCCTAATGTGATGTATCATACCAATGATTGTCTAATGTTTTCGGTTTCACGGGACTTGGGTTTCAAGAGAAGATCGGTTTGCATGGCAGGGTATTTTCCATGACTTTGACCGAGACATAGTCTCTCCTATTATTTAGCTAGGTAGAGACAATATCAATGATTTCTCGAGAAGTCGCCTTGTCCGTAATGTCGTAGCACTAGCGCACCTAGCTTGATGCCGCCGGGTTGCGATTCCATGATGCCGTATGTAACCAAGCACCTTATGACGCTGTGCGGGTGTTTGGCATGTTTGCACCCGGCGGTTTGCATCGCGTCCTTCGCAGTTTGAATCCCGCAACCCCAGCAGCTTCCCTCACAAATCTCGCCATTCTACACAGTCATGATGTCGAAGAGACAAGCTGAGCTGTCGCTCGAGGAAGAGCTTGCAGCAGGCTCCCCTGCCTCGAAGAAGGCGCGTGTGGAGGATGAAGAGCTGTCGGAAAACGATCCGCGCCGTGGAGCTTTGCCGATTCGCCGGGCGACTGGACAGGAGCTTGAAGAACATGAGCGCAGCGGACAGAATATACTTGCGGCTGCCGACCAGGAAGGCGAAGAGCTAGCGGAAGCAGCGCAAGATGGAGGCCCCGAATCGTCCGATGTTGATGCTGATGACGACAAACCGGTTATCGCGGCCCCGAAACGTCAGAGCGCCCCCATGGAGGGCTACAGCGACCTGTACCTCGATACGATCAATCGTGAGATCCTCGACTTCGATTTTGAAAAGCTATGCTCAGTCAGCTTGTCGAACATCAATGTATACGCTTGTCTTGTGTGCGGCAAATATTTCCAGGGCAGAGGACCGAAGTCGCATGCTTATTTCCATGCGCTTGAGGTTGGACACCATGTTTTCGTCAATATGGGTACCAAAAAGGTCTACGTTCTCCCGGAAGGATATGAGGTCAAGAACCAGAGCTTGGATGATATCAAATACGTGGTGGACCCGTACTATAATAAGGATGAAGTGATGAAGCTGGACAAGGAGGTTCATGACGCATTCGACCTAGCAGGAAATCGTTATAGGCCTGGTAAGACACTCAGGTCGTTTATGTTGCTAAGTGCAATGTGCTAATATCCCCAGGCTTTGTTGGTATGAACAATATCAAAGCCAACGATTATCTGAACGTGGTGGTCCAGCTCTTAGCTCACGTCTTCCCCATCCGCAATTACTTCCTGCTGCACGAATTCCCTCAACCAGGAACGCCTCAATTAGCCCTCCGTTTCAGTACTCTAGTCCGAAAACTATGGAACCCCAAAGCATTCCGCTCACATGTATCTCCACACGAACTGTTGCAGGAGATCGCTCTCCGCTCATCGAAGCGCTTTACCCTCACACAGCAGTCCGACCCGGTGGACTTCATGTCCTGGTTCTTAAACAACCTTCACCTTTCTCTCGGAGGTTCCAAGAAACCATCCAAGACCCCTACAAGCGTTGTCCAAGCCGCATTCCAGGGTCACTTGAGGATCGAAAGCCAGGCTATTACAGCCCACTCAGATACCCAAAACGCACGTTTAGTGTTCACCGAATCTGGCTCCATCAACAGCCAAACGACACCCTTCCTCATCCTCACCTTAGATCTACCACCCACGCCTCTCTTCCAATCCGCCAACCGGGAATCTATCATCCCGCAAGTCCCACTGACCACCCTCCTGAACAAATACAACGGAATCACCGCCTCCGAAAAACTCGCCCACAGAGTCCGGCACAGGCTCCTCCACCCCCTTCCTCCGTACCTCCTATTCCACATCAAGCGCTTCAGCAAGAACCGCTTCGTCTCCGAACGAAACCCCACAATCGTGACCTTCCCGTCCCCTCGCTCATTAGACATGTCGCCATATGTTGAGCCGAACCCAGAGATCTGGCCGCCAGGCGAACCGATCCTCTACGACCTCGTCGCAAACATCATTCTCGACCCTACTGTCGCTGCCCCAGGTGCCCACGAGGAAGCCGCAGCAGACAAAGGAGTCAATGCAGCTAGTGGAAAAGCCTCGTCAGGGGCTGGAGCAGGAAGCGAGAAAGTCTCCTGGCTTGTTCAATTGCATGATAAAGCTATGTCTGCGGAGAATAGTCGGCTTCAGAAAGAACATGCTGGCGAGCAGCGTGGACCCGAGTGGCTGGAGATTCAGGATCTGTTTGTGAAGCGGGCCGAAACCGAGACTCTGTTCACGAAGGAGGGGTACTTGATGGTATGGGAGCGTCGGAAGGTCCCTGGCATGCCGAATCGCAAAGGGAAGAACCCGGCTAAGTGATACCGGGATGTCTTTGGATGTGAAGTCTTGTCAAATATTCCTTGTTGAATGGCCCCGATCGTAGGCCTCGCAAAGGAGGGGCTACTGTATAATTAAGAATTTACGACGATGATAGAATCAATATTTCTCCCGAGTTATTTTTGGTCTTGCAACTATAGCTCATACTAAGTGATTCTGTTAAGGTTACTCGGTCACTAGGGGCTATAAAGTAATAACATGATACGAGAAGGATTAAGTGACGGTGTCCATTATGTCCAGTAATATGTGCAATGAAGAGAAGAGCGACGGCGGCTGCAAAGAGCCACTGTCTCAAATGAAAGTAATGTGGCTAAAAGGCCATCTCAGGATTTTATAGCCGGCAGAAAGATTACAATCTTCATAGGGTTCCCCAGCCGCAAAACCTTCTTCCGATCTTGATGGCGGCACCAGATATGACACCCCAGACAGTGGCATTCACGGCAGCTTGTATTCCAGTTATGAGGGCGATCTTTCCAAGGTATGACAACATGTCTGATCGTGGTGTCAAACTCCAATCTCCTAACCCTCGGACATCAGCTCGGAGAGCGGTAGGAGCGTGAGTAGACCGCAGATATGACGCAGCAAGGGACCGCAGGTAGAGGGATTCGAGGGGTATGAACATAACGTTTGTTAGTATAGACGCTAGATGCGATGCTAACGAGTCGACAGGGTGAGAGGAGAGAATGGTCACCCGATTTGCAGTGGCGGTTCCACTAGGTACCATATTTTGACGAATATTAGGGTCGGAAATTCGGGGAAATATCTCGGAATCAAAGTCATTCTCATGGGCTCGCTCTGCTTCGGGTGATTGATGAAGTGTGTCACCAGGTGATGGTTCCTCTATGCTCTCAGGCAGGATATTCACCGGATTTGACGTAGGAGCTTCAGCAGGTGGCCGTTGTGGTTCGAGACTTTGAATGTTACTCGGAGAGGCCGAGCCAAGGTTGTCACTGATAGGCATAGGCGATGCGCTCGTGGTCATATTGGAGAGCCCATCACTATCCATATTATCCGAATTAACAACCGTGGTTAAATTCCTGCCCTGGTTGGACAAAAGGCTATCAAGGAATTCAGAAATCGTTTGCCCGTCTACCACCTCGCCATTGGATGGGAGTTGAGAGGCTTCATTTTGAGGTCGTGCAGTTGCCTGTCCTTGGTTCTGAGGGCGGCGGTTTCCCAAAAGCTCCAGCTGCATTGTGATGACATCGGAATTTTGATGGATAAGAGAAGCCCGGACCCGGGGTGAAGCTGGAGAAGAGGTCGCAGGTGATGATGGACGGGAGAAAAGCGTATTTGACCGCGAGTTCCGGTTATTCTCGCCTGCATCACCACGCCGTGACTCTCCGTTTGGTAGAGCTGGCGAGTTGTCGTCTGGTGGAGGTAATGTCCCTGCCCTCCGTAAAGGAGCCATTTCCGCGAGGTCGCCACTACTCATTTCAGTTGGCGACTGAGACATACGGTTTTCCTCATTGGCAAGGACTTGGTTACCACCGAAGCCAGCTCCTAAATCAGCTGTTTGATCGATCGAGCCTCGATTTGGAGTATCAGAACGTGTTGGGTCATGATGGATATGCCCATTTGTAAACGGGGACTCGGATGACCGTCTTCGTGGTCGACGGGTTCTGGATTGCCGCTCATGCTGCAACTGCTCTATGCTTTGAGGAAGGGACTCCAGCCACTCTCGTCTACGACGAGCGTCTGCTGCTTGCTCCGACGCTCGTGCCGTGCGCAGTGATTTGAGGCCAAACCAGGATAGCACCCATGATCGAAAGAAGCCTAGCTCGTACATCAAGTCTTCCGTGAAGGAGAGATTACTGCGACGGTTCTCTTCCTCTGATCGACGTCCGAGAGCTGGCATCATCCAGTCGATAAGATCATTGTCGTACGCCACTTTCACAGAGAGTTCGTCCGCGTAGATAGGCTTGGGCAGTCTTCGCCGAATAAATCTATAAAGCCTTACCTCGATTACTGGGCGTAGACATACCGATAGGTACACGAGTAAAGACGGGGTTTTTAGAAGGCCCAGTAGGAATCCGCTAAGAGACTCGATAGACAGGTCTGTGGGTAAATTGGGTAGCTGCATTGAAGCTAGCTCTCCAAAGGGCAGAAAGAAGCGTATCCCGGGCATAGAGTGAGCAGGAACGATGTGAAGGGATTGTAAGAGGGAATACATGTACGTCTGTATCGCCAGGACCAGCATGGTTCCTCTTCCCCTATACATGATGTTAGAAGATGGTGAAAAGGTTGGTCTGGGATTCTTACGCTGAATATACGACATTCAACAATGCCCGTATAAGTCTCGAGCCCACGTCATCTTCCGGGAACAAATTCTGCAAGAAAGCAATTAAACGTTCCAAGGGGTGATGTCGACAAAAGGATATGCATGTAGATACAGCCCATGCTGGGATCCCGGCAAAATAGAAGCCCCATATTCCGTAGGCAGAGCGCTCAAGACGGACTATGCTCAACAGGGGCAGCCGCGTATAGCTCTTGAAGGTCTGAGGTATATGGTTAGCCCATTGTCCCATTGCTATAGATTCCATGACTGCATATAGGGCTCTCACCTGTACCCGACCCAGAAGAGAAGAGGTCCACCAAGAACCAAGGAAGATTGAGACTTGGTCCAGAGTGGCCATAACCAAGCCATAGTCGTTTTCCGCAGCTATGATATCGAGCTTCTGCTGTTCGCTTGGGCCACTAACATTACCATCTTCGCTGACAACAATCCCCATTGTGGAAAGGATGTCATTCTTGGCCCTACGGAGTTCCCTGCCAAAGGACTTAGATTGGGGGTTGATTGGATGGCCTCTTTCATCATAATGCTGGACGTATCCGTCCGCATGTAAGCCTGATACTGTCCGCTGTGTGACATTTCCTGGGTTCACCGCAGAACTCGCAGGGCGCTCAGGAGCTTCGTAAGGAGACCGGCCCTAGATAACTGTTAATTATTCAGTCATTACAATAGATGGCAACGCGTAAAATGAAGGCGAGAGGGTAGAGGCATGACAGCCCGTTTTAAGATTAGGACACAGGTGGGTATGAAGACGAGACCTGCAGATATGCCTAGAAGGGGGATCTCATTCACGTTGATTGCATATTACTTCAGGAACAGACTTTCGCGTAGACAACAAACTACATCAGATGTGTCCCCACTCGCAGCTGAGCATATACAAGAAAAGAGACATGAGCCTACCAGAGCCAGCCGATTGAGATATGCTCGCCGCCCCATCGCGTGAGCATGTCAACAACGTTCATCGAAAAGTAACCGCAGTGGGCATTTCTGCCTTGATGAAGATATCCGAGACCAGCAAAAGCAACTCGATGGGTTACGAGATCGATGGTGGTCCTGCCCCAAATGGTAAGTGTCAGTCATGTAAGCGGCTCCGGCGTCTGAAGCGGCTAGATCACGAGCTAGCGGGGTTCCACCAGCTCGTCAAACAAAGCAAACATCTCGAAAAAAGACCCAAAAGTTTCGGTGCGACGGCGACTCGGACGGCGGTACGCAACTGCCATTTTCTTTGAAGGCGCGGATTTGTTCTGTCATATGATGGCGCGGTAGATTTCTAGACTTCTGGTTGTTGAGAAAATTCCCCCATCATGTCCAAAGCCGTGGTTAAGACGACCTTCGAGGCGTCTCGAACTCTTCGTCCCATCTACACCGGAGGAAGCACTGCGCTGGATGCTAGTGGTCGTCTATTGGCGACTTGCATTGGCGAGGATGCTCTCGTCGTCGACCTTGAGACCGGCGACCAAGTTGCCAGCCTTGAAGGCGTAAGCTTCTCTCATGCATTCAGAAGTCGCAAATAGCTAACCCGGATGTTCTAGGATGGCGAAATAATCACTAGCTTGGCCAGTATGCAACTCTCCCTCTCTCTTACTTCCCTTTCCTACGCTAGCTAAGAGGTATGTACTGACTGCGCTTAGTTTCTCCATCGGCTTCGCACGTCGTTCTCTGCTCGCGCTCGATGTCCATGCGCATCTACTCTCTGACTCCTTTTGATGAAAACACACAAACCGTCGAGGCCAAACTAGCTAGAACCTTGAAACCTCACACAGCTCCCGTCGTCACCACAGCGATCGATCCCACGGGTACTCTCCTAGCAACTGGCGCTGCGGATGGTTCTATCAAGGTTTGGGATATTCGGGGTGGATACATCACGCATACTTTCCACGGTCATGGTGGTGTTATCTCGGCGCTGTGTTTCTTTCAAGTACCTTACCAGGACAACGACAAGGCATCATCAAAGAAGAAGAAGAAGGGGTCCAAGGGCAAGAACCTTGACTCTGATGAGGATGAGGACATGGATGAAGTAGCCGATTCGATCGGCGCTTTCCGACTCGCTTCAGGTGACGAGGAAGGTATGGTCCGCGTCTGGGATTTGAATAAGAGGAAGCCCATCGCATCGTTGGAATCGCACGTCTCTGTTGTCCGGAGTCTTTCGTACTCACCCGCAGAGAATGCGCTGCTCTCTGCAGGCCGCGACAAGACTGTCATTGTGTGGGATGTGCGGACTTTCAAGACGCGCCGTGTTATCCCCGTTCTTGAGAGCGTGGAAGCAGCTTGCTTCGTCGCTGACAGCGGATTGTGCTTGGTGGGAGGAGAGAACGGCCGTTTGCGTGTTTGGGACTGCAACCGCGGAGGAGAGGTTACTCACGAGCAAGAAGCTGCAGCCGAGTTCGAGGCCGTAGTGGCGATTCAGTATTCCGCGGGCATGTCATTCGCAATGACTGTGCATGCTGACCAAACCATTCGACTGCACTCGCTTCAGCCACTCGCCGACTACAAAGCTGGGTCTACGTTTGAGCCGCTGCCGGTTATTAGGCGCATCTCCGGCAACGATGATGATATTATTGATCTTGCATATGTCGGTCCCGATCGGTCGATGCTTGCGTTAGCTACCAACACCGAAAGCATAAGGGTGGTTTCAGTTGGACCGTCCGAGGATAGGCCAGCTACCGGAGAGGGTGACTACTTTGGTGCCGATGTCACACACTTGGAAGGTCACGACGACATCATTATTTGTATCGACGTTGACTGGTCAGGTCACTGGCTTGTTACCGGCGCAAAGGATAATACTGCACGTCTTTGGCGGCTTGACCCCAAGAATTCCTCTTACACCTGCTTTGCTGTCCTCACTGGACATGCAGAGTCGCTCGGTGCCATCAGTTTCCCCCGAGCTCCTCCGCCAGTCAACACCCCTGCTCACAACGACCCCTTGAACCATCCCCCTGCTTTCCTGCTCACAGGATCTCAAGATCGTACTATCAAACGATGGGACACGGGTAAATTGGCTCCTCTTAAGTCTTCCAAACCTCACAACCCCAAGGCCGTGTACACACGCAAAGCCCATGAAAAGGATATCAATGCTCTGGATATTAACCCGACATCGACATTGTTCGCATCCGCGTCCCAGGACCGTACTGTGAAGATTTGGTCCATCGAGGATGGCTCCGTTGTGGGTGTCCTGCGGGGACATAAGAGGGGAGTATGGTCAGCACGATTCGCTCCTCGTGGTACCCCTATCCTCACCTCCGACACGGGAACGAGCACAAACCGAGGCATGATTGCTACTGGATCGGGAGACAAGACTATCAAGATCTGGAGCTTGTCGGACTACAGCTGTCTTCTCACTTTCGAAGGTCACACGAACAGTGTGCTCAAGGTGATCTGGCTGCCACCTTCGGACTTGTCTACCAAGGAGGAGGATGAAGACGAAGCAATGACACATAATGCAGTTGCGCAGGCGAAACCTCTGGTTGCGTCTGCGGCCGCAGATGGCTTGGTGAAGATTTGGTCCCCTTACAGCGGCGAGGTCGAGACGACTCTTGACAACCATGAAGACCGTGTCTGGGCTCTGGCCAGCCCGACGCCATCTGGCTGCCGTGACGACGTTCTGTCCTCATCTACCCTCTCACAAACCTCTCCCTACGGCCTTGCCTCTGGTTCTGCCGACTCAACTGTTACCTTCTGGACAGACACGACTTCGGCCACTTACACCGCTACAGTAAACGCCAACTCAGCTCGTATTGAGCAAGATCAACAGCTTCAGAACTACATTCGCGCCGGGGCTTATCGCGAAGCCATCACACTTGCACTTCAGCTCAACCACCCAGCCCGGCTACTGTCTTTGTTCACTTCTGCGATAGATGCTGCAGAGGACCCAACAGCGACCGATTCCGAAGCCAGCGAGCGTGCCAACAGCCTAACTGGCAACCCCTCGATCGACGAGGTTCTTCAAACTCTTGACCCGGAAAACCTCTGTACACTCCTTCTCAGACTTCGTGACTGGAACACGAACGCCCGAACATCCAGAGTCGCTCAGCGGATCCTGTTCGCTTTGTTCCGCTCCTACCCAGCTTCAACATTTGTCGAGCTTGCCACCTCAAGCATGGCGAAGCGTCGCCGCGAAGGTCGCACTTCAGCAGGCATGAAGGATATCCTGCAAGCGCTGGCCTCGTATACTGACCGGCATTACCGCCGTGTCGAAGAACTTTCCGACGAAAGCTACCTCGTGGAATGGGTTCTTGCAGAGATGGACGGTGGTGTGGGACTCGGGGGCCTAGGCGTTTCTACCCCGTACGACCCTTACAGCAGTCTCCCTGAAGACAGTGTCCCAGAGCATGAAAAAGACGTGGTCATGCTGGGGGTATAGGAGAACCCAAGTGTGGATAAAAATAAGACTTTTGAATGAGACTATGTACAAATAGACCCAAGTTAATCTGCATGATCTTTGCAAATACCGTGTGTATGTTGGCGCTTTCAGTGGGAGTACTTGTTCTGTTTTTGTTAGGAGACCAGCATATAAAAAGTTCTTCCTTTTTCCAGATGATACTACCTGTTCTGAATTAGAGGCTGTTGAGGCAGTATTTTACATGGCTATGAGATCTGTTGTCGGTATTGAAACGTCAGCGTTAATAGTGTCACTATCGATAGTCCTTCCACACGCCCTTAGTCATACAAAAATGGTATCAAGATCATAAGTAGTATATGCGGATTTGAATATGTCTATGAAACTGAAAGGTCTTCCTCAAATCATCGATCATCGTCTCTCCTTCTCCGGCGAGAGTCGCGATCACTGTCTCGCTCCCTATCACGGTCACGATGTCTGCTCAATGTATGCGAGGAAGAGTGCCTCGAGCTACTATGGCGATCATCATCTCGATACCGTCTGCTGCGGTCTCGATCCCGATCTCTGTCCCTGTCACGCTCTCGTTCCCGGTCCCCATTTCGATCGCGATCCCTGCGATAGTCACGATCCCGGTCCCGGTCCCGGTCCCGGTAGTAGCGGTCATCTCGACTGTCACTGTCTTCATCTTCGTATTTGCGCCGTCTTGAATGCCGGTCACTGGATGACAAACTCCGGTCTCTCCTTGAAGATCCCGTCCTGCGTCTGTCATAGCGATCACTGTCATCGTCATCGTAGTCGCGACGCCGGGAGTCACGATCGCGATCCCTATCACGGCCACTCTTCTCCAAATTGCGATCGCGTCGTTGCTTCCATTCATCCTCATCGCCCCGTTTCTTGACATCCTTCCGTTGCGCAGCAAGTTCCTCCTCCGTTATGAACTCGCCCGTTTGCTTGTTCCGCATCATAATGGGCATATATACACCCTCCGGGTTGGACTCGCCCTCCTTCCCTACCTTCCTAGAGCCTTTCCGCATGGCAGCCTTGCCCCATGCGCCGAGCTCGGCCTCTGCACCCTTCCCACCAGACACATCTTTTGCTCCGATCCCCAGGAACCCGGGACGGCGCTCCGGGACCCGCGGCTTATTGTCCTGATTTGCAGAACCACCGTATTTTCCTCTTCCTACAGCTTGACCCTCCTTCCACCCCATACCACGAAGTAGCGCAGCGCCAAACTCCTCAACCGGGATTGCGTTATACTGATCCAAGCTCGCAGATTCCGGGCGCGCCGCAACATCCGCTCGAAACGAAGAGGTCTCATCATACCGTCCTCCGGCCCGATCATCGTCATCCCGATTAACCGACTCAATAACAAGATCCGACCTGCGCTCCGGCTCACCCTTCGTCTCCCGGATAAGCGCCTGCAGAGCAATCTCATCCTGAGTAAGTGGCTTGCGTTTTTCCTCAGCAGCAGGCCCAGTAACATCCTTCATCGAACGATCATTATCCGTCGGCTGGGCTGAATCCTGCGAAGCCGGCTGCGCAAAAGTCAATCCATAAGCCACACTCGGACGCTCTGTCTCAACATTATCTCCAGCAACTTCGCCCCTTTTCTGCGCTTCCTGAATGGCCTGAACCTCCTTTGGCAAAAGGTTCTTGCCCTTAGGTTTCCGGAGATTGACGCTTGGGCGGTCCCTCCAATTATTGTTTCCGGCGACGGGTATAACCAGCTCGCGCTTTTCTTCCACCTTGTTTGCGGGGATGGCGGTTCCCGTTAAGGTGTCGAACCCGGTGACGGCTTCGTGGGTGGGCGCAGCTTCTTCATCGGATTCTTCGTCATCGTGCAGGTGGTGAGGTCGGCGCGCGAGTGTTCGGCTAGGTGGGTCGGTGGAACGCGCCGCGCCTTGAATGTTGAAGGACGTCTTTTTCGGCGGGCCATTTGCTGGTGCTCTTGTGGAATTTCCGCCTAGTGATAAAGAGAACGGCTTCGCTGAGGAACCGGAGTCCGCATTGCCGCTCTGCGGCGGTTTGGAGGACGACATTGTGACGGCGTGTCTTCGTGAGCTGCTAGTCTGGAAAGAACTAATTGAAAGAGTGAAAATCTGCCTTCAATCCATAGGGGCGATATGAGCACCCGCGGCGTATGGCGAGTCTGTACTGGGTATGTAGAACTGAAGCTGGTGGAGGACTAGACAATCGGCGGGCTAAAAAGAAGGCGGTGGCAAAAGACGCGGGCTAGACGCGCGCTTAGACCCATCCCCAAGGCAATTACGAAGTAGTGCAGGTGAGTCAATTATTATCAATAGTAATCGTACAGTCGTAGTCATTAATTCTCTTTTGCTCTAATGCAATCCATTCCAAATGACGTTCCAATAATTTCCTGACCTTTTTGTATCCGTCCTATCAATACATGTAGTACAAAGTTGAAAATGGAGGGGGACATGGCCCCGGTTGATAAAATGGAAGCCATTTGTGCATAACAGGCAACCGGCTAAAAGCCGGTGAAAATCTGCCGGTATAACAAGAGAAATCTGGAGAAAGATAAGACAGGAAGGTCTGTCTCGCAAAGCAGGTAGAAGTGTTGGGGGGAGGCAATAAGGGTGGCGTTGATAAAGAGGATTGGAGGGTGTCAAGGTGAGTGCTCGAAGCAGGGATAGTGAATAAAAGGTGATAAGGTGGGTGGGAAATATTTACAACGAAGAAGAGAAGATAAAGGCAAGGTCATTTAGCTTGTCGCCGTCTGAGCCTGCGGAGGGTTAGGACTCTTGCTTGTGCCGGCCACTGCGCCAGCCTGGGCACTGCCACTGCGCTGGGTTTGCGGCGTCACACTCCGGCTCGGCTGAGGAACCGCCCCGTTCATAGCAGGAGAGCTCCCTACACCGACACGATTTTGCTGGGCAGGTTGGGGAACACGCATCATGGGGGAATATCCTTGGGCCTGAGGTACTTGCATACCAGGCGCACCATTCAAACCCGGCTGTGGGGACTGGAAACTGGCCTCGTGGGGAATTTGGTAATTGGCTTGCACGCTGCCAATATTTCCAGCAGCAGCACTCATGGCAACTTGGGACATGCGCTGCTGTTGATACTGATGCAACCGATCCGTAGCAAGCTTGTTAACCTGCTCCGGAGGCATGTTCGGGTTGCTCCGCTGTATTTGGCTTTGGATGGTGCTGATAGTTGGGACCACACCACCGGAGAGGAGATTGGGTTGAGCCATGCGGGGAGAGGGCGTAGACACTCCTTGTGGGGTGGTATTGTGAAAGGATGGGCTTTGCATTCCACCTCCGGCCTGCAGCGCCGCCATCATCGCAGGGTTGTTTGGAGTGCCGTTGACGTTCGGCATATTCAGATTCGGAGAATGGGATCCTTGTGGCACAAACTGCTGTTGATTATGGAATTGCTGCTGTGGCTGTTGGGGCTGAGCCTGCTGTTGATGAGGAAGTTGTTGTGGCTGGGCCTGCTGTCTGGTCTGGAGGATCCGTTGTTGCTCTTGAAGCCGATTCGCCTCCCGCATAACACGCGTATTATCAGGAGGTGTCTGCATGGGCATCCCAGGGCGGGCACCATTGTTCTGTTGGATTCCCGACTGTGGCATCATCTTCATCGCCATTGGATTCGATGGCATGGGTCCATTCACAGGTGTAGCGTTGGGCATACCCTGCATATGGGGACGTCCTTGGTTAGCACCAACTCCGGGGGGCAACCCGTTGGGCAGCCCGTTAGGCAACGCATTCGGAAGGCCATTTGCAGTGTTGCCGGTCATAGCAGAAGTTCCAGGGTTATGAGGCAGGCCGCCAGGAGTGCGTCCTGGGGCATTCATCATCGGCTGCTGGTTAGGTATTTGCCCGGCACGTTGGGCTGCTAGGTTCGCCTTAAGCATAGATGTTAGTCAAGAATAGAGTGCACGAAAAGAGAAACACGGTCATACTCTTTGCTGGGCAATCATTTGCTGCCGGTATTGTTCTTGCCGCTCCTGAAGCTTCAATTCACGCTCGTACTTGAGTCGGCTGAATTCAGCGGGCGACGTAATTGGAGGTTTCGGTTGATTTGCTTCGTTTACTTTCCGTAACGATGCCAAGTGCGAGGCTATAGGAAATCAAAGCAGTTAGCAATAGCCAAAGCAAATATGCAATGTCACATCTTACCATGTTGCTGCTTCTGGAGCATGGTCTCTCGCTTCTTAGCCAGTTTACGCATGGCATCAAGCAATGCAAGGTGCTTAGAGGATCTCTTGCGATCAACCCTGACAGGTTGCGTCGTCCGCCTTCGAACTTGGGGTACTGACTGCGGATTGCTGTTGTTGCCCTGTTGTTGCTGTTGTTGTTGTTGTTGTTGTTGTTGTTGTTGCTGCTGCTGTTGTTGTTGCTGGGCGGCTTGCTGTTGCGCTAGTACAGTTCGCTGTGCTGCCTCAAGCCTTTGGTGATAAGCACGGAAGTACTGTGTCTTAGACATGTCGGCTGGCAAGCCTTCCAAACCAACCCAACGCTCAAAGCATTCCCAGGGGGTCCGCCTTTCTGCTCCCGATGTAAACTGTGATGACGGTGTGAGACAGTTGGAGATGAGAGACCAATTGTATGAGTACTCCTTGACTAAGCGCCGTAGCTCATCATCCTCTGCATATGTCCACTGAGACGACTGTCTAGATTCAAAGAAGCCAACGGAGGGCATAGGATGCTCAGTCGGAGGGCGAAATGAATGACCTGGGTGGATTCTATCACGTATATGTCTGTTTTCAGGTCGGAACAATGCGACATTGGTTTGTTCTGGCGGCAAATCCAGCACGGCTTGCTCGGGATCTGATTGGTACTGTGAGTAGTCGTAGCGGCTACGCTTGGGAGGTGGTTCGTCGTCATGGAAAGTGATTTTGCCCGACGCATATTTCGAAACGGGCAGGATCTCGGTTTTCCATACAGAGTCCGGTGGTTCTTTGAATGCGGGCAAGTTCGTGTCTGGAGAAATAGTGACAGGTGTGTATGTTGGCAGATTATCAAGGATCTCTCGAGCTGCCGCCGTCATGTCCAATGAGAACGTGAACTCGTCGGTACCAAGGGAGAAGATCGCAGCTGGTGCAACCGTGTCATGAAGATCGTGGCGCGGCTCATCATTGAATCCTTCACTAACAGAATCCTCTTCAGTGGAGGGCACTAGATCTGGTGTAGGGTGAGACATTGCCGCCATTTCATCACCTGTTTCTTCAGGTGGCGAAATCATGCTGGATTTAGCTTCAATCTTCAATGATGGGGTCTTTACTTGAATGCGGAGCAGTGACTGATGCTCGGGGTCACTATTAACATACTCCGCACACCAGTCAGCACAGCTTTTTGCAGCTGCAATCTTCCACTTCCGCTCTTCACGGAAATCAGTGCGCATCCACTTTACATGATCCAGAAGAACATCCCAATGTGTTGCCTCTCGAGGTGGTTCAACTGAACGTTTCAACTGACGCAAGGGCCATCGATTCGCATTTTGGAGGGAATAGATCCGGCGCAAGGTACGACAATCCATTTGTTCCTGGTAATCAAGGAAGTGGTTGGAAGTGGTTAAGGTCTTGTGGGCTGATGCGAGAAGTGTGCTGAGACTTGTACCCCGGGGAGGTGCGTATGCTCGATTCTGGAAGAGGGTGAAAAGATAGTCTTGTTCTTCATTAATCTTGGCAAGATCACCAGCGTGTTGCCGGACCAACTCCATAGACTCGCTTTTCTCTTGGATCTGTTGTTGTTGCTGCTGCTTTGGGAATACGACGGTAGACAATTTAGTTCTCTCTTTCTCACGCGCTTTCCGATCTTTGAACCGCATCCTGGCTGCAGAGTCAGGGGTCGCAGTGGACACATCCCGTGCTGATTCCGTAGGCTTCTCGGGCAGAGTTCCCTTGTCCGAAGGCGAGACGGGCGTCTTTGGAGGTTCTCCCAGAATCTCAGAAACAGATTTGTGTCTGATAGCGCCAGAGGACACCCTGGTTGTCATTCTTTCCGGTGGAGACGGTACCGGATGGGCTGGCGGCGTCGGTTTCTTTATCACTGGAGCTGTTTCCGTAGGCACCTTGCTGCTGGCCTCAGCTTGAGGTGCAGGCCCGGCTTGTGTGGAAGGCCGTAACTCATCGGTTGCCTCAATAACTCCGTCAGGCCTCTTATGATCGAGTGACGGAAGAGCCGGTGCCAGCTCGGGCGTTTCTTTCGGCGTTTCTTTGACGTCAGCCGGCGACGTCACAACATTTTCCTGGATGACCTCGCTCGTGACAGTACCTCCGTCAACCTCGTCCGCACTTGTCTTGACCGCAGCCAGGTTGCTCTGTTGAAGTGATTGAGCCTCTTCCAGGCGAAGTTGCTCATCAGGCGTGGAAGGCACCAAGCTAGGCGGTGCCTTGACTGCCTCTTCATCTTTGGGACTTGGAATCTTGTGGGGCGCATCATTCATCTCCTCCGCAGGGCTGGTAGCAGGTGAAACGGGGACTGGCACCGGGGTATTATTGGAATAAGGCCCAGCTGAAGAAACAGGGGAAAGTGGCTGCTCAGGAACCTGGGCGGGCCGGCCCTGAGCGAGGGAAGGCCGTACACCATCCTTCCTTTGAGCGTACGAAAGGTCTGGAGTTACAGATGGCCGGGCATCCACATTGGGCTTTGGCTGTGCCTGGGCTGGGGATGCACTACCTTCACCGATACCATTGCTAGAGACATTTGGACGTGCTTCCGTTGTCAATGTATACACCTTGTTGGTAGTAGCTGATGGCTGCGCGGGATGCGCTATTGCAGGAGCCGAAACATCAGGCACTTGGGACACCTGAGATGCGATAGCAGGCGCGACTTGATTAGTTGCCACTCGGTGCTCAGGCTCGTGATCAGAAGGTCTCTGTTCTGTTACTTTCTGATACTTCGGCTGGCGCTCAACATCATTGGCAATGGCCTGCGCAGCAGCACTCTGGGCTCCCAATTGCGGGACGGAGGCCGTAGCATCGTGAGATTTGGCAGTCAATTCCGCTGGCACCGGTCGTGTCGCCGCAGCTGTCTCCTCTGCTTCCCTGGCTTTGCGCGCTAAAATGGACGCATAGTCTGGTAATGGTGGGAGTGTAGCTGGGTTGAAATAACGACCTCTGAAAACAGTTAACGTATGCTTCTCAGTAAAGGTGGAGATACATGAAAGTAGTTGGAAATCCCACAAATTGGGGCGGGTAGATAAATTGGAAATAGTTTGGACATATGAAACAATAGCTATATGAGTGACTTTGATATAGGCGACTTACTTTGAGAGGTCGTTGGCGTCGAGGAACGCCTGCTCCTTGTGGTGATAGAGCGAGTCCGCCGGAGCGTTCTCGGTCGCGCCCGCGAAGCCTACGGTCGCAAAGTAGAGCTCGCTCAGTTTGCGCTTCCGCGACGACAAACAACGTCTAAAATTCCAAGTAAGCGATAATTCAATATCGCAAAGACCAGGGGAGTAGATTGGATCGCTGGGGAAAATAAAATACGTACGCGATCTCATCTTTCTTAGACCGGAGAAGCTCGTCACGGAGCATGGAGTCTATTTCGGGGAACACAGCATCCGATTAACGCGCTAAAATTAAGGGGAGTGGATTGAGCGAAGTCATCCAGATGGAAAAAATCGCTCAGAAATGATGAAAAGGATGGGGTTGTGTTGTTATGGGATGCAGAGGACACGACGCGAAGATTTCGCTGGGAAGGGATTTTTTGGGGGGTGTTAGTGGTGATGAGACTTCTGGACGGGTAGTATGGGAGGAACTTTGGTTGGTTGGTTGGAGGATTCTGGGTGAGTGCCGGGAGCAGCAGAGAGCGCCAGGTTTGGGTGTTGGTACTGCGATGGGTGGTAGTAGGCGGGTAGGAGTCCCCTAGCTATTCCTTAGATTCCTTACTAGGGGCGATATTCCACCATTCCATGCCTGTTCCTTATGTAGGTATGATGTGAACCGCTGAATGGCTGGCCACCAGAAAAATGAAGGCCTGAGGCAGCAAATGAGGTACGTAGCGCCGGCGGCTTCCTTTCGCAGTTTTCTGTTGTTGCTCCCTTGTTGTTTTCTCTCGCGCTCACCCGAGTGATTGCCGCATTCAGACCCGCTGGACACCTTAGGCACTAATGGCTCGGAAAGACGCGTCTCACCGCCCCGACTCGATGATAACGTCCGGCAGAAAAAAAAAGTTGCCCGCTCAGATAGATGGTCTTTGATAGTTAGTCTGCAGAAGCAAACACATTCCACACCGGTTCCATTCTATCAAACAGACCAGAATTATGGTGAAGAGAAAGAGAGACGAGGCGGCCAAGGACCGCCAGAGCTCTACACAGCCAGCCAAGGTTGTCAAGGCTACAGACAGTGAAAAGGCCCCTTCCACCTCAACGGCTGACGGTCCGTCAATCACGCTGCAAATTATCACCGGTTCCTACGAAAAGGTTCTGCACGGCTTCACCGCTGCTGTTTCACCTACCTCTTTTGCATCTAAGGATACGGATGAAGATGGTGATAAGTCCAATCTTGTACAATTTGTGGATACTTTCCTGTTTGAGGCTCATACATCTGCCATTCGCTGTCTCGCCTTGTCACCATTGCCGAAGGCTGATGCAACAGAAAACGCCCAAGTTATCCTAGCCACTGGTGCTACGGATGAGCGTGTTAATCTATACTCTCTGTCTGCTGCTCCTGTTGCAGTGAATGACTTATATCCCACCGTACCGACTCTCGCGGGCAACAAAATCCTTGAGAATCCCAAGAACCGCGAGCTGGGCACACTGATGCATCACTCCGCTCCGATTTCGGCTTTGGAATTTCCATCCCGATCAAAGATCCTTGTTGGTTCTGAGGATAATACAATCTCCGTTACCAGAACTCGGGATTTCTCCGTTGTATCCACCATCAAGGCCCCTCGTCCGAAAGTTCAGGGTAGGCCAAGCGGTGACACAGCACCCCCGGGAGGCACCCCGTCCGGTGTCAATGATATCGCTGTCCATCCTAGTATGAAACTGATGCTGAGTGTGGGCAAGGGAGAAAAGTGCATGAGGCTCTGGAACCTTGTTACAGGGAAAAAGGCGGGCGTGTTGAACTTCAACCGAGAGATTTTGCAAAGCGTCAAGGAGGGCAAATGGAGCACTGGAGAAGGAAGGAAGATAGTGTGGAACTCGAAGGGTGATGAGTTTGCTGTAGCATTCGAGTGGGGTGCAGTTGTCTTTGGCATTGTAAGTTTGATGTTGCATATCCCCCATTGCAAGGGCCATTCTTTAACATAGTATACAGGACTCCACTCCCATTTGCAGGGTTTTCCCCAGCCCCCGGAGTAAGCTTCACCAGATGAAGTACGTCAACCCAACGCCTTCTTCCGATGACAGCGATGAACTGCTTGCTGTCTCGACGGAAGATGGTAGGGTCATTTTCTACTCTACTAAGCAGGTTCAAGAGGCGACAGAGGAGGATGATTCGCCCATCCCCTATGCGGAAGCTGTTGCTCAGCTCGGCGGTAGAGCAGCAGGCTTCCCCGGAAGAGTGAAGGACTTCGAGGTCCTTGATCTAAATGGTCAACGAGTTGCTGGAAAGGATAACCTTCTAGTAGTAACAGGAAATAGTGAGGGCTTGGTCCGTGTTTGGCTGCTGCAAGGAGCCGATCTGGTCAAGAAGGATACAAAAGGTACCAAAAAGAAGTCCGCCGAGACGGAGAAGAAAGTCATCCAGGTTGGTAAGTTCTTGAATGCCTATGGCACAGGCAACCGAATCACCTGCCTCAAAGCATTTGTGATGCTGGCTCCTGAAGATCCTTCGACGCTAGAGGATTCGGAAGAGGACTATGATGAAGAAGTGAGCCAGGATGAATCCTCCAGCGAAGAGAGCGATGAAGAATAGGTTTACCGCCTATTTGATGATTGTCTTACTGTATATACCCAACCCTTGTTGATAGGCAAACGGATGTGTAAAATCATACCATTGCAGTCTTCCATTATCTAGAGGTGCTTTCCGTATCGCTCCCCCACAACTCTCCCTACATTACGAATGGTCACATTACCGACGTTCATACAAACTTCTGGACCCTTCACTGCTTCGTGGTAGTCGCTTTTGACGTCTGTACGAGCCCCTGTATGCCATGTTGGTCACACAGGTCGACAAATTCGTATTCTCATTGAGCCATTCCACTTTAGTTCGACAAGTATAAGCATGGCATCAATACAGACGGTGAATATCTTTCAGTAATAATTCAAGTAGGTGCGAGTCGATCGACTGAGAAAGTGAGGTTCATTTTTTGCAAAGAGGTGAGTCAGTATAAATCCTGCCGCCGCCCACCGCCCACTCGCTCTCCACTGCACAAATCACAACCCCACTGGCCGAACCGTATCATATCGCCTCCGTCCTCAAGCAGCAATTTTCATCAGACAACACGACCCTCGCCCCTCGCCCTCTCCACCCCCCATCACCCCCCTTTTCTAGAACCGCTGTTGTCTCTCGATTTCACTAGCAATTATGGCTGCCAACGGCGACTTCTCTGACGACGAGTCCCAGCCTGGATCCCCCATGCTCGATGCGAACGGTCACGATGACATCGAAGAGCAAGAGCCCCTCGACCAGGAGTCCAAGCCTCTGAAGTCTGCGATGAAGAAGGCGGTTCCTCCTCCCCAGCCCAAGCGGCCAGAGCTGCCCGAGCAGCCGAATCCGGAGACTCTGGACCTGTCCACGCTGACTCCTTTGACCCCCGAAATTATTGCGCGCCAAGCCACAATCAACATTGGCACCATCGGTCACGTCGCTCACGGCAAGTCGACGGTCGTTAAGGCTATCTCCGAGGTCCAGACTGTCCGTTTCAAGAACGAGCTGGAGCGAAACATTACGATCAAGCTGGGTTATGCCAATGCGAAGATCTACAAGTGCGACAACCCCGAGTGCCCTAGGCCGACATGCTTCAAGAGCTTCAAGAGTGAGAAGGAAGTCGACCCGCCTTGTGAGAGGGATGGCTGCAGTGGCCGCTATAGACTGTTGAGACATGTGTCGTACGTTGAACCTCAGAATCCTGTGTAGTCAAGTTATTCTATGCTAACTCAGAGATCGAAATTAGTTTCGTCGACTGCCCCGGTCACGATATTCTGATGAGTACTATGTTGTCTGGTGCCGCCGTCATGGACGCTGCCCTTCTCCTTATTGCCGGAAACGAAACTTGCCCTCAACCTCAGACTTCGGAGCACTTGGCCGCCATCGAAATTATGAAGCTCAGCCACATTATCATTCTGCAGAACAAGGTGGACTTGATGAGAGAGGATGGTGCCCTGCAACATTACCAGTCGATTCTGAAGTTCATCCGTGGTACCGTCGCCGATGGCTCTCCGATCATTCCCATCTCTGCACAGCTTAAGTACAACATTGATGCTGTCAACGAATACCTGGTTTCGCACATTCCGGTCCCCGTCCGCGATTTCACCGCTTCCCCCCACATGATTGTCATTCGTTCCTTCGATGTGAACAAGCCCGGTGCCGAGATCGAGGAGCTGAAGGGTGGTGTTGCCGGTGGTTCCATCTTGACTGGTGTTTTGAAGCAGAACGACGAGATTGAGATTCGCCCCGGTCTGGTCACCAAGGACGAGAATGGCAAGATTCAGTGCCGTCCCATCTTCTCTCGGGTCATGTCCCTCTTTGCCGAGCACAACGACCTTAAGTTTGCCGTCCCTGGTGGTCTGATTGGTGTCGGTACTCGCGTGGATCCTACTCTGTGCCGTGCTGATCGTCTCGTTGGTTTCGTCCTTGGTCACCGTGGACGCCTTCCCGCTATCTACACCGAGCTGGAAGTTAACTACTTCTTGCTTCGTCGTCTGCTCGGTGTCAAGACCGCCGATGGCAAGCAGGCCAAGGTTGCCAAGCTTACTAAGAACGAAGTTCTCATGGTTAACATTGGTTCTACGGCTACCGGTGCTAAGGTCGTGGGTGTCAAGGCTGATGCCGCCAAGCTCAGCTTGACCAGCCCTGCTTGTACCGAGGTCGGAGAGAAGATTGCCATCAGTCGGAGAATTGAGAAGCACTGGCGTCTGATCGGTTGGGCCAACATTGTCGCGTAAGTCTAAAGCTCCGCCCCTTATACTCCCCAATATTTCTTCCCTGCTCTGAGAGAATGGCGTGATATTAACTTTGGTCATAGTGGTAACACCCTTGAGCCCATCCTGAACTAAAGAAGTTATTGCCCGCTTGGATGGCCAGGCTTGTATCCACCAGATTACGGCTGGTGGGGACGTCAAAGAGTCTCTGACACCAAGTCTTGGCAGGGTCAAGTCACGAATGAAGTAGAATGGTTTGCAGTAGCGAAAGGGGGTGTCAGTTAACTCCCTGATTAGAGACCACAGGGAGCCTAATCGTCGCCTATTCCACCTGCTGATGATTGCGAAGAACAGGAGATCGTGAGTATCCTCCACGATAACCAGTTGAAATGTTCGCAGGATCGAGGAGGCCGGGCAAGCAGCAGGATGGGAAGGCATTTTAGAAGATCAGGTGGCATGGCTGGAGTTGCGCAGACCACTTCTTTGACGTGTGTTACGACGCTTGTGGAAAATATTTCTTACAATTTTTTTCTTTTTTTGTTCATTCTTATTATTCGGTCCGGCTTGCATGGCTCTATGTAGATGCTGTATAGGGGAATGATGAACGCAACGAAATAAAAGTCAGAATTTCTTTGATGTCCAATACGCCGCTATTGAAAACAAGCATAAATGGGGAGCTGAATGAAGGAGTTGTTTGTTCTGCTGCGGCCTTGCCTCCGAGGCTACCGCGGCGGTTGACTAAGGCGCGGACCAGCTCCTCTTTTAACTATTCTCTTACTCCCCCATTCATTGCTTTGTCCGCAACCAAAAGGCCACATCACAGCAGGCTCAATTTCAGGCTGCTGTAGTGCTGTGGGTGTCGCAATGTATATCCTCGAGGTAAAGTTCCCGTACAGACCTCTTCATCACCATACTAGAAGTTCATCTGGTCTTCCCTTCTAAGCTTGAAGCTCCAGCTAACTCGGGTCATCGTGGCCGTTACAGCAACTGGCGCGTTTCCTCGACCGCCCATTCATCCCCTGGAAGAATGTCCTCGTCGGATTCTCTCTAGGCCAATTTCTTTTGGAGGGTTTTCTGTCTCTCCGTCAATACAAAGTACTGCAACGGACCAAGCCCCCGCAAGTATTGGCGGGCGAGGTTTCCCAGAAGGTTTTCGATCAGAGCCAGGTAAGCATCTCTACATGAGCTCAGCGACCACATCATACTGATCAGATGATTCCGGGCTCATTAGTCCTACGGTCGCGCCAAAGCCAAATTCGGTCTTGTTGCAGGTCTTTACGGTCAAATTCAAAATCTTGCTTTCATCTATGGCGACATTCTCCCCAAGCTTTGGGGAGTCAGCGGTCTCCTGTTGGCACAATACTTTCCTTCTCGGTTCCAAGGTGAAATCTCGCAGACGCTGCTATTTGTCTTCGGATTCAACCTGATCAGCACGGTTCTTTCTCTTCCCATCTCGTACTACAATACCTTCGTCCTCGAGGAGAAGTTTGGTTTCAACAAGCAGACTTTCAGTCTCTGGGTTACGGACTTGCTCAAGGGACAGATGCTTGGTATCGTACTTGGAACACCCATTATTAGCGCAGTTCTCAAGATCATTCAGAAGACCGGCAACTCCTTCTTCTACTACTTGTGGCTCTTTGGCGTCTTCCTCCAGATCTTCGCTATCACCATCTACCCTATTGTTATCCTGCCCTTGTTCAACAAATTGTCGCCCCTTGAGCCTGGTGCCATCAAGACCGGTGTCGAAAACCTCGCTAAGAAGCTTAAGTTCCCTCTTCAAGAGCTGCATGTCATTGACGGCAGCAAGCGGAGCGCACACAGCAACGCCTACTTCTATGGTCTCCCTTGGAAAAAGCACATCGTCATCTACGACACTTTGATCGAGAAGAGTGAGCCTGAGGAGGTTGTTGCAGTCCTGAGCCATGAACTGGGTCATTGGAGTCTTAGCCACACCACAAAGCTTTTCGGTATTGCTCAGGTATGTTCCTGGGTCACAAAGCAGACCAACCACTTCCTTATGAGTGGTCAAAATAGTATAACGACAGGCTGACCTGTACTAGTTCCATATGTTCTACATTTTTGCGCTCTTCTCCGCGTTCGTGAGCAACAAGTCTTTGTATCAGTCGTTCGGCTTCTATAGCCAACAGCCCATCATGATCGGATTCCTCTTGTTCTCGGATGCTCTCGCACCGATGGATGCTGTTGTCAAGCTTTTGATGAACATCCTCAGTCGCAAGTTTGAATTTGAAGCTGGTAAGCCTTCAAGACCCTTGACTCAGAACCGTGATTATGGCACGATACTAATCAAACCATCCAGATGCCTTTGCTGTCGGTCTCGGTTATTCTGAGCAGCTGGCGCAATCCCTTCTCAAGCTGCAGATCCAGAACTTGAGCACCATGGACGCTGACTGGATGTACGCAAGCTACCACTACTCTCACCCTATTCTTTCCGAGAGACTCAAGGCGCTCGGTTGGAAGGGTGGAAAGGTTACCGCTCTCAAGGAGGAGGATAGTGAGAAACCAGTTAAGGCGGCTGACCGCGAGCTGTGAAAAGTTGACATTCTAGTGTCTCCTTTCTTTTTTCTGGTATGGTGTTACAGGGCCGGTTGAGGGGAGAGGCCCGCCGGATATGGGCTTCTGAAGGCATATTCAATTGTTAATGGATTTTTGAGTTCTTATCACCGGTTATAATAAACCGATCGTAATCGTCTTCCAATGAATTAAGTTCGCCTTGAATGCGCCAATGCAATATGCACAAGTCTAATATATCTTGGGAATCCAAGACAAACAGCAAGAAAAACAAATCCCGTAGCAAAGCTGATGCAACCCATAGCAAAACCTGCGCGCAAAACAGTAACTTTTCTTTCGCTTTCATTTCCTACTCAAGCGTCCGACTTGGCCTTTGCCCTCTTCTCTGCAAGTCTGCGCTCCTTCTTCTTCCGCTTCCTTTCCTCTTTATCGAGACCCGCAGCGGTCTCGGCGTTCTGCTCTGTCTCAACAGCATCCATATCCATCCGGACATCGTCATCATCATCGGCAGCAACAACCTCCTCTTGAAGCTTCTTCGGGTCCTCCCACCCCTCATTTCCGGCCTCTGTCTGCTGCGCATTGCCCTCCTCTCCAACGCTGAGCTTCGCAAGAGCCAGATCCCTGCCCAGAACTTCGCCAGCAAGGCCAGCCTGAACGCGCTTCAGGTTGTGCAAAATGAGGTTGGGTGCGGCAGCCGTGGTGCGCGAGGTCGGGCCATGTTCGCTGATACCGGCATTAGGTTGGAGGGCGGGGTCTGTGGCGGCGCGATCGAGATAGGCGGCTAGGAAATCGTGCGCGGCAGCCTGGGAGATAGGCTTGGAAGAGAGGATGGTTGTCGGGGGTAGCGGACAGGGACCCTGGGTGGCCATTGTGGTATATACTAGTGATAAATATTGTTTCTCGACTTGTCGCAGAAGTGTTCAAGTATATGTAAAGGTTTGTAAGCGGAGTAGTGCCCCAAATGTCGAGAAGGGTTATTCGTTCAGTAATAATAGCAACCTTCCGTACTCAGTTGTGTCAAAGTAGGTAGAACCGGTTTATTTCGTTATTGCTCGTTTATTGCACCAATTGAGCAGATATGGAGAACTGTAGATGCGGTCTTGCATTGTCCGGCGGAGAGAAAAAGTCGGAGGTGGTCCGTGCACTGCGGCGCCGGAGTTCAATTTTCAGTCCGCCGTCACGGACAACATCTCGCATCCCTCCATCGCCGTCCCCAGGTTTCCGCGTCAGCGACGTCCAATTACGCCTCACCGTCGTCTTCAACCTTCTCATCAATATGCTTTGCCTTCGGTGTACGGCTCTGCCGACCGCTTTCAGGTCCTTTGCGGCCCCAGCAACCAGGTACGTCCGTCCGAGTCTTGCACCCTGGATCCAATGAGACCACGCATCTGGGCTCTGTATATGGTCCGATTCCTCAATCGGGACAGGCAAATCGTCAGGGGAAGCTCTGGCACCTTAGGCACTTAATAGCATGGATGAATGAAATGTCTGACTTGAGTGGATTCACTAGACTCACCTCCGCACCGCTCACATCCACCGCAACCTCTCTATCAACACCGTTCCGTGCCCTCTCCTCCACGACCCTCTCCTCGCTCCGCCTCCCTCAACAACATCTCCCCTCTCAGAGCCTCATTACCTCTTCTTCCACCACTACTATCCGCTCTCTGCTCTCCACCAACAACTCCTTCGCAAACCAACAGACCCGCTCCTTCTCCGCCAGTGCCTCGTTGGGCGGAAAGCGCGATACCTACAACCCCTCGCGGAGGGTGCAGAAGCGCCGTCACGGATTCTTGGCTCGGTTGCGCT
Source organism: Aspergillus costaricaensis CBS 115574 (assembly GCF_003184835.1). NCBI lineage: Eukaryota > Fungi > Ascomycota > Eurotiomycetes > Eurotiales > Aspergillaceae > Aspergillus > Aspergillus costaricensis. The sequence goes on from NW_020291824.1 coordinate 292,339, forward strand.
CGCGAGGTGGACGGAAGATTTTGTTGCGGAGAAGGGCTAGGGGGCGGAAGTCGCTGAGCTGGTAGATTGGAATGCGTTGTTCGGTGGTGATGTTTTCCTCGGTTTTTGTTCAATCTCATATTGTGTGTGGGCTGTGTACTATGACGTTTATTGCTCTTTGATTTTTGCGGTATCTGGATTTACTTTACTTATGGGGAAGTTCGGTGATGCGTCTTGTGCTTCCTGTGCCCCTCAGAGGAGGATGACATGAGGAGATTCAGCTTGGAATATGCCGAGCGGACCTTGCTCGCGTTCCGGGGGTATCCTTTGCGTTACTGGGACGGGGGTGGTATGAGTCTAGGGGTTCTATCTAGCTACCATTAATAGGACGTTGTCCTATGTGTACCATATACATATTTATACATAGATATCTCATTGTCACGTGGTTTGGTTTATTTACGTGGAGTGTGGTGGAGTCAGGGTGTAGATCTAACATCTGAGGTTAGCTATATTTCTCTCACAAAGATCGAGAAATGGAAGCTGTCTGGTACAAGGCTTGAAGCAGTGAAGAACAAATCATGTCACTAAGAGACCTAAGGGCCAAGTAATCTTTAGTGGTGGCTGAACGCAAAAGCATCTGCCAGCACTGTTTACTACAACAGGCAAGGAGAATGGAGAGGAACGAGAACATATTCGTGAAGTATTTAGGATGGTACATATAACAATTGCCGCAAAATATACCTGCCAAGGTCTGGTAAGTGTCAATAAACTACATCATTCAGATTAGGTTCAAGTCTCTGGTTGTTGACTGGCACTTAAATTGAACAATATATCATTAACTTCAAAAATCATTTGCGTGTGCTCAGTTGGAAACATCTCTAACAATACAGATCACACGGGTCGGCATATTTGTCCCAGACTTTCAGTGTCCCTGAATAGAGGTGGCTGATCTTTCGATTTAGGTGCTATCTAGGGATTGGCTCAAATATATCCTGTCATGTCTAGTGGTCGTCGTGTGTATGGCATCACTCATCATCTTCGTCATCCTCCATGTCTTCATCGCTGTCGTCTTCGTCTTCAGATCCGGTTTCGTACTCATCATCATCGTCGTCGTCAGACTCCTCGTCCTCGTCATCGCCGACCTTCAGTCCATAGTCATCTTCGAATTCCTTGAGTGGCTGCACCGCTGGCGTGAATCCCGATGCCTGGAGACCTTCCTTGATAGTCTAAGCCGACAGTTAGTAAATGACACACGAGAGTATGATAATTTCAGGGGAAACAAACCTCCTCAAGCACTGTAGCGCAGGTAACCACGATATTCGCCGTGGATGGGTTGAACAAAGGCAGAATGATGCTCTTCAGAGCACCCTTCACGTCATCAACGCTAGTAGCCCGCACCTGCTTGAGCACCCGCTCTTTGTAGTCGCTAGGTAGGCGCCGAATCACCTGTCGAATGAAACTGCCTGAGGCTGCGGCACCAATGGTCGACTGCTCATTCGCAAAGCTAACAACAATGCTGCTAATGGAGCCCTCCAGCATCAAAGGATCGAACGGCATCGCACCAGAGAGATGATCATCAACAATCTGTTTGCTTGAGTCGAAGGCCTTATGGGCGTTGGGAGAGCGATAAACGTCAAAGTTGACGAATCCGGTGTCGATGTTGTAGGCGAAGTTCGTGCCATATGCCAAACCCTTGCCTCGAACCGCAACCCAAAGGGGTCCCTCGACCGCATTCATGTATGCGATTGCAACCATCAAGGCAGGAAGTCTTGGATCATCATACGAATCCAGACCCCGTGCAGTTGCATATGCGAACGATGAATCAATCGTCGGCATAGGGACCACATACGACTTGCCGCCTAACTTCTGACCAGCCTCACTGAGCAACGGTCTTCTGGCCGTGATAGGCTGCAGAGGGGCACCTGCACCCAAACGCTCAGCAAATGGTTTCCATGCTGACACAGGGTTTTGAAGTTTCTCCAGGTCAGCGATGACCAAGACTCGCATGTTCTCGAAGCGGAAAAGCGCGTCTCTGATCTCTTCCATGCGCGCAACGACAGACTTCGGCTCTTCTGCCAGTTGCTTCTTGATCCGTTTCAAGTAACGCGCCTTCACCAAGGTGCTCCGAGCCCGAACAATAGATTCTGCCGCGTAGTGGACCATCACATGAACAGCCGCGAGCATGTCATCACCACTACGCTTGGAATCGGGCACATCGGAAAGCAGTCGGCTGGTAATCGCTCGGAGTCGCTCGACATCGAAAATCGAGTTCCAAGAAAGTTCCTGGATCCATGCAATCGCCGTATGATACTTCTCAAGCTCCACCTGGAATGAGATCCGCAGCATCTCCGAGTTTCCTAGGCTTCTGGCTCCTTCCATGGAGTAGCCAACTGTGTCCCTTTCCAATTCCACAACCACCTGCTCAAAGTTAATGGTTTCCCCATTCCGGTTGACAGGCAGGTTGAAGAACGCCTCGGTATACACGGACAGCAATGGGCGAAGCTGCACAGGTACGGCCTGCGCCGAGATGAGAAGGGAGAGCTGCACGAAGCTACTGGGGATGTGCTCAAAATGGATGAACAGGGGCAGATCGGATCCATCAGCATCCACCAGTTTTTGCGCCTTGTGGGACGGGCGTCCGGCATCCAGGGCTGCACCGGACCTGGCTGTAGTAGTGTCCACGAAATGGATAGACTCTACCCCGGGAATTTGGAACCTCTCCAGCATCTCCTTGGGGATCTCCTTGTCATTTTCAGCTTTAGCTTTCTCCAGCTTGTCGGCCAGCTTCTTCAGCCCTTCCTCACCCAAGCGCTTCTTTTGCTCTGCGACTCTAGCTTCTTCTTCCTTCTTCAGTGCGTCAGACATTTTGACGGACGGGACACCCAGGATAGTGACATGGTTGGCATCAGAAATCCACGTCTTGATGAAAGTGCGCCATTGTGCTTCACTCCACTTCTCCAACACGTCATATTCTTGCAAGGTCGCAACATCAAGCATAGTCGATCCGTCCCTCTTTCCGAAAAGGAAATCCGAGATCACGTACTCCGCAAAGGAAGAAGCGGAGCTTTCAGTAGAGAACTTCCAGGTCCGCCTTTGCCGGTCAATGCACTCCTTGATATATCTCATATCCAATTCCTTCTCCATAGCATCCTTGAGCACTTCGAAAAATCGTTGCTCTACCTTTGCCAGTTTCTCTGTCTCCACACTGGTCAAAGTGAAGCGGATCTCAATACTGGGATGATCTTCGGTAGCATAATAAACAGCACTGGCGAGCTGCTCCTTCTCAACCAAGATGTTGTCCAAGAGGGAAGCAGATGAACCGGCCAAATACAACAATGCAACATTAACAGCCCCGGCTGTTACAGTGTAAGTATCACTTCGAAATGAGGGAACTGGCGAAACACTCACTTTGAACAGGATCGGTACAGTCCGGACCGAGGAATCTAATCTCTATCTCTCCAAAAGATTCATCTTCTTCCGGGAATTCCACAGTCTGGACAATGGACTTCTCCAATGGCGGCGCCTGCTTGGAATCTACCCACGGTCTCTTAAAAGGTGATTCAGGACTGGGAATGACATCTAGAATAGTATCTTCAAATTTGTCCAAGGTCTCCAGCATGTTTTGGTGATCTACTTCGCCTGTGATAATCAGGCATAAGTTCTTGGGCTGGTACATCTCACGATGGAACGCTCGGATACGATCCGCGGTGAGTACACGGAGCTGCTCCATCATACCGCCTGTCTCGTAGCGGAAGCCTACACCATGCGGGTAAGTCAATCGACGAGCGGTTAGATCGATTAACTCTGCAGAGTTATTCTGCACACCCTGCATCTCCGAGTAGACGACTCCGGCGTCGTCACCGGAGCCGTCAATATGATGCACTTCGGTATAGCACCCTTCATCTGTCAGTGTTGGAGCTATAACATGCTCTAGGTACACGGGTAAGATTTGAGCAAATCCTTCCCAGCCTGCTGTGTCCAAGGTGTAGGCCGTGTGATCTGTGGCCGTCCAGGCATTAGTGCTCGAATAAACACGTGTTGCCAGCTTGTCAAGGAAGCCCTTATATCTATAGTTGCGAGAGCCCATGAAGCACAAGTGCTCCAATGTATGAGGAGCACCCGAGTCATCGAGAATCTCAGTGGCTAGAACAAAATATCCCGTGACTTTGGGTCCTTTTTGGTCAATGACCACTACCCTCATGCCTGTTCTCTCCGATTCATACTGAGCAAACTCGCTAGGCGAGTACTCCGGCTTAAACTTCTGGAGTAGCTTGAAATGGCTGTTTTGGGTAGATGACATGTTGCTCAATGGTCTCTGGAAATGTGATTTATAACCAAATTCTGCGATCACACCCCGTAGTGATAATCTGAAAGACTGTTAGTATTCCATAGACCAGAAACGCAGATGTCTAAGAAGCAAGTATAACAGTTTTATTCATTTCAAAGAAGCTAGCAATGCTTGAGGTTCGGGATGCGGGGAACTGAAACGGGAAAAGCACCCATTCCATGTCTGAAATACCAATAGCAAGAACAAGGGAATTGCAAATTGTAATAATACGACATCACGGAGACCATGAAGCATGCTGTATGACTGCGCAAAACTGTGGCAGCCAATGCAAGGCTGCCAGTTCAGGGATTGGATGTTCAATACAGACGACGACGGAGGGGCAGTCTCTTTTCTTTCTTTTTTTTTATTCGATGGAGTTCAGGGCTGGCACTAGCATGGACTCACATGGATCGAGAAGCGTTTGCCCGAATCAGGCTTCTCAATAGTAACTGAGACAACACGATGGGCTCTGCTTGACGCCGGTTATGATTGTTTCAGGAATTTTCAGGTCACACAGTTGGCCGCTGAACGAAGAGGTTACCCTCCAACTGTAACGGTTCAGAGTGGAGTAGTTCAGGTTCCGGTCCGATAGAGCTCACCACACCAACAGACACTTCACGAAAAGACAACCCGGATCTAGGTTTGAAGAAATCTTCATCGAACAAAAAACGAAGAATATACATGCAGATAAGACAACTAAAAAAATTAAAGTAGAACTTAAAAATGGTCTCAGTTTGGCCGTGGGGAAGAGCGAGACCGTTTGTGGTCTTGCCTATCGCAGCCAAGGCGGTGAGCGGTGAAGTCACATGGCGGTGTTGACAGCTCGCCTTCCCTTTCGGTTGCGATTTGCTTCATTGGATACCTTGGTATATCTTTGGGGATCGATACCTGGCAGATCGCCTTTACATGGGAAGCGGAGCTTAGTGTGGCTCTTCTGCTGGCCTGCCTTACCTTTTTGATCCGCCGGTTACCAAGAATCAAAGGCTCTTGTTTACTGACAAGATGTCCGCTAAGGTATCGGAGCAGGACATAGGCCAGTCGGTGCTGGATTTCGTGACCGACGGTACTTATCCAGGGTCGGAGCAGGTTGTCGCCTCTGACTTTTCTGGCTCTATCTTGGCGAAGGAATTGGAGCTGATATCGAAGGCTAGAGAGCAAGTTGAAGTAAGTAGTATCTAATGCGGAGCCCCGCACAAGTAGCAGCCCAGATGGCATTATAACTAAATGAGAATTTCCAATAGGCCGAGATCAACTTCCTCAGTCGTGAAAACAACTTCAATGCGGACGGATGGATTTCACAGGCCAAGCAGCTTCATGCAGACATTGAACGTTCTAGAGTCACTGCGAGGGAAATCGTCGAGCAACATGAGAAAACGCAACCTTTGCAATTGAAAGTGGAAGATGCTTCTGCGAAAGTTGGTCTCATTGAGACCGAAATCGCGTTCAATCAGGCGGTAACCAGTGCGCTGACAGAAGTACAAAAGCTGTGCAAACAACTAGACGACGGACGAGCAGCTCTCGGGGAGGGCCGCACCATGGCTGCCATTGACACATTGGAATCCACTGAACACGCCGTCAAGCGAAGCAGTCATTTCACAAACACAAACGTTCTACATATACTGCTAGAGAATGCCGCCGGGCTGCGGAAAGATATCATGGAAGCTGTCCGTAACCGCTGGAACGAACAGCTACATATCGATAAGACGGAGGGAAAGCTGACCATTTCCAAGGACAGCGGTATGATTCTTCTGTTGGATGGTGCCAGGTCATTCAAGCTCATTAACATATTTCATAGATGATACATTGCACGAGACTATCGTGGCCTTGACCAGGCTTGAGATGTTCCCCTCAGCAAGGGATAGGTTCCCAAAGGAATTGATATCGAAGATAATTGATCCGATATTGCTGCCTGGAGCCACTGGGCGTAGCCATGAGTGCCATGTTTCAGGGTCTACGATATACCTTGACCCGCAGCCATCAACGGCATCAATACCAGAGCTGCTTGAACGCCTAGTCAAGGTATTGGGCTTCTTGAAGCAATATGTTCCCGCGCCTATTGTGGAATCATTCTCGGAAATGTTCATTCCCTCGCTGTCTTCCAAGATAATCGAATTGTGGCTATCACCTGCTATTCCAACCGATCTTGAAGGCTTGGGACAGTTTGAGCAAATGCTCGATCATGTCCTCAAATTCACGAAGAACATTGAGAGTTATGAGTGGCGCGGCCAAGAAGAACTCATCTCTTGGGTCAACCAGGCTCCACGTCTCTGGATAGCTAGAAGGCGCGTTGATTCATTGGATCAAGTTCGGAGAATTCTCGCTGCTTCCCAAGGCACTACACAACAGGTTGAGAGAATTGAAGTCGAGAAGGTCTCCGGGAGTGATGAAGCGCTGCTGGAGAATGCTGCACCTGATGATTGGGACGCTGGTTGGGAAGAAGACAATGAGAGCGGCTCTAAGGGGAAGCAGCCCAGTAATTTCGACGATGAGGAAGACGTGAGTGCATGGGGGCTGGATGATGATACTGAAGAACATGACCCCAAAACGAAAAATGGCACAGCCACGGCATCTGCGGACAATGATGATGATGCTGGAGATGCCTGGGGCTGGGGTGATGAGGATGAAGAACAGAACGCCGAGGTCTCAGAGCCTAAGACACCAGTTGTGCCTGCAACTGTCAATGGCAAGGGTGGGGCCAGCCATTCCACTCCCAGAGAGGTTACTTTGAGGGAGAAGTACACCATCACAGACATCCCCGACTCTATTCTGGGTGTCGTCAAGCAACAAGTGGTGGACTCCAATGCCATATCCCAGCCTGCGTAAGTCTTTCATGGTCAGAGTTCTATAGTGATTCTAATACGTTGCAGGCATGCCCACTCACGTGTGGTTTCCTCCGGAACAGGACTTCTCGCACTCCCAACTCTGATATTGGCCATGTTCAAAGCCACAGCCTCGACTTTCTACGGTCTCAAATTGAGTGCTGGGCAGATGTATTTATATAACGACAGCCTGTATCTCGCCGGTCAAGTTCGTGATCTCGCAGAGGAGTACCAGATCACCAGGCTTCATGCAGATATCGAAACTCTTGAGAAATATGGAAAACTGGCTTACAGCAAAGAGATGCAGACCCAACGCACAATTGTCACAGACCTTCTAGACGGTGCACAGGGCTTCAGCCAATGCTCAGAGCAACCGTTCCTTGGTGAATGCGAAAATGCGGTCAGCGCAACAGTGGACAGAATTCGCGACGTTTTCAAAGAATGGCAGCCTATCTTGTCGCAGTCTGCACTTCTTCAATCGATCGGCTCATTGGTTTCAACTGTCATCAGCAAGATGATAATCGAAATTGAGGATTTGGGTGACATTTCAGAGCCCCAGTCACAGCGACTTGTGTCATTTTGCAACCAAGTGACTGGGCTGGAAGATCTATTCATCCCTGAGGGCCCAGATAACACCGAGCGTTCGCCTATGACGGCCGTCTACGTACAAAACTGGTTGAAATTCCAGTATCTGATCAATATATTGGAAAGCTCTCTTGCTGACATCAAATTCCTTTGGCTCGAAGGCGAATTGCGTCTAGAGTTTTCTCCAGACGAGGTCGTGGATCTGATCGAAGCTCTTTTTGCCGAATCCGATTACCGGCGTAAGGCTATCGCGGACATCAGAAGGGCATCACGAGGGCAATAGTCGTTAGCTTTACTTCCATGTATATAAACTTAGCAAAATGGCATATTGTTGTCTTTGGTGCATATTTTTGCTCTTCTACTTATCTGGTACGTAATGTTGCGGCGGGGAATCTCCGCGCTTTGCACAAGTGGCCGCATCGGTTGCCGTATTTTTTTTCCTCACTCGGTGGAGTTTTCTCAACTGCACTTTGAAGTGCTCTAGATCGCGCCCTTCATAACCCCCATATTTCCCTTCAGTGCCATTATGAACGGCGTTCAGGATTCGACGTCTGCTGCGGCCTCGTCCCAGTCTGCGCAGAGGCAGGTGCGTGTGCAGCTAGTTAGCAAGCAAGAAGACATTGCGCTGCCTGAGAGCACCGGCCCCATTCTGGTTCCCACAGGTATGAATGCATTTTGGCAGATCGCTGCCAGTCTGCCTTATATACACATACGTTCTCACTAACTTCTTTATCTGTTTGTAGGATTGCGGAGATATGCGCTTTCTACCCTGGTGAACAATCTTTTGGGAAACGACAAGCCGGTGCCATTTGAGTTTTTGATCAATGGCGCATTCCTTCGGACTTCGATCGATGAATACTTGACGGCCAATGGCATATCTGCGGAAACTACTCTGGAAATTGAGTATATCAGAGCGTTGATTCCCCCGCTTCATATTGCTTCGTTCGAGCATGATGACTGGGTTGGCTCGGTGGATGTCCTCTCTGCGACCTCGCCAGCTACCTCTTGGGCTTCTGCGATCGTGTCTCCGGGGCAGGAGAGGATCCTATCGGGCAGCTACGACGGGTTGCTTCGTGTGTGGAATATGTCGTCTCAAATCGTCGCAACCTCACCGTCCCCGGCTGATGGGGGACACGGCGCGTCTATCAAGGCCGCCAAGTTCGTCTCGCCGAATTCGATCGTGTCGGCTGGCCTTGATCGCACCGTTCGACTCTGGAAATACAACGAAAGCGATGATGGATTCTCAGGAAAGATCACCCCGCAGATTGAGCTCTACGGACACAAATCTGGTATCAACTCGTTGGCTGTGCATGCCCCCTCGAACCGTATTCTCTCCGCTTCGGCAGACCACAACATTGGCTTCTGGTCGACAAAGAAATCAGATGCCCCAGCTGCTCCCGAGAACCTAGTTTCGTCTGCTGCGTCACGGAGCTCCAAGCGCAGAAAGGTGAGCTCGTCCGTCAGCACCCCGCAGCGCGGCCCGCTTGCGCTGTTGTCTTCCCACACCGCGCCAGTCTCAGCTGCCATTTTTGACACGAACGACTCGACTGTCGGTTACTCTACTTCTTGGGATCACTCTCTGCGTACATGGGATCTGGTCACGGCCGCTTTAGTAGACACCAGATCGACATCCCATTCGTTGCTATCTCTCGAGCATCTCCCCGAGCACCACCTTCTTGCGACAGGTACTTCTGCTCGCCACATCACTCTCATCGACCCTCGTACGTCAGCGACAACAATCTCCGCCATGACCCTTAGAGGCCACACCAATGCCGTGGTTTCTCTTTCCCGCGATCCCCACAGCAGCTACGGTCTCATTAGTGGCAGTCACGACGGTACCTGCCGAATCTGGGATATCCGTGCTACAAAGACGGATAAGGACGGTGTTGTTGGCGAGAGCGTGTACTCGATTACTCGGAGAAGCTTGGAAGAGCAAGGTAAAGCGGATGCTAAGCGAGTAGGTGGAGAGGGAGTCAAGGTCTTCAGTGTGTGCTGGGACCGTTCGGTTGGCATTGTTAGCGCCGGTGAGGATAAGAGGATTCAGATCAACCGGGGTGAAGGCGTATTGTCTTCCGCATAAGAGGAGTTGCACATATGGTTCTGGCGTTATACTTATAGGATGAAAAGTTTGGTTCTGACTCTTTGTATTAAACAAGCCGCTGTACGAGCTGATGTTTCCACTTGCAATATATCATATAATTGCTCTAAGAGGCAGCATGGAATCACTACTATGATCTCCTTAGAGTCTCAATGTTTCATTGTCTACATAAAATACATCTCCAGGGTGGAGACGGTCAAGCCAGAACACTAATTTACAAAAGCAAGTTTATAACGCCATTCCATGCCCCAACTGAAACGAAGCCGCAAGACCACTGGGGTCGAAATGAATCATCATGTTAACCTCACAGTCTTCTTTCCATACGGTTGAGCTTGACAGCAGATTTAATCTAGAAATCATGTTAGTAAGATTCTTGCTCTGTGTAGTACCCCACGACCACATCCACCAGCGAAGTGCTCCAACACTCCCTGGTATCATAGTTGGAGATATTTAAACATGGGTGTAAACCAACCTGGCTCCTCGTCCGCTGTCCCCGAACGGGCAAACCGAGCGCATGACGCCGACCACGGTAGGTTCCCGTCTCCTTCAGACGCTTGATGTTATCGAGGTACTGCCTGCGAAGGTCGTTCTCAATCTTCATATCGGACAAGGCGGCCGTGATATCGAGGACCTGCTTGTTCGCCAAGTCGCCAACCTTGCATGTTGGGTGGATGTGGAAGCGGGCAAGGAGACGGGTCGAGGTCAAGTTACCGATGCCGAAGAAGGACTCAAGCGATTTCTGAATTCAGTCAGACTAGGCGTTGAAGGAAAGATGGAAGTTCGGAGTTGCTTGCCTTGACGAGGTTTCGCTCGGGGAAGTTCACGCCCAAAATGAAAACCTAATTGCTTATTAGCCACACATTTGAGAGAGACTTTGTACTGGCATAGTATTAATACATACCATCTTGACGGTTTGGCTTGTTCAGTGCTCCAGGGGATGTGATATGGCTCAAAATGCCTATGCGCTGCGCTATTCTTCTATCAACCTCCGCAGTCTGGCTCAGTTCAGCGCGGAAGAAATCGACCAGTAACAATGTTTCTCCGAACAAATCTGAGTAATTTTGAGTTTTGCATACATAAAATACATCCTAATTCTTCCGCGGTTGCGGCGCAGTGAATGAAAATTTCAAGTGATAGCTGCAAAGATACAGTCATACTAATCCCGATACGGTTATGGTGCTCTTGGCATCTCCGCAGTAATGCAAGCTGGCCTCCATTCGCCGCATGATTGCTCCTTGAGTCTCCTGTGTTCTCAAGCAATTGTTAGAATTCTCCTACATTGGAGACATCCTGAGCAATCATGAACTTCAAGAACCTTTTCCTGTCTTTCTTCTTCGTCCTGGCGGTTGGACTTGCTCTTGTCCACGCCGAAGAGGCTCAGCCCCGGGGTCCCAAGATCACCAGTAAGGTATGTATAGATGTGATCTTCGGCACTTACAACCATTGTGAATTGCTTTCCAAGTATGACATACTAACTGTATTTACATATAGGTGTTCTTTGATATCGAGCACGGAGACAAGCCTCTGGGCAGAGTCGTGCTTGGCTTGTATGGCAAGACTGTCCCTAAGGTACGTGATCGTCGTCATGCTATTGTCACTCGGAGCTCCTAGACTGATAATATTACTTTTGCTTTTTTAGACCGCTGAGAACTTCCGGTATGATTTTACGAGCTCTATGAAGCTTCTGCGCCATTCTAACATTGCTCGTATTCAGTGCTCTCGCTACTGGTGAGAAGGGGTTTGGCTATGAAGGGTCTACCTTCCACCGTGTCATCAAGGACTTCATGATCCAGGGTGGTGACTTCACTCGTGGCGATGGTCAGTACTACAAGGATCTTCATTTTATGTGTACAATGCCTCTGCCATATGCTGACCCTTCAAACGAAAGGTACCGGTGGAAAGTCTATCTACGGTGAGAAGTTCGCCGATGAGAACTTCAAGCTGAGGCACACGCGCAAGGGTCTGCTGAGCATGGCCAACGCCGGCAAGGACACCAACGGCTCCCAGTTCTTCATCACCACCGTTCCTACACCGTAAGTCCGTGCCAAACCTGTATGGCGATGACAGCCAGCTTACGATTTCGGGATAGTTGGCTTGATGGCCGCCACGTTATCTTCGGTGAAGTGCTCGAGGGCTACGAGATTGTCGCTCAGATCGAGAACGTGCCTAAGGGCCGTTCTGACAGACCCGTGGAGACTGTCAAGATCGTCAAGAGCGGAGAGCTGGAGTCTGAGGACAAGGCTGAAGAAAAAGGTAGCAGCCACGAGGAGCTGTAGACCTGTTTCCTGAGGTCTCAGCCTGCTTCTCGATAAGACTGTGATGTGCTGATCGCTTGTAAAGAAACGAGCTCTGAAGAAGAGTCACAACCTTCAGCAATTGCTGTTGTTCCTTCTCCAACCCCTTTGTCTATGACATCTGATAACGCTCCTTACATCTTCCCGAAATTCGCAGCGCTTGCCATTGTTGTCGGTCTCTTGGTCGTCCTGGTCCGACGCAGCTTTAAGGGAGAACAGGAGAAGGCTGAGAGGAGCATTGTTTAGAAAAAAAATTGTACTCATCCAAATACATGGAAAGAATTGCTCAGTAATTTTACCCTCTGCTGCAGCTCGTACTGTACATCTTCCTTGCAGTGTATGACTACAAAGTACTGCAGGCTGTATTCAAGTGCCACATGACGAGCCGACGCATAACCCACGCCTTAAAAACAGCCGTGGCAAGCGCGCCAGGAGCAAGTGCTGTGAGATCATCTTCCAGTGGCAAGTAAGAGAAAGGCTTGGCCTCCGGTTGGGCCAACGAAGTACTTTTGTGGTAAGCTCCACTGGCAGGCAGCGGCAAGGATGCGCCCACCACCTAGTCTACCTTTGGAACAGTCCAAGTACTCCTGCCACCCCTAACCATCTAGTACTTTGTTAGTCAGTGGTATGATAGGCACCGTCCAGTAGGAAAGTTTTTCTCGGCGATAAGATTTGCTCGTTGCCTACCATACTTCACCGACCCCACGCTGACGACCTGAGTGGGAGACCATTCCACCTGCGGAGTAAGGTTATTTCCTCCCAGGAGTAACACCATTCCACTGAGGTTCCTCTGCGGTCATTGGGACTTGGGAATTTACAAAGTCTAGCTTGCTTTCAGCATGACCGTCACGAACTATGGATTTTATAGTCAGACTTCGAATATAAAGATCCGTTCAACCGGGTGCAAGTAACAAACAGGTGACCTGTTATATACAGCAGTTGGGCACGGACAGCATGAACGACAACAGTACTATCATCATCCAAGGCCTCTCAACGGGGACTTAGTAATGCACAATGATGCTTAAATCACGTCAATCCTGGAGGGCAAGTGCCCACTTTTTGGCGTTGTAAGCCTAGTATAGGACGATCATACTCCGTACTGTAAGACAAATTTTTGTATGCTGTGGTCAGGAGTTAAGTATACAATTTCAAACATTGCTGCAGTCAGAAGTTCTGATCACCGAGGATCAGTCAACATACCAGGGCGCAGAAGCCTATCAGTTTCCACGATACAGCGACGACGTTGACACTGTAAAAAAGGAAGACGCCGGAGGCGAAGTATAGTACTTCGCCATGGCCGGGGTGCCAAGTAAGGATGCGCTTGGCTGGAGAGGGTACATCACGTGGCCGTGACAGTATCTACGGGGGAGGCGAGCCTGAGGCAAAAGGCAGAGTTTTTTTAGACCTCGTCAGATTGGCTCAAACCGGATCAACTGGTGAACAAGTCGCTGCTACTAGTACCCTAGATAGTATAGAATGTGGGATTTCGGCCAACAACCCTAGGATCTTGCAGCTGGCCAAAAGTTCCAAATAGAAAATGTATTATGGCTTCTAGTCGAATCGACAGCGTTTCAATGCGGGAAGTTCCTTGATCTTGATCAGAGTTTTACACTTTTTAATCCATGAAATTGTTCTTGATCCGGTTGACCAAAGGGGACAAGCAGAGACAGCGCGAGAAGGAACTTCCAGCAAGTGAGTAGTGACGGAGGTACAACAGGGCCAAAATAGACAGGGCCCAGCCCATCATCATCTGGCAACACAGGCAGAACCGCCAGAACCAACTACGCCGCCACTCTGTTTCGTTTAGCCTTTTTAGAATTTTCTCTGGATTTTTCCCATTCCCCCTTCCTGTTTGGTGCAATGGCCGTTTGGCCTGCGCTGGCCGGCTTGCCCTCCTGCTGCTGCTTCCCTTCGCTTCTTTTTTGCACGCTGAACCTTTTTTTCTCACCCGGACCGTCCCCAATAATCCCATCGCCGGGCTGCCAATAAGCAAGCAAAACCTTCCCAGTGCGCAGGCCTGCCAACCACTGCCAGTGCATTATTCCCTTAGTTTCGTAGTCATCGTCTTTGCCTCTCCTCCCCGTTCTCCGTCCCACAAACCTTCTTCCTCTTCCCTACTTCTTTTCCTCCCATCCCCTCTAAACCTCCCCTCCTAATCCAGTCTGGTTTCAATTTTTTTTTTCTCCAATATCTCCACATCGTATCCTATTCTCTTCCCCTTCCCCCCCTTTTTTCTTCTCTTTTTCTACACCGTAATAGAGGTTAGATCTGGGAGATCGTCTTGTTCTTCGTTTAGTATTCCTCCCCAAGGTCTTTCTTTACCCTGTTCCTCTTTCTCGCTCTGTGTTACTCTTATTGATCCCCTGTGTATTGCCACTCGATAGAGACGCGGGGACTTTTTACTTCACTTTTTCATTTTCTTTCCTTTTGTCCTGTACAGAAGAAAAGAAATTTGCAGTGTTCGCCCGCAAGGACAACATCCGCTAAAAAATCGCTTTGTTCAACTACCAGCATAGTACGTTTTTTTTTCTTCTTCTGTGCCGGCTCCCTCCAACGACATCCAACGCGTTTTGCTCATCTGTCTTCGGTGTCTACAGTTCGAAATACCGCAAATATGGCCGACAGCTTGAAGATGGGAAACCTTTCCCTCAACGAGTCTCAGCACGCTCCTGCCGCTGCCCCCAACACGGGTCGCGCCGCTTACATCCCTCCCCATCTTCGCGGACGCCAGATGGGTGGAAACATGGACGGTGCTGCCGCTGCCCCTCCCCCCGGTCCCGCCGCTGGCCCTGGCAACTCCTGGGGTGGTCCTAGGTAAGTGATCTTGCATCACGGGCGTGTCCCATTTCACGTTGTGTGTAGTGACTAACTGGCATGATTTTGCAGAGGCGGCCCTCGCGGTGGCCAGTGGGCCAACGCCAACGCCCCCGATTTCAGCCCTCGCGGTCCCAATGGTAACACTAGCTGGAGCCCTCACGAAGCTCGCCGGCCCTTTAATCCAAATGCTTACGGACACCCAGGTCACGGAGGCTCTTATGGAGGAAGTGGAGGTGGTTCTGCCCGAGGCTCTGGAGATGGCCAGTGGCGTGACGGCAAGCACATTCCCGGTCCTGCCAATCCCCGTCTCGAACGCGAGCTTTTCGGTCTTCCCAACGATCCCACCAAGCAGAACACCGGTATCAACTTCGCCAATTACGACGACATCCCCGTGGAGGCCTCTGGTCACGATGTCCCGGAGCCGGTCAACGCCTTCACCAACCCGCCCCTGGATGACCACCTGATTGAGAACATCAAGCTCGCCCACTACCAGACTCCCACCCCCGTCCAGAAGTACTCCATCCCCATTGTCATGAACGGCCGCGATTTGATGGCCTGCGCCCAGACTGGTTCCGGAAAGACTGGTGGTTTCCTCTTCCCTATTTTGTCTCAGGCTTATCAGAACGGTCCTTCCGCTGCTCCTGCCCAGGCTGGCGGTCAATTCGGTTACGGACGTCAACGCAAGGCGTACCCGACCTCCCTCATTCTGGCCCCCACCCGTGAGCTTGTTTCCCAGATTTTCGACGAGGCCCGTAAGTTCGCCTACCGCTCCTGGGTCCGCCCTTGCGTTGTGTACGGTGGTGCCGATATCGGTTCCCAGCTCCGCCAGATTGAGCGCGGATGTGATCTTCTGGTCGCTACCCCTGGTCGTCTTGTCGATCTTATCGAGCGTGGCCGCATCTCTCTGGTCAACATCAAGTACCTGATCCTGGATGAGGCCGATCGTATGTTGGACATGGGTTTCGAGCCCCAGATTCGCCGCATCGTGGAAGGCGAGGATATGCCCCACGTGAATGACCGCCAGACGCTGATGTTTTCGGCCACTTTCCCCCGTGACATCCAGATGCTGGCTCGCGACTTCTTGAAGGACTACGTCTTCCTGTCCGTCGGCCGTGTCGGATCTACCTCTGAGAACATCACCCAGAAGGTTGAATATGTCGAAGACCACGACAAGCGCTCCGTCCTCTTGGATATCCTCCACACCCACGGCACTAGCGGTCTCACCCTCATCTTCGTCGAGACTAAGCGTATGGCCGATTCTCTGTCCGACTTCCTTCTTAACCAGCGTTTCCCCGCCACCGCTATTCACGGTGATCGTACCCAGCGTGAGCGTGAGCGTGCTTTGGAAATGTTCCGCTCTGGCCGTTGCCCTATCCTTGTTGCCACTGCTGTTGCTGCTCGTGGTCTCGATATCCCCAATGTCACCCACGTCATCAACTACGACTTGCCCACCGACATCGATGACTATGTTCACCGTATTGGTCGTACTGGTCGTGCCGGTAACACTGGTATCGCCACTGCTTTCTTCAACCGTGGCAACCGGGGTGTTGTCCGCGACCTGATCGATCTTCTGAAGGAGGCTCACCAGGAGGTCCCCTCGTTCCTCGAGAGCATTGCTCGTGAGGGCAGCGGCTATGGTGGTCGTGGCGGCCGTGGTGGACGTGGTCGTGGCGCCAACGCTACCCGTGACATGCGTCGCGTGGGTGGTGGTATGGGCGGTCCTCCCTCCTTTGGCGGCAGCAGCTACGGTGCACCTGGCGGCAGCTATGGTGGCGGCGGCAGCAGCTATGGCGCCCCTCCCTCCTATGGAGGCGGTGGTGGCTATGGCGGCGGCGGCGGCGGCGGCAGCTACGGTGGTGGCTACGGCAACCCCTCCGGCCCTACTGGACCTTCTTCCTGGTGGTAAATTAATCACTGGGGGAAGTTGTGGTCTCTGACGAGGCCGTCGGGTCTGATTGGCTTCTTTTTCTTCATTTGCCTCTCCTTTGACGGATACGATCAGAACGAGTCCTGAGTTCTTCTTCTCTTTCTTCTCATCCCTATTTCTCTCTCTCTCCCTCAGGGCCGGCTTTGTCATGACTGCCACGACATAACCTTAGATGCGTTCTAAGAATCTGTTTTTCTCTGATTGTTGTCCTTTCTATTTCGTTATTCTCCTATGTGCAGGTGTTTTTTTCTGCTGCTGAGCATTTTATCAATGTTGCTTATTTCATCGTTTTGTTTTAGACATGGGTTTCGATGTGGTCCGATCTCCTTATCTCGCTGCTCGTGGTTATACCCGTTTATAATCGAGAGCATTCGGGTCGGCATTGCATGGATATCATAGAATGCGTTGTCTTTCTCCTGCGACCGCTTCATCAGATACCCTTTTTGTTCTCAGGCGGCCATACGGAGATCCGCTTGAACGACGCGTGCCGAGCGGGGGTGCCGGCTTTTCGTGTTCAGAAAAGTGCTTTTTATGATTTTTCCCTGCTTGGTGCCAGGCAGCTGCATCGACCGTGTCTCGCGAATAGATTTCTTACAGTTTCGGTTTCTCACGGCGGGGTTTCTCTTATTCCGTTTTCTTTTTCCATCCATGTTGTTGTTTCGTGCTTTGCTTGAGATTATGCTTTACTACTCCAAGCTGTGTTAAGCATTCGCACCGGAGTTTGAGAGACATCAAGGTCTGTGTGGCTGTGACGTCTTTCGGCGAGCATTGATCTTTTTGCACGACTTCAAGGAACGATGGGTTACAAAAATGGGAAGGCGGGTGATAGAGATAGGTTTCTTCATTGCATTGTGTATGGCGTTGGCTCGAGCTGCTGTGTCCACAAAAATATTCTCTGCACTGGGGTCCGTGGAGGCTGACATCGAATGGGATCTTCTTTTTCTGGTTCATATCTCGGATCCGTGGAGGATGGGAAGCTGCTTTGCTGGCGCTATTTGTGGGTATCATTATATCATGTCAGTAGCAGTTTGGGCTCAACGGTTAATGCCGAAGACGGCCTTGCTTACGGAGACCGCGCGTCTCAGAAATAAGGGAGCTAGCTATTCTCTGTTTAAGTAAAAAAAGTCTCAAGCTCGATTATGTGTAACTGAAATGATAACGTCCACCTGGTTGCATTATTCCCTCAGCATCTTGGTTTGAACTTACGTAGGCACACATCAGTCAGTATGTATAGGTTACCTAAACTTTGCTTCGTGTCAGAGTATTTTCTATCATAATGTTTTTACACCCATCTTGGAAAGGTGTTCAATCAGTCTAATCCAATATCTGACGGTTGAATGGTGATGGCATGATGGTTGTGGTGAAGCGGGTCTTAGTTTGCACGGTGAGCCTATATCGACAGACCAGCTGTTTGATGGAGTGAAGTGTAGAAATCTTTCACCATGATCCTACCAGGGAAGGGAATGCCTGGTTAAAGTAATAAATACTGACGGAACTGCTCATGCGAATGATCGGGTTCCAAGCGCGTGTTAGTTACTTAGTTAACTATACAGGCTACCTTAGTCACTCCCGCGCACGATCGGAGATCAAGCCAAGGGAGAAAGAAGAAAGTCACGGATCGTCCAGGATCACGTTCCCTGCCCACCTCCCAATTTCTTCCCTCTTTCTCAATCTTCCATCCGCGTCAAACTTTCCCAGCTCTTTCACCTCATTATCCCCTACCTTCTATCACCCACTGGGCGACCACTCTTCCACTCGTTCATCCATTGCGTCGTCCTTGAGCTAACTATCCCGTCAATCGCTGTCCCCCTGCGCGGCTACCGCTCTCAGGACACGCCGAGAACGGATCCTTACGTTGCGGTCTTGAGGGCTCCATATTATTACATCCATACGAAAGGCCATTGTTTCGTGAAACCACGCGACTTCCGAGATGGCTGAGGTTGAAAGCACCGCCGCGGACGAGTCGTTTGCGCAATCCGAGCCGCAAGATGAGCAGCAAACTCACAATATGACCGTCGGTATTAGGCGTCAGGCGAACGGCACTATCGGGTCTGTCTACTCCGGAAATAAGATTCGACATCTCAAGAAGGAAGACGGCATTCCGCTATGGCGCAAGGACATCCAGTATCAGTTCCTTAAGCTCGTCTTCGAAGACCAGACTAAGGTCTTTACCCGTTGGCCAGATGGAGAGAAGAACCTGGATTTTGCGGACATCTACATCGACGCTATGGCTAGGAGTAGCAAGACGAGCAAGATCTTGAAGGACAAACTTCAGAACGATAAACAAGCAGCTATCAGCATGGCTATGGTTTGCTTGCTGGTCAATTTCGGAAGGATGAATACCACTCTCAACTGTATGTCCTCCATCCACCTTCAGCTCACAGGCATTCTTTCTGCTTTTCTTCGTCGTTTACTGATATGGACCAGTCTTCCCTGAGATGCGTGCCCAACTGCGGACCTATCACTCCATTCCTTCGCTACAAGCGCACCAAGACCCGAACGCCTACAAGCAGCTCCAAGACGCCCCTCGTCTCAAATCCATTCTCAAGGGTGCTTCGGAAGACGTCGACCAGCCAAATACTCTAGAAAGGATCAAGCGCCATGCAATTCCTCGCACCAACCCGGTAAACCTCATTTTCGTTCTGGCACAATACGCGCCCAAGGTATCTGAAATGCACTTCTTCCCTCCACGCGACTTCTTTGACCTCGTCATGCGGGGCACATTGAGCAGTAAGAGTCGTGCAAAGGCATTCCTATGGTTGATGTGGTGGTACCTGGAAAGTGATTTCAGCGCCGAAGCCGCACGCAACAATCCGTTTGGACCCGGCCTGGACGGTGAAGGAACCGGGGGCTTGCCCATCAAGGTGCCTCAATTTGAAAGCCTTACCGAGGAACAAGCAAACGAGGAAAATGTTGATACTCAGTCTGAGATTGAATATGGAGAGGCTAAGCGCCTGGAACGCAAACGTCAGTTTCAGACCTTTCTTCGAGTTCTATTTGTGCAATCATTGACACCATCCGCAGGTATTCTGGAGGAAGATGAACCGATTCCTAGAGTGACCAAACGCTCCAAGAAGGGTACGTTTCTGAGATCAAGGTATCATATCCTTCTTTGACTGACATTTCGTGGTAGGTTTGCCAGACTTTGGCTATGAGGAAGATGGCTCGGGAGATGTTTCGGGTAAGTCTGTCCAGGAAAATTCTCAGGCCTCCCAGTTTACTAATCTGTTTATCATAGGTCGAGGCGATGGCCGCGGTTCTACTATGTCAACCCCCCTACATCCCTCTTCCAAGCGCTATCCGCAGGATGATGAGGATGATTATCAAACTCCTGGACAATCTGCCAGGTCTCGTTACAAGAGACCTAAGCGGGATTCTTCCCTCAACCGTTCTGTTGGTCAGCAGCGTCTCATCTTAAGAACCAAGATGGAAAACACACCTGACGCTGCTTCTCCAGCTCCTCCAGGCTCTGGCCATCCCATTTTGAACCGGTTCGTCGCAGAACCTACCTTACCTCAGCAGTCTTCTTCTCGCCGTCCCCGGCCCCTTACACAGCACCAGCTCGCTGTTGAGCAAAATCGGCGACAGCGAATTGAATATCTTCTAGCCAAGCGGAAGAATGAGGCATATCGTGTCTTGCGTGCGAATCGAGAGAGCGAGTTACCGCTCGTCCGTCACGGTCGTCTATTATCAACCCTGCCTGATGATTATGATACGGACGATGAGGAGAGATCGTGGGGCAAAGGCGGGCTTATTCCAAAGCCGGAGGAAGAGGAAGACTTTGGTGAATGCGCCAGCTACTATCTGTCTGTCATTCGCAAGGCGGCCAGGCGCTTGGACCGATGGGATTATGATGATGCCAACGGCCCGAAACGTGACCGCAAGAAGGAAAGAGAGCAACGTCAGAAGGCAAGAGAGATCAGATTGGCCATGGAAAACTCCTCAGATCTTGCTGGGCGCGTCCCGTCTTCGGCCCGTAGCAGAGCCCGCGCTGCGCGCAATGCTAAACGCAAGCTTGCTGGGGCAGCATCTGGTGCCTCGGCTACAGAGTCCAAGGAGCAAGGCGCATCGACATCGCGCTCTAAAGCTAACAGGAGCCGTGCTCAACGTGATGCTGGAGATGGTGAGACAGCCAACCCCGATGCCACTAAGGATGGTCTCGAAGTGCCATCCCGGGATCAGGAACTCTCCCCGATGCCTGGATCGGCCCAGATGGGCGATGAAGACGGAGACATCGAAGGCGAGGAAGGACTTGACGACATCGACCGTGAGATTCTAGGGGAAGGAAGTGGAGAGGAAGATGTCGGTACGACACGCAAAGCTCGTACATCTCACCCTGCCGAACTTGGCTATGAGGACAGCTTTATTGGCGACGGAGGTGATCCAGATGAGGAGGGTGAGGCACTCTCATCCGATGAGAACGACGAAGAAGCCGACGATGATGATCTCGATGAGGGAGAAGGGGAAGCCGATGGTGATGATAATTCCTCTACCATGGAAGGTGGAAACGGATATGCTGCCAGTGAGACTTCTTCGGTCGCTGGAGATGCTGCCGAGCCAGCCACTGAAGCTGGCGGCGAGGCAGCAGAACGAGAAGATATGAAAGATGAGGTTATGGAAGACAAATAAGCCATATGTCTGTGGGCTACGCAGCAACCGCCATGGAGCTTGTTAATTCGCCTTGCGGTTTGGTTGCTCTATCAACTACATCCATTTCTTATGTCTAAGGTGCCGTATCTTATTTGGCAACGCTTTTTCAATGTGTCCCTTCATATGTTGTAGTTTGTTCCCCTCTCTTTTCTGTATTTCCTTTTGCACTTATTAAACCCACGGGGATTGAGACTAGCTTGATACAATACATCATGTTACTATTATTAGCTCGAAACCTGTTCGCCTTCGATAGTCCTGGCTTTCCCGTTCAAGCTGAAAGTCTGTCTCAACTCCTTGTTCAAACAGAGGGCTACTATATGCGTAGAGTTAATCATGAAATTGCGTCACCTTGGAAATGCAAGCGCCGCACCTACAGGGAGTCTTTCTGGTTGCTCGAAGTTACTCGCAACACTTCCCATGTTCTGAACAGTACGATTACTAGTAGTAACATACTAGATTCTAACCTCCGTATTCCACGCCTTATAGTGGGTGTTGCTCTGCCTCGGTTTCCGGATCCCTATGTTCCTTTCGAAGTATATATTGAAAGGGCTCTGCAGGTCCGGCTCACTTTGACAGTACATCATGGTTTTATTGGTAAGAATGGTAGTCAGCGGTTTCACGAATACCGATACTGACGTCTACTGTACACTAATTCAGTTGGAACGTGATCTTGCGTCCAGATACCTGTGGCCAAGCTCAGCCCAGTATGATATCGTGCGGGGTGTACATGTTAAGCTGCATGAGTAGCGGGGACGGTCGTATTAGAACAAGTATCATCCGCCCTAAGACAGCTCTGAATGGCGTCACTACTAATGATAGACACATCCAAGAGGAGATATGAAACTACGGTGACACACTTGGTGTAATAGTCGGTGCACAAGCTCGAGGGGAAGGAGGAGGTCGTGACGTGGAAGCTGCTCTTTAGTTGGGTGGGTTGACGTCCCTGAGTCAAGGATTAGCAACCATGACATTGTGCATTTTCTCCGACTCGATCTCCTCCCGAATTTACATGTGCTAGAGAAGCAAGGGCGTCGAGGGGATTTCCGAAATGTGAGGTTGAGCCAGGGTCAGACGGTATACTGGTACCCTAGGCCACATCCCTATACTGTGCTGGCCAGACAGACGATAAAATTCAGCCAAGATTTTCAGATGAGAGTGCGCAGAGACAGAGTATGACTCTGACGGACTCTTCTTGTCATCATGAAATTGGTTGGGACGAGAGTGTTTTGGCGGGTTCCTTTTTGTGGCGGCAGCTGGAGGTGGTGGAACTAAAACTGTTTTACATGTGATCGCAGGATGAGCTGCTCATTACGGAGTATGGCTTCCCCCAACATTCCTTCGGCCTCTCTTGCATCCTCACTGCTCCGGATTGTTCAGGGTTTTCTGGCTCTGCACCACTTTGCATTTTTAATTATTCTTACTACACAGGGTCACATTATCCCATTACTAGCTTTTTCCATATATTATTCAAAAGCAATTGCCATTCATTTTCCCCACTCAATGGTTCTCAATTCCCTTTCCCCCTCAGAGTGTCCTCTGCCGATCCGCCGCAAATCTTGCACCCCCAGTTACTGCCAGTAGTGTTGCTCCACTAGGCCGCTGGCACGAACAGATCTGCCTCCAGCCTCCCCTTTACTATTATTTGGCTGTCTGTGTGCTTGCAGCTCCAGCACGCTCTGGCCTTTCCCTTCTCCTCTCGCCTTCTCCCCCCACCTCGGACACGCTCCTTCACGCAGACAGGACAATTGTTCGAAAGGAGTCGAGCTACCGATATTTAACCGCGGGTGGGCTGACGGCTGATCTTGCTGGAGCCGGTGGATCACGATATCTGATTAGTGATTAGACTACAGTGTCGAGTTGAAGATTTCCCGCGCCTGAGTCAAATAACCACTGCCTCCTTCACGCCTCACGCTCTCTCTTTTATAGCTCCCCTCTCCCTTCACACCCTCCCCTGAATTTCTGGAACCAGCATCCCGCCTAGCATGTCTGACGAGCCTACGATCCTTCGCCCGCGTCCGCGACGTGTGTTCGATCTCACGCCTGAAGAACCCTCTACTCCAGTGGAACCCTCCAACCCAGACCTGCTCGCCCCTAAAGATACCGGCTCTACCAGTGTCAGCCGCAATGCTTCGATCATGAACTTGACCTCCTCGACGCTGTATGGCATTTACTCTCCCACTGCATTTGACAGCTCTCGTGACGACTCGAGTCCCTGGGGGACGGAAGCCCATACGCCTCAATCAGGAAGCCCGAGAATCCAGCCTGAAGCTCCGGCTCCAGCTCCAGGCAAACTTCAGCGGACACGATCACGGCTTAGCCACGGCCTGTTTCGGGGCATCATCCTTCCGCAGGCGCTGAAGAGCGCCTTCCTCTTGGGCTTTGGCGTTGTCTATGGTGTCATCACAATTCACTTGCATGAGAATCATTGGATCACTCCGGTGAAGTTGGAGAATACACACTACTACGGATCATGGCAGTATCTTGCTTTCTGGGGTGTGGCCGGCGTCGTTTTGGGCAACATTCTTCCTTGGTTCGATCAGTTTTCAGATGAAATTATTGGCAGCCCTAAGCAGGCAAAAGGGTCGAGCGACCCCGAGACTGCAGACCGTACTCTCTCATGGGTTTCAGTGGTTCGCAGCGTTGGCGCGTTTGTGGGAATTGCATTTGCCATGGTAAGCAAAAATCCAGCAACCAGCGTTTATTGCTTCATAATACTAATCCGGCTCTGTATCTTACAGCGCCGACTACCCTGGGAATCTACAACTCAAGCATCACTGACGCTCGCGCTCGTGAACCCCGTACTATGGTACCTCATCGACCGCACACGGACCGGTTTCGTTTTGTCAACCGTTGTTGGATTGGCCGGTATGGGTATAATATTGGGACTCAAGCCTGACTTGATTCCGTCTGCAGAGACTTCGGCTTTTGCAGCAAGCAAATTCGACGTCACCGGATTGGGATATGGGCTGGCTGTTGAGATGTCACAGGAAAGCATAGCAGTAAGGACCTGGGTTGCCAGCGTTCTTTTCTGCGCATGCGTCTGCTTTGGAAACATTGGCCGGCAGCTTGCCATTGGAGCCCAGCGCGAGTCGCTAAAGTGACGCGAGAACAGGACCGTACCCCTTCTCATCCCAACATTTAATTGATACCGGGGTCTTTGTATACCCTAGCACTCCACTTTCTTAATGCAGAAATTCTCCTTCCTTTGGCCACGTGCAGTTTCTCAGAGACAAGTCTGTTACTAGATAGATGATCCGTTGGGCCAAAAGCCATAGCGACGAGATTATGAAAATCGACTACGAACTCCGTCTACCCGAAGTGAGAAAATAGATCAGTTTAGATAATAAGCAGAGATTGTAGAATCAATCATTGCAGTCCCTTCCACCGAACGTAAGTTCAAGTCAGACACTGCACCCAAGATCGATACTCTGCCAGAGGCAGTTTCTCTCCATTCTGTATGACGATTTCCGTACTTCATCGGCTATACAGACCCCTTAGGGAAAGATATCCTCGCAGGAACGCTTTTTGAAGAATGTTGATTTTGCGTTGTTCATGTAGAAGAAAAGAAAAAAAAAAATTCAAAGCGAAGCGGCCGAGCAAGGCTTTTGTAGTGGAATGTTTGTGGCCTGTGCGTAGATCATGTGATTTACACGTGACTACCTTTACTTGTGTGTATCTGTATTAATAAGCACATTATGCATAAATAGCCGATGTCATTGCTAAGCCTAATAGGGTAAGCACCTGCCGCAGGTCCGTCTGGGCGTCTTTCCCGCGGGTTTGGAGCTACGACAGATGGCGGTTAGTAATCGATAGTATCTTGGTCACCCGCCAGGTCCGAAAGCGGCGAAGGACCCCGCGGCGGGACATCGAGGAGAAATTGAGGGAACTTCAATTGACCTTGCCTGTGATCAGTTGCAAAGGTAAGGTTATATTATCTCTGCCATTGATCAACCCCCGGTCTCGACGATAATATAACAAATCTGGAGGCCACTATATTCCCCCAATTTCCTCTCATTTTCCAGGTACGTACCTTACGTTTTCTTTGCTTTGTTCTTGATGTTGCTCGTGCTCTGTGTGCGGAGCTCCCAGTTGATCGTCCCGGAGGGGCTGTGGGGGGGCCCTTTTTATTCGACCTGAACAATTTTTCCCTCTTCATCATTCCTGACTTTGTGCTTCTCTGCTCTAGTGACCCCTTCACTGTCAGTATCTCAGGATGTCTCAACAAAAGTCAGGTAAGTCAATTGATATTTCTTGTCTCCCGTCTTCAATTCTTTTTCTTGATCGGGTACTTTTCGAGACCTGTCAAGTAGTGGACTTGGTCCGATACCTGTCCCCACAATTTGGCATTTCTGTTACTTGCGAGAATCCAGAGTATCTGGGGCTAATTGCATTCTTCAAATCCCTTTTATAGCCATCCTTTCCGTCTACGACAAGACCGGACTGCTTGACCTGGCCAAGGGCCTCGTCAAGCACAATGTCCGGCTGCTCGCCTCTGGTGGTACCGCGAGATTGATTCGGGAGGCGGGATTCCCCGTTGAGTGAGTCACCATATTGCTATGGTCATGACTGGGTCTCTCAAGACCTCAAAACTGATGGTCGATCAGAGATGTCTCCGCCATCACCCATGCCCCGGAGATGCTCGGTGGCCGTGTCAAGACTCTTCACCCCGCTGTCCACGGTGGTATCCTTGCCCGTGATATCGAGTCTGACGAGAAGGATCTGGCCGACCAGAACATTGCCAAGGTGGACTTCGTGGTCTGCAACCTGTACCCCTTCAAGGAGACCGTCAACAAGGTGAACGTCACCATCGAGGAGGCTGTTGAGGAGATCGACATTGGCGGAGTCACCCTCCTCCGTGCTGCTGCCAAGAACCACTCCCGCGTTACCATCCTCTCAGACCCCCAGGACTACCCTGAATTCCTCAAGGAGCTGGAAGCTGGTGAGATTACCGACGCCAGCCGTAAGTCCTACGCTCTCAAGGCTTTTGAGCACACCGCCGACTACGACACTGCTATCTCCGGTTTCTTCCGCAAGCAGTATGCAGGAAACGGCGAGCAGTACATGGCTCTCCGCTACGGCACCAACCCCCACCAGAAGCCCGCTTCTGCTTTCATGGCTCAAGGCAAGCTTCCTTTCAAGGCCCTGAACGGAGCCCCTGGCTACGTCAACCTGCTTGATGCTCTCAACGCTTGGGCTCTCGTCAAGGAACTCAAGCAGGCCCTCGGCCTGCCGGCTGCCGCCAGCTTCAAGCACGTGTCGCCGGCCGGTGCTGCCGTCGGTGTGCCCTTGAGCGAGAAGGAGCGTAAGGTCTACATGGTCGATGACATTGCTGGCATTGAGTCTTCCGGTCTGGCTCAGGCCTACGCTCGTGCCCGTGGTGCCGACCGTATGTCCAGCTTCGGTGACATTCTCGCCCTCAGCGACGTTGTTGACGTCCCCACTGCTAAGATCATCTCCCGCGAGGTCTCCGACGGTGTCATCGCCGCCGGCTACACTCCTGAGGCTCTGCAGATCCTTTCCAAGAAGAAGGGTGGCAAGTACCTTGTCCTGCAGATGGATGAGAACTATGTGCCTGCTGCGGAGGAGACCCGTACTCTGTACGGTGTTCAGCTCACCCAGCACCGCAACGACATTGTGATCACCCCCCAGAAGACCTTCAACACCGTCATCACCCCCAAGGACCTGAAGGCTCTTCCCGAGAGTGCTCTGCGGGACCTTACCGTGGCAACCATCGCCCTCAAGTACACTCAGTCGAACTCTGTGTGCTACGCTCTGAATGGCCAAATTGTCGGTCTCGGTGCTGGCCAGCAGAGCCGTATCCACTGCACCCGTCTGGCCGGTGACAAGGCAGACAACTGGTGGATGCGCTTCCACGACCGTGTGCTCAACATCAAGTGGAAGCAGGGCACCAAGCGCCCCGACAAGAGCAACGCCATTGATCTGCTCTGCTCCGGACAGACCCCTCGTACCGATGCTGAGAAGGCCGAGTACGAGCGTGTCTTCGAGGAAGTTCCCGCTCCCTTCACCCAGGAAGAGCGCGACGCTTGGCTCAAGAACCTGGGAGATGTTGTTGTCTCCTCGGATGCTTTCGTAAGTCTGCTTCTAATACTATGCGTGACGCTTACTGACCTCAATGACACAGTTCCCCTTCATTGACAACGTCTTCCGTGCTGCCCGCTCCGGTGTCAAGTACATCGCCGCCCCCAGCGGTAGCCAGAACGACAGTGCCGTCTTCGAGACTTCGGAGAAGCTTGGCATTGTGTTCGTCGAGCAGGGCACTCGCTTGTTCCACCACTAAGCGATGTATTATCCTGTTTCATGACCAGGGTTTATGTTAAAGCTAGTTGCATGATAACGCTTGTGTCTTCTTCATGAATTTTTATACCTACGTCTTTTACCAGAGGAGATAAGCCTGTAGTAGCGATATCCCAATCAAAAGTGACTTCAAGTGACTCGGCTTGACGGGTGCGGATCAGAAATCCCACCCTGCAAATAAAACGGCAAGAATGTCGCAAAGCACTACAGCGTCTGTTATAGTAGTCCGGCTCGGTAGCATTAGGTTCAATCTGCAGTCCATATCATAGTATAGAAGTGATTGAAAAAAAGTTTACCCACCAGATACATTTGATGTTGGAGACAATGGATTCCTGAAAATAGCAACAATCCTGTGACGCGTCATTGCATATCTAGCTAGATGGCGAATGCAAATCGGTGCATGATGCATGATGGAACTATGTAACTTTGATTTTGTGTCTCACATTGAGTTTGGCGTGTTCTGAATTCAATTAGCATAGTATCTAGTGGACTCCTTGCCTGCTAGGATGTGCCGATGTAGGTACCCGGCTCATTCGGTTCCCCGGAGTCGGTCTCCTTGCTTTATCGAATATTTACTCCAGTATTGGAATGAATATGGAGGCTGTGGCTAATAATTTATGGTCAGTGTTAGTGAGGTGAGATTCTATGTTGATGTTCGCTTCATCAGTTTGGTTAAGATTATGCAAGTTTGTAGAATTGGATGGTAGATCTCGTTTATATATTTTGACCCGAATGTGAAAAATTCATGGGCCATACGTTCAATTGGCCAAAATGACATTACACAAACATAGAATTGAGGTTCAATGACTATAATATATTATTAGTCAAGCTCATACAGTTGTTCAGAGCAGATAGACGTTCTGGCGTATATCTCAAGCACCCTGGAGTAGTAGAATACCAAGTGCCCGGTGCCCGGTGTCACTATACCTGACGTCATAGTGTTGGTGTCGGAGTATCCGGAGGTTGAGAACACGCGGTACGTACCGCCGACATACCAACAAAGTGATTATGCCAGACAACTCTCAGCCTACATGGATTTTGCCCGCAATATTCCATCCATCAAATGGATTGATTTCATTTTGGTAGTTCTGCTGTTAACCAATTATACATCGTTCTGTAAGGTAAAGTCATTAACCGATTTCATGGTAGCCTTTTGTCCTAAAGGCGAAAAATATCTGTTAGGAACAGCTACAATTGAAGTCATATCAAAGCCGATAGAAGCCTACAGACAAGCGGGCCATGACCAAATTTGTTCACAAAGAGCTCAATTCCTTGCCCGATGACCTAAACTAGTAGTTCCATCAATCCGGGCCACGCTGACAAGCGATTGAGTAGAAGGGGCTATCGATGAAGCCCGTACGTAGTCAGGAATGGTGGGAGATTGTACGTGTGAGAGAATAGAATCGGCTGTTTCTTTCACTGCCGGGTAACACCGATTTCAATGTCTTTGGCCTGGTTGATGCCGTGAATAATATGATGAATATTAGTTCAGGAAGTGATCAGTCAGGAAAGACTAACACCAATGGCGGTTTTCTATACGGAACGCCCCTTTGTCTAGAACTGGAGACAGGGAAAGCAATGTGAAACTGATATCCACCCACGTATGTATGATTGTATGTATGTATGCATGCATGCAGCTCATGTTAAATTCAAGTGAGCTAGCTTACTGAGTTAATCCTCATACATTTCAATTCCCAGGAAAAGTAGTGACTGCCTTTATAACCTGCCATATATTTATTACGCTCCCTATAGAATGGTAGAGAAGGCCACCTGTATACAAGTCAAGGCTTGATGCCCCCACGTGTACAGCTCGGAGAAAAAAAAAAGCAAGCACCCACCAGACACCGAACAAACGCATCGACCTTCCAGCCGACCTTAGTCTCAATCTAAATATAACGCCACTGAGAGTATCTCACTTCACAGACCGTCTCAAACAAACCCGTTGGGCTAAGGCACCGGCTGGTACCCCTGGTGGCTGCACGTGACGAGAGCCCCATAAGCGACACCTCAGCAACGTCGCCCGCGCCGGCCTCCTGAGGTCACTTTCCGCTTCCCCAGTCTCGCCTTCCCATTCCCTAATCCCTATTTGACGTACTTTACCTTCTCCTTCCCTCTCTCGCCTTCTCTTCTCTTACTCATACCCTCAATTTCTTCTTCTCCTTCTCCTTTCCTTTGCTATCCGGCGGAATCTTTTGCGTGGCGTTTTGTTGGGTGGATGAGGTCGTCCTGCGGCCTTAAGTAAATATGGCTCCTCTACCGATCAAGTTTACGGAGCTTCTTAATGTGAGTCCCATCAACACTTCGTCTTCGAATCGCCTGCGATATAGGAACTGACCATTGTATCCTCATCTTCTTTAGCTCACGAATGCTGAAATTGCGGTATGTGTTGACACTCAATCGGGCGATGGCCTTCACTCCCAACCCGGGGACGCGCCCGCTTGTCCCCTCCTGTAGAGGAACCTCTCACTTACGTCTTATTCATTTTAGCCGGCGTCGATTGGATTCAACTCATGTGTGAGTAGTGCCTCTTTATACTCTTTCACCCCACCTTCAGTTTCGATGTAATAGTGCTCATGATCGTGTCGCTTCTGTACAGACTCTAGAATCAGACAACTTCGTGTGTGTCCGGCAAAAGCTCACCGAGGAGGACAAGCCTCAAGTTATCATCATTAACCTGAAGAACAACAATGAAGTCATCAAGCGCCCAATCAATGCGGATAGTGCTATCATGCACTGGAACCGTAACATCATCGCTCTCAAGGCCCAAGGGCGCACAATCCAGATCTTCGACCTGACGGCGAAGCAGAAGCTGAAGTCGTCGGTTATGAACGAGGATGTTGTGTACTGGAAATGGTTCAATGAGAAGTGCCTGGGCTTGGTGACAGAGAGCTCTGTCTTCCACTGGGATGTCTTCGACCCTACCCAGACCAACCCTCAGAAGGTCTTTGACAGGCTTCCTAACCTCAGTGTACGTATAACCAAGATCGCCGAGTACTGAGAGAATATCCATATACTAACGCTTTCTTGCTTCCAGGGTTGTCAAATTATCAACTACCGTGTTAATGATGACGAGAAGTGGATGGTGGTAGTCGGAATCAGCTCGCAGGGAGGCCGTGTGGTGGGATCAATGCAGTTGTACTCCAAAGATCGTGGGATCTCTCAGTTCATCGAGGGTCACGCAGCTGCTTTCGCCTCGATCCGTGTCGAGGGATCTCCCCTCGAACACAAGCTCTTTACCTTCGCTGTTCGAACACAGACCGGTGCTAAATTGCAGATCGCTGAAATTGACCACCAAGAGCCGAACCCGAGGTTCCAGAAGAAGGCCGTGGAGGTATACTTCCCCCAGGAGGCGGTGAATGATTTCCCAGTTGCTATGCAGGTTTCCAGGAAGTACGACATTGTGTATCTGGTCACCAAGTATGGCTTCATTCACCTCTACGACCTCGAGACCGGCACTTGCATCTTCATGAACCGTATCTCTAGCGAAACGATATTCACTACTGCTCCCGATTCCGATTCTGCTGGTCTGGTCGGCGTGAACCGCAAGGGTCAAGTTCTGTCTGTCAGTGTCGATGAGAATACTATCGTCCAGTACCTGATGGAGAACCCGGCCATGTCTGGTCTCGCAGTGAAGCTTGCTTCCAAGGCTGGACTTCCTGGTGCAGATCACCTGTACCAGCAGCAGTTCGACAACCTCATCACACAAGGCAACTACTCTGAAGCCGCCAAGATTGCCGCGAACTCGCCCCGTGGCTTTTTGCGTACTCCAGAGACCATTAACCGCTTCAAGAACGCTCCTCAGACCGGACAGGGGATGTCCGTCATCCTCCAGTACTTCGGAATGCTTTTGGATAAGGGCTCTTTGAACAAGTATGAGAGTGTTGAGCTTGTCCGTCCCGTTTTGCAACAGAACAGGAAGCACCTTCTTGAGAAGTGGATGCGCGAAAACAAGCTCGAAGGATCCGAGGAACTGGGTGATATTGTTCGACCTTACGATATGAACACCGCCCTGGCTATCTACTTGCAGGCAAATGTTCCTCATAAGGTTATTGCCGGATTTGCAGAGACGGGTCAGTTTGACAAGATTCTCAGCTATTCGAAACAGGTTGGATACCAGCCGGATTACACTCAGCTCCTGCAACACATCGTTCGTGTGAATCCGGAGAAGGGTGCTGAGTTTGCTAGTCAGCTTGCCAACGAGGAGTCTGGTGCTCTCATCGACCTGGACCGCGTCGTAGATGTCTTCCTGTCCCAGAACATGATCCAGCAGGCCACTTCATTCCTACTGGATGCTCTGAAGGATAACAAGCCTGAACATGGTCACCTGCAGACACGCTTGCTCGAGATGAACCTTGTCAATGCCCCTCAGGTCGCCGATGCCATCCTTGGCAACGAGATCTTCACCCACTACGACCGCCCTCGTATCTCTCAGCTTTGCGAGAATGCAGGCCTCATCCAGCGTGCACTTGAGAACACCGACGACCCCGTGGCCATCAAGCGTAATATTGTTCGCACCGACAAGCTGAGCCCTGAGTGGTTGATGGAATACTTCGGTCGTCTCTCCGTTGAGCAGACTCTTGATTGCATGGACACAATGTTGCAGGTTAACATTCGCCAGAACTTGCAAGCGGTCGTTCAGATCTGCACCAAGTTCTCTGACTTGTTGGGGCCCCAGCAACTTATTAGCCTGCTCGAGAAGTACCGCACTGCCGAAGGTCTCTACTACTACCTTGGCAGTATTGTCAACCTTAGCGAAGACCCTGAGGTCCACTTCAAGTACATTGAGGCCGCCACCGCCATGGGCCAGATCACTGAAGTTGAACGGATTTGCCGTGAGAGCAACTACTACAATCCGGATAAGGTCAAGAACTTCCTCAAGGAGGCCAAGCTGACGGAGCAACTGCCGCTGATCATCGTGTGCGACCGTTTCAACTTCATTCACGATTTGGTCCTTTATCTGTACCAGAACCAACAGTACAAGTCGATCGAGGTGTACGTACAGCGTGTCAACC
The DNA here is from genome assembly GCF_003184835.1 of Aspergillus costaricaensis CBS 115574. Lineage (NCBI taxonomy): Eukaryota > Fungi > Ascomycota > Eurotiomycetes > Eurotiales > Aspergillaceae > Aspergillus > Aspergillus costaricensis. The sequence continues at coordinate 325,162 of NW_020291824.1, forward strand.
CATCGCGTGCTCCCGCTGTCATTGGTGGCCTGCTAGACGTTGATTGCGAAGAGAGCATCATCAAGAATCTCCTCTCTACTGTTGATCCATCGGTGATCCCTATTGATGAACTCGTTTCAGAGGTGGAGAGCAGAAACAGGCTCAAGTTGCTGCTGCCCTTCCTTGAAGCTACTCTTGCTACGGGCAACCAGCAGCAGGCCGTCTACAACGCTCTGGCGAAGATCTATATTGATAGCAACAACAACCCCGAGAAGTTCCTCAAGGAGAACGATCTCTACGACACTCTCACCGTTGGAAAGTACTGCGAGAAGCGTGACCCGAACCTGGCATACATTGCCTACCGGAAGGGACAGAATGATCTCGAACTGATCAATATCACCAATGAGAACGCTATGTACCGTGCCCAGGCACGCTACCTCGTGGAGAGAGCCGATTCGGAGATCTGGTCCTTCGTTCTCAGCGAGAACAACATGCATCGGCGTTCACTTGTCGACCAGGTCATTGCGACCGCTGTGCCTGAGTCGACTGAGCCCGACAAAGTGTCCATCGCTGTCAAGGCTTTCCTCGAAGCTGATCTGCCCGGCGAGCTGATCGAGTTGCTTGAGAAGATCATTCTCGAGCCCTCTCCTTTCAGCGACAACGGCAGTCTGCAGAACTTGCTCATGCTCACAGCTGCCAAGGCTGATAAGGGACGCTTGATGGATTACATCCATCAGCTCAACGAGTTCAGCCCCGATGAAATCGCCGAGATGTGCATTTCGGTCGGTCTTTACGAGGAGGCGTTTGAGATCTACAAGAAGGTGAACAACTTCATTGCCGCCGTCAATGTCTTGGTTGAGAACATTGTTAGCATTGACCGCGCGCAAGAATTTGCGGAGCGTGTCGAGCTACCGGAGGTGTGGAGCAAGGTTGCCAAGGCCCAGCTGGATGGTCTTCGGGTGTCCGACTCCATCGAGTCCTATATCCGTGCCGGCGATCCCTCGAACTACAACGAGGTTATCGAAACGGCTACGCATGCTGGCAAGGATGAAGATCTCGTCAAGTATCTCAAGATGGCCCGTAAGACCTTGCGTGAGCCTGCCATTGACACGGGTCTTGCTTTCTGTTACGCCCGTCTCGATCAGCTTTCGGAGCTCGAGGACTTCCTGCGGACGACCAACGTTGCAGATGTAGAGGCTTCCGGTGACAAGGCTTATGAGGAGGGCTACCACCAGGCTGCCAAGATTTTCTACACCAGCATTTCCAACTGGGCCAAATTGGCAACGACCTTGGTGCACCTGGAAGATTACCAGGCGGCCGTGGAATGCGCACGCAAAGCCAACAGTGTCAAGGTTTGGAAGCAGGTCAACGAAGCTTGTGTTAACAAGAAGGAGTTCCGCCTTGCCCAAATTTGCGGTCTCAACCTGATCGTCCACGCGGAAGAGCTTCAGGATCTTGTGCGCCAGTATGAGCGCAATGGCTACTTTGACGAGCTCATTGCGGTTCTCGAGGCTGGCCTGGGTCTGGAACGGGCGCATATGGGCATGTTCACCGAATTGGGCATTGCTCTCTCCAAGTACCACCCCGACCGGGTGATGGAACACCTCAAGCTCTTCTGGTCTCGCATTAACATCCCTAAGATGATTCGGGCCTGCGAGGACGCAAGTCTCTGGCCGGAGCTGGTCTTCTTGTACTGCCACTATGATGAGTGGGACAACGCTGCATTGGCAATGATGGAGCGTGCTGCCGATGCCTGGGAGCACCACTCGTTCAAGGACATCATTGTCAAGGTGGCCAACCTGGAGATCTACTACCGTGCGCTCAACTTCTATCTGCAAGAACAGCCTTTGCTCCTTACCGACTTGCTACAGGTGCTCACTGCTCGGATTGACGTCAACCGTGTCGTGCGTATTTTCCAGGCTTCGGACAACATTCCTCTGATCAAGCCGTTCCTGCTCAATGTCCAAACCCAGAACAAGAGGGCTGTAAACGATGCCATCAACGACTTGTTGATCGAGGAGGAGGATTACAAGACTCTCCGTGACTCGGTCGATAACTACGATAACTTCGATGCCGTGGCACTCGCCCAGCGGTTGGAGAAGCATGATCTGATCTTCTTCCGCCAGATCGCAGCTAACATTTACCGTAACAACAAGCGCTGGGAGAAGTCGATCTCCTTGTCCAAGCAAGACAAGCTTTACAAGGATGCCATCGAGACTTCCGCCATCTCCGGCAAGTCGGATGTTGTCGAGGATCTTCTTCGCTACGTGAGTCAATGCTCTTTACACTTAATCGCGCTCAAGGATGTATTCTGACTCTGCTTCTAGTTTGTCGATATTGGCAGCCGCGAATGCTACGTTGGCATGCTGTATGCCTGCTACGACCTCATCCGGCCCGACGTTATTCTCGAGCTTTCGTGGCGCCATGGTCTTAACGACTTCACCATGCCCTTCATGATCAATTTCTTGTGCGAGCAGACGCGCACGATCGAGATGTTGAAGAAGGACAACGAAGAACGCAAGTCGCGCGAAGTGACTCAGAAGACGGAGGAGGACAACACCCCGATTCTGGGCGGCACGCGGTTGATGTTGACCCAGGGCCCGGCAGCGCCGGCGCCAAGCCCCATGGCGTTTGGACAGGCCAACGGAATCACACCGCAGGCTACCGGTTTCCGCCCTTTCTAGACGCATGTCAGTCACGCTCTCCTTGGATCCCCTTCTGAAGAAACCTCATTTGGCCCCGTGTATGTATAGCATGAGCGATGGATGATCTACTGCTGGGCTTGGGTAGGACAGTAAAGCCTTGACAGCTGTAAAAGCGTCAGCTGATGGGCTTGCTGTTCCACCTGGCCGGGCTTTTCTCCCTTTTACTTGATGTTCCTTCTCATCCCTTACGTTTTGTCCATGATTTGTTGCCTATTCTACCTTTTATTTCACCCCACTAGATGTATTTCATAGGCCTTGAAAATCTGCGCATTCAGTTTACAGACCTCCGGGTGGTCGCGGGCTTTTGTCATACTTAGTACAATTATAATTGACGTTCAATCTTGATTCGACATTCGGCTCGTAGTACACGTCGGCACTTCGGTATTGGAGACCGAATGATCTACGCCTAGATCTCGGCAGTTGGTCCCGTAGACGGGGGTTAACTCCTCGCCGAGGACGCCAATTACTAGTAGCTATATCCTAATTCCAACAGAACACGCCATCGTTTATACTGTTCATAGCCACTACACTGTGTCTTCTAGACGAGATAGCGATCTAAGATCTAGCATCTCTCCGGTTAAGTCGAAAGAAAAGCACTCGGTTGAAGGGAAGCGCGTAGAGGAGAGGGAGCCAGGGAAAGAATTTAGCCCGTCCATGCAGGATTGGAGGAACAACCGAGTTGATAGGTAAGGGAGCAGTGACACCCCGGGCGGAGGATTTGCGTGGACGGGAGATGCAGCGATAAGGATTTAGCCCGGGGTAACGGACAGACGGAGGAGGCAGGGGAACACTGCAGGAGGGGAACGGAGATGGGTGGATGCAATCAACGTTATATATACAGCACTGTTAACAACGCTTAATTACTACACAACTTCTCGAGCAAGGAACGCAGGAGATAGATTAGAACCTAGGAGGAGGGTATGTTCTCACCATTGGCACTAACTACGGAATTATTGTCAAACCACCAGTAGCAATCTATCTTTCGGCACTATGAGCCGAAAAGAGCATTTTTTTTTTTTCCCTTATCACATGCCCATTATAATCCCAATTATCCGATGAAAACACAGATCAGACAAGGGGACTGGTACACCAGGGGCAATACCAAGTAGATCTAGAACCGGAGATGTGAGGCCCGGTGTGAGATTTAGGGAAGGCAAGTCTTGTCCCGGCGGGTGGGATTTTCTGCACGCCAGGTCATGGGAACCGGTGGAAACCAGGCTATCGATGGAATCGGCCATCCACTCCGGCGTGGTTTCACTTTTATATGGGTAATTTACTCCCTTCCCTACTCGATGGGGAAGTTGCCTCCCCAGATGAGCGGACAAAGAACAGCTAGTCTACATAGCCGACGTGCGTTTTTTGTCTCGTTATCTAAACTACTAGGCACAGGCGGGATGCAAATAGTTCCAGCTTGGCCGAGGTAGATCACAGGCAATGTTGGGGGGGGGGTCGTTTAGTAAAATCATTATAAGAAATTATGAGCTTGGCCCGGACTTACCATCCACCGAAGCGCCTCGCATCGATGGCCCATGGTGCGACGATCGCAGAAACTGCCAAGCTGATAGATGCAATTTGGTTGAGGGCTGAATCGGTGCAAAGAGGGCACGATGCATGGCTCGGTCACAAAGTACGCACACCGGGCTGGACTGACTGGGGGGCTGGCGTGCTCTCGCTCGGATGATTCTTGCCAGCTTCTGGATGAAGATCCCCGTCGCCTATCGCCGGAGATACGGTGGGGAAGGTCTGGGTTTTGGTTCGTTTACAAACGGCTACATGATATCAGGGCAGGAGAGGCCGATGTTGCTAGGTAACCTTGACGAAACGTCTTTCCCGAGCTTGGAACGCTCCATGAGCTCTGGCAGGCATGAATTAGCCCGAGCACCCGAGGTAAGGAAGAGAACGCAACGCCTGAACTACCCGATGCATTTTCGGTATAGATGTGAGAATGATGCTGGAGAGAGAGAGTGTGTGTGAATGGTAGGTAGCTACATAGCGTGCAGACGTAAGAAAAGCCATCATTGCCGCCAGGGATTCACGCGGGAAACTATCCATTGACCGAGCGTCCATGGCGATGATCCAACTGCGAATGGACGACAACCCCCCACCAAACTGTAATCTTTCTGACAGCCAATGAATCCGGACGAACGGAGGCACTGCAACCCTACCCAAGAGAAGCAAAAAAGAGCAGAAGTCAAATGGACAGAGCCAGACAAGACAGGCCGAGCATGACATTCCATGGGTCACCATCCCACATGCTGCAGCCCGGTGTGCCGGTGAAGGTCGAGCTTCTGGGGGGGCGTCCACTAGCGCCGTAATGAAATTACCAACTGCGCTCTGGACTGGAGCCACTTTACTATGGCAATAGCTTACCGTCCAGGGCCCAGCGGTGTAATCTGATTACAGTACCGCCTGCCAATCGTGCCGCAGCGTCATCGCCCGTCCGGGATCCCCTCCTCCGCCTTGCGCTGACCTGCCCCTCCGCTCCTCTGCTTTGGCTTGCCGGGCTGCCGCTGGATGAGGGTCATCATCCCCAAGTACTTCTATGCCCTCCTCTCCTCCTCCTCCCCTCTTCTTCCTCCCAACTTTCTCATCTCATTCCTCTCTGTCCATCTCTCTCTCCCTCTCCTCACGCTCATCATCCTCTTGAGGTTCTTCCCCTCCTCCTCCTCCTCCTTTTCCCGTCGGGTAAGTCGCCGGATCCCTCCAATTGAGTTCCCTAATCCTCCCACGATTTCCCCGCGCTCTCCCACGCTTTCCCGTTCCGAAACCGGGCCTTTTTCTTCCCCGGAAGCACCTTCTCCCCAGGTGACTCACGCCAACGTATCACTGCTCCGTTTTCTGGCTTGCTTTTTTTTCTTCCGAGCATCATTGGATCATTCGGCTAACTCGTATACTATATTTCCCTTGATCCCCAGCTCCCTGTGCCTTCTCTCTCTCATCTAGATCTCCTCTGAATAGCTCTCCATCTTCCCTTCCTATACTCTAGCTCCCCACCCTCCCCCTCCCACCCTTATCCATCCTTATCAACAACCACACACACACACACACACCGCCCGCCATGGCTGCTCCCCGTCAGCCCGAGGAGGCGGTCGATGACACCGAGTTCATCGATGACCACCATGACCAGCACAGGGACTCTGTCCACACCCGTCTGCGTGCCAATTCGGCCATCATGCAGTTCCAAAAGATCCTTGTTGCCAACCGTGGTGAAATCCCCATTCGTATCTTCCGGACGGCCCACGAGCTGTCCCTGCAGACTGTCGCCGTCTACTCCCACGAGGACCGTCTCTCCATGCACCGTCAGAAGGCCGATGAGGCCTACATGATCGGCAAGCGCGGTCAATATACACCGGTCGGGGCCTACTTGGCCATTGATGAGATCGTCAAAATTGCTCTTGAGCATGGTGTGCACCTGATCCACCCGGGTTATGGTTTCCTGTCCGAGAACGCCGAGTTTGCCCGCAAGGTGGAGCAGCACGGCATGGTTTTCGTCGGCCCTACCCCCCAGACCATCGAGAGCCTTGGTGACAAGGTCTCCGCCCGTCAGCTGGCTATCCGCTGCGACGTGCCCGTCGTGCCCGGTACCCCGGGCCCTGTCGAGCGCTACGAGGAGGTCAAGGCCTTCACCGACACCTACGGCTTCCCCATCATTATCAAGGCCGCCTTCGGTGGTGGTGGTCGTGGTATGCGTGTCGTCCGCGACCAGGCCGAACTGCGTGACTCCTTCGAGCGTGCCACCTCCGAGGCCCGCTCTGCCTTTGGCAACGGCACCGTCTTCGTTGAACGTTTCCTCGACCGCCCCAAGCACATTGAAGTCCAGCTGCTGGGTGACAACCACGGCAACGTCGTCCACCTGTTCGAGCGTGACTGCTCCGTCCAGCGCCGTCACCAGAAGGTCGTTGAGATTGCCCCGGCCAAGGATCTGCCTGCCGATGTCCGTGACCGCATCCTGGCTGATGCCGTCAAGCTGGCCAAGTCGGTCAACTACCGCAACGCCGGTACTGCAGAGTTCCTGGTCGACCAGCAGAACCGCTACTACTTCATTGAGATCAACCCCCGTATCCAGGTCGAGCACACCATCACCGAAGAGATCACGGGCATTGATATCGTTGCTGCTCAGATCCAGATTGCGGCTGGTGCTACCCTGGAACAGCTGGGCCTGACCCAGGACCGCATCTCCACTCGTGGATTCGCTATTCAGTGCCGTATCACCACCGAGGACCCCTCCAAGGGCTTCTCCCCCGACACCGGTAAGATCGAGGTCTACCGCTCTGCCGGTGGTAACGGTGTCCGTCTGGATGGTGGAAACGGTTTCGCCGGTGCCATCATCACTCCTCACTACGACTCCATGCTGGTCAAGTGTACCTGCCGTGGTTCCACCTACGAGATCGCCCGCCGCAAGGTCGTTCGTGCCTTGGTCGAGTTCCGTATCCGTGGTGTCAAGACCAACATTCCTTTCCTCACTTCTCTTCTGAGTCACCCCGTGTTCGTGGATGGTACCTGCTGGACCACGTTCATTGATGACACTCCCGAGCTGTTCGCCCTCGTCGGCAGCCAGAACCGTGCCCAGAAGCTGCTGGCTTACCTGGGTGATGTGGCTGTCAACGGCAGCAGCATCAAGGGCCAGATCGGCGAGCCCAAGCTCAAGGGCGATATCATCAAGCCCATCCTGCATGACGCTGCTGGCGAGCCCCTCGACGTCTCTGTCCCCGCTACCAAGGGATGGAAGCAGATCTTGGACAGCGAGGGTCCCGAGGCTTTCGCCCGCGCTGTGCGTGCCAACAAGGGCTGCTTGATCATGGATACTACCTGGCGTGACGCCCACCAGTCGCTGCTGGCCACTCGTGTGCGTACCATTGACCTCCTGAACATTGCCCACGAGACTAGCCATGCCCTCGCCAATGCCTACAGTTTGGAATGCTGGGGTGGTGCCACCTTCGATGTCGCCATGCGCTTCCTGTACGAGGACCCCTGGGACCGTCTTCGCAAGCTGCGCAAGGCAGTTCCCAACATCCCCTTCCAGATGTTGCTCCGTGGTGCCAACGGTGTTGCCTACTCTTCCCTCCCTGACAACGCCATCTACCACTTCTGTAAGCAGGCCAAGAAGTGCGGTGTCGACATATTCCGTGTCTTCGATGCTCTCAACGACGTTGACCAGCTCGAGGTCGGTATTAAGGCTGTTCACGCTGCTGAGGGTGTTGTTGAGGCTACTATTTGCTACAGTGGTGACATGCTCAACCCTAGCAAGAAGTACAACCTGCCTTACTACCTCGACCTTGTCGACAAGGTGGTTCAGTTCAAGCCCCACGTCTTGGGTATCAAGGACATGGCTGGTGTGCTGAAGCCCCAGGCTGCTCGTCTGCTGATCGGCTCCATCCGCGAGCGCTACCCCGACCTTCCCATCCACGTGCACACCCACGACTCCGCTGGTACCGGTGTGGCTTCTATGATTGCTTGCGCCCAGGCCGGTGCTGATGCTGTCGATGCTGCCACCGACAGTCTTTCCGGCATGACCTCCCAGCCCAGCATTGGTGCTATCCTCGCTTCCCTCGAGGGAACCGAGCACGACCCTGGCCTCAACTCGTCCCAGGTGCGCGCCCTTGACACCTACTGGGCCCAGCTGCGTCTCCTGTACTCGCCCTTCGAGGCGGGTCTGACCGGTCCCGACCCCGAGGTTTACGAGCACGAGATCCCCGGTGGTCAGTTGACCAACCTGATCTTCCAGGCCAGCCAGCTTGGTCTGGGCCAGCAGTGGGCTGAGACGAAGAAGGCCTACGAGTCTGCCAACGATCTTTTGGGCGATGTTGTCAAGGTCACTCCCACTTCCAAGGTCGTCGGTGACTTGGCTCAGTTCATGGTCTCGAACAAGTTGACCGCTGAAGATGTGATTGCCCGCGCCGGCGAGCTTGACTTCCCCGGTTCCGTGCTGGAATTCCTCGAGGGTCTCATGGGCCAGCCCTACGGTGGATTCCCCGAGCCTCTGCGCTCTCGCGCTCTGCGTGACCGTCGCAAGCTCGACAAGCGCCCTGGTCTGTACCTGGAGCCCCTTGACCTGGCCAAGATCAAGAGCCAGATCCGGGAGAACTATGGCGCAGCCACCGAGTACGACGTGGCCAGCTATGCCATGTACCCCAAGGTCTTCGAGGATTACAAGAAGTTCGTCGCCAAGTTTGGTGATCTGTCCGTCCTGCCCACGCGTTACTTCTTGGCCAAGCCCGAGATCGGCGAGGAATTCCACGTCGAGCTGGAGAAGGGTAAGGTGCTGATCCTGAAGCTGTTGGCCATCGGTCCCCTCTCCGAGCAGACCGGTCAGCGCGAGGTCTTCTACGAAGTCAACGGTGAGGTTCGTCAGGTTAGCGTGGACGACAAGAAGGCATCCGTCGAGAACACTGCCCGCCCCAAGGCCGAGCTGGGTGACAGCAGCCAGGTCGGTGCTCCTATGAGCGGTGTGGTTGTTGAGATCCGTGTCCACGACGGCTTGGAAGTCAAGAAGGGTGACCCGATTGCCGTTCTGAGCGCCATGAAGATGGTATGTGCAACCCTAGAACTATCAATCAAAAGTCAAGATCGGCCGCTAACATTCAATAGGAAATGGTTATCTCTGCTCCCCACAGTGGCAAGGTCTCCAGCTTGCTGGTCAAGGAAGGTGACTCGGTGGATGGCCAGGATCTCGTGTGCAAGATCGTCAAGGCCTAGAAGAGTAACACCGTTATGACGGCAATGTTTGAAAAGCTAATGTCGATGTTGATGTCCTTGCGACCGGCTTATTTTTCCTCACGCTGAACAAGGACACTATGCCAATATTCTTCTTTTAGATTAGAGCGTCTGTTATGTTTATGAAATATTTTGGGTTGGGATTGGGTTATTTCCATATTTATGCCACAGCTTATTTACGATCAATGGTTGTCAGGGACATACTATGTCGACCATATGAATGACAAGTGATTCTAAAGCATTGTTCCAGATATTCGTAGTCTCTAGTAGATGAGGCATATATAGACATCGTGCGATATATACAGAATCAAGGCCAACCTCCATTTACTCAGAAGCATTGAACCCCATCCTTTAAAGCTTTGCAGCAGAAGCCTCCGGCTCTCCCACCTCCCGTAAAGCCTTCCAGACGCGCATCGCCTCATCCCAAAGCGCATTATCCTGCACAATCTCAACCGACCCATCAGGCTTCAAGGTCCTCATCTCCCGATGATGCGTCGTACCCCACTTCACATCCCCCTCCCCATGAACAAGTCTAATAAACGGATCCATCAAAGCCCGCCGAATAACAACCTTCTCCTCCGGCTCCAACACATGTCCATTCCCCCAGAACCAAATGGGATAATCACTAGAATGCGTAACCTCCCAGTCGGGCGGAATATTGGCATCCACACACTTAGCCCGCCACTCAATCCGATACCGATAAAGCAAATGTCCCGCCCCGCCACTAGCAAGAGCATGAATCAGCCCGCGCTGCATATCATGCACCTGCATCTTGGCATACACCCGCCCGAAGGCATCATTGTCCCAGTTCTCGCAGCACGATGGCAACTTGCCGTCTGGGTAGTGGAGCTTCATGAGCGTGTCCACGACGTGGCGCGGGTAATCTGCGAGAAGTCTGGAATGGAGAGCGGAGAGACTGTCGGCTTGTGGGGGGAACCAGGCGGCGTAGAGGTGTCGCTCGTCGCGGCATTCGCCGAGCATGATGCGCACGTTTCGTGCGGTGAGGGCGCGCGCGAAGGCTCCGCTGTCGAGGGATTTGAAGAGGGTGGGTTGGATGAAGGCTGAGTCGGAGGTCGGGCGGTATTGGTTTAGTTGCACGCTCATGGCGGCGTCGAGGAGGGTTTGGGAGGGGAGGGACCGGAGATGGGAGATCTTCTCGGCCCAGGGGAGGGTGCTGGGGATGTTTAGGGCTGAGAGGAGTTGATCGAATTGTTCTTGGGCGGAGGCTGGAGATTTGGGCTGTACGGCGGCGGCGTTGGACCAGATGCAGGCTTGTTTGATTAGTGCTTGGGAGGCGGGGAATTGGAGGTCGTAGGCGAGTTGGTAGAATGTTGAGTAGGCGCCTGGTTGGGTTAGTTTTGCGGCTTCGCATGTAGGGAGAGGGGGGTCTAGGCAACTCACCGGCTGAGTATCCGGAGACGGTGATTTGGGATGGGTTGCCGCCGAAGAGGCTGATGTTGTCCCTCGTCCATTCTAGGGCTAGACGCTGGTCCCAGAAGCCGTGGTTGCCTGCTGTTTCGCCTACAGAAGAGGCGTCCTTCTCGATCTCCGAGGAGTATAAGAAACCGAAGACGTTCAGCCGGTAGGCTGGAAGGACGACAATGGCGTTGAGTCCAGCATCGCCTAGTAAGGCTGCGGCGGAGAATCCGTTCGGGTGGCCGAATTGTAGCCAGCCTCCGTCTAAGATGTGAATCCATCAGTATCAGATCAGGGAATGGGTTGTAGGCACTTTCAGAGGGGCGCGCATACGGATGAAGAAAAGGACCGGCCAGCCTATAGGAACATTTTATTAGCTTCGGCTGATATGTCAAGGACCACGATACTTACCTTCCTTGGGGGGCTCTCCTAGCGGTACCCACACGCTGGCTTCAAAACAGTCCTCTGTGAACCCCTTCGTGTACGGACGACCCATGAAGCTGGGCTGCGGACAAACAGCAGCATCTTTGTCGCAAGGGGCGGGTTGGTCTTTGGTGCCGTAGGAATAGGACTCGGGGAGCTTCTGGGCCCGACGCCATCTTTCAGGAGGAGGAAGAGCATATCGAACAGATCCAAAATAGTGGCACAGAGGCTGGTTAGATGCTTTTGAGTGCAGAGTGGTGCCCTGAATGTAGCCACGATGAGCCAGGGACTTCAGGTAGGGATGACCAAATGTCTCCAGAAGTGCCATTGTGGGCTGAGAGAATGAATATATATATGGCGGGCAGTCTTAGAGCTCTTGTGGTATAATAGCGAGTGAGAAATGGTCGAAAGCTATGGCACACGAGGTTCCATGGATAGATATAGCCCCAGAAAGGGCCGTTCTGACCGACGGCATCTCCGCACGAGGGGGAGGGCGCTCGCGTCTTTAGCGCATGATAAGGGTCCCGATGGCCGAAATCTTGGCAGGCGGTGGAGACTCAGGGGAAGAATTGACGAATCCTAAGATAACTGACATGTTTGCTAGATCGTCGGCAAATATAGCCTATAGAATGATAAGATATAGCGGAAATGTAAGGGGGAAACGCGGACGCTGAACCATGATAAACGGTCAAGATGGGCGAGGCATATCAAAGCGGCCCGCGGGGAAGCCGAAATCGTTCCGCTTCGGCCCCAGATTTGGATGCCGCGAGTTGCCTGAGGCATTAAATTATAGGTCAGCAGAAGGATGGAGTGATGGCCTGCTCCTCGGCCATGTCTTTTCCTCTAGCTTCTGATGCATCTGTACGCTGTACGCAAATGCTAAGCCAGTGCCTATGATGATGTTTCATTTCAGGGTCCCAAGTCTGTGTGTCATACGGTTCAACACCTCCATTGTATGCTGCGCCATTTTCGAATAGATGACAGATGCCATCGAATATATCCTCAGCTAGTTAGTTGCACATTACCCCGCTCATTGAAGATAAACAGTCTCTAGACACAGTGCAGATATTGATGCTTCACAGGAAGAGACAGACGGTACTTTTTCTCTCTGCGCAGTTACTCTTCGATCCCCGCATTTGGCAGTGCACCTGACGTCAAGCCATCATGGATGAATTCCATTGGCACACGACCAAATCTGCACATCGTTTTATTGGATTGTTTCCGCCTAAGAGGGCTGATTAATCCCAAATAACTTGTGACACTTTGGAAATTATCCGTGGATCGACGTATACGATTTCCCAGAGATGATGAATCATTGCCGTTGTCAAAGAAGCTTTTGCAATCCTAGGACCGGGGTCCCCAAGCCATTACTGCCCATTATTGGTTCATGGACGTCCTTTTGCCCCCTCAGACCTATGGGCCTGCCTCTTGCTGCATCATCATACCCAGGGTCTGGTTCACAGCATTCGGAGGGTGGCTGACTTACCCCTCTCTTACTTTGGGAATCTCTTATAAGGAGCTGCTGTCGTCCCGGGTATTTGCTCTGATCGGTAAAAACAACTCCTGTATCGAGGACACACTGCAAATAAGCTAACCGGTAAGTTCAAGTCTTGATTTCGAGTTCGCCCTCTTCAATATCGATCAGCTGGACTCTGTTTCTTTGATTATCTGTCGTTGAGATGACACCGGAGCCTCCCGGTTACATGATGAAAGAGCTATGTAACCATAGCCCGTGATCGATTTGGCTGCTATTCACCCGCGGTTGTTTGCCATACACATGCACCTGTTTAGTCCCTTTTCCTATGGATCACATCCTCACTTCAACTTACGAAGCACGCAGTTGATACTGCTCCTTCGATCTCATCGAGAACCAAGAAGTACAAGAAAAGAGGAACCATGAGCAACAACCAACAGCCCCAGTCTCCCCGTCATTGGCATGGCACTGTCGGTGATCGCTACGAGCATCTCAACGTCTGGGTGCGAGGAGGTCCTCCTGAGACCTACCGTCGGCCTTCGATCCCTACCACCACCGCTGCCACTGCCACTTCCGACAGACGCGTATGTCTGAACAGTTTCTGTCATCATCCCAAGCACTTGACTTCAGCCTGATGATTGGCACCTTCACACTCCTAGCATCTACACTAACTAACCGTTCTCCATATGAAGGGCTCTGATTCATCGGATATGTCTTCCAACTCTGCCAATCTGAGCAACAGCCCTCCCCCCAGCGTTGGGGATAGAAGACGCTCAACCGGCCATGGCGCATCCAGCCTATTTGAGAGTCTGACAAGTCAGAAGCGCAACTCTACTGACCAGACTCTCAATACACGCCGTGAAAGCTGGAACGAGCAGGGCCAGCAGGGCGGATTCTTCGCCAAGTGGTGGGATGGATACACGAGAGGAGGTAGTAAATAATCCCAACTAATTCCCTTCTTTGATGAAATGCTATGACATCGGAAATGTTGGACGCGAGGGGCCAGATCCCTCAGTGATTTATGCGAATATTGTTGCTATTTAGTCAAGTCAGGCGAGGTATAGCTATGCTATCTCGACGAAGTTATGTTGCATGTACGTATGATGACTACTGTAATAGTCAACAGACATAATTTGACTAGCGTTTGCTTGATCGCACATTTGGATCGTAAGGGATTAGTAGAATGCGGGGTTCTGCGGTCGCAAGATTCGCCAGCCCCAAACTATACATGCCAAAATTGGTACGTAATTAGGACCTTGGACCCAAACCTAAGCTGTTTCACAGAGAATTTCCCCATCAAAAACTTGGTAGCATGCCTGTCGAGCGGCAATCAGTAGTACTAGAGACCCGGGGTATTGGGCTAGACTCTACAAGCGCGGTCGGTCAATAGCCAGTTTGGCTGCTACGAGTCGGTCGGCTTATCTACTCAAAGAGTATTCAAAGATACCACTACGAGGCCGAGATTGAGCACAGAAACAGGGTGTTGAGACCCATGTTTCTTAAGCATCAGTCCTGGGGTAGCAGAGAATAATGCTAGAAGCACATCTCGCAAAAGGAAACACTCAATCTCAGAGATATGAGTTTCAGGCCAAATGCACACTATAGCACCACTGTGTGTTGAAAGTGGTACAAGTGGCAAAACACAGCAAAAGCATCATGGGAGACCTTTCATCAATGGTTATGCGGAAATCATCACCCTTCGTGAAGCCTTCATTGAGAAAAGTGGATGCGTATGAAAAATTTGGGAATTTGATATCTCTAACACGCCTAACCTCATGCCGTGGTAGAAAAGCCATATTTCAGAGCAGAGCGATAATGATTTTCAAGAACGCCTGCCTCCTTTTCTGACCATTTTTTGATCGATTCATCATAATCACAACCCCGGAGCTTTCCCTCCTGAAGACCCCGTGGATGAGGGCATTTACCGGACGATACCGTCGAAGCGGTTCTTGAACCACTTGACGGTCTCGTTCTGGGTGATACGGTGCTGGGAGCCGATACGGGCCTTGCAGCGGCGGCGCTTGGCGACACGCTCACCAGGGCGGGTCCTAGTAATTCCGAGTCAGTTCCTGATGCCTGGATGTTGTCCTGCCCGACCTGGATCGACACCGATGGATCTGTCGAACTAGGACTGCGTAGAGGTTGGAGTGCACTCACATGCAGCAGTAGAAGTCCATGCCGTAGATACCGATACCGGGGTCGTACTTGATACCCAGATCGATGTGCTCGGAGATACCGAAACCGAAGTTACCGGTCTCAGAGAAGTTGCGCTTGCGGAGCTCGTACTCCTTGACCTTAAGACCACGCTCAAGGATCTCCTCGGCCTTGGGGCCACGGACGGTAACGTGGACGGAGATCTTCTCGTTACGACGGATACCGAAGGTACGGACGGTGTAACGGGCCTTGCCTAAACGTTGAAAAAATCATCCCATCAGCCATCCATTCCATATCAAAGTTGTCATATCCTCCTTCCTCGGCTGCTTCGTATTCGAAATTCTCGGATTCATCGGGTTCGGGCGTTCTTACTGTAGACCGGAGTCTGACCGCTCAGCTGCTCGAGCACCTTAGCAGCGCGAGTAAGTCTGTCACCAGACTCGCCGACGGAGATGTTGAGCACGAGCTTCTGGATGCGCAGCTCGCGCATAGGGTTGGCGGACTTGTCCTTGGATTCCGACTGCATGGCGACAAAAATGTTAGAAAAAATTTTTGCTTATGAAATTTTCGGAGTCTCGAGAATCGGGTTTATATCAATGCTGAAAAGTGTTTTGGCGATGGGCAACATACCATGGCGACTGCTTTTGGCGTGAACTGGTCGACTGGTTGGTTGGAAGAAACTCAAGGATCGAAAAGTGTGTAAAAGGGAAATGTGTGGGTTGAAAGTGGGAAGCGAGAGCCCTTAGTGGCTTGGCGCGGTCGACTGGCGCCAAGCCGCAGAGCCGCGCCTCATGGACCTCCGACCCGTAGCAAGTCGAGCTGGTGCCGCTTGGAGAAAGTGTTGCAGACCTCGACCGACCTTCACTCCGAGCGCGACAGCTCAGTAAGGACAAAGTGACGATTAAGTAGAAGATTACCCCTTCTACCATCTCACAAAACAATTCTTTGGTTTTACTCAAGTCGCACTCGTGCGCATTCATAGCCCAACATGGCGGCTAATAAGCAGGGCAAGATGGTGAGTTGATCGGATCCTTCCCTTTGCTGTTGATATCAGCTTGTATACCCATGTTCGCGTGGCTAACTCATTCTCTTTATTCTGATAGCAAAACCTCGTAAGTTACTGACGGTACATATTTTACTCGCGCGTCAAACCTGACATTATCCTCAGATCAACTACCGGATGAGAGTCACCCTCAATGATGGCCGACAGATGACGGGACAGATGCTCGCTTTCGATAAGGTATATATCCCCGGGCCCTTCAGTGGCCATCGGATAATACTTGTAGTACGCTGGTCGCTGACGCAGTCAATTAGCACATGAACCTTGTCCTCGCCGATACAGAAGAATTCCGTCGCGTCAAGCGCAAGTCCAAGCCCGCCGCCGGTTCGACCAACGCACCTCTTGTCGAAGCCGAAGAAAAGCGCACCCTGGGTCTTACCATTGTTCGCGGTACACATGTCGTCTCTTGCTCCGTTGATGGACCTCCTCCCGCCGATCCCTCTGCCCGACTTGGTACTGCTGGCCCTGGTGCAGCTGCCGCAGCTGCCACTCTCGCAGCTGGCCCTGGAATTAGCAAACCCGCTGGACGTGGTCTGCCGGTTGGTCTGGGAGGCCCTGCTGCGGGTGTTGGTGGCCCTCCCCCGCCGCCCGGCGGTTTCCCTGGTTTCCCTCCTGGTGGTGGTTTCCCTGGAGTTCCCCCTCCGGGCTTCGCTGGTCGTGGTGGTGCCCCTGGTGGACCTCGTAAGTTTGCACTTCGGAGCTCAATGGTTGAACATGGTTACTGACATAAGCTATCAGCTGGCTTCGCTCCTCCCCCGGGATTCGCGCCTCAGGGTGCTCCTCGTAAGTATCCTAAGGTTACGCGTTATGGTTCATGAGCTAACTGAGGCTGTTGTAGCGGGTGCTTTCCAACCCCCACCGGGATTCCAGCCCCCTGGACAGGGCCGCGGATTCCCTCCACCCGGCTTTGGTGGACGGTGATTTGATAGTATGTGCAGCAGCATGATGGCTTGCAACCTGGCCATGACACCGGCATGGCAGATACTTCGAACTACGAATCAAGCGAACAATATTCACTTCCCATTAGTCGCCTATTTGACGAACCTCAGACGAATAGGCATAGCACCCCGAGTTTTACCAGGCAAAGGCGTTGCGGCGTGTGCGGATGCAGGGAATGCCCTGACAAAAGAAAAGGTCGACCGAAATAAGGATAGGACCGACAGAAGTAATGCTAGATGTATTTCGAGCACTCAATTGTATTAGTGAATCCTAATGAGGGTTTGAAGCCTTTAATTTCTCTGTTTCAAGTAAGACTATACTTTAATTCTACGGCGATTGGACAGCTGCAGGTGTAGATTTAAGCCTAGTAGTACGCAGTAAGCACCTAGCAGGTCCGATTCAACCAACGACTTCGCAGGGATATAGTGCACGTGACCGTCTCCGGGTAACTCCGCCCGGCGCGGACTGCAGGTGACGGAGTGAGGAAAGCAAACCGCTCGGCCCTGCGTACTCTCCTCTGATCAACTCTCCACTCCTCACTTCAGTCCAAGCCTTCGAGTCGTCAAAATGGCCGCTGCAATCAAGGCAATCAATGCGAAGATCCGGTCTAACAAGGCCCTGGATTACTTCTGCTCTACCCGTACGTTCAATCCTCACCGTTACCCTCTCCGTGTTCCTGACCGAGATCGGCCGACAAGAATGTCTGCCGTAAGACATGTTCTGAAGGGGTTGATGAGCAACTTCAATGAATCCTTTCAGCACATGTTATCGGTCACGAACACGAAGCTCTTACTTAGCCAAATCTGGTTCATAAAAAGCAATTTCTCTTGGCTAACAATGATATTAACTAGACTTCTGGGGCCCTGCCTCCAACTTCGGTATCCCCATTGCGGCGGTGATGGATACTCAGAAGGACCCTGAAATGTACGTCGCTACAATTACCTCCCCTCGCTCCGCGGAGTTCCTTTCCTGAATAAACACTGCACATCGAATTAAGCTTTGAGAGCTTATCGGAATAGCCCAGACGAACATGCCAGCACCCTCTTAACCAATAATATGTTTGCTAACTGTCATTCTATCTACACAGTATCTCCGGCCAAATGACCGGTGCTCTCGTTGTCTACTCGGGAACTTTCATGCGCTACGCCCTTGCCGTCTCCCCCAAGAACTACCTCCTGTTCGCCTGCCACGCCGTCAACTTCTCCGCCCAGCTTACCCAAGGATACCGCTACCTGAACTACTGGAAGTACGTCACAAAATGGCTCTATCTTCCCACCCTCATTGAGACATGAAAGGATAATGCTGACTTTCGCATCAACAGCTGGGGAGGCCGTGAAGCTCAGCTCGCCGAGGCCGCCAAACAGGGCAAGGATGCCACCGAGGCTGGCGCTTAAACGACGTCATCTTCCTTTTCTCGACTTTATCGCCTCATCCCGCTTGCTGCGCGGCTTATGAATACCCCATACGTCTTCAGCAGCATTGCCTGCCTACCTACCCATTTAAGTAGACAATACCACAATTTTATGAATCAAATCGCCAAATCAATGTGAGACCTGTACGTTGAGGGATGATCCAGGTAAGATATGGGGCAAGATGAAGGCTCCAGCCACTTGTATTATTAATAGTGGCGCTGGGATTGGTAGTTTTGTTTGGTGGGGGGTTTTCTGCTGTTGACTATGAGATATCTTTGTATCTAGCAGCTGGGCATGCCGGGGTTTTCTGTATATAGGCTTTTGTTTTTGCGCATCAACAAGGTTTAGACATTGATGATCTGGTAAAGCTTTGTGTAGTCGACTTCATTTATTTGAGTAAGTGTTATCTGCTTAGAAGGGAGGATGGACAAGGTCAAAATAGACATATACTGGCAATTTAATCTCTAGTCTATATCAAATACAATCGAGAATACAGCAATAATAAACAAGATTTAATCAAACAGGGGTTTAGCAATCAGACCAAGAAGTATAGGCCAATCCATCGAATGGACGATGGCCTCACATTGTAGCATCAATCATTCATATCCAGAGATCCGATCCGAAGGAACGGTATAACAATCATGACATTTACACAATCTATGAGTCACAGTAGCCGGGGGCTTTGACGTCTGACCCATTGATCCAGTTGTTGAGCGTCAGGGCGGTCGTATACAAACAGCTAAGGACACCAAAAACGGAGAGTGCGATATCGGCAATCTGCTGTCGTCTTGACTGGGCACAGGCCTTGAGATGCAGTAGAGGCTGAGCAGAAGTTAGTAATCGATTTGGCGGACTAGACGAAGGTACGTCAATAGTTAACTTACCGGGTATACGTAAATCAAGGGGACACAGGCGAAACTTCCGACAAGCGAAACAAACTTGTCCAAGTCTTCTGCTCCGCCCCAAGCAATAAATGCACAGATCATGACAAGGAAGAAACGGAAGCAATTCTTCTTCCACTTGATACTGGGGTTGTACTTTCCGCTGCGAGTGAAAAGCTCGTTCTCCAAGATTCGAATGGCCGGGAAGAGCTGCAGTGGGGTACTGAGAAGAATCGCCAGAGAATACAGGAACTGCACAGCATTTACAAACTTGTCATCCTGAGGCATGTTGAGGATGACTACCGTCTTCGTTGCGGATCCATATGCCGCATAGCTGAACGCACCAGCGCTGAGGAAGATGATCGTGATTATCACCATCACCATGGCGAGGACACCGGGGAACTTTTGCGGGTGCTTCATTGATTCCTGAATGGGAATGATTAGACCAATGCCCTCATATGTGAAAATAGCCGTGCCGATGAAAAGTGTCCAGGTGGATGGATTGAAGGATATGATATCCGAAACACCGCCTTGGTTGGAGATAGTCAAGAAATCGTAATAGAAGAGGTAAACCAGCCCCATCATGATGAACAGGTCTGCAATGAGGGCAGTGAAACCGAGCTTGCTGATATCGCGGATCAATGAAAGAGGGAGGAAGATGACCAGCTGCAGCAGCACCATAAACTTGATGTCAATAAAAGATTTGCATTTGCTGACAGCCAGGACAAAGGCTTGTAGGTTCTCGGCCGTGAAAACAATGTATGCCGAGACGAAGCCCAATTGACTCAACACAATGGAGCCGAGAATGATGCGCCTCATATGCTTTCCATAGAGCGCACCGCCAATGTCACCAAAAGAACCATCAATCTTCAGCCGCGTATTAACCAGGAGGATGAAACAGTAAAAGCTGAGTAGTGATACACCAAGAAGTACCATGCTACTGAACAGCATGCCACCGTTCAAGAAAGCTCTCGGCAAGAACAAGACTCCTGTACCAACGAAAGACTTGAGTAGAAGCAAAGCTGCTCCGGTCCGCGTGTTGGTTCCCGTCCCACCGCGTGGCTTGCGCTTCCTCCGGCCAGCTGTGTCTGGCCTGAGAAGGGCTGAGTCTTCACCTGGTTCTCTGCCTTCTGCTTCATCATAAGTATCCGATGAGAAGTACTCATCAGGACCCAAGACCTCGTCATCCTCTTCAAGCTCTTCACCAGCAAAGTGACCGTATAGAGTCAGAAATTCCAGAAAGCTGCTTGTTGGAAGCTGGGGCTGAGCAGCAGAAGCCTGCGCACCCGAGCCATCCAGATCTCCAGGGAGGTTGGGGCCTACTGCCCGTCTTAGATAGTCTCTTCTGAAACCTCCTGGGACACGGATACTGTTGATGTTCGTGGTTTCATCCTCAGGTGCAGGTCGAGCATGACTGAAGCTCCTGCTGCGGTGGGGTTTCCGCAATGAGCTTCCAGCTTCTGCATCCTCGGCCCATCTGTACACCTGTCTCGTGATATCACCACCCTGGAGTTGCAGACTAGAGAACTCATCCTCGGCGTTACTTTGGGCACCCCCAGAAGAGTGAATATCCCGATTTTCGACCACATTCTGGGGTTGCACCAAATGTCTCTTGACAACTTCGGGATCCTCGTATGGGCCAGCTGAATATATCGAACCCTCTCTCCCAGCCTTGTTATCGAAGGAACCGTAGTTCGACCTGACAGGCTGGTTCAGGAGGCCAGGCGAAGCAGTCCGCCTCGGAGGGGTACCCGCTCTCGGAGGAGGAGATCGGCCGAGGTAGTCCTGGAGCGCAGATGCAATCATGGATTGTCCGGGGCCGGGTAAGGATGACGGATTGTCGACTTTCCGAAGGTCTTGGTTGGTTGCTGCGGTTGGTTGAATCGGCAGCGGTACCTGTCTTGACGAATAGGAATTCGAGGGAGAAGGAATTGGTGATGCTAGACGGGCTATCGAGGCATGCCTATAAGAAGAAGAAACATCTCCTGCAGGTGATCCTGAGCGCATCGCGGACGTGGAGATCGGCGACGCTGAACGGTTACGCTGAGAGGATGAGCCCTCACCGTTGTCAGACATCCTGGAGGATGACATGTTGACAAGAAGCAATATTGAATTTTTCTCGGAGTACGAGAACTTGGTTAATTCCGAAAACAATTCGTACTATTTGAGTTTTCGGAGGCGAACCAGGATCATGGGGGGAATGCCTACGAAGTAGGAAGGGCTGATAAGAGCGGAGAAGGAGAGTTGAGAGGATCGATAATGCGAGAGGCGCAAGTCGTTCACCGCAATGTATGCGGAGGGACTAGGCTTCCTGTTGTTTCCACGCACCCCAAAACACCCCGCGCCTTGTCGACCATGACAATCATGAACAAAGATGAGGACGGGCCAACAAAGGAACGATAGCAGTGATGGAGAGACGAGGATGAGATAAGGGAGATCAGATGAGGCAGACTGCCAGACCCAGTGACCACTTTTGCATTGTTTGTTTGTCGCTCGGCACATGAGGTCATCGCCGACGATCTGAACTCGGACTTCGCGTCTCCATTATCCTTTGTTCGTTACACGGTAACTCAACGTGCATGGCCCTGAGAGGTCCTTGCTGGTTTGCATCACAGTAGCTCTTACTGTGCTTGCAGGCAAATTACTCTTACCCGGTCTTAGCACCAACTCATTGTCCTTGCGCCTCCGATTCGTCCGCTTTCAATTGTGTCATTGCTGTATGAGGGAGGAGAAAAGCTCCTACAACCAGGAGCGGAGGCCCTATATCCATGACTGACGGACGGGCTGACAGTGCCTCGGAGTCTCTGTCCCGAAGGAGACCCAATTTCTCCACGCGGGCGGCTGAAGAAGACGTTTCTAGGTTGGATCCGAGCGAATCTGCCAATGCATCCCCCGAAGAAAGTAGCAAGTTCCTCCACGGGAGGATGAATTCCTCCTCACATTCGCACGAGCCTCCGCATTTCCATCACCGCTCATCCGAAAGCCGACAACAATCCCAACAGAACATCATCGATAATGTTGCTCGTTGGTGGAGTGGGCAGGGGAGTGACGGAAAGCATGAACTCCCTAGGGAGAGATTAAATGCCAATCGCTCGCCCCCTGGGCCCTTCAGAGAGGGTCAGAAGGAGAGAGATGGCCAGAAAGACCGTACGCTTGACAATCCTGATAAGCTTGGGACATTTTCTGGCGTCTTTGTGCCGACCACCTTGAACGTCCTTAGTATCCTGATGTTCCTTCGCTTTGGCTTCATCCTTGGCCAAGCTGGGTTATTAGGGATGTTAGGTATGGCGCCCTTCAATCATCACCCACACAAGCCAATTGGGGTCTGACAGAGAGTAGGTTTACTGGTCGCTTCGTACACGATCAATCTCGTTACGACTATGTCTCTATCCGCTATTGCAACCAACGGAACAGTACGAGGAGGTGGAGCATACTATCTTATATCTCGATCGCTAGGTCCTGAGTTTGGTGGATCTATAGGGATAGTGTTCTACCTGGGTTATGTGTTGAATACCGGTATGAATGCCGTCGGTCTTGTTGACTGTTTCACACAGAACTTCGGGTCTGAGTCTGGTACTTGGGGCAATTTCCTTAGAGAAGGCTTCTGGTGGCAATACCTCTGGGGAACTGTCATCCTCATCATGTGTACCGCGATATGCTTAGCGGGAAGTTCTATATTCTCCAGAGCTAGCAACGGGTTGCTTATCATTCTCCTCATCGCGACTTTCAGCATACCAGTCTCTGCCGTATTCATGAAGCCATTCAGCATCCCAAAGGTTGGGGTAGAATTCACAGGATTGCGGCTTCAGACGCTGCTAGAAAATCTCAAACCCAAGCTTACCAAAGGCGCTGCTGGCAGCCAAATACGTGGACGGGAGAATTTCCAGGATCTATTCGGGATCCTGTTCCCTGCTACTGGTGGTATATTCGCGTAGGTACGTTTCCTAGAACTTAAGAACACCAAGCTCACGTACCAACAGCGGCGCGAGCATGTCTGGTGACCTTAAGAACCCGAGCAAATCGATTCCCAAGGGAACTCTGTGTGGGCTAGTCTTGACATTCATCACCTATGCTATTGTAATTCTTGCCATGGCTGCTTCGATCACCCGGGAATCATTTTACAAAAATGCAAACGTTGTTCAAGTGGTATGTAATGATTACATGGATTGAACAGCGTGCGTCGCTCACTAAGTACAGGCAAATCTTTCCGGGGCAGTTATACTCATGGGAGAATTCGCGACAAGTTTTTTCTCTGCTCTTATGGGAGTGATTGGCTCAGCAAAACTGCTTCAGGCGGTTGCGCGAGACGGCTTGCTTCCTGGCCTAAGTTTTTTCGGCAAGGGTACCAGGAAGACTGATGAGCCCGTTAACGCAATCATCGTCACTTACATGGTTGCACAACTCACTATGCTTTTTGACATCAACCAAATCGCATCCTTCGTTACAATGACCTATCTGATGACCTTTCTTGTGACGAATCTCGCCTGTTTCCTCCTAAAGATCGGGTCTGCTCCCAATTTTCGTCCGTCTTTTCACTACTTCAACTGGAAAACCGCAGCGACAGGCACCTTGGTATGCGGAGCAAGCATGTTCTTCGTTGACGGGATCTATGCCACAGGCTGCGTAGGTGTACTGATGATGCTATTCCTGCTAATCCACTACACCTCGCCTCCTAAGTCCTGGGGTGATGTCAGCCAGAGTCTGATCTATCATCAAGTGCGAAAATATCTGCTTCGGCTTCGCCAGGAGCATGTTAAGTTCTGGCGGCCTCAGATTCTGTTGTTCGTCAACGATCTCAGCGAGCAGTCTAAGATGATCTCATTTTGTAACTCTCTGAAGAAAGGAGGGTTGTTTGTGCTGGGCCATGTGCTCGTGACAGATGATTTCACCACCGCTGTGCCAGAGGCACGACGGCAGCAGACTGCATGGACCAAGTTCGTTGAGAACTCCCGAGTGAAGGCCTTTGTCAATATTACAGTCTCTCCCACTGCTGAATGGGGTGTCCGTAATGTCACACTAAGTGCTGGACTGGGAGGTATGAGACCAAACATAGTCGTGATTGATCAATTCCGCGAAGGCAAATCCTTGGTTGAGAGACCATCCCTCTCAGGTCGGAGGGAATCGGGTGGAAGACGCATATCTCGCGAACTGGTGCCTGTGATATCGGAAGACGGTTCGCAGGAGCCACCGATGTCAACCAAGACATATGTGACCATCCTAGAAGATCTGCTCTTCAAGCTGCGTATGAACGTTGCTGTGGCGAAGGGATTTGAGGATCTCGAGCTTCCTGGACCACACGGACAGCACACAAAGAAGTACATTGACCTCTGGCCGATACAGATGAGCGCAGAGCTCGGTGCAGACAGTGAAAGTAAGAAGAATGTTCTAACCACTAACTTTGACACCTACACCCTCATCTTACAATTAGGGTGTATCCTCAACACTGTACCGTCGTGGAAAAAGACGTACAAGCTTCGAGTGGCTGTTTTCGTTGAGTACGAAACCGACGTTGAGGACGAGAGAGGAAGGGTCGAAGCGCTTCTCGAGAAGCTAAGGATAGAGGCCGAGGTCTTGGTTTTCTGGCTGGCATGCGGTGTTCTTAAAACCTACCGTATCATCGTGAACGGCGACATCTCACCGGAGACCGAGGATGCGGAGCCCCGAGTCCATGAAGCTTTACGGAACGAAGAATGGTGGCAGGATATACAGAAATCTAGGAGTGAGCATGAAGCTCAGCAGCGAGCTGAAGTGGGTGCTATCAAAAGGGCAGACGAGCGGATTCCTAGTTGGCCCATGCAAAGCCCCGAAAGTGCTCACAAGCCACTACAACCTTTAGCCGGTGGGCTGAGGAAATTGGTGGAGTCATCCAAGCGCCGGCGATCAATTTCGAGCTTCAGAGGGCTTGGAAGTGTCAGCTTAGGCATGCAAACCCATCGCTTGCTGGATGCTTTTGTTGACTACGACAGCAGCGAGAGCAGCACAGGTGAGAGCAGTGACGAAGGGGAGTTTCCGCCTTACCTGGATGAGGAAGACGACGAAGAAGAAAACGGCCAGGAAGCCGAACACAAGATCCAGAGTCCTCAATCAGAACTGGCAGGATCCTCTAAGGCAAAACAGAAGGTTACCGAAGAGGTTGCACCGGATCAGGCAGTTCCGTCAATCATTATGACATGCGACGATGGGACATCCCCCAAGTCCCAGTCAAGTCCATCCCGGCCAAAATTTAACCGGTCGCCGTCCAGCAGCCGATTCAGCTCATCGCCAATCCCTGAAGCCCGTGTCAACACAGAAGAGGGCGCGGGCCCTTCAATCATGTTCGCTCCTAGTGCATCTCCTCCACGCACATCTAACCGGATTGAATCCATTTATACACGACGCTCTTCTTCAGGGCCATCTGTCCCCAAAACCGCGTCTGGATATCCAAGGCAGGCATCAGTTCCATTATCATTCAATGATCTCCCTAGTCGGGCGCAGCACTTGATCTTGAATGAACTGATGAACCAGCACAGTGATGATACAGCTGTCCTATTCACAACTTTGCCATCGCCGTCCGAAGGCACTGCACAGAGCGAGGCAGCAAGTGCCTCGTACCTGAGCGACTTGACAGTCTTCTGGCAAGGATTGCCGCCGTGTCTGCTGGTCCATAGCAACAGCATGACTGTGACGATGAATCTCTAGCGTAAGGGCATGAACATAAAAAGGGGAGCAAGGCATTGCACATTTTCGCTAGGCCATAGTATATACGACTACTGGTACATTGACTGTTCATAGCATATGCATATGTTAATAATGACCTGAAGATATTGTCCTTCTCCATGAATGAACCCATACTACTATCATGTCACCGAGCCTAGTAGTACTGGTAGACTTCAATAACCGATAATTTGGCCCATCCCAGCTGTGTCACCCATCAACGCCCACTACTCGCTATTCCCTTATCAGTACACTCAAATATTCCCAAGGATAGGCCCACGCCTGCACGAGACAATCAAGCAATCTTGCCAATGCAACTTCTATATTGATAACAAGGACCAGAGACCGTAGACGTAAGGATACCAGCAAGCATGCTTTCCTCGCCTCTTTCCAGTTGATAAACTCCTTAGGTCCCTCCATTTTTATCAAGATTCCCGTTCATTTTACCGCGTGTATATCAGATTATGACTATTTCCAAAGCAATATTGAACATAAAAACTGTATGTATGCTCTAAAGCTAAGAAATCACAGAAAGTAGCATGATATAATGTATACAGAAAAGACATGTCCATTGATCCAAACTGGCGCACATCCTAACAGTGCTACTAGACAGTAGTGGCTTTCCCAATCTAAGTAGTATATTTGAAGAAGCCATTGCCGGATTTGACACCTAGGTCACCACGTTCGATCATCTCTCGTAAGTATTTGCGCGGCGCATTAGGGATTCCCATCCTCACTTTGGCGTAATGTTCCTCGACGGCGAGAATCACATCCAATCCAGCAATATCCATCAGCTCACAGGGTCCTCGGGGCGTGTTAAGCACACACTTGTAGATTTGGTCAACCTCCTCGGGTGTTGCAATGCCCTCTTCTAAGACCATGAGTGTCTCTCGCTTGATGGCGGCCCAGATGCTATACAGGATTAGCATGTATGCCCATGCTCCATATAACGTGGTTGGCGAGATACCGGTTGAAGGTGTAGCCTGTTGAGGACTTGCGGACGTGGAAGGGCTGGAATCCATGGTCTTGGGTTTCTTTCATAAGTAGAGGGATGATGTCGGGTCGGGTTTGGCTGAAGCCCATGATTTCGATCGCTGAAGCCGGGGGAGTTAGCACAATGAAAAGGCTTCTTCTTGTTTGTGTTAGATCTGGTCTTCCTTACCTGTTGTCTCGGGTGGCCAGACTTGGAAAAGTAATAATTAGTGTTGCTGCTCATGGGACTGTTCTTGGTAGGTATTGGACTTACAGGAATGCAGGTTGACGAAACGATCATCTGCTTTGAGGGATAGTCCATGACAAATGTCCGAGATGGAGTAACTGCTCGAGTTTGACGCGATGATTGTCTGGGAGTGCGATCTACTATCGAGGTCCAGCATCACGGACCGCTTGTATTCCAGGTCCTCTGGGACACACTGACAGGGTTTAGCTAGGGTGTATCAGTGCTTGGTGGTCCTTCCCTACCTCAATAGCGAGCCAGGAGTCGTGGAGCGCTGGGTCCAGATCGTCAACAGTGAGACTGGTTATTTTGCCATCCTTCCCAGCTGGTTCGGAGGCTCTTAGCCGTTGTATGGTAGCTAATGCCTGATTTAGCTGGGCAGGGCTTTTGTCGACAAGGTAGACTGGTCTCCCTTGGCGAGACCACTATTTCGATACTAGTTAAACCAAAGCTCTGATTCAAAATGGGAGGCTCAGACATACCATGAAAGCAAGGCGCGAGCCTTGAGTGCCTGCACCGAGCAGAGTGACAGCGTTGAGAAGTTTAGACATTTGCTGACTTGACTTTGTAAGGTTGTTCAGTTATCTTGGGATTCGAATCTGAGGTTCATGGCTGCAGGCAAGGCCGTGTTTATATGGACATAAGCTCATCGCTAAAACGCTGTTTCTTCGAACTGTTTTATCCACTTACTGATGTCAATGTAATTTTTGACAGTCCGTTCCTGTTAATACCCTGATCTGTACAACAGCGCAGGTTTGATTTAGGATTTACTTGGTTCCAGATAGATATTTCTTGCTCGTTTCAGGAACTGGCTTTGATTCGGGGGTTTACCGCAATGTCATTTGGTTTAGTCTCCCAAACCAGTAGTCTTTCTTTTCATGGCAATTTGGGGAGCAAAGCATTGATGATCGACCTGGCGCAGAGTTCGGCGCTTATCTTCTGCATAATGCGGCATTTAAGCTTGAGTGACTAGTCGATTGACACTTTCGGTAACAATCTGCCGCATGTAGTTTTGTAACGCCTAATCGCGATCTCGTTGAAGAACGTTTCTAGTGGTCGGGGTTCGAGGCCGGTGAGGCCGGTGGCTGGTTCCTGGCTGACAGTCTGCATTCTGTTTGGTCAGGTCCTTGTATATTTTTCCGGGGAAGGAAACGTCAAATATCAGAGCAAGGAAGTATAAAGTCTATCGGAATGATGTAGACATGTAACAGATCGTTTCAGCCTATGTTAACCGGCTCTTTCTTGGCTTGGAACCTAAAAACTAAAAGTCCTGTGGCGAACGATATGTCTCTACTCTGCTTCCAGCCATTATCTTGAAGACTGGCAAGTCTTCGAACAGGAGTTCATGTGGTTTGCATGAGTAACGGCATGGCACTGATCACCTACCAGAAGAAATGTTCAAGACCATCCTGTTCCGATTGGGAAAGAATCTTGTTCTGATGTGAGCTCAGGATGATACAGTGGTTTTCAGGCCCCTTTGAGACATGGCCCTATCATGCCATGAGACGATCATGCAATTCTTCAGATGAAGATCGCAACCACTAAATAGTCGAACTTGATCCTCAAATGCTGCCAGACTCCGCATCAAAAGGTTCGAGGCTCTGAACCTGCTGGGAGTAGTTAATTGAGTGCTGTGTCTGTCGTTCTAATGTCATAAAAATGACATCGTTCCTCGACCCATTAGGTGAGAGAGCGCTATTGTGTATTTGACGCCTGTCTTGTATACTCATTTTTCTTGGACAGGAAGTGTGCAGTGACTCGTAACCGGTACTATATTATGATGACAGTCAACAGTTATGATGGGTCAGTAAGAATGACTGAAGCCAAAGAATCAAGTAGAATCATGTTGATTATCCCTTTCTATGAAGAAGGTTGATATTGTGCAGATGATATGTGGTCTAGTTTGAAAGTTGATGAAAGCCCAGCATGTTGCACGAGGAGCGAATGGCATGTGGTGGGCCAGTTTGCAACTGCATTTTGGCAGTGGCCCCATCTGCATCTGGAATCATCTGACTGCCATCAATTGCATACTACCGTTCCCCTGGCCTGGGACTAACACTCTCATGCCCGGAACAATACTATCGCAAGTTGCTGTTTCTTTTCCTTCCCATTTGGAAATGACTATGATAAATGATTCCAATCATTGTCAACCCAGCTGCTTGTAATGGCTAGAAGAGCGATTTTGATGGACTCCAATATTAATCTGAACATCAACCTACATCAAGACTCCAACTGTCTGAAAGACGAGCTCCCTACAGATTGCTTACTACGATCATACTAAGCGCAGAATACTCCCTAGAGCTGAAGTTGATAAAGCAAGGATCACCGCCAGAGAATGGATTGTGTTAATCGGAAGCGAGAGATGCATCAGAGGAACAGTTGATACCAGACAATGTCAGCCCAACTCAGGTGGCCTTTAGCAGGTGTGTAGGCATCAATTGCTGCAGTGAGTGGCCATTCACACCCGGGCTCTTATTTTTACCAAGCTGATATGCCGTGGAAGGTTCAGACTGACGTGTTTGCCTACGAGCTGGAGATGCAATTTGGAACAGATATACTCCGGAAGCCGTCTCCGATCAGTCCCCCGTCTTATGCCTACTGGAATCATCCAGTCAGAGCTCACACCCGAGAGGTTAGACGGAATATATACTCGGCTGAATGGGAGAATTCGCCAACCTAGGCGAAACCGGTTGCAAACTGGGTGTCGTGCTCGGTATACCCGACCAATGTAGCATCAAGGTAGCAATGAGTGGACACCCCATGCTTTGGGGTAGATACCTACGCACCGACCTCTGGAGGATTGCGTCTGGATGACGCCGTGCTACTACCTTGCTACAAAAGCTAGAAGGGAAAAAGGTGATTTGCTTGCTCGCGGGGAGGGCAGAGAGCACGAAAGAGTGCAGCAGGTGGCAGTGATGGTAATCAGACTCAGGGCTACCGTGTAGAATCTAGACCACGAAGAAATGGGCGCTGCAAGGCGATAGGATTAAACGCAGGCCAGAAGAAGCAATTGTCAGATGGCCGCCCGTCCAACGGTGACTAATGCACAATTGGGGCTTGATGATTGGCTGCCACCCCGGCTTCCCCTTCTAGCATCCAGCGATCCCTGCCTCGCGCCGTCCGATCAACTGCCCCGGCGATTCGTGTTCTCAATCTCTCTTGCTTCTTGTTCGGTTTTCACGCATGCTGGCTTGGGCGCCCTTTTGCGGTCCTTTTTTCTCTCATTAATCCTCTCCCCCCCCCGCGCGACTCCTAGTCTCTCTCTCTCGCCATGCCCATCGTCCAACTGTCCTAACGCTTAGCCTTCCCGACCTTCAGCCCCCCCGAATCCATCGCAACCCCCTAAGTTACGTATCCTATCCATTCGCTTCAGTAATGCACCACGGGCGAGTACGTCGCAAGAACGGCAGTCTCAGAGCCTCCAAAGCTGGCCAGCGTCGCAACATGTCCCATTTGATACCCGATCATGCCCCTCCACCTCCGTCCAAAACCGTCACCGTTAGCGACGATAGTCCTGATACCTCCGACGCCGCCTCGAACACTTCAGCGACCACCGTTATCACCAATACCTCTAGCGTCCCTGCCACCTCTCCCACCAACGGGATCGATCCCGTGAAAAGAGCCATGGCCCGCAAGGCTTCGTCGCCGATGGCGCCCCCTTTCATGGTGTCCGCGCCAGGCAAGGTCATCGTCTTCGGTGAACATGCCGTCGTGCACGGCAAGGCTGCCATGGCCGCCGCAATCTCCCTCCGCTCCTACTTTCTCGTAACCACCCTGTCCAAATCGCAGCGCACCATCACCTTGAATCTCAGGGACATGGATTTCAACCACACCTGGAACATTGACGATCTGCCCTGGGACCTCTTCAAACAGCCCTCCAAGAAGAAATACTATTACGACCTAGTGACCAGCCTCGACCAAGAATTGTACGACTCTTTAAAACCGTGTGTTGAAGACATATCACCTAAGGCATCCGAGGAAATACGGAAGAAACACAAAGGGTCGGCGCTGGCGTTTCTGTACCTATTTTGCTCCTTGGGCTCACCCCAGCACCCAGGAGCTATATATACTTTGCGCTCAACTATCCCCATGGGTGCAGGTCTTGGAAGCAGCGCCAGTGTCTGCACTTGTTTCAGTGCTGCGTTGCTACTTCAGATCCGTACTCTAGCAGGCCCCCATGATGACCAGCCCCCGGATGAAGCGGAGTTACAGATCGAGCGTATCAACCGGTGGGCTTTTGTCGGAGAATTATGTATACACGGAAACCCAAGTGGTGTGGACAACACGGTCTCCACCGGCGGCAAGGCCGTGATTTTCAGGAGAGAGGACTACTCGAAGCCCCCCAAAGTCATACCGTTACCGAACTTCCCGGAATTGCCGCTCCTGCTCGTTGACACACGACAGAGCCGCTCGACGGCGGTTGAAGTTGCCAAAGTTGGGAAGCTCAAGAAGGAACATCCAGTCGTCACCGAATCGATCCTTGATGCCATCGACAAGGTCACACTGTCTGCGCAAGATGCGATCCAGGGGGTGGATGGCGATAGTATCGACAAGGAGACTCTTGAACATATCGGAACGCTGGTTCGTGTCAATCACGGTTTCCTAGTTTCCCTGGGGGTATCTCATCCGCGACTGGAGCGAATCCGGGAACTGGTCGACTTTGCCAATATCGGTTGGACAAAGTTGACCGGTGCAGGCGGCGGTGGTTGTGCAATCACACTCCTGCGCCCAGATGCTAGCGCGGACGCGCTCCGTGAGCTGGAGGGCAAGCTCGCTGCAGAGAATTTCTCAAAGTATGAGACAACCTTGGGTGGAGACGGTATTGGAGTCCTCTGGCCAGCGGTGCTACACAACGGCACCAACGAAGAGGGCGGCGAAGAGATCGACCAGCAGAAGTTTGAGAACGCCGACGGACCAGAAGGCATTGAGCGTCTTGTTGGCGTCGGCGTTCAAGAACGTCGGGAAGGCTGGAAGTTCTGGAAACGAGCTGTCTGAAGTCAACTTTCCCTCACCCTCTCTCATTTCATCCTGCTTGAACCTTTTACGATCATTTCCCCTTACGTCCGAGCTTGGTGTTAGGGCATTGCACGATTGCATATTTATTTGTTTAATCGACCTTCAATTCCCCTTTCTTCTGTTATGGCTTCACTATACTTACTATCTTCTTCCCTTCTGTGTATAATAATTCCTTCCAGATTTCTTGACACGCCTCTTATCTACCCACGGAATATAGTATTCCTTATCCATACACAATTTATTGATCTCTCTTTTCTTTTCTTGTCTTATTTTTTTCCATTTTCACCTTGATGGGTTCCCTCAATATTCTTGTTTTCAAATTCACTTCAGATGCTGCATTAGGGACTCCTGCTTCAGTGGAAAACTTATGTCTGCATTTCTATGGGTTATGTTGTATCTAAGTGATGTAGCGATGCGAATTTCAAGTCAAGAAGTATTCAGCTTCTATATGTAGTATGCTTGAATTCAATGTTCCTAGGAATGAAAACACAATACTACTACTATACTACTACCGAATCTTTTCAAGAATTGCCAGTTTTTGTCAGTACTAAGTACGGAATATGTATCGATGCGAAAATATCACCAGTGAAACAAACTAGATACTAGTACTAATACTATGGAACGCTAAATATACACCCCTAGCAAGATGAACAAAGCACCTGGAAAAGAAAATACTATATCCTTTCAAGTGCATCATTCATTACAGTCCCCAGCTGGTACTTGAAGCAAACTTGAGGAAGAAACGAAAGACTACCCCATCGTTGTCTCCCAGCCCTTTTCTATCATCACATCCATCCAATAAACGCCCGGTTCCCCGGCATCCATGCGCCGCCAAACCTCCCGCACCAGCTGCAGACAGACGCTAATGGGCTTGGGAGGAAGCACGTGCAGATACGAGGTGAGCCGGCCAAGGATGAATCGACGAGTTTGCGAGACGTCGATGGCGTGGGAGGAGATGCTTGGGCCGTTGCTGCTGTCTAGAGTAGCGTCTAGTGGGGGCAGGCGGGGAAGACGAAGCTCGCTGCTCGAGGCTACGAGGAGGAAGGGCTGAAGACATCTGGTGCGGGACTCAAGTGGAATGGTTTTTAGGCGGGAGAGAGTGGTGAGGGCGAACTCGGTCAGCCAGGTATCGTAGTAAGTGTCGGATTCAGAGCCTGAATGTGCGGTGGTGGTGGTTGGATCGGCAGGGTCGGTGGGTTTGGGGGGCGGACATGAAGGGTCGCAGTACCAGGGTGTACTACTGCCCATTGGAGGAGAGAGGAACGGATCCTGCATGGCTGAATCTGGAGCCTGTGAGTTTGGAGAAGGCCGTTGTGTGGGTAGTCGTCGGCGAAGAAGGTCGGGAAAGACCCGGTATAATTGCATTAGACCGGTACAGCGATATACTTCGGCCATTGTGAGAAGATGCCAGACCGGGGTTTCGTCGTCGCCCGGGCTGATGATTTCGGCTTCGGCTGGGTGTGCTAGACCCAAAAGTCGTTCTTCTAGCTCTGTTGCTTTTGCCATGGCGCGCTGGGCTCGTGCAATATCTGAGTGTGAGGTGAAGCAGCGGGAGCGAATCCGTCTCCGCTCTCGACGTATAAGCCTTCCTACTTCTTGGACGGTATGCTGGGTGTCGCGCGCTATGCCTGTCCATGGATGAGGAACGCGCTGTAGGACGAGCGATTCACCTGTTGTGGCGGCCGCGGATCCTGGCAAGACCACCGAATCATCTGCCACAAAGGACAGGAGCATCTCCCAATAGACTAAAGCTTCTTCGAAAAATTGATGGTTGTTGCTACGGCCTGGCACTGGTGGCCCGGCGTGTTTGGCGTCCAGATGATTTCGTAGCAGGTTGAAAAAGGAAATGCCAAGGTCCTTTGGGTCGTGCCAGCTGGCCGTTTGGCCAAGCATGAGCAACGCTAGGAGTGACTTGTCGTCCAGAGTAGATTCCTTTGTGATGATGTCAACTGCCTCATCACGCATTTTCCGGCCTAGTGGTCCGAACTGGGGAAAGTCGTGGACGAGGGTTGCGGCTGCCATGCTCTGCATGGTTCGACACATGGCCAATGACGAGCCCCATAGTCGGGATA
Source organism: Aspergillus costaricaensis CBS 115574 (assembly GCF_003184835.1). NCBI lineage: Eukaryota > Fungi > Ascomycota > Eurotiomycetes > Eurotiales > Aspergillaceae > Aspergillus > Aspergillus costaricensis. Next base: position 359,316 of record NW_020291824.1, read on the forward strand.
CCGTCGACCGGAATGGGTTCATTTGACTGTCATAGCTGGAGAACAAGGCCGCCACCTCTTTAAAGTAGTACTCCACGAGAGTCCACGAAGGGTTGTTGAGGGGCTGCGGAATCGAGGTGAAGTCCCGCTGTGATGGCCTCGAGCCAGGTGGAGGGTACTGGCGTACTATAGTAGAAGGTGAAAAGCCAGAAAAGATGTGAGGTTCATCTTGCAGAATCGGTGCGGCCAAAGAGAACAGCCCGAATGGATCATCTGCATTAGTTCCCGGTGTTTCGAAGTTCAATGCCGGGTTATTTTGGCTAGCCGCTGATGCCGATGCTGGAGAATGGAGGTCTGCCAGTTCCGGTAGCGAACCTGACTGCTGTAAGTCCCATAAGTTGTCACATATACCGCTTGGTCCGCCTAATTCCAGACTCCGCGGATTGGCCGGGTCGTCGGAAGTGGTGAAGTTTAGGCTGTCATTGTCCGTGGCCAACGACTGTGTCAGTGGGTCAACATAGTCGGCAGGGCTGGTAGTCAGATTTTTGGGATCGGAACATTGATTCGGGATAGTGCGAGAATCACTGGGAATATCGCCAGTGGAATCTTTGTTCGACTCCCCGGGGGCCTGCGGCGGATACTTGGTGACCCAGCGCAGAGACTGGACGTACCCAGGGCAATTGACACCCAGACGGGTGCATCGACTACAATGAGGTCGTTCTTCCCCGCATTTTACCTGTTGAATGGCGGAGCATCAAATTAATGTTTGGGGCCACATGGGGCGGGACTATGTAGCCACCGCTCAAAAAGATACTCAACTCACTCGTTTGCTCTTGCACCGGGCACATCCATTACGAGACTTTTTGACACGACGCATTATCGGTCCGAGGTGGGCTCATGGTAAGTTGAGGATAAAGAAAGCGAACAGGTGGATATGGCAGAGGATGAGGAGACGATGGCCATGTCAAGTTGGAGAATGCGGGGGACACTTTGCCTGGGCCTTATCGCGGGCCAATGAACTGTGCCCGGGGACTTTTTATCCTCTTCGGGAAACGCACGTTGCCCTTTATGAATCATTGTGGACAATGACTGAGATTTCTGCATTGGGTGCTTGGAAAATGCACCGGTGACCGCCACTGATAGTGGCTCAGGAAAAGACCCGGGGTCAAGTAGTGGTTGTTGTACCAGACGAACATGAAAGGATGAGGAAAACAATGGCAGACTGGCCAGAACAATAGCCCAAAATGGCTGTCCGCCTTGATATTGTTCTGTGGATGCCTCAGGCAATGATACCCCACCCGCACGGAGAGTCGCTCATTTTGGCGCATATCAATCCATCCACTTGAATATCTTCACCGTTTGCTATATCACGCAGTCCTCTTTGCACGTCGGAAAGTAAATCCGACAATTAATAGCATAGAACGTGTCTATCACAGACTCGACTTGCCCCGTTGCGACCAAGCAACATACTTAGGTTTGGCCTTTGGTTCTCCGGATTTTACCGGACGTCATTCACTACCACGTCGGGATATCAGACGAGGGTCTAAATTGTGTTGTCCCAGAGACTTCAGGGTGCAAGCCGGTTGAACACTTCAGCTCACCTATATATCAAATTGACGGGAGGGTCTCCTTGAATGTGTATAGCGTGGACCGCCGTACCCCTGGCCAGTCGTTATACTGTTTACTAGCCGCTATATCTAGAAAGCATTTACTTTCAAGCTGAAACATGGAAGGAAAATACGCATCTGATCCCGAGTGGGCATCTATACAGCCAATTCCGCTGAATGATGGCTCCGAATCAGGAGCTCAGCCCTTGGCTACCATTGCCTATCCTTCGGACTATCTTGAGGCCACATCGTATCTACGAGCGGTCATGGCGGCCAACGAAATGTCGGAAAGGGCCTTGAAGTTGACTGAAGACATTATCTCGATGAACCCGGCACACTATACCGTATGGTAAGTAAGACCTGACCGGCCCGCGTATGATACCGTTGGGACTGGAAGCTGACTAGAACTATCAGGATTTACCGAGCTAAGATCCTGTTTGCTTTGGGCAAAGATCTCAAAGACGAGCTGGAATGGCTCAACGGTGTTTCACTCAAGTATCTCAAGAACTATCAGATATGGTATGGCAAATTGTCCCTTCCATCCCATTTCCAGCGACGCAACTAACAATCACCAGGCACCATCGTCAAGTTCTCATGTCACGCACAGACTACTTCCCAAGCCCACCGGCTAAGGAGCCAGACTTCCTCATGGAAATGTTTGCCCAAGACTCCAAAAACTACCATGTTTGGACCTACCGTCACTGGTACGTCCGCCACTTCAAGCTCTGGGATGCCCCGCGGGAAATCCAGGACGTGGAGGCCCTCATTGCATCGGATGTCCGCAACAACTCCGCTTGGAACCACCGCTTCATGCTCCGGTTTGGCCCGCGCGATAACGAGCCAGATGCTGGAATGCCCAATAGCGGCGGAGACCCTTCGGAGAAGGGCCGACTAGCCGTTGTCGATGAAGACGTTGTCGACGCTGAGCTGCAGTACGCTAAATCCAAGATTGTCCGGGCGCCCGAGAATCGTAGCCCGTGGTCATATGCGCGGGGGGTATTGCGTGCCGCGGGTCGGCCTCTTTCGGAATGGAAGGAATTTGCTGGCAAGTTCGTCGTCGATAAGGAAGATGGTGGCGTTGAGGTCAAGAGTAGCCATGCTGTTGAATGGCTGGCTGATGTGTTCGTTGCGGAAAGTGAACCGGCATCAGAACAGGAAGCCGTCCGTATGCTTACCTTGCTGAAGGAGAAGTATGATCCCATTCGATCTAACTACTGGGACTATCGCATTCGGACGATTACCAGTGCAGCGGTTCCTGCTACAGCATGAAGACATTGTGAATATTGTATATTGCTAGCGAGAAGTCCAAGGAGAATTACCCGTGAGAGTGTTATATGGCAGTGATTCCAGATTATCAGAAAAAAAAGTTTGTCAATAACAGCTAATATTATATCATTCATTAAACAAGCACGCTGTGTCATACATCATTAACCTGTATAGTGAGACCCATGCAACCCAAGTTTTCGCAAGCAACAAGACAAGACCAAGAGATACACCACGACCCATATAAGAAATAGCCATGAAATCTAAACAATCACTCTCAAGCCCACCCCTCAGCCAACATCTTCCTCCACTCTGCCGCCATATCAATGGTAACATTGCTGCCACCGCAAACAATGATAACCACGCGACTGTCTTCATTCAAGTCCGGCACCAATTCCTTCAACTTCGACTGCAGTCTCCCAGAAGATGACAGCGGCGAAGAAACCGGACCATCATCCTCATTCTCCCCAGCAGACAACCGATCATCCCCGTACCCTTCATCCTTACTCACATAGCCAGCATCCAAGCCCCTCTTCCTCTTCTGACCCGCAGCCACCATCTTCGAAGAAGACGAGGAAGAAGCACAACCAGCCCCCCCAACCGCAGCCTCCACACAAACACCACAAGCCAACTCAACCAACAACCTCTCATCATCCACAAGCCTCAACACGCCCCTGGCGGCCTCCGCATCCGAAAACACCGCACTATGCACCTTCACGCCCGGCGGCGGCTGCACCGCATACTGAAACGTCCTCTCAGAGACCTTAATAGCCCCCAAAGACGTAGCCTGCGACGTGATCTTCGGCAACGAGACCAACTCGTTACTCTCCAGCGCCGTAGCCAGAGAATCCGTGCCCTTGGTCTCAACAGCCACAAGATGAACAGGCTTCGAAGCACCATCATCATCAGCAGCAGCAGCAGAAGAAGAAGACATCTTAGCCTTAGCCCTATGCCTCTCAATTCCCATAACCAATCCATTCAACAACCCGCCACCGCCAACACTACAAACAATAGCATCAACTGGCAACGCACGACCAGCATGCACTTCCTCCTCTTCCTCCCCGACAGGCGGCGGGATCTGCTCCACCAGTTCATCAATGATAGTGCTGTTCCCTTGCCAGATGGGCTCGTTGTCGAACGGATGCAGGGCAATCTTCACAACGTCATCGGCGCTTTCTTCACCATCGGTGTTCTTGGTCTTCATCACAACATCCTTCATGTACTGTCCCGCCTCTGAGAATGTCTCTCCGTACTGAATCACATCCGCTGCTCCTGCATTCCGCAGCTTCTGCACCATCAGCGGCTTCGTCGACACAGGTACCACTACCGTGCAGGGGTATCCTAGGCTCCGGGCCGCGCAGACGGCAGCTAGGCCGGCGTTGCCGCCGGAGGAGGCGTAGAAGTGCACGGGACGGTGGTGGTTCTCGGGCTTGAGGAGGTGTGAGAGGATTTGGTTGCCCATGGCACGGGACTTGAAGGAGCCGCTGGGTTGGATGTTTTCGAGTTTCAGGAAGATTCTACATCCTGCGGCGCGGGAGAGGGTTGTGGATTCGATGAGAGGGGTCGGGTTCCAGGGGGTTTTGTAGGTTGGAGGCGTGGTGGGAGGGAGGATGCTGCCCATTGTGGTGGTCTGTTGGTTTCTGGGTTCCCTTCGGGATGTGGTGGTGGTGGTGGTGTTCAATTGGTGGAGATGATGATGACGATGATTGTTAATATGATGATAGGGATGTTATAAGGAAGGGTAGATTGTAGTATAGTTAAGATATGATATGATCTGTCAGTTGTTGGGATGAGAGGAGGTTGTTTTCAATAAATAGTAGAGAGGTAAGAGGAGAGGAGACAAGATTAGGTATAAGATGATAAATGTATACTACAATCGAAAAGAGAAAGAAAACCCCTAGAATATGATACAGACCTCATATACTCCCCCCATGATATAGCGCTGAAACCCATAGTTCGTGATATACAACACGGACGCTTTCCGATATAGTCCGCCCCAGTTTGCCGCGGGAAACCTACACACAAGAGTTTCCCGCCCCGAGTCTATCTATCAGGAATTCGACCAACCCTTCGCCCAGTCGGCACCCTTTTCCCGTTGATAAACTCGCGCATATTCTGCTCCAGTTATCGCCATACCATGACATAACACAAACCTTCTCTCCACCCCTGCATGCGTGTGAATGACGGTCTGGGACCCAGAGCCGTCCATAACGCAGTCCAATTCAAGCAGCAAACGGCAAAGCCAAACCCGCTCGATTTCCACAGTCTCCTCCACCAGGCGGAGACCCGTGCTTAATTGTGCGTGTTCTGGCTGACCGAACGTTCCAATCTAGTGTCCATGATTGGATCCTAGCCCATTCCTGTTATCAAATGGAAAGGACAGCCACATTAACTTTCCACGATAAGAGGGGGAAATAGAATACTCTTCTTCGCATCCACTCCGTAGTCTGCGTCGGAGCCGTACGTCGCCGCCGCATAGTTCCTTTTGGCCGGGTCCGTTTTGTCTACATGGAACATGTCCAGAAGCTCGTTGGCCTTGGTGGGCATGACAGGCTGCAGGAGGATCCCGGCCATTCGCAGGGATTCAGCAACATTGAAAATCGATCGCTGGCGGTCGTTTGGACTCTTCCATGGCTCTGCGTGATGGAAGTATTTGTTGGTCTGGGTGGACCGGGTTAGAACAAGTCTGGAAATCATCACCGATCATAGGGTGGGTCTATTTTTATCTCTTACCTGATCGATTAGGGTAGTGATTTCTTGCAGGGCAGCACGGGGATTCAGATTCTCCATTTGCTCTGCTACTCTCTTGGGCACGTCCTTGAGCATTGTTTCGTACGCCTCATCGGCTGGAGTCGCTGGTGGAAGTCGGCCGCACGTGCCGTTCTCGATGTAAGCCCGAAGATTACCCTTGGCACAGCCAATTGCCCGATGCGCAAGGTTTCCAAGCCCCTTCTGCAGTAGCTTCTGATAGTCGCGGATGATGTACGCATTATCGTAGTCGGCGTCGCCCACCAATGCACCTTGGTGGATAAGGAAGAAACGCATGGAATCCACTCCGAAGCGGTTGATGGCAAAGAAGGGGTTCACCACATTACCCGTAGACTTCGACATCTTCTCACGGTTCATAGTCCAGTGTCCATGAACGAGTACATTGCGGGGAAGAGGGAGGTCGAGAGCCATAAGGAATGCGGGCCAGTATACGCAGTGAAAGCTGTTGCACGGTTAGTCATGGGGTCGCGTACATGGCAAGCTTGAAGGCAAATACGCACCGAACAATGTCCTTACCGACCACATGTACATCCGCAGGCCAACCAAGGCGGCTTCCTTGACCGGGTGCAAACGGGTAGCCTGCCTTGGTCAAGTAGTTGACAAGCGCATCTAGCCAGACATAGACGGTCTGTGTGTTGTCGCCGGGAACCGGAATACCCCAGGTCAGCCGCTCCGCAGGCCTAGAGATTGACAAATCTTGAAGGCCCTCCGAAACAGACTTGACGACATTGGTTGTATACATCGTCGGGGTAATAAATCCAGTTTTGTATAGATCGAGCAAACGCTCCTGGAAAGCTGACAGACGGAAATGGTAGTTGGTTTCCGACGACCACTCCACCTCCTTTCCTGTCTCAATGGAGACCTGTCTGGGTGAGCTTCGATCGTTTTGGCAGGTGGTTTGGCGTGCAGCTTACCATCTTCGTGTGTCCAGTCTCAGGGTCCAGCGACTTTTGTACTTGCGTCTGAGGGTAAAATGTCTCATCGCTAACCGAGTACCAGCCTTCATGCTTCGCGGTGTAGACATATCCCCGGTGCTCCAACACTTCCTATACACATGTCAGCATCAAGCTATGCGCGTGGACACATCTCCTAACCACATACCCAAAAATACTGAACAGCTTCCTTGTGCGCAGGTTCGGTCGTCCGTATGAAGTAGTTGTAGTCCATATTCGCGGCATTTGCTAAAGCCTAAACTTAAAGGTTAGAGCCGATCTCAGATCAAAAGCTGACAACGTAGTAAATGTTGCCTACCTCAAACGTCTTATAGTTCATGTCGCAGAACGCCTGCGTATCCATCTCTGCAGCCAACGCGGCCTGCTGGATCTATACAGAATTAGCACAATACTGCGCTAAACAGTAACAACTGGCCCCTACCTTCATGCCATGTTCGTCCGTTCCGGTCAGCAATTGTGCATCAGCGTCTCCGATGAGTGTCCGCCATCTCTTGATGACATCGGCAAGGACCATAGTATACAGATGACCGACATGAGGGGCTACATAGGCCAAGTCATTAGCAGTGAACAAAAAAGCACAGTAAAATATCCGAAATGTTCATACCGGCGTTGACATAGAAAATGGGAGTCGTGACATAGTACGGCTTCTTAGAAGCGCTTTCCGAGGCCGCCGTTGCGAATTGACGCGGACGGATCGTTGTCACTGGGCGGGTAGTTGTGCGGGGAACGCATCTCCAAGATGGGCGACTGTAGGCCAGAAATTGGCCGGCCCAAGAAGCGGCACGAAAACCTGCCCTCGAGATAGCCATTGGCGTGGGACTGAAGAAGGGAACAACGATGGTTTATTCCAGGCGGCGTTTTCGTCGGAGCTCGATCATCACCTCCGGGTGGTCCAAGCTTCCGTGCCTTTTTTCTGCCGTCCGATGCCTGCTTCTCTTCTCCGCGATCGCGCATTCTTTACATAGCATCTACCTCGTTCCCTCTATTCAACCACCATATTATAACTCGTTCTTGGACAACTCAGGGGTTTTCAGGAATCTGAGGCTCGCAATATTAGGGTCTATATACAGTCTCTTGGCTTGGCTACCGGATTTGTTGTTGGAATCCATAAAAAACAGTCTCGAATCACAATGGCTCCTCCTTCAGAAGACACATTGACAAAGGTTTCTACGGATGGTATGTCGATTTACAAGCGGCATCTTGCCTGGAAAGTCTAACTTAGATTAATCTGCAGCGGCAACCGACTTTGTCCAGTCCTTCTACCCTGCCCTCGAGAACAACCGTTCCACGATAGCCTCGTTCTATAGCCAGCCTACGGCCATGATCCTTTTCAACGGAAACGCTGTCGCAGATGGAGCCGCTGTCCAAGAGATTTTCGTCAACCAAATGTCCCCGACGCATTATGAGGTGCAGTCTGTCGATTGCCAGATCATCAACAAGGCGTATCCGACACCTACAACCACTGGAGTGAAGCTCCCCACTGAAACGACTGTCAAGGACATGTCTATCTTGGTGGTAGTTAGCGGCTATGTGCGCTTTGGGGAGTCCAGAGATCTGCCGCAACGAGGCTTCAGCGAGACCTTTGTGCTGGTGCCGAATCCATCCGCCGACGGGCCCAAGGGAAAGCGCAAGCGAGAATGGCTTATCCAAACCCAGAACTTCCGACTCGTCGTATGAAGGATCAATACCGAAGTTTATTTAATGGAAGAGGACGCCTTCTACTATGCCTTTGACGAAAATTACTAGAATTGCTATTGCGGTGTGATGACATGATAAACACATGCGCTATGATCCAACCACGCGATTACACATTTTGAGACGCATAAGGAAAACGGAAAGAAATCCAAGGAAATACCCCACGACACGCCAAGCGAAGACTCCCGAAACAAAGCGACTGCTATCTCATCACTGGGCCGCAGATCTTCGCGGTACACGCATATTTGCTTTGATGCGCTCGAGTAACTCGTCACGCGATGCGCTTTCGCTGGGCAAAAGGCCCCTCTTGGAGTGACAGTTAGAAAACATTGCTCTTTTTGGCGACATTGACCGTTTTTACGATGGAAGAAGAAAACATACAACTCGAAGCCATGTCCGCATTTCATCTGCAGTCCAGTTTTCCGGATCTTTTAGACGTCAGTTTGGTATACCTACAACCACAGAAGAATTCGATCCCGTGCCTCCAGTTGGGTCAGCTTCAGCCGGGAACATATCGCCACCCCAGATGGCCCAAGCGGCCGCTGCAGTCACCATGCCGGCAAACCCTGACAAAGTTAGATCGGACTTTCCGTCAACAATATTCAGCTCAGAAGGATATACCTAGAAATAGGTTCTGAGACCATATTAGCTTACGGATGCCGATATCATGTCTGGGGTTGGATGTATAGTACCTTGGAGTTTAATGCGCGATCCAAAGGCGTCGGCATTTTGTTCTGGACTAGAGTTCGCCTGCTGTGTATACACGAGAAAAGTATTGCTAGTAGTCACAAAGGCGAAAGGAGGCGATGATATCTGTCAAAAAGAACAACAAGCTTGTTGCCAGATATCCCAGTAGATATAAGACGGAGGGTGGCTAAGACACTATAGATAGATGTCGATCCCCCGTAATCCGTAGGCAGCCGCCTTATCGGTGCACCGCCACATATATAATTGCGGGATATCCCGCCACGACGTGGCACTGGAACTAAGGGCTTCCGGGGGGCAACCCTACAGCCCACAGAAGCTAGCTGACTACTCCCCCCCGGCCAGCACCGCCCGCCGACGAGCTTCGAGACCCGCGATTGTCATCCAAACCTTCCGTCATCCACGACTACTCAAACCAAAGTCACAAACCCCACTAGCCACCATGCCTCAGGAAATCTCCGACATCAAGCAGTTCATCGAGGTCTGCCGCCGCAAGGATGCGTCCTGTACGTTTACCCGACCTTTAGCCGCTTAGTTATCATGAGGTGGAAAGCTCCGCGGAGCTAGCTCTTTGAGGAGGGGGGAAGCTCGAGACGGGTACCCGACCATCATCGAAAGGGCACATTGGAATGGTTCATTGGGATGGATGCATGATATGAAGTCGAGGCTAACGCGTGATGGTCTTGTCTGTTGAACAGCTGCTCGCATCAAGCGCAACCCCAAGGACCAGCAGATCAAGTTCAAGGTCCGCTGCTCCCGCTTCGTCTACACCCTTGTCCTGAAGGACTCCGACAAGGCCGACAAGCTCAAGCAGAGCCTGCCCCCTGGTGCGTTTGCTCCCGTCACCTGATCGACTATTTCTTTGGATGGTGTTATTGGAATAAGATACATGTCGTCGGATTCGTTTGTTTCCTACGACTCGAGATGGATGTCTGATGTGGACCTCGGATATTGCATGACATCATATGGATCAAGTACTAACATCAATTGTCTTCTCCTACAGCTCTCAAGGTTGTCGACGTCTCCAAGGGAGACAAGAAGAAGGCTCTGTAAATACCTTCATCAACACATTGAGATTGGGACTAGGCGAGGAGGTCGTCGGCGCATGGAATATGGTCGGAGCATGAATACAAATGTCGATTACGATTAGGAAATTGGCATGGACAAGGATTGCTTCTGTGGGCCGACACGGAGGGGTGATTGATCTCTGAACCAGATTGGTTGCCTCTTCGCGTCTGGTTACCAGTGGACTGTGATGGATGTCTTCACGGTTCACTGAAGCCGGATGACCTACATGACTGGAACTTTTCTGCTAAGGGTTTTTGCTTTGTCGGAGCACCTTTACATCCTATACAACGTAATGGAGAAAAACAGTTGAAAATTCCATGATACCTCGACTTTCGCCCGATAATGTGATATGAATGCTTTGTGCTCTGGTTAGGCTTTGTTGTCTGGACGGGCATAACAAACCTTGGTTGAATGCTGTCCACTCTTTAGGTTGTAGTTCGTAGGTAGTATTGGGCGGATTGTATGCGTTGCTGACGTTGCTATGCATGCTGTAAGCTATCGTGTAACATGCGGACCATGCTGTGAGGCCCTCACCGATTGCTATGACAGCATACATACATGCAACCATACCAAGAGCATGGAGATTTAGTTTAAGATGTATGTTCAAACGGATCTACAACCCAGTCAGACGGCCCCTGCCCTCTGATGTCATAGTTGGATAGTCTGATCTAAGAACTATATGCAGTATTCTATCAAACAGAAGCAACCTATCTATAACAACATCCAAAACAGTACCACTCACTAGTAGCCAATAATCACTCAACTCTCTCATAACCCACCTCAACATACCCCGACACCCCAGCCCTCTCCAAGCTCACATCAACCATATCCCGACCCAGCGCCTCCCTCTCCCTCCTCAACTCAAACTCCCCAAAATAATTTGGCTCCTCAGTAACCTTCTTGAACATAGCACCCTCAAACAGCGCCAAACTCCGCTCATTAGCCTGACCAATCTTCACACTCAAACAGGCAAATTTAGGCACCGCCTCAACCCCCTTCATTGCCGTCGCGGCAGTCTCATCCCTGCTAACAAACTCATTCAAGATCTCCGCTTCATGGTCAACGATATACCGTAGGAAGGTGTTCAGCGCGGCTTTTCCGAAGCCTTTGCGCTGGTTATTCTTCTCGGCTATCATTAGTTCGATTTCCCCGATGATTTGGGGCTCCGCATCGCCTTCTTCGCCGTCGTCGACACGGAGGAAAAGGTTGATGTCTCCGACCATTCGGTCCGAGGCGTCGTCTGTGTCTTTAATGGTGGGTGTTGAGCTTTCTCCTTGTAATGATGACGGGAGACAGACAATGAATGTCAACTTGTCTGGGTCTTGGCGCCAGCTTTGTTGCATGGCGTATTCTTCCTCTATAGAGAGGGGCTCGGATGCGGTTGCTTCTTGGATTTCCTGATATGGCAGGTCAGTAATTGTAGGTACAATATTCGAAAATTTACGGTTGGGGTTTGGCTGTCTAAAAGGATTACATATTTACCTCGTCTTTCATCCATTCGTGGTATCTTGGAACGTGCCATTTGGAGTACGGAACTAAAAGCACCGTGGACGTGGAAATGGCTATAGAGGGGATTTAATTAGCCTGCTTGTGTGGTGGCGCATGCAATCAATGCTCCGATATACCTGTCTTGGCGTTGAGGAGCATGTCGAAATACCTGGCCCACCAGTTGACCGTAGCCTGATGAGTGCGTTTAAGTGTACGTCAATATATATTATTGAGGTAGCTGGTTCTCCAGATCCCGATACTTGGTAGTAGAAGATTGAATTGAAGAGTCGGGACTTTTCCGCGCGGATCTTGGCACCGCCCGCGTTTAGGCAATAATCTCAGATAGCCCTGAATTCCGGTTTAGCCAGCATAACGGTGGTAATAAAATCATAAGAAAAGGAAGAAATAACAAAGCAGTAGCTCATAAGACTTATATCTCATTAATATATGCTATTGGTATCAGCCGCTCATTGTTGCTCTTGTTGTCCAGCAAATGTACTAAACTTCACCACCTCCACCTCCAGGGTCTCGGTATCGACCAAAACCAATTCTCCGGTTTCCTTGAATTTGGGTATAGATAGAAGGCGCACACGAGGGCCAGATGTGTTATCGTCATCTGTGCCTGTCATCTCTGTGTCGGCTCCGTTCAGCTTCAGTGGGGCATCACCCTCAATCACAGCTGTCTTGAATTGTGGCTGGTTGCCGGCAAAGAAGATGTGTGGGCAAGTTTGTATAACGAATGGATCGTGCGTTTGAAATGGATAGGACCCTGTTCCCGGAAATCAGCATTTGCACCAGTAGGATTAAGGGGCCAAATAGGAGCTTACATAGAGTATCGGGCGCAGTGGGAACTCCACATCTCCAGCGCAGCATAGCCTCCATAACTCTCATCCTCGCCTCTATATCTCCAGCACCATCGGCCACATTTCCTTCCTCATCGGCGAAGTTCAGATACCGGAGGATGTCATCCACGTTCTGCCCACTGCTACCCCATAGGCGCCAGCCCTCCACGTCCCCTTCCCACGGGTTCGTTACACTGTCGAACCAACTTGGCTCTTGCTTGTTATCACCAGCAGGAGGCGGAGCACAGTATGCCCTAGCCTGCGGGAACATCGCACGGTGGATTCCCTGTTGAGGGAGAGAGAAATTTGCCGGGTCAGATTCGCCTGGCATTAGTGTAACGGGCATACTAGGCAGGATCTCCGCTAGGAAAGAATCAAGCCGTGTAATAGGCGATGCATTATAAGCAGAAGCATCATATCCGTACTTCTTCGGACCGGTCCTCTTTGTAGAACTATCGGCGTTGACGTCCGTAGTCATACTTGCTCCGACCGAATTTCCCGCAATAATCAACCTTGTGATTGCAGAAGCATCAGGTAGTGCTCCTTCAGAAACACCACCGGTATAACCAAGCAAATAATCTGCCAGAAGTTCCAAAGCAAGAGTATCGCTCGAAGTTCCGGTAATCCCTAGACCACTCACAAATGCAATCTTACCCTTGCTGGCTCCCTTTGGTGCGTCCAGTGTATCATTTCCCCATCTGCGGGGCTGTTGCGGTAAATCAGGCACTTTGGTATCTATAACCTCGAAGTCTCCGTTGGCGTTCTCAGTTCCCAGGACTGCAATGATAGCTCCTGTACATAGCTGCGTATTCCGGAGCATGCTTCCAGTCAGGCGCAGTCGGCCGGACTCATCTTCCAACATAATTTGTGTCAACTCCGGATGAGCAGGATCTTGGTAGGTCGGCCGCGGGGGTGGTGCTAACGTATAGTTCTATTACCGGAATTAGAATGTGAGCCGTACGCAACATGGCAGTATGGTATATCACCTCTTTCGTAAGATCGTCCAAAATATTTGGCTTCAATGGCATATCCATATATATCGTTCCTGCGACCCAGCATAGTTCTCCCTGCCTCACGTCGAGGACTCTTTCCACGCGGCGCGCATTTTCTCCAGCGATCTAGTCACGAAAGCAAGACATGTCAGCAAACCAGTTTCCCATGTGCATACTGTTGAATCTCTCAATCAAGATCTCGATATGCGATGGATGCGATCAGTCTTACACTGAAACCTTCCCATGCTTCGACCGCAATCTCTTCAACCGCGGGCTTGAGTTTCGCCAGTCGCAAGAAGTACATGTCGCCATATTGCTGCTGGTAATGCCGATCCTGGCCGCTTCCCAGTCGAAATGTATCTAGAGAGTTATAATGCGAGGGTACACGAGTGATTGCGTCAAATTCTTCATTGCTAAAGGTGCGGCATGGACAGTTAGACTTCATTTTTGATAAACTCAACAATCGAGAAGATTAACATGCGGGAGAACGGACCTGGGAGGGCGCAGGAACTCGTCGCTGCTTGCCATTCTGGCCTTCATTTATCTAATTACACTTGAATATTTATATTAAGTGTAAGCTCATATGAGCGACAGCGACAACGTAATCGAGTGATGTTGTTAGATGCAGTTGGTGGTGCTGGGAGCTTTTGTCCTGTGCTTCTTCCGCCTACGCGATCACGCGTCTTTTGGCGTTGCGTAATTACAGTACCGCTTTGGGGTTCTCCACCGCTGGAGAGCAAGCAACTTGCCAAAGCCCTTCACAACTCACTGAGATCGAAAGCAGTTATTATTATGGTTCAATGGTGCCTTATTATAATAACGTTAATTGTGGTCTAGTTTTATAGAACTACCGCATCATCCAATATCTTTGAACCTGCAATGGCAGTTGTTCAGGCCTTTGTTCAGCAAGCTACAAATGTTCAACTGAACTGGGTTTAATACCATTATATGAAGAATGACTGCGAGTCTAACTGACTCCTTATACGGTGAGATTAAGGCATCAATAAATTGGTAGCTGTAACGAGAATCGACGGGAATTGCGACTCCAGTGAACCTTCTGTATCCTGATCTGCGCCTTCCGGTCTCCGCTATGGAAGAACACACTAATCGACCCTGTCTGGAGAACGTAACAGAGATAGGAATATCCAAACAGTCGCCTTCATCCGGATTATACAGAACTCACCTTCCATAAGCTAGGAAACGAGCAGGTCTTGGACGGTTTGCTTCGACACTACCGGCCTGTTGAGGATTTCTGTCTTGGCTGATAAGAAGGTCTTTGCACGAGACAGGAAGACTTACGTTTTGCTTTCATTATCGCGGACAATTCTTGCGCCAAGAATGGTATGCTAAACCTGAAACTCGAAAGATGGATGGTCTGGTCCATTTTTCGCCAGCGCGCCATCCCTTGGTTAAAGCGCTCTAGCATTCCTTCCTTCATTCTACAGAATGGATTCCCGGAAGTTTACTCCGTGGCAGCAGTGTCCTTCAATCCGACTAAAGCCGAATGACTCAAAACATCATCGGGATACCGGAAGATGAAAATTGTCAGCGAGGGATGTGGCATTGTGTGTGGCATGCCGAATGGATGAGAATGCGCCCCATCCATGTTGACGCTTTGGTCCAGTGCAATATGTATGGGCTTGGTTTCCCGGTTTGGCAGCGTTTCTTTGCCCATACTGTCAAACCATATTCAAGACAGCTAACTGCAGATAATTCTCGTACTCGGATAGTGACCTTTTGTCACAATGCGAGTCCTACTTCCTTTCGGCCACCTGCTGCGCAGATTTCTACTTGCCGGTTTGATAGCGACCATCCTCACCTCAGCGTATCTCGACGCGTTTTTACGCGGCCTGCACTCGAACCTGTTCCGAAGGAGCCTTCCAGGATCTCTTGCAACAGCGCCTCAAGGCGCGGTAGGCTACTATCAGCCACCCCCAGGTCCTGCTGTCACCTATCCCTACCGGGTCTTAACAACTTCCGCACCATCAAATGAAGAAACGGCGGCAACGGCAGTAACCGGTACGAGTATACCGACAGAAATCAAACAAGGATCATCGAAAGATGGAAGTAATGGCACAAACGAGTAAGCGGCTCGTGTGGTGCACTTGGCAAAGAGTTGTATAGCTGATAGATCTCTTGATAGGCCAAGGAAGAACATTGCGATCATGTCGGGGACGGTGACTGGAACACAGGTGATCATGGAAGCAACACAAGCTGCGACGGCAAATAAGGGTATGATCTTAACTTCAGGCGGCTTCTTGCTTTCAATTCTGCTGGGTATACTGCATCTGTGACCATACTTGCTGTGTCAGATTAGGGTCTTTGGTCTGCTTTATTCTGATTCCCAATAACATCATTTGCTCATTGCAGGCATGTGATTTATGTGTCTTTCATTAGCGATTTCTGTAGTAGTTATAGAGCTTTGAGCCCAAGTCCAAAATTTACAACATCTGTTAATAGTGTCTATCAAATGAAGAGCGTAAACAAACCACGGCCACCAACACAACGCCCCTTAGTGGCTATAGCAGCAACTTACTTGTGCTAGCTCGAAAATATGCACACGACACAACCCCGCATAATTCAGGAACTCAGTTCTTATGATCAGCCATTATCACTGGGGTTAGCGCCAAGTTGAAGACAGGAAGATGCACAATGTGGCCCGAGTGGCAAGAGCGAGCAGAGGCCAATGCCTCGGTCCGGCCGGGTCTAACGCCTTGGAGCTCCGCTTCCCCGCATTTGAGCTCCTCAGGCACAAGCCAGTCTCCCTGCTTTCACCGCGGATCATATGCTCTGCACTAGGATACTTATGCTAAGGGAAGGAATTCTCCAGCAATGGATTTGTCCATAATGCTACGATTTCAGGTTAAAGAGGAAATATTATATCTGAAATCAACCCACTTTACAGTCCATTAGGTAGGCTTGTCCGTCTATCAGCCAGAGAGTATGTTGCTGACCGCATCCCATTGCTCAATTGCTAGACGGTTAATTTTCTATGCGATAGCTCCATCAAACTACCACTATACAGTCCCTTCTTCTCGCTCCGGAAACCATGTCTCTCCAGACCCCCCTTTGCTCATTGCTGAAGATTCAGCACCCAGTCCTGCTGGCAGGCATGGCTCGTGCGTCCGGAGCACCTCTTGCCGCCGCAGTCTCCAACGCAGGCGGCCTAGGAACAGTCGGCGGGCTAGGCTATACCCCCGAACAACTCTCCGAGATCCTAACCGAACTAAAATCACTTCTCAAAGACCCTTCGCTACCATTTGGCGTTGATTTGGCCTTGCCGCAGGTCGGCGGAGGAGCACGGGCCACAAACCATGACTACACCCACGGGCAGCTGGACCAGCTCATCGATGTGGTTATCTCGCACGGAGCCAAGCTGTTCGTCTGTGCAGTTGGTGTGCCGCCGGAGCACGTCATTAAGCGGCTCCATGACGCAGGCATCCTGATCATGAACATGGTCGGGGCACCCAAGCACGCTGAAAAGGCGTTCAAGCTGGGCGTGGATATTGTTTGTGCGCAAGGAGGTGAGGGAGGTGGCCATACGGGCGATATTCCGTTTTCAGTGCTCGTACCGGCGGTGGTGGATGTGGCGAAGCAGTATAAGAGCCCGTTGACGGGACAGCCCGCGTTGGTTGTTGCTGCAGGTGGTGTCAATGATGGCCGGAGTTTGGCTGCGGCATTGATGCTGGGCGCCGCAGGTGTCTGGGTGGGAACTAGGTTTGTTGCTTCGGAGGAAAGTGGTGCGAGTCGCTTGCATAAGGAGGCTGTTGTTGGTGCGCAGTATGGAGAGACCAAACGGACGCTAGTCATATCTGGGAGGCCGCTGCGCATGCTTCCTAATGAATACATTAAGGAATGGGAAAAGCGCCCCGAAGACATTGCTAGATTGACGGCCCAAGGTATCGTGCCTATTGAGCATGACTTCAAGAATGATAAGGATGTCGATGTGCCGTTTTTGATGGGCGATGTTTCGGCCATTATTCAGGAGATCAAACCTGCTGGTGTGATTGTCCGGGAGATGGTTCAGCAGGCTGTGGATATGCTGAAGAAAGGAGGTTCCTATATTAACGGTCCGCCGAGTAGACTTTGATTGAGGCACCGAGTGTGCTTTATCTTTTCCATGGTTGCTGGTATATGTGACATGATATTGGTATTGCAAATAATTTTCATGATAGCGTAATAAGTACGTTTAGATGTTAGTGATCTAGCATGTACAAGTACACGAATTGGAAAAGCGAACAAAAGTTAGGACCACGACTTGCAAAACCTCCACAGCTGTGATGGTGCATGTTGCAATTCTAGGCGGACAGTAACCTAAATGAGCAGGGCAACCTATCTTTAAAGAGCCGAACCGCTACAAGATCTGCACACGGAGACAGGAGAGACCCCGAGCGACCAGCGTCACACTGCGCAATTGTCAGTGCACGCTCTCAGGGAAGCATATTTTCAACTCATCAAGGCCAACTACCACGCAGCTGAACAGAGAAGTAAAGAACACCCGAGACGATTGCGGCATTGCCAGCGCAAATGGCGAAGACTTCGCAATCGTTGTTGGTCACAAGCCCAAGGAAACATGAACAACGAAAACATGACATTGATGAAAATTGCATTAGTGGCATCCATTGATCATTGCCTTATTTCCGTTGGCTCGCGCTTCCAGCAAATTCGGGGGCGGAGGAGGTCCGAATACTGGCTTTTCGGGTTGCTGGGGAATATTGCGGTCTCCGTTCATGTCGCCATCCGGACTGTCAAGCTCGTAGTCATCGTCACTGATTCCTTCATCATCTTCCTCATCCTCATAGTCCTCATCATATTCACTCTCCGTCCCCTCGTCATCTCCATCCAAATCCGCAGCAAGACCTTGCCCGCGACCCTGGGCTTGCATGCGACGACAGAGTGCTTCCAAATGATGGCTTTTCTTGCGCCACTTTTCTAACTCCTCATGATTCCTTGTGCGCTCCTCCGCCATCTCGAGTATGTTGCGGTTCGTTTGATCGTGCTTCCGTGTGAGGGTGTGGTTTTCCTTCTCTAGCCGTTTCGTCTTTTTGGACATCTCTTCCATTTCTTTGCGAAACGTAAGAAAAAGCTCGTTGCTGTTGTTCAGCGTATCCTCCACCTGCGATATTATTATTACCAGCGGTCAAAACGAGGCTGAGGCCGAGCAAGCCATCGACATCGGTCCATACCTGCTTGAACTTTTCCACGTAAATGTTTAATTGACTGCGTAGTTCGGCTTCGGTATGCGAGAAGGTAGAGACCTGGGAGCTCAGAGCACGACAACGAGCGGCTTCATTCTCGGCTGTACGGCGCTGCTCTTCGTACTTGGCGGTAAGGCATTGTATCTCGGCATCCTTGCTGCGAAGGAGTGCCTTGTAATGTAATTCGCGCATTTCAAACTTCTCGCCAATAGTTTTAATCTTTGCGCGCAAACTATGATAGAGAGTCAGAAATAACCGACTACATCAAGCTGACAGCCGCAACTCACGCTTCGTCTAGGTCAATGTCCGCTTTCTCACTGCGGGGATTTCCTTTGGCGGCCATGACGTCTTGAATATCATATAGCAGAGAATCGAGGCGTTCGTTGACAATAAGCCGCGCTTTCTTTTCAGTCTCCTCAAGCTTCTTGTTCTCATCCTATGAACCATCTCGTTTAGTCATCTCCCTACGTGATGTAGCGCGATAGTAGTGCTGTAGAGCTTGGACCAACCTACCTTGACCTTCTTATTTTCCTTGGTAAGCTCCCTACACAGCTTTTCTAATTTATCCTTCATAGTAACGGTTTTGTTCAACTCGGATTTGCCCTTGTCCTGATCTTTCTGCAGTTGATCGGCCCGCTTCTTGCTTTTGGAGTAGTCGCGATCTAGCTTCTTCATATCGGCCAGTAGTTCGGTGTATTTCTTATGAACCGTCTCGAGCCGTGTCATCGGAGATTCGATATTGCTAAGGAGTTGGTTCAGGTCCCTCGTAGCCTTCTTGACTTCGCGCTCTATAGGCAAACGGTCATTAGCCCCCCGTTCATGAAACAACTACTACTCCAAGTATTCCAGCACTCATGAGAAAGACGCACCGATTTCGGCCTCCTGATCCTTTTCTCCAGCGGCATCTTGCTCCAACTGCGATATTTTGGCAGCCAAGAGCTTGGATGTCTCATTGGGGTCTGCGACCTTCTTCCCCTTGTTCTTTTTCGACATTGCTGCAGCAGACATCGCTCCGAGCTTTTAGAATGGGGATCGAGTCGAGTTATCGTAGAGCGATTGCGTTGGCGGTGGTCGCGTGGCTAATCCACGAAAACGAAAATTGCGAAGACGGAACGGTTGGCTAGGACTGGCGGGAAATGGATTCGCTATTCACGCCACGGAGCGGTGGCAACGAGTCGACTAGGAGCGAGTCCGATTCGAAGACGAAGCTGCGGATAGGCAGGGGAGTGTTGTAATCGACAGTGACTCAGTGATTCGACTGTCCAGTGTAGCGGAGAACCTGGGTGGCCTTTTCCCAGACTTGGAGAACTCGGTGGGTAATGGATCCCTCAGGCCCTCTACTAGCCCGGTTCTGCCAAGCTGACCGAAATCACACAGCGTAAGTAGCCTGCAGGGCGTCTTGAGAGTCAAAAGGCAGTTTGGCGACGGAGTCGACTAATGAACGCCGGACGGCTTGAGGATCTTGCCGGGGAGGATTGAATAGTCGTAAGAGGGGGGATGCGCACTTGACCTGCACTAGCCTCTTTTGAAAACTTCTCTTGGCGCCTTTCTAATTCACGGTCCGCCTTCCGAATAGCAGGCCCGATCTGTCGCTTTGCCTTCCTTTCTTTTTTTCTCCCTTCTCCATCCACTTTTGCATTCCATCCTCGAATGCTTCCACGGCACGTCACTCGCTTTATCTATCTGATATCGTGCTCGGTGTGGCCAATTGGTTGCGTATCCTAGTCTTTTGCGCTTAACCCCGGTCCGCTCGGGACCGCCATTTCCGACCACCTTTGGTACCCTAATCCCCGGCAGCGGACTCGCTAAAGTACGTCACGCCGTGAGAGTCAAGCCGGTGACCGTCAGTCTTTTGCTGTTTCTAGGCTTGGCTACCATCTTCATAGTAACGCTATGTTGCGTTCATCGTTAAGGGCAGGCCGGAGGTCGGCTCCGGCCTTGCAGAAACCCGGACGTTTACTGAGATCGGATAGCCCTCTACTCCGCTGGAGCCAGATAAGAAGATCTGCTTCGACTGTCACAAGCCTTGAGAACTTTCCGGAGATCGGTGAGGGGATCCATGGGTTTACTGTTCAGGAGAAGAAGCACGTTCCAGAACTGCACCTTACAGCAATCCGCTTGAAGCACGACAAAACCGATGCCGACTACATCCATGTGGCTAGAGAAGACAAGAACAATGTCTTCGGTATCGGGTTCAAGACGAATCCTCCAGATGCTACTGGCGTGCCGCATATCTTGGAACATACTACACTTTGCGGAAGTGAAAAGTGAGTGTTCCTTAACATACGTAGAATGCGTGACATACTGGGCCCGAGGACTAACCAGGAACTTTCTACCTAGATATCCCATCCGCGACCCCTTTTTCAAGATGCTACCTCGGTCTCTCTCAAACTTCATGAACGCCTTCACCTCCGCTGACCATACTACCTACCCTTTCGCCACGACAAACCCGCAAGACTTCCAGAATCTCCTCTCGGTCTATCTTGACGCCACTTTCCATCCGTTGTTGAAGGAAGAAGATTTTAGGCAGGAAGGATGGCGGCTAGGTCCGGAAGATCCTCGCGCCATATTGGCCCGCGGAGAACAATCTCAGGCGGAGCAGAAGCCAGAGGATATCCTCTTCAAAGGTGTCGTCTACAACGAGATGAAGGGCCAAATTTCGGACGCCAATTACCTCTACTACATCAAATACAAGGAGAATATCATTCCCGCGCTCAACAACTCTGGAGGAGACCCTCAGTACATCACCGATTTGACCCACGAACAATTGGTCGAATTTTCGAAGCGCAACTACCACCCCAGCAATGCCAAGATTTTCACCTACGGTGATATGCCACTGAGCGCTCATCTCCAACAAATCGGGGGCGTGCTGGATGGCTTCCAAAAGGGAGAGGCTGACACCGCTGTTAAGCTACCGATCGATCTTTCTCAGGGTCCTCAGAGCGTGACTGTTTCGGGGCCGATCGACACATTCGCCAGCGAAGACAAACAGCACAAAACGTCGACTTCATGGTATATGGGGGACGCTGCTGACGTTGTCGAGACGTTTTCGGCCGGTATTCTTTCCTCGCTGCTCCTTGACGGTTATGGATCGCCTTTGTATCGAGCTTTGATCGAAAGTGGCTTGGGGTCTTCATTCACGCCTAACACGGGCCTTGACGCTTCAGGTCGTGTGCCCGTTTTCTCAGCTGGTGTTACCGGTGTGAGTGCAGAAGAAGCACCTAAAGTCAAAGGTGCCATTCAACAGGTCTTCCAGGAGTGTCTCGCCACGGGCTTCAGTGACGAGAAGGTTCGCGGTTTCCTTCACCAATTGGAACTAGCTCTAAGACACAAGACTGCCAACTTTGGTATCGGTGTCATGGAGAAAACCATCTCCTCATGGTTCAATGGCTCCAATCCTATGAAGGAACTCGCCTGGAATGAGGTCATTGATGAATTCAAGAGCAGATATGAGAAGGGGGGCTACCTGGAGTCCCTAATGCAGAAGTATCTCATGAATGGCAATTGTCTGACCTTCACCATGGTTGGCAGTCCTAATTGGAACCAAGAGCTGGACGAACAAGAAATGGTTCGGAAGGAGGAAAAGTTCAACCAGCTCATTGAGCAGCATGGCTCCCTGGAGAAGGTGGTCGCTAAGCTGACAGAGGAAGAGCTTCAATTGTTGAAGACCCAGGAGGAGGCACAGAACGCAGATTTGTCATGCCTTCCTTCCCTCCGTGTTGCTGATATTTCTCGGGAGAAAGAGCGCAAGCCTGTTCGAGAGTCGAAGGTTGACAGCGTAGACGTCGTCTGGCGCGAGGCTCCTACCAACGGTTTAACCTACTTCCAAGCGTTGAACGCGTTTGAAGATTTGCCAGATGATCTCCGTCTCTTGATGCCGCTGTTCAATGACTGCATAATGCGTCTCGGCACAGCCAGCAAGTCAATGGAGCAGTGGGAGGATATCATCAAATTGAAGACGGGTGGAATCTCCACGTCATCTTTCCATATATCATCCCCGACGCAGCTTGGAAAGTTCGCCGAGGGTCTTCAATTCTCCGGTTTCGCCTTGGACAAGAACATTCCGGAGATGCTGGAGATCATGACTACACTTGTCACTGAGACCGACTTCACTAGTCCCAGTGCGCCAGCCATGATCCAGGAACTGCTGCGACTGACGACCAACGGCGCCTTGGATGCAGTGGCTGGTTCAGGTCATCGTTATGCCCTCAATGCCGCTGCAGCAGGTCTTTCACGTAGCTTCTGGGTTCAAGAACAACAATCCGGCCTTGCCCAGTTGCAAGCTACAGCTAATCTGCTGCGAGATGCAGAGACCTCGCCAGAGCGCCTTGCGGAATTGATTGAGAAGCTTCGCCAAATTCAGTCGTTTGCTATCTCTAAATCCTCTGGTCTCCGTATTCGGATGGTCTGTGAGCAGAGCAGCGCCAAGCAAAATGAGTCGGTGCTACAGAAGTGGCTTACGGGCTTACCACAAGTCCGCTCACCGACATCTACGCCCAGCATTTCAGCTCTCGGCTTGGGTGCCCACAAGGCTTTCTATGACATGCCTTATAAGGTCTATTACTCAGGCTTGGCTATGCAGACCGTCCCTTTCACCAGCTCATCTAGTGCATCACTTAGCGTCCTCTCTCAGCTTCTAACGCATAACTACCTCCACCCAGAGATCCGTGAGAAAGGCGGCGCCTATGGCGCGAGTGCCATGAATGGTCCGGTGAAGGGAATGTTCGCTTTCACTAGTTATCGGGATCCCAACCCTGTTAACACCCTGAAGGTCTTCCAGAACAGTGGTGTCTTCGCCAGGGACCGAACATGGTCGGAGCGGGAGCTCAACGAGGCGAAACTGGGCATTTTCCAGGGTCTCGATGCTCCAATGAGCGTTGATGAAGAGGGTGCGAGATATTTCATGAGCGGCGTGACCCATGAGATGGATCAGCGCTGGAGAGAGCAGGTCCTTGATGTCACGGCTAAGGATGTTAATGAAGCAGCTGAGTCCTTCTTGGTCCAGGGCTCGCAGCGGTCCGTGTGCCTTCTCGGCGAAAAGAAGGATTGGATTGAATCGGACGGCTGGGATATGAGGAAGCTTTCCATGGGAGTCTCCGGTGAAAATGGCCAGGCTGCTATGGACGCGCAGGATGCCGCGGCATCCGCCTAGACGCGCTTCCAGATGTTCCACATTAGGAACGCGATTGATACCTTCGTTGTCGCTTTTCACTGACTTGGAAACCTTAGTAAAATCGTCGGTGTTGCTTCGACAGACATGTGTACCATATAACCATGTATTATTATCACGATGTTCTCACGCACAACAAGAGCCTGTATATAGATTTTTACATGTACAATACCCCTTCACTCTTCACTCATTCTGGTTGTTGGAAATTTCTAGACACTGTGGCCTATCCAATGCACGCGCTCTCAAGAACAGACGAGCTCTATCTCCAGTCTATGCACTATGACCGGTAGATGGCCAGTCCTCCTATCCAAGGAGCAAGCGCAAGATCAACAGGAATGTGAACCCGCAGCAGGCGAAGGTCTACTACCATGGTACACTTCTATATTCCCGTTTTCAGACCCGCCCTGATTCTTTTCAGCCTACGCAGGGCGGACTAAAAACGAGGAAACAGAGTCGGCAGTGGTTGATCCAAACATAACGTGCAATTGCAGTATCCCCTCGTTTTAAATGCAATGGGGCGAAATCTCAGGTCAGAAGTGTACTCTGTACTCTGTTTCCTTGATGCGGAGGGCCATTGTGTCAATCCCATGAGAGTAATACGTAGTAGGAATGGACCGGCCTCGGATCAGCTAGATGAGACCAGATCTCGCTGTTATCTCCATTTTCCAATAAGCTCAATCACTTCTTATCAGAGGCTAAAATAGTCAGAGGAATAGCTCCGACTCACGTGGTACCCGGCAAATTTATGCTTTCGACTATAGTACATCCTTCTAAGCCCCTTTGACAAGGCATGCCCATTGGCACTGGGTGTAGAAACCTCCTCGAAGAGTTAGGTTTCACCAGGTGCTGCTAGACATTTAGTAATGCCACACTCATCATCATGCGGGGAACAAAAGCGATTACCCTCGGTCCAAAGCCGACCAAGGCATGCGGTAAGTGGCATCGGTTCTTGAAGGCTTGAGCGAAGCAGAGCTGATCGTCCCATGTAGTCAACTGCCGCAGATTAAAGGTCAGAAACGGTAACTAGATCTTGTGTGATCTGACTGGACATGCTGATAGCCGCTAAGATGAAATGTGTCGTGGACGGGACTCCTCCATGCCGCCGATGCCGACACACGAAGGCTAGTTGTGTCTTCAGACCAAGATCTAATGTTAGTGATTCGATTGACCTAGATTATTCATAAATGATGCTTAATGGTTCTAGGCAGCATTAGCGGTTCATGACGTGGTGAGACTGCAACAAGATACGCCAGAAAGGAACCAAGACATCGATGCAATTCTTGGCCGTCTGGATAGGATTGAGAGTGCCCTGGGTTTCAATAGAGGAAGCAGCTCCGTGACAGCAGTTAGCCCTGACCCAGATCAGGATGAAGGGTCTGAGAACATGTCTCTGCGCGCCCTCTGGAAGGCCGTCAGGCACCTCAAACAGATCACACGGCCTGCTCAGGATGAAGCTCTCTGGTCACGTCCAGTCATCAAGCATCTGTGGTATTCGTATGCAATCTCCTCTATCATGAACAGTTTCTCTTATTGAGTGGACTAATGCCAGCGAAGATTCCTCAACAACCTACCCCTCCTCCATTTCTTGAAGGATCAGAGTGCTTTCGCATCACCATCTCCCCTATTACTTGCATCTGTTCTATTCATATCCGCTCTTCATGGCCCGTCCAACGATCTATCGGAGTTTACGAAAGGATACTTTGTCGCCCAGGGTTGCGCAATTGCCGAGCTTGTCAATCCAGTGCCATGCATTCCTCCAGGGGAGATATTTAGTAACAGCACAGAAGACCCTGATCAATCCTTATGTACTAAGAACGATTCGCTGACTTTTCAGAACATCCTCGGTCTAATTATGGCCAGCTTGGGCTCAGAAGCTTATGTGCCAACCACTGGCACGTGGATAGCCATCGCGTATCGCCTCTTACTCGATCACACACCGCGCGAAGTCGAACACACGACTCACGACTGGGCTGGACTGTTCTCAGGTCTCCAAGTAATCGATATTGAGCACGCTTCCATGCACATGTGTTGTCCCCTATTACCGGAACAACCACCCCTACCCACCCTTGCCCAATTCAACGCCCGCGAAGAAAATGCTTTCCATGGCCTCAGCCAAATGATGCATCACGGACTCAGTCATTTTGTCGGAAGAGGTCTCCCCACCATATGGTCTTTCGTGAGCGCAAAAGAGCGTGAGGTCCTCTCGCCAATCCGGACACCTTTCACCGATGAAGATGCACGGGTTATCCGCCTTTGGGCCCGGAAATTGGACGACTGGCTAGTTCGATATAATGCTGCATCTCGTGAGATCTCTTAGTGGCCCGGTTCAAGGGAGAGTATGCTGACGCGAATGTCACTTCCAGAGCCATCCCCTTCTGATCGCCAGGGCATACTCATCCTCCTACAATACCATCTACACAAACTATACGTCCTATCCATATACCATCCAGCCAGAGGATTCGATCTAGGTTCTACGGATATCGCACCAGCCGAAAGACACGAACTACTAGTCTCAGCCCGTGCAGTTCTGCGGCTTCGTCTAGACGACGCTAGTATATGGTCCAACTGGGATCTGATAGTAAGTCTTCTAGTAAACCACCATACTCTAATACCCACCACAGCTGACTTCCTTAGATGGTAACATTCGCAGCCATGCTACTACTCCGAGGGATCGAAGACGGCGTACTACACCAAGACGGTAAGAGTGATACTTAACTCATCGCATCGTGAACCACATCCATTGCTGACCTCCATCTGTACAGACCTGCAGCTAATTGAAAAGCACATCGACAGTCTGAAGAGGAACCATTCATCTGTGCCAAGCATTCATAGCATATTGGCTGATCGACTCGAGTCGGGCCTACAGAGCATGCATACACCGCCAGAAATGGGACCCGATTTTGCATTCCTCGCTCCGGAAGAGGATTATTCTTGGGCGATCTTTGATCAGGAGATTTTGTCTCTGGCGAACCCGCCGTGGCTGTATGAGAGTATTCCTTCCCTTGGGGAGATGCCAAGGGCAGATGAGAATCAGGGTGGGTTGTCGGCGCGATTGGAGTATACTGCTTTGGCGCAGGGAGGTGCGGATGCTCTGGGTGGGGGTAATATCGATTTTAATTGATGCTGTGCTGTTAGGTGGCATAGCTAAATAAAAGTACCGGGCGAGGAGTTTACTAGTGTGGTAGTGAGACGAAGACGTAAGAATTGTCACATCTTCCAGATACGGAATATATTCAAGTTTCGTGAATCATCATGTTAATGTACAGTTCAGAGGTCGCCATAAGAAGCATAAGACGGCTGCGTCCTCATATATGAGAGAGATCGCTGAAGGAACTGAGAATTTAGATGGTTGGGTTTGGCCTGCAAACCTGGATTAGCGATTAGCCGTGCTTCCTCCACGCATAGCAACCTGGCGCCCTTTGATCAATCAATAGAGGCATCATCCCTTGAAGCATCTGCTGTATCTTCCTGATCAGATAGATTCGAGGCATTGCTTTGGTCGTGGAAATGACCCGGATGCGATGCAGGACTAGCATCATGAAATTCCGGAGTAGATGGAAATGGGGGGAATGGTTCGGTTTGTGAGTCGTTTCCGGGGGAGCCCGGATTCGGCGAGTGCTGAGTTTGTACATCCTGACTTTGATGAGGAAGTGTGTGTTCTACAGTTGAGTCTAAAGGAATATTGGCGGGCGCTTGATGAGTGGCGTCCGACACAGGTGTGCGAGGTTGTGGAGATGGTGAACTTTGTGAAGCCTACATGGTTGTTTTGTCAGCCCATCTTTCATTATTCTGGCATGAGACCAATCATTATATGAGCTACCTACCTCGTCTTTTGCTTGGTGTAGGCCTCGTGTTGAAGCCAGCTGCTGTGCAGCAAGCCGTCTTCGCGCAATTTCTGATTCTTCTTCAAGCGCTGCTTGCTCTTCTTCTTTTTTAAGATCGGCTAATGTAGGGGTACTGGCTTGGCGAGTGACCTCTACATACGACCCCTCCGGAGACCGCAGACGGCTGCTCCTCTTTTTCTTCTTCTTTCTCTCCTCCTTGGAAGAGGCGGTTGTTCTTAAACTAAAGGTCCCAGACACCGACCTCATACTTGCAGGCTTATCCCCTATTAGATCAATTGAATCGAGTCCAGTCCCGCGACGACTGGCCAGAGCTAGAGCAAACTCATCATCTAGTGGCACTGCGTCTTCTTCCTCGTCGCTGGGGATCAAGTCACCCCGCGAGCTCAAGGAATTGGCCGTGTCACGCGATGATTGTGTTGAACTTCGATATCTCCCATTCAATCTTGAGGTGGCTGGGCCTTCACTTTCCTCTGTTTCTTCTATGAGAGGCTCATCTTCAAGTTCATGCCGTCGCAATCCCACGGGATGTTCTTGAAGATCTGCCGCGGACGGGCGATATTTCAGCCCTCGAGCGCCAAATCTCCATGGGAAGCGCTCTAGGAACCCCAGGAAAGAGGAACTCGGGATAACAGTCGGGTCATTACGGTCGTCAGACATTATAGCAGTGCTCTTTCGCCTGGTGCGCCGAGCACCATAGCTCATTTTCCGCTGCCTTCGAGGCTGTTCGGAACTCCCCCGGGCCAAGCCGCTTCCAGCCAGTAAACGATCCAGTTCGTCAGTACCCCATCCTAGCAGACCGTCGTTTGGATCCTCATTATCCCAGTCATCGTAGAAGTCGAAATTAGCCTCTGCGCGGCCGCGTCGGCGGCGTCGAAGCTGGTCTTCGCGGCTAGGGAGACAAGGCGCAGTGCATGAGTAAATACAGGTCCCAATCGCTGCAAAACATGGTACCACGTAATTATGGGAAAAAGTATATAAGCCCTCCTGGGCGCTCTCGTTTGCAGACTCGAGGTTATGATGGATTTGGTTGATTGTCTGGCGGACCCGAGGGTCTCTCGATCGCATCATGCCGGCTGACGGTAGGGATGCGACGTTGGCCCAGAGCCACGCCGCGGCCGCAGGAGCGATGGGTTCACTTTAGACTGAAATCAAGTATCCCCATGGGATAGCTGTGCTTAGAATGGGGATCTCGGAGTGAATCGTAAGATATATTCCTGCAGAAAAGGGAGTCGGTATACGATAACAGCACCATTGGAGAGGCGGAGATAATAACGAGGGGAGATTCCCCGAGAGGGAGCCTGAGGAAGCAACATTCCTCTTGGATGGTCGATGTCATCGGCCCGCCCTTAGTCAGCCCGCACGTGCCCCGTGCCAGAATTAGCTGTTTTCAAGTAGTATTGTCCATACACTGCTTCTTCCGCCAATCGCATGGTCTAGTATACTAAGCTCACTTCTGGCGCCCGGTTATCGCCTAGTAATTGCTCATCTTTAGCATGGTTTACTATATTCGTTTTCTCAAGACCCCGAGGTTTCAGAAACAGAAACCCGGGTCTATATCCGTCTCCGCTCTAATTTGCATCACTACAGACCTGGGAGACGCATTTCTTGCACAAGATGTGGATTTGCTTGTAACACTGAGTCTCAATGACTCTGGTAAAAATTTGTATCAGGAACCATTGAGCTGGAAGGCTGGAAGGCGCGAGCTTCCAATAATGCTCGGGCCCTTTTCTGCCGATATTTCCCAGCAGACAATCGTCCTAGGCGTGACGGCCACAAGTCCGCAGAAGCGGTCTCCCTCGCCAGATCGCTTGCTGGGCAATTCTAGTCTTCCTCTAGTCATGTCAGCCTGGAGCGCACCTTTTGGCGGGTCGCCATCCTCGGTAGCAGAGAAGCTTGTCGAGAGACGCTTTGGACCCGAGGATCGCTTAGGCTTGAGGATCTGGGAAGAGACTGGGAACAGCATAGCTCGGCATATCTGGTGAGGCTTTATCATCTCAAATGAGGCTTACTTCTTCCTTGTGCCATGCTTACATGTTATCAGGGATGCCGCGGTGGCTTCGGTCGTATACCTTCAGCAGATAGTGACTGGAGACCCTGCAGTCTTTGTGCCGTTGTTGCAGGAACTTCTTCGAGGCGAACGCAACTCGCCTCTCCATGTTCTCGAACTAGGATCAGGATGTGGCGTTGTAGGGATTGCTCTTGCAGAGCTTCTCCCTCAATGTTCCGTAGTACTCACTGATCTGCCCGAGGTGGAGGACATTGTTACACAGAACATAGCTGTTGCGAAACCGGCCGATTCCTCTGTGCTCGAGTTCAGCACCCTTGACTGGGATGAGGAACTTCCGAGTGACTTGTGCGGTGGTTCGATAGATCTGGTTCTCGTTTCAGACTGTACCTATAATGCAGACAGCTTGCCCGCGCTGGTTTCAGTACTAAGCCGATTAGTGCAAATGTCGCCCGAGGCTATCATTTTGGTGGCATTGAAGAGACGACATGAAAGCGAGTCTATCTTTTTCGACCTGATGCAGTCTGCTGGGCTCCACAATTTGCACCTAGATCGGAAGCAGCTCCCATCGCAACATGGTCAATTCGACGATATTGAATTGCGTTGTTACGGCAGAGAAAGGAGTGTGTCATCAAGTCAATAGCCAGGTGGGATGGGTGGCTTGACATTCAGCCAAAATACATAGGTATTGAACAGCCAGTGGCGGTACTATTACCCCCATAGTCAGAGTTGGGATTTGCTGCAAAGGCAACAGTTCACAGCTGCATGGCTCCTTCCGGGACTGGCAGCGCTAACTAAGCGCAGAGCTTTGTTCATCATGCCCTTTCATAACCCCGGCTTCTCGGGGGTTTGTCTCTTCGATTGTACTGCTCTGGTGCAGAGAGCTAAGGTACCATGGTTGGTCGGGTAGGGCTGCAGCTCTGGCACCTGCCACCTGATGGCCTAGCAATACAACATTAAGTGGGATCTAGCTCACCACATGCAGGGGTGTTGAAAGTTCAAGGCCCAGGCTCTCAGGCTATTTTGGAGCTATATCTTCAGAAGCTGGCTGCAACAATCATAGCCTAGGATCTGTGATCATATGAGAACGGAGCAACCCGCTATACCCATAAATCACCGTTCAGCGGCATCCAATAGCCAGTTTCAGCCCGGGGGATAACCCAAACCACAAATCCATGTACATACCATCTCTACAACATCAAATCAACCAAACCAGCTCACTCTCTTGTTCACATACGTCCTGGCCCTCTCCATCGCCTCCTCCGCCTCCTTCTCAAATCCCAACACATTCATTCCCGAACGCCCTCATCTCCTCCACAAACACCATCTGATCTTCAAAGAAAACCTCCTCCGTCCCCGCCTGCAGGAAAATCGGCATTTCCAAAGTCCTAAACCCATTCCCAAGGGGACTCAGAAAACGATGTCCCCTCTTCCAACCCATAGGCGTTACCCGCCTGATACCCCACTCCAGCAAATCCCCAGAAAGATAATCAACCCATCGACGCGGATGCCGATCAACCTTCCGCGCCCCATTCTCTGTTAAATCCAACCACGGACTCCATAACAACGCAGCCGCAGGCAATAGCAATGCCTTCGCCCCTTTTTCCTCCTCCTCGACCAAATATCTAATCATGGAGAGGACAAGATTTCCGCCCGCCGAATCACCGGACAGTATTATATCTTGAGGCTCCCAACTCAACTTCTCGAGAAGATACACATAGGCCGTGATCCCATCCTGCAGGGCAGCAGGAAACGAGGCGTTTTCTCCCATGGAGAGGCGATACTGCGGCAGCATGACGTGAGATTTCCTCACATCGCTGAGTATACTAGGGCTCCAGCCGTTTATGTTGAGGCGGACACCGCCGACAACGTACGCGCCGCCGTGGAAGTGAAGGATTACTCGAGCTGGTTTGGGAGAGGGGAGGGCAGGGTGCCATACTGCGCCGATAGGGACGGGACGAATGGATGGGACGCTGGTGAGGATGCTACTACGGGAGTAATGGGGTGCTAGTTGGTCGGACGTGGTGGTGTCTGGTGGGCTGATGACTATGAAGCGGTCGCCTTCACGGCCTGGGGTAAGGGTTTTGGGGGCGCGGTATTCAATTGCTGTTAGGTAGTTCAACCCTAGGGAGTAGAGTCTTACGCCGATGACTTGGCGGTAGGTCCATGTTTCATGGGGCCGCGTGAAGCGGGAGAGGTAGTAGATAAGGGTGCCGAGAAGACGGATGAGAAGAGTTGTGAGGGCGAAGGTGGTGTAGAGATTCGCTCGGAATGATGGCATAGTTGGGGATAATGGGTGACTCGAGTTG
This sequence comes from Aspergillus costaricaensis CBS 115574, assembly GCF_003184835.1. Classification (NCBI taxonomy): domain Eukaryota; kingdom Fungi; phylum Ascomycota; class Eurotiomycetes; order Eurotiales; family Aspergillaceae; genus Aspergillus; species Aspergillus costaricensis. Next base: position 391,204 of record NW_020291824.1, read on the forward strand.
AAAAAAGGCCAGAAGCTTCTTGTTGCGTTTATTCATACTTTCGGTACTTGTTACGCTACTGAAGTGAGCAATTGCAAGAAAGATCGAGCCCAACAGAATAATACACATGATCAAGGAGATCAGAGCACTAGCTCTCACGCCGATTTCAACTACTATCGGTATGCAACAGGAAAGCGCCTTGCTTATATTGCAGGAATCCCCGCATCTAATCGGCCAATACAGAGTAAGAACATTATTTTCGAGCTACTGCTACCTTTCTATTACCTTGATAGGAAGGGCGATGGGCGATCAAATAGGCGCTCATAAAATATGACTCAGACAAATCAATGAAGGATCCTGTCTCCTATTAACGGGCAGCCCGGATAAAACTCAGCCTCTGGCTTCTCAAAGAACCGCGCCGATGCAGGCCTGAATGATGCTGTATTGCACCCAACTCTGTCGGTCCTCCAAGGTAACCAGATGAAGGGGACAATTGATTCTCAGTGTCTCCCAGAGCAGGTCTTTTAGATTCGCTCCAGAGCTTCCGGATTGACATACGGTTGCCTAAGCGCTGGAGTCGACGACTTCCTCGGTCGGTCAGGTTAGAAAGCACATTTTCCAGAGAAGAGTCTGCTGGGACAAAATCTGGATTGCGATGTTCGAAAGGGACGCGGTGGAAAGTATCGTAGACCACCTCTGGAAAGGCGATGTGGCGTCTGTTTCCGCGGAAGATCTGCTTGCCATCGCTGAGGCTAGAAGTCCGTGGAGGAGGCATAACCGGGAGCCCATTTCCAGGATACCTAGGCTCGTCTGACTTATCATGAGCATAATTGATGCATCTCTGATTGAATGCGCTAAAATTTGCGGCTAGCGTCACTGCGCAGAGTGGCAAGAATGCTAGTCGCATAGGCTCAGTTGATATTGTCTCACCGGAGACCGTCTCCGGCTGAGACGGCGAAGCACTGGCACAGAGAGCCCATAAGTCGGAGTACAGACGGCAGACAACAAATATATGCCCGCTAACCAGATCGAACTCATCAGAGCGCGGTTTATCATGATCGGACAAGGTGTATGCAGGATCAACGCAAATCACAAGTGATCCTTCGTGGATGGACTGCTTCTCATCCAACCCTAAACGTATGTCCTTGTATGCTTGCAATCGTGCAGGACTGCCTTTCCCTTTGTGACAGACGGAGCTCTGCAATAGCACCCGGCTCGGATAAGGTTTCACGGAGGTTCGCCAATCTGACAGAGTGTATTTCCTCACGGTACCCAATTGTTGCCATGTCTGTGGCCTGTCACGAGCGGGCCAGTCATGCTTGATACAGTTAGCCTATACACTCACGGTTACTTGGTAGCTACCAGACACTCACAAGGATAATGGTCTCCTGATCAGACTGCGACTGGTTGATTTCTGTGCCAGATAACCCATCTGTTAATGCAGCGGTAGCGTCACAGCCATCAGCGATGCAGGAATAGGCATCTTCCGGCATCTCACTATCATCAGCTGCTTGATCACTGCACGTTTCCTTTGTACCCCAGCTGCTGGTGCTTCCAGAGAAACTCGATGTTCTTGACTGCCGTGAAGGGCACCAGACGGGAGGCCGGTGATAGTATACGGCATGGCGGCGCTTTTCAGTCACTGAGTCATGGATATACTCTGCGTCAGGTGCATCAAACTCATAGGCAGATTCTTCTGAGATGTCATGGTTTGAGAAGGGTACTAGAAAGGCGTTTCCTTCATCTTTATGTCGATCCCTGCTGAGGAATGATTCGACGCTAAGCATGTTGTACATAGCCATCTATCTTGTAAGTATGCAAGCAAGCACTATGTAGCCAGATACAGAGAGTCAATGCTACGAGCTGGATGATCTGCCGAAACATCCTAACTACAGGTGGCCGCATCGCGACTGCCCTCCAGGAGGAGAGCTGTCAAGGAAGGCACGTATGGCCATATCTGAGCAAGGCATGGCATCAGTGCCCCAGCTTCAAGCATATACAAAAGTGCATCATTGATCTTCTCCAACCGGGTATACTTAGTAGAGTGAGGGGAATCAGCGATTAGAAATCACCAGATGAACATCCGAACACCTCGGCTCGCGATGCTGACTCATCCAGAACAGGGGGTCTACGGCCTTAACTAGACAAACTAGACACTCTGCGTGATACCTTCATCTTTGGTTTTTGGATCACATCACATTTAGCTTTCTTTCATCATCTTCATCGGTTTCGAAACCATGGCTGTGCCGCATATAAACGTCTACTTGGACGTAGTCAGTCCATTCGGCTATATCGCCTTCAGTGTTCTAAAGGTGCGCATATCCATCTACTTACTATAGCTCAAGTCATCACCGCAATATTCTAACGTCTAGAAGAACTCTCCCGTTTTTGCCAAATGCAACATCACGTATATTCCTATTTTCCTGGGTGGTATCATGCAAGCATGCGGGAATACTGCTCCTATGAAGATCAAGAGTGCGTATCCCTTCAACAACTGAAGCATGTCCATAACAACTTCTAAGCAATGTAATTAGATAAGGATAAATGGAGTGAAAAAGAGCGTTACCGCTGGTCTCGCTATTTCAACGTCCCAATTGTCCAGACAGTTCCCGAAGGCTTCCCGCCACGGACGCTGAGCACCCAGCGTGCGCTCTGTGCGATTTCCCAGAAGCACCCGGACAAGCTTGTGCCAGCCTTCGAGGCGCTCTATCACTTGTTCTGGGTAGAGGGTAATGCGAACATTGCGCAGCCTGAATGCTTTGGTCCGGTTCTTGAAGGGGTACTCGGAAAGGACGTGGCACAGTCGGTGTTGGCCGATGTATGCGACCTGTGTTGCACAATCTTATGTTGAGTGTGTTTGCTAACTCGGTACTTAGATGGAGCATGGAGACATCAAGGCAGCCTTGATAGCGAACACGGATCGAGCGTTCAAATCAGGCGCATTTGGCATCCCCTGGTTTGAGTGCACCAATAACAAGGGTGAAACTGACACATTCTGGGGAGTGGATCATCTAGGACAGGTTGCGGAATTCTTGGGACTGGATATCAAGTCGGACAAGGGGTTTAGGGCTTGTTTGTGAGCGTAAGACTACTGCTTTGACAGCTACAAAGTTCACTTTGATCAGAAGCAAGCTTCACGTAAGCATGAATGTCCCAACATCACATATTATTTTATCCATCCGACCCGAATCTAGCACTCCCTAGTTATACCTTCTTCCCCCTCCCCATATTGTTCATACTCATATGCCTCTCCTGCAAAAACTGAATGATCTTCTCCCTCTCCAAATTCTCAATACACCGAATCTCATCCGCATCCGCCGGCTCAACGACACCATCTACACCCAGCCAAGATATTCAATCAGCATAACAGTAACCAAACATATACATAAATAAAATAAAACACGGAGCACATACCCTCCCCATTCCCATTATCCTCCTCACCACCACCCCCACCCATCAACGACCTTACATGTTCCCACGTACTATTCAAGAAATCCCCCGGCGCCGGCGCCGACGCCACCCCATCAAACATGTTCTTCATCTCCTTGACACCCGATTGCGCCATATCATTAAGTGAGTTCTGGGGGGTCATCATCGAGTTCCCGTTCGAGCTATCGGTCGTGGACGCGGGCTCTTTGTAGCCCATTTCTTGGGCGGTTTCGCGGGCGGTGTCGTCGATGGTTTTCATTGTGATGATACTATGAGTATATATATATATTATTATGTAGAAAAAGGAGATTTCCTATAAAGAAGATAAATATATGGAAAGAGAGATTATATGTTTAGTAAAAGTGGTATTATCTTGCTGGAATGAATGACTGATTGGAGGGTTTAGTTAAGTAGTTTATCTTATGTGGCCGATGACATCAAGTTAGTTCGGGTGGATCATGATATCATCGTTGTCAGCCTTGTGGATCCTCGGGGCTTTCGGGTGTGGCAGGTTGGCGCTGGCGGGCGGCCTTGGTTGGGGGAACTCGGGGAGGGTACTACTAATCTAGGGGCAGTAGGAATGGTTCAGCCTTATAGGGTGGTTGGAGTTAAAGGATAGCGCGTTTCGAAGGATGTGTGTCGTTTTTCTTGTTTGGTGGTTTGATAATAGTAGGGCCGTGTGGTAGGCTAGGAGTGTGTAAGTATTACAGCTACTGTGTTTTATACTTTTGACTGCGATGAGATCAACGCATCAGTTTTTGGAATATATTCCCTGGCAAGTGATTTAAATTCATCTTAATAATGAAAATAGAGCCTCAGATTCCACTGAAAACAATACTTATATAATAACTAAATAACAGTGTCACTAATTGAATGAGAATGACCACTGGTTTATATGTTGAAGCTTTCTCACGGAAACTAAACCTTCATAATACCGTTAATACGGCAAATACACGCAATAACAGAAGATCCTTCAATATCTATCCAACATGAAAGGAGTCCGAAGTAGCTCTTTTGCAGATAAACGTTCGCGAGGGTCTATCTGCAACATATAGAGAAGGAATGATGCGAGGCTCTCCGCATTCTCAGCACCAAAGTTCTCGGGTAATCGTTCGCGTAGGTAATCTACAAAGTCCCCGTACTGGTTGTTCGAACCGAGTCGTTTCTCAATAAGAATACCGTGGTCATTGTCTATCTCCTCTCGTGTGATGCCGAACGTGTCCAAAGGGAACAGCGGCTCATTCGTTGCTAGTTCGAATATCTTTACTGATATCAGAAGGAACGTATATTTCAAGAAAGGGATTGGTGTTGACATACCAAACATCCCAATGCCCAGATATCCAGCGTAGTATCAATTGAAGTATCCCGGGTATGTCTAATCAGCTCAGGTGCGCGCAAGCCCAAAGGTGTCACTGGTTTTTCATGACAGTGTTGAACATATTGAGCTAAGTTAAGCCTCAGTGAAGCTATCCGGACAAGATTCGATACAGACATGTGTGTCTTACCTCCACCCAGATCCCCAATCCTAATCTCCAGTGTTGAGAAATGCGCATCACTCAACTGGCCTCTTCGCCTTTGGCTAGGCATCAAATACTCAGGAGCGCTGTCATCTACAGTAACTCCTTCCAACCACTTGATGGGACTGAACTCAGGAGGTTGTAATAACGCCTCCCTGTCTGTGCCCCCAGCCACTGAGAACAGGATATTTGCCGGTTGAAGATCTGCATTAAGCTCATTCAGAAATCTGCATACATAACCTGATATATTGACATACCACAGTGTACAATACCTAACTGATGTAAAAAGTCAAGTCCCAGCAAAAGCTGACGACAAACAACCCGTATATAGCCGACTTCACGCGGACTTCCACTGACCGTCATTGCTGCCCCGTCAGATAACGTCGCAGGGAAAACAAGACACAAGTGAGTTCCGTTCGGTCCTTTGGTGTAAAATTGATCGAGTAGTTGAACTACATGTTCCTTTCCGGGATGATTTTCATTGAAATCTGAGAGGGCAAGGAGGACTGACAGCTCCTTATTGTTGTCTTGGGATGTTTCTGCCTTTAGTATTTTCAGTACAACCTGCTGTGAATTTCTGTTTAGATGTTAGCAACAGATTTCTAGAACAACATCAGCATATGCGTTTTGCAGTAAAGTAGCTCACTTTAGTTGGTCCTTTGCAAGCCATACCGTCGAGTATTGGCCATATGCTAACTTCCCAATGATTTTGTATCTCTGCTGGAACACATCGTGGAGATGCACGGGGTGATATCCTCCTGGACGGTATTCTTCAACGGGCTCTACAGCATCGTAGATTCTCTCGAAGCGGCACATATTTTATGTCAAGAGAGTGGTGGAACTCTTCTGGGAAACGTCCAGGATGAACATGGAGTTTTTGTCCAGTCATATGACGTAGTTTCTAGGTTATACCATTAACCTCATAATATATTGAAGGACTGTATATGTTGTCATGGACATAAACGCAATGAAGATAGTAGATCTACAACGAGACTCCCACGTGGATGTCTGAGGCATCTACAAAACCCCACGCCAGATCTTATATATTACCCGATTCGTCCTAGCGTGCCCCTCCACCCCCCTCCGAATCTTTACTCCGGCTTCAACTTCAACATTCAATCCCACTACCTCCACATCAATCTTTTCGTCTTTCTTTTCCCTTACATATTATTTATAGACTTAGACTTAGACTTACCCTACCCACCATCACAACCCTCATATATACCGAAAACACAAAACAAAATGGCCCCCATCCCGATAACAATCCTAACCGGCTTCCTGGGCAGCGGCAAAACGACCCTCCTTCTAAACCTCATCCCGCAACTCCCCCCAACCTACCGCCTCGCACTTCTCAAGAACGAGTTCGGCGATGTAGCAATCGACTCCCAGCTCGCATCCACCTCCTCAATCAGCGGCGTTCGCGAACTCCTCAACGGCTGCATCTGCTGCAACCTCGTCGGTCAGCTCAGCGACGCGCTCTTCCAACTCCTCGACGAAGTGAAGCCCGACCGCATCGTGATCGAGACATCCGGGTCCGCGTTCCCCGCGACTCTAGCAATGGAAGTCAATCGGCTTGCGCGCGAACACCCGGGCACATTCAGTTTGGATGGAGTGATTAGCGTGATTGATGTGGAGAATTGGGAGGGGTATGAGGATACGAGCTATACGGCGAAGCTGCAGGCGCGGTATACGGATCTGATTGTGTTTAATAAGTGGGAGGCGGCGGGGGAGATGAAGTTTGAGATTTGTTTGGACCGGGTGGGTGATTTGGAGGTTGAGACACCGTGGGTGAAGAGTGAGAAGGGTCGGGTGGATAAGGATGTGTTGTTGGGGATTGATGGGGCATTGTTCGGGGAGGAGGGGGTGGATGGGGTGGATGGGCATGGACATAGCCATGGAGATGGGAAGGAGGGGCATAAGCATGAACATGGACATCAGTCCGAGGTGGAGGTGCTTTCGGTTACGTTGAAGGCGAAGGAGGAGGGGGCTGTGGTGGATACCAAGGCATTGGTGGAGAAGTTGTTGCGCGCGGCGAACAAGGAAGAGGTGTATCGGATCAAGGGCGTCATGCGGTGCTCGACTGCTGCGCCGCCGGCTGCGTCGGAGGAAGAGGAAGAGCAGCAGAAGGCGGGCCAATCGGTGGCTGTGGATGTGGATGGCCCGGCAGCAAGACACTATATCCTGAACTGGGCCTTTGGGCGCTGGACGTTCACGCCGTCTGATATGGTGGCCGAGACGGCCGATCCTGCGGTGGCGGCTAGAATTACCTTCATTCTGGCCCGGTATGAGTCGGGCAAGTGGAAGAAGAGGCTGGAGGCGGGTGGCCTGGTTCAGGTCGCGGAGGGAAGTACTAGTGAGGGGGCGGAGTTGGTGGTTGAGAGACTGGTCTAGATGGGTTTGTTTTAGACATGTTGTTTTCTGCCGAATCTAGAATTGGGCATGATGCAGGAGCTGGCTCTGCATCGGATGACCTGTGGATTGCGGGGTTGGGCTATGTATACATGAAACTATGATGACAATGTGGGGTGATAGAGGTCAGGATAGACTAGAGGTAGACATGACTCTGTCTGCAATGAAGATAGGGGAAACCCATTAAAAGGTCTAGGCATAGATGGCCATATATAGACACTTCAGTAATCTGCACACTGTATTTCGACCCGAAATCTACTCTAAAAGCACACGAACACATTTATTAACAAAGCAAGTCAACGAGCGACCTACTAAGTAGAGCAACATATAGGTACCAAACATAGAAGCCAAAAAAGATATCAAACAATAGTAAATCTAGTACTCGAGGAGCGCAGAAGCCCCGGCTTCGCTGGAGATGTAAATCACCTCGTGGTTGTCCGAAAAGCCGTTGAAGCGGGTCGCGCTACACTTGGTGTAGGCTCCCATCTCCTCGAAGTAAAGCCAATCTCCAACTTCCAGCAGAGCTGGCAGCTCAATGCGCTTGGAGATAACGTCAATGCCGTCACAGGTCGGCCCCCAGATGGAGTACGTGACACCCCCCGAAGTCGCAGCATAAGGGGAGTTCGCGGCCGATGCGCAGGTCAGGACCTGAGCCACGGGGTGCTGGTGGTCAAAAATGATGTTGGAGAAATTTCCATACACCCCGTCGTTGAGATACAGCATATAGGCGTCGTTGGTCGGGTCCTCCGGGTCGCGCACCTCACGGCGAGCGATGATGTTGGCTGCCAGAGTGAACGCATTGGCAACATAGTAGCGACCCGGTTCGGCAATGACCCGGATGCTAGGCGGAAAGTAGGTGTCCAACGCCTCGCTCAGAACGCCGGCGAATTTCTCGAACGTGTCCTGGGAGAAACCTCCGCCGACATCCAAAGTGTGCAGTTCATGGCCAATCTCTGCGGCTTGGTCGAACACGAGGCGCGCGTCCTGCACGGCCTTCAGGAAAGCCTTAGGATCCTCAGCGCCCGATCCGACGTGAAAGCTCACGCCGACAACCTTGAGCTCGAGCTGGTACGCCAATTCGAGGAGCTGGCGAGCAACGTCCAGGGAAGCTCCGAATTTCATGCTGAATTGGCACAAACTGTTCGAATCATCCGTAAGGATGCGCAGATAAAGCTCAGCGTCCGGGTAGTTGGCCTTGATCTTGTACAGCTCATCGGCGTTGTCGAAAGTCATCTGCTTGACGCCCACCTGGGCCGCGTAGCGCAGATAGGACTTGGTCTTGCAGGGCTGCGCGTAGATGATGCGGCTCGGGTCGATGCCGGTGTCAAGGGCCATGTCGATCTCGGCCTTGGACGCACAATCAAAACCGTTTCCGAGTTTAGCCATGAGGCGAAGGATCTCCGGGTCCGGGTTGCACTTGACCGCTATTGACTCAATGTTAGCCGCTGTCACAAGATCCCCAATTGAGCATCCAGTCCTTACCGTAGAAAGGCCGAACACGGCTCAAGTTCATTTTCCAGCGCAGATGCTGGCGGTAGATCTCCCCCATATCTGCCACGTAAAACGCGTCCTCCTCACCCGGCGCGCAGCTGTCCACATTGACCTCGGCTGCGCGCTTCTTCAGGATGTCCAAGACTAGTTCCTTGGCAGCCAACCTGGATTGCGATATGTCGTCCCCTCCATGATTGCTGAATTGACCATGATCCCAATTGAGATTATGGTCTTGTTTCTCCTGGTAGTATTTAGGAGTGCATACTTCAGCAGGTACACAAGCAGTCGGTGCCATAACCATGCGCGCTGCGACGGAGCACGGAATAGGTCTTTGAAAAAAAGTAAAGTAATAAAAAAAAGTTGAGTGTCTTTAACGCGACTGCGTGTTAGGGAGGGCGAAAAGATTCGCAACCGAAGTTGACTGGACCAAGCCTCCTAGACCCTTCCTCCTTGAGAGGAAGAACCTTCAGAGAAGTCCTATGCGGCAGCTCAAGAAAAGAGGGGATGAGCGGCGTGGGCGTCAGGAGGTTAAAAGGAGGAGCACCGAACGGAAACACGGGAGTCGACACCAGCAGGAGGGGGAATGTTGTTAAGAGTGTCGCGGGGACGTCTCGGAGATACAATGTGACGAAGAACGAAACGCGAGGCTACGAGAGCCGTGGTGAGCTTGGAGCCTTTGGAACTGGTGGATTCCAAAGGCCTAGAAAATGCGCCGTGGAAAGATTGAGTGAAAGATTGGGAGAGGGAAAAAAAAAACAAGGTTTTTTTTTCCCAATAAGAAGAAATCTGACGCGACCAGCCACTGATCAGCAAGCTTGTATGACAGCTCCAACGAGAATTGAAAGGGGTTGCGAGATTTAATTTCTGGGTCCGGGGGGAGGGGAGGGGGAAGGGCAGGAGGTGAGAGGTGCGTGCAGAGTTTTAACGACTTGGACGCGGAGGTTAGGGCAAAGGGCACGGCGTCAGGCAGACACCCGGGGGGGAAGGGAACGATCTCGATGAGTCGATAATACGAGGAAGGCCGAGCGCTGCAGGACACCCAGCAAGGAACGAGAGAATGGATGAAGACTTACCGCAATGGCTCGATGTGCACGGGGGAACGCAACAAAGGGATGATGCAGACGAAGTCGAAGAGAGAAAAAGCAGCGACAGAATGGAGGAATGAGAGAGTGGTTCTCGTGGGGGGGGAGATTACGGCATCTCCCGAATCACCGTGCCCCTCTCTCGTCACCGCTCGGTACGGTCATGTATAGTATGTATAGTATGTATCTTACCTCCGTCTCTACTTCGCCCTTCCATCATTATTTCCCTCACCTTCAACGTACCCCGGAGTGGATCTCTGCCCTTCACACAGTATGGTTACTTTTTCTCTCTTCCCGCCAGTAATGGTTGACGTGGTCTCAATCTTGCTGCCTGTCTCCTGTCCCATGGGAACCTGACAGATCCCCTTGATCGTTGATTCGGCCTGATGCCCTCCCGATTTTCCCTCAACTTTCCAATAGATCAGTCCCTGAAGATCCGTCGTCTGAATCCTGGACCTACGGACAGTTTGCTAGTGTACCAGACATTTTGAGTCACTTTTTCTCTCGAACCACATGCCTCTGCTTATCACCAGAGGACGGCTGCATCTCAGCACCTGCCCCCCCGGGATGCGTCATCCGTACTATCTAGATCGATGAGTACTACGCCGTACTTCCCGCGCGACTGGCAAGGAATACAGGTTAGTGGTCCCTCGGTTGTGAAGAAAGAGAACCGGGCAAGTCCTTCCCGCGAGCTAGAATTTGAACCGGCTATACCAGGTCGTACATGGGTAGTATAGGCCCGGAACAGACTGTTCCTGGTTTCGCCACTTAAGCCTGTTTCTTGGAAAGTGCGGCATGACGCGCTGCCGTCCGTCTTTCTGATGCCCGTCTTATTAGCCGCCTGTCCATTGGCTCAGAAAGCTTGACCGCCGTGGCTCGTTGGTCGGCAGTATTATAATCGCTCCACTCGGGCGGTGACAGTCCCTGATCTACAGTCATGTGGCACGTGATGGATATCCTATTTGCACCACCCATCAAGATCAAGGCTACGTCCTGGATTCTCCAGATGATAATATTAGCTGCTGCTTGTCAAGTAGAATTGTATTGTATTCATGTCTTACAATGCTATGTAGCCTTATACCAGATTGAGACATGAGTGGCAAACCAACTACTACTAGTGATCCGTTCGTCCTACAGTGTACTAAATATATCTCGATTGAGGCACGAATCATGGGATACGACCAGCAATCTTACGGCATCATGTGGTAGGGCACTGCCTACTACTACTACTTACTAGCATCGTATGGACCAAGACATATTGACTAAATCTCACCGAATGCTGATTTTGGTGAATTGATGATTGCAAAAAGCAGAAAACAAAGATATCAAAAGGTTTGATATCCCTCAAGCATAAGGCTTTAGAAGGAGACATTGTCATTATTACCACTACTGTACTATCACAAAAAGCCCAATAATGAACAATCACCAACTCCAAGACCACACCTCAACAAGCCACTAAAAGACAACATAACAACATAACTCATGTACTCATACATTGATATTCCTAGCAGCCACCCGAAGCGCTGCAAGTCAATCCAACCCAATGATTCAAACAATCTCAGATAAACAACTCGAACGGAACCAGCCGCCCAACCGCAACATGCACCCAAACTATCAACGCCTCACCCCAATCAAAGGCCACCGCACCTTGCTCGGATCCGTCTCAATCTTTCCGCGCTCACGAGTTGGACCAGCCAACTGACCACTACTACTAACACTTCCAGGGTTGAGGCTAGTACTACTCTTCGAGGACATAGTCGTCGTTGTCGAACAAACACCACCACACTTGGCCGACCATGCATTCATATTCGCCGGACGCTTGCCCTTGTCTTTGTTTCGAGATTGCTCCGCACCAGGACGGATAGTAAGTTCGTTCAGAGGATCCTGCTTGAACTCCTGTCTCTTCCAGCTGTTGGACGACTGGTCAAATGTCAGTGCCTGTGTAGGGTCGAACATCAGGGGGACCAGATCTTGGTGTTTGCGGTGCTGTGCATTTGAACGCTTAAGCCCTCCACTCACCGCAGGATTTGCCTTGTTGGCATTTAAGTTGAATTTGCGTTGTGACGGTAGGGACATTTCCGGAGGGGGCTAGTTAAAGATGGTTGTGGTTATGATTATTGTTGGTATAGTTGTTCAGTTGGTTGGGAAGGTTGTAGGAAATAGGTAGGTAGTCGACGGAGAGTATAGTTAGGAGAGTGGGGGGAAGGGAATATAGAGGGAGAGATATGATAATTGTTGATGGTGGGATTTGAAACAAGTGCCAATATTGCATGGGTTGTAAGATGCTAACACGAGGTGGGGGCTAGAAGGTTTCCAACTGTTTATATGTTGTGAAGCCAGAGATATTGGATATGAGCTGAGGCTCGTTTGGAGTTCTCCTTATGTCAAAACAAAGAGTAGGCTTACGGTCAATGTTTCACTTTGTTGCGGCTTCTTCTTTTGTTTGAACCGGGGTCTGCTGCATGGGGACGGCATGCTGGGACCGAGCAGGAAAAAGAATTCGAGGAACAGGGGCCGGGCGAGAATGTTATATACGAGTGTCTGATATTCTATCGTCGTCACGACGATGGCCGTGGACTGGTGAAGAACTCCCAGTTATCAATGAAAGGAAGTGAGTTTCAGTTAGACAGCGTCACCTGATCCGCAATCTGGAAACACTACCATGTATATCGGCAATCTTCTGCTGTGAGATACAAATCCTTTATTCTCAGCAACTATTGTCCTTCGAAAGGACTATTCTGGCCATACTATGCTAGAGGGGATACAATGACGGTGTTTACGGCAATACCATGGACAATTGGCTATCTTCGCCACAAGTTTCATGAAGACCAAATTAAAATAATTATCAATCATAAAAAAGCTATATAATACAAGAATTGTGAAACGGATATCAGTGATGTAGAAAAGGGAACAAACGCTAGGAACATGTAGAATCAGATGGGGGTATAATAACGAGGAAACAACAGCCTTTCTTCTCAGTTTGTCGCATTCACAACCACAAGACCCATCTGACACCTGAAAGAACACCCCGAAAAACGCCTCGCAAGATCTTGAAAGCCATCACAATTAGCCAAACCCACCAGAGCATACCAACTAATGCCCATTCGAGCATCACAAACCCAGTGCGCCGTACCCAGCGCAGCCGGCGATGACGCCTCCTGACTCCTTTGTCGAGTGTATCGCTCAGCTGTTTAACAGCAAGCGTACTAGTGGTGTTGAGCTGAATGCTCAAGTCCTCCGCATCCTGTGTGGCTGCCTGAACACGCGGGGAAATCGTCTCGTTGACCATGTCCTCGAGTTTGTTCAGTTGCGATCTTAAAGGAGATGAGACCGAGCCAGAGAAATCGTCTATGGATTGTTGGAACGAACGATGTGTTTTCTCGAAGCTTCTGAGCAGGCCCTGTGCGGCTACATCGTACTCATAAAGCCGACTTACTTGAGGTACGGATGCTTCCGTACCAAATGTGCGCCGAAGGAAGTCTGGTGGTGGCTGCCGCACACATTCTGCTCGGCGGGTGATCTCTCGAGCTTTGATTCCCGAAGAAAGAAGAAGGGCTCGGGTGCGCTCAATCTCGCGCTTGCCCGGAACACCAACAACAAGCGAGCTAGATAAGCTGCGGTTAGAGATACTCCAGCTTCTTGACTCAGTTGCCAGTCTTGGGCGTTTTTCCTGGGACGATGAAGTAGTGTCTGCTCTCGCTTGAGCAAGACCCGTGACAGGAGGCCTTGTCAAACTGAAGGGAACACCGACATCCCTGATGTTACGCTTTCTGAATTGTTCTGGCACAGTATGAATATCAGGGCCAAATCGTAGTTTCTCATGACGGGTTGCTGGCGTATGGAGAGATGTAGAAAACCCACCCACTTCTCTCTGTGAGTCCGTCGTGTCGATGTCAGCACCGGCCTTCGAAGGACTGCCGTCGACAGGCGGTTGATGTTCTTCTAATCGATCATGCCGAGGCGTGGAGACAAAGGGAGACATAGAAGGCACATTAGTCTTCGAACTGATCTTCTCAAGGTTCCTGCGTGAAGTTCGATTGGCATCGTCGGAGAACGTAGGAAACCGGCGCAAAAGAGACTTGGCGCCAGACATTCTATCACCTCTAGCTTCTTCGGGGTCATCAGAAGGATCGGAAACAGAACTATCCGTGCTTGAAACGGAAGATCTCCGTGACTGGGCAACGGTATCCTTTTTAAGTATTAGATCCCCTACTTTTGACATTTCGTTGCCCACTTTCTCTGCGATCTTCCCAGGGCCTTTGAATATTCCACGCAGCTTGGATTCGCCCTGTACTGCGTCTTTGCGGTTTTGTGAGTTGAACTTTGATGGGTCTTCCTGAAATACTGAAGAGATTCGATCGGGAAGCGGGCTTGGTTCCAGCCTTCCACCTTGGGGAATACCCTCGGGATGCCCAGTTGAAGTATCCTTGCGCAAAGCCGCCGACTCCAGGGAGCTATCATCTGCAATATCCTTTGTCCGAATATTGCTCTTACTCCGCTCATGTCGAGCACCAATAGCACGTGAGAAGCGGCCTTTTGTAGGCGACGGCGAACGGCTTGCCGGTGGGGATAGGTTGGATGCGATACTTGGAAACATGCCGACCTGCGCATGGAGCTCGGGAGACCTGCTTTCTGCAGTTGATAAGGTTGTCAGGGGGTCGTAGCGGTCATCAACACTTGGAATAGAGGATATAGAACTTCGCTTTCCCTCTGACCGGGCCCAAGTAGGAGATCTTCCGGTCACATAACGAGGAAAAGTGTCATGGGTTGGCGTCAGCCTGGTATCCATGGCGGTGTCATATTCAGGAAGCGCTTCAGAGGCTCGAAGTCGTGAGGCGCCGGGCAGTGGGGACACATCCCTTTCAGAGGACAACGTATTATCCATTGGCGATTCCCGGTACAGACGTCCCTCAGCACTAGAGATGCTCGAAGAGCTACTGGATAATAGTCCGAGTTTATGCCTCTTAGAGCCTGTCATTTTCCTTGATGCTTCGGCTCCATGTCCACTACGGCCAGAGCCGTGGAACCTGTGCCGGCGCCGTCCACGCCCGACTCTGTTGAATTCTGTCGCCAAAACCGAGCGCGAATCAGACAACGAGGTACGAGAATTGGGGTGTTCCGAGTCTAGCGATTGCCGATTATTCTGTAGCGGCTCCGGTGGTTTAATGGGCGTCTGATCATCATCAGGAGTAATGAGGATCGAAGGATCTGGGTAGAGATGATTCCCGTCTCTATCAACGATCTTACTCTTATTCTGCCTTTCCTCAACCCATGCGGCATCGAAAAGGAACTCTGCTGGGTCGATGACCCAGTCTGACCGTGGCCTGCGTGCTTTGACACTGCTAGCGCGGCTAGCACGTCTCAGACTTGAAGGAGGAGAGACGGCAAGATGATCAGGTTCGTCTACCTCTGCACGCGGCGTAGCATCTTTACAATTATGAAACGATGGAAGCCGCAGACATTCAAGGGGACCGTGCGGCTGCTGGCTGTATTCAGCTTGCACTGAATCAACCCACTGATGTACCTTCTCCGTATCGTACCACCCCGCTGCCTCCGTGTCTATTGCACATCGCTCACGGAATCTCACTTTGCGATTGCGAATACACTGAAGAGGATTGTAGACTCGGTGTGATGAAAAGCCACTGCTATGCACAGATCTTGAATCGGCATTTTGATCGTCAATCGGTTGCAGAGGAGGAAGGGAAGGAAGTAGTCGGAGATATTCCGAAAATAGCTCAAAATGGCGACGAGCTTTCTCGGCTCGAGCAAGTGTGCTCTCTGAGAAGCCCTGCGGCAAGGGTTCCGATCCAGCGGAATGTGGAAGTAGACTTGCCACTGAAGATGGCGCATGAGTCGACGGTCCGCTCAGTTGACAGGAGTCGACTATTCTGGTATGATCTTCACCCGGTGCTTGTGTGACCCTCTGGCCATGTTGAGAGCCGCCATGCCCCAGGTCGGTTACTGGAACCGATGCATGTCTAACAGTGTATGGAGCGGATGTTTGACCACCTGCCAGAGCCCATCTACCTCCCGAAAGACGAGTTGAAGCAGAGCGACCCAGGCTATTCCTTTTCCTCGACTCGCTCAAGTTCAAGGCAAGATTCACTATCTGGAGCGAATCCCTATCAAGACCTATGGTGTCCTGATTGTCCGTCTGCTTGGTATGCGACTCCTGGGAAGCCGCATCCTGCTCCAAATTCGATGAAGCAGGAGTCTCCTCCGCTGTTGTGGGTTCCGTATGCTCCGTATGATTGGTATGCTCCGCCTGCTCTACTTGGGATACCTTCTGCTCTTTATGCCGAATCCAAGGAAATCGTGATCGCTTCTTCGGAACTACCAATTCAGGTTCGGGTGCTTCACGCTTCTCCTTGCGGCTGGATTCTGAGCGGCGAGGGAGGTATTGGCTTGCACGCAAGCTCTTTGACCTGGGTAAAAAAGACGAATCGACTAGGAAGCCGCCGGAGCTGGCCGTTCGGCGTTGGGCCCGGCCTCCTTTATCGCCATCCCGAGAGCTGCTGCCGAGAGTGCTGCCCTCTAGCTCCCCGCTCGCTCGTCCCTCGTTCATGTGCGCACCCTTTTTTCGGTCGGAGTTATCATGAGACGTATTGTAGCGTGTGTGGTAATCTGGCTGTGTCTCATCGGTCTCGGGTATAGGAGGTGTAAGTGGATAGGAATCATTAGTCTTCGGCGACATCAAAGCTATGGTGACGAAGTGGTCCGTCCCGCGGGATAGGAAAGGGGGCAACGTCCACGAGGAAAGGCCGACATGGAGATATGCGAGAAATCACTAGAGTTCAGTCATGGCTCCTCAAGGGAAAATAACCATCTAGGAAGATCAATCTGGACACCCCCTCGTCCTCGTCGTCCAGATGTGGTCTGACGATCGCTACTTCATCAGTAGGCAGCAGGTGCATCATGCGCCGCGGCCCACGTGGAACTGCAAACACAGCAAACAATCCCCATCAATATTAAGCATTCCCCAGACTTGATTATCGACTTTATCAAGATGCTCCACTCCACACATACATGGTGCAGCAGTGGGATTCTTCTAGAAAAGGCGCTTAAAGCTCCCAACTAGTATACAATATACAAAGGAAAATATCTAGCATTGACTCTAACAACGCAGGCGGACAACTAGAGGTACAAGTCCTGTAGATAGGAGGCATGAGGTACAAGAAAGCTAAAATGATGTCGGGAGAATTATTTCTCTACTCAACCCTCAAACATTGTAAACGCGCCTCGGTTTCGATCACCTGCAGATAGAATATGTCAGTTCGATATCATTTAGACAGACAGGAACTTTTAGGGGGAATCCTTACCTCCAGAGCTTGCTTAACTTCCAACACTCTGCGAACATCCACAAGCCAGTCCTTGCTCAGAATCTTGGCCCACCCCGAAAGACTGTTCATCTCACGAGCTGCAGCATCGAGGTTACCTTCTTCCAGAAGGCTCTCGGTCCGGTACAGCACACTCTCCACATCGTCGCTACCGGCAACAGCATCCTTCTTGAACATGACCTTGCTCAGAACAACGCTGGCAGCGTGGCTAGCGATACCTGCATCTTCGGGCAGAAGGCTGGCCTTGCGCACCTCATCAGCGACACGACGGAAGCGCTCAATGATCTGAGAGGTCGAAGGGATTCCACGCTGGTAAGCAGCAGGGTTGATAGAAGAGATGGCGGCCTCAACAACGGGGTCCTCAGCGGCCAATTCCTTCACGGCGACAAGCTCGCGGACGAAAGGGCGAGGAACGGCAGAGCGATCAACAACGGAGCGCACGGCATCAACAGCCACCTGGAGTTGTTGGGTCCTGAGGTTGCTGTCAATGACCTCTCTCCAGCCAGAGGTAAGCTTCTCCAGCTCGCTGACGTTGGCGGTGAGTTCGTTCAACTTGCTGAGACGGCCTTCACGTTCTCGCTCCACGAGCTCCTTGACTTCGTGCAGGTACTTGCGGTTAAGCTCAATGGCTTGCTCAACCAGCTCGTTCTTGAGGCGCTGTTCGGCCACCTCCTGAGCCCTCTGCAATTCGGTTCTGATCTTCTCCTGGTAGGCATGGGCCAACTTTTCGCGCTCAGCCTCAAACTCCTCGCGGTACTGGGCGGCATCGGCCGCACGCATTTCGTCAAAACGGCGGATGAGCTCGCGAGCAGACTCATCGAAAGTAGCATGGGCCTGCTGGATCTCTTCCTGAGCGGCACGACGGGCCTCCTCACGAACAGCGATGATCTTCTCTCCAACCTTCTGGAGTTCCTCCTTGGCCTTGGCCACGGGCTGAGAGTACTTGCCGGAGTTCTCATCAGCGCTGATGACGGTAATCATGTCGTTGAACGTCTTCACCAGCTCCTGGACGATCGCTTCATCTCCCTCGTTGACCTGAGCAAACTCGAGAGGGGTAACAGCAGGAATGGCCGGTTGTCTGGGTTCCTCCTTCTCAGCAACCTTGGCGGCCTTCTCCTCCTTGGCCTTCACAACAGCTGTGGTCTTGTCCTCGGGCTTAGCGGCGGCGGGCTTGGTTTGCGCTTCGGAGCTCTTCGGAGCCGGAGTGGCACTCATATGGGGGCCCTTCTGGGAAACATCTGCTCCCGAGGTCTCCTCCTCGGCGACCTTCGAGGTAAGTCCGCTCTTGCTTGGGATGGTGATCTTGTTTCCTTCATCCCTTGGGGTCGGGTTAAGGCGGTTCTGGTTTCTCAAAGTGTTGGGGAATCGACGATAGAAGTCACGCTCTTCGAAGTAAAGGACACTCTCCTCACCATAGGGAATGTATTCGGTAAAGAAATCGTGGAAGTTATCGAATTTCAAAGCCAGGAAAACGCCGCCACCGTATGCGAATCCGGAGGTAAGCAGCAGGTAGAGAAGGAATCTGCGGAAGCGTCCACCCTTAGGAGCTGGGGTAGGAGGAGTAGAGGGAGGGAGAGTGGACTCTGTCATACATCAGCACTGGGGAAGCTTGCGACTCAACTGATCAGAGCATTCGTACCTTGTCCTGTGGGTGATGGCTTAGGGACGGTCTCTGGGGGAACAGCAGACTCGGAAGACGGAGTAGCGGGCGTAGGAGCAGCGGTGGTAGGGGGCTTAATATCGGCGAAGAACCTCTGCAGAGAATTGAGACGAGATTAGTTAGGATGTTTATGACTCGACTGCGGATGCCGTCACCGTACCTGACCTGAAAGCCGGCTGCTTGCTCCGGCTCTGGACAGCCATTGGGAGGCGGTCCGCTGACGAGCGGAGGACAGCAGCAACTGTCGTCCCGGTGCAACAGAAGAGCGCAGCATCATGGGCCGCACTACCATGGAGATGAGCGCTGGGAGCTGGCTTAGTTGAGGGGTTGGTGTTGATGGGAGTGAAAACGCGGACCGGAATTGGGATAGGTGCTTTTACGATCCGCTCCGATCCTGCACCGCCAAAGAGTGGCTCAGCTCGGGTCACTTCGCACCGCCCGCGCCGGCTGTCCGGATAGACCGAGCTAGCTGTCTTATCCAATGCTGCAGGACATTATCTTGTCCACAAATTAGCTTTGTAGCAGTAGCAATTACTAATTGTTTTATCTCATAAAATTTATCTGATCTTTGCGTCTACGAGGTTCACCATGCTTCAAACACTTACTATGTGTATGCCACTGGAATTAGTAGATGGCTAGTTCAGATCAGATGACTGAAGGTGAAGTATTATATAGGCATAGCATACTGAGAGTCTCAGGGAGAACACAAAGAAAAAGTAAGAAAGTGACATGAATTCAACCCATTCAGAAGGATACAGACGCCAGGAACGAGGAAGCAGAGACACAGAGAACAACGCGGAACAAAGAAATCATAGGTCCATCCCTGTGGCATAATGTCTAGACAGTCAAATCCAACCGTGCCAGTACAGTGTTAAGCTCTCCCTCCACATCCAATGACGGTATTTGAAAATCTTCGTCTTGTCAGACCAGTGTGCAGTGAGAAAGACTGATGATGACTGGATAAATCATCATGTTCAAATCCGTAGGGATGATTGAATCCCCTGGGAAGCAAGAGACACCTATACGACGCCGGTCGGCCAAAGTTGCAGTAATCACGGCACCATTAGAAAGCCATAAAACAGTCTTGTTCAAAGTCGCTGACGGGTTGCACACTGTTGCCCAGCGTGCCGGTTCACAGTCAAGCTAGAAGACACACGTCTCCTGCATCTAACAATAGCCCATGCGAAAGGAGGAAAGGAAAAGAAAGGTGGATTAGATCGAGGACTCGACACACAACAGTTAGTTAGTATACGCCACTTGGAAAGCCTAGCAGTTGCAGGAACCGGCACCTTGGGTACCGGGTGCTTCTGGCCGCAGATCGACACCAGGACGGGGAGTTGTGCGCAAGTTTCGAGGACCTGCCTGGTCAAGAGGGAGCTTCTTCGCGATTGCTGTGAATAGTTCCTTAACATTAGAGGAGGTCTTTGCAGATGTCTCGAAGAACAGAAGACCAGCTTCACGTGCATAGGCTTCGGCGTCAGCCGTAGGAATGGCCCTCTTGTCCGGGCTCTCCGTCACGAGATCGAGCTTGTTTCCTGCAAGGGCGATGACAATATTCTCGTTTGCCTGACGCTGTAGTTCCTTCACCCATGACTTGGCCTTGTCCAGCGACGACTGCTCAACGTTACGATTAATTAGTTACCATAGGAATGGAGGAGGTCGAGCCGGGAATCATACAGCCTGAGTGATATCGTACACAACGACCGCGCAGTTGGCGTTCCTGTAATACATGGGAGCCAGAGACTTGTATCTCTCCTGGCCGGCTGTATCCCATATCTCGAACTTGACTGTCGTACTTTCGTCCAGGGAGATGGTTTGTGTGAGGAAGGCGGCGCCAATGGTCGACTCGCGGTAATCATCGAATTGATCCTATGCAGTGTTAGCCCCAGTAAGTTATCCGGAAAATCGTTCTCTTGTAGATAAATTTCCGGAAATATGGACGACTTATCCCACCTTGACGAATCTCAGTACTAGCGAACTCTGTGGAGCAAGATAGTCAGCGACCGCTATTTAGGACCCTGAAAATTACAAAATCTCAACCTTTCCGACTGCGGACTCTCCTAGAAAGGGCGAACGAAAACAACATGTCAGTACTTTTGACGCATACTATAGTGGGGCCAATAACAGGGGGAAACCAACCCAGCAATACAAGCTTGAACTGAGCGAACCTGGCCCCGGGACGGGCGCCTGCTGCGGCTCTGGAGGCCATAGTCGATATGGTCGAAAGAACAACTTTAACGAGAATGAGTCAAGAGAGAATAGCGCCCACGATATAAGCACAAAAAGGGGGAGCTGGATGAGGTGGATAGATCGAGATGAAGGGAGGAAACAAGTATTGGAGGCGGACTCGGGATGCTGGGAGGTTTGATGGCGGCCTGTCGGTGGTAGATGACGAAGGGATTCAGCCACACCTGGCCCAAGCCGACTGGCCGCTCTGCGGGGCGGTGTGGCGGCCCTGGCCGATTCCGTCCGCGCCAGCCTTGCTTATCACCACCAGCACATGCTGGCACAACGAGGTGCTGTGAGGTACCTCCGTTTCTCTTGCTCCCGAGCCTCCCTGGAGATCATCCCGGGGTTCCCTGAAATTACGTCTCTGCCTGTTGTTCATTCGTGCCTCTCACCTTCCGTTCCCTTTCACTTTCCCCCCCCATTCCTCTTGCGCAATATGCGCTGAATTTTTCTAACACACTCTTTCACCCTCCCCTGATCTATACTTCTTTTTTAGTATCTCTCCCTTCTTCTGAGCTTCTTCATCCCACGTAGTGGGTAATCGCCCAACAATGGCTGCCTCCGTTCTTCCATTTCGCGACATCAATTTGCACGCTGCCTCCTCTCATTATGCCTTCACTTCACCCTCATCCCCTAATGCCCCGACACTTGTTGTCGAGCGTCCGACCGGCGACTTGCGGCTCAGTAACGGCACCCTCTCCGGAGCCAAGCGCATCTCCAGTATTGCAGGCATTCTGGGTATTATCAAACTGAAGCTCGGTGAGTCCATGTCAATATACTCTCCTGTCCGTCTGTAGTACACACCACACTAATTTGATTAGATAAATACATTATAGTTATCACCAAGGCCCTGCCCGTGGGGCGCCTACGCGGCCACATGGTCTATAAGGTTGCGGCGACCGAGTTCTTGCCTCTGCGTGAGCGCTCTCTGCACGACTATGATGAAGACACCTATCTGGCACTGTTGAAGGAGCTGCTCCGTACGGGACCTATGTACTTTTCCTACGCTCTGGATATCACCAATAGCTTCCAACGTCAGTCGCAAACCGACCCCAACCTTCCTATGTGGAAACGAGCCGATGATCGATTTTTCTGGAACCGTTTCATTCAGTCCGACTTGATTGACTTCAGTCTGGGAGAACACGATGTTACCGGGGTGCGCTACGGACCACAACCTGGAGTTGACCCGTATATTCTGCCTGTTATGTTCGGAATGCTTCGCATCACGCCCGCAAAAGTCAAGTCCACTTCTTTCACATTTGCTCTTATAACCAGGAGATCTAGGTACCGCGGTGGGACAAGGTATTTCTCCCGCGGTATCGATGATCAAGGCCACGTGTCCAACTACAATGAGACTGAGCAGATTGTTATACTCAATGATGCGACGGGAGGTCTCTCTGGATTCTCTGGAGGCCAGTCCCTAGCAAAGGACAAATTGGGTGGCTCAGCGCAGGACCTTCAGGTCATGGCGTTCGTACAGACCAGAGGAAGTGTGCCCGTATACTGGGCCGAAGTCAACAACCTGAAGTACACACCGAAGCTGCAGGTCCGGGGGGTTGAAACTGCCGTCGATGCTGCTCGTAAGCATTTCGCTGAGCAGATCCGTGTCTATGGCGAGAACTACCTGGTCAACCTCGTGAACCAGAAAGGCAGGGAAGAGCGTGTGAAGACTGCCTACGAACAGCTCGTTCGCATCCTCGTGTCGTCCTCTACCGATAGCACCGAAGCGGATGAAATAACGTCGGAGAAGGTGCACGCGGTGGAGCCCGGGCTCAGGCAGAAAGAGTTGGACCGACTCCACTACGTATATTTCGACTTTCACAATGAGACAAAGGGTCTCAAGTGGCATCGTGCGGAGTTGCTGCTGGAACGGCTAATGGACGGTCTAACACGAGGCGGTTATTTCCGTGGAGTAGAAAATCCGGGTGCTCCTGGTGGTCAATTGGATACACGCTCCGCGCAGTCTAGCGTCGTCCGGACGAACTGCATGGACTGTCTGGATCGTACAAATGTCGTTCAGAGTATGCTGGGACGTTGGGCTATAACACGTCAGCTCGTTGACGCAGGAGTTTTACAGCCTGGAGAAGCAGCGAATGATGACCGCGACTTCGAAAATCTATTCCGTAACATCTGGGCAGACAATGCTGATGTTGTGTCTAAGGCCTATTCCGGTACTGGAGCGTTGAAGACCGATTTCACCCGGACTGGCGAGCGCACTCGCGCTGGTATGCTGCAAGACTTGAACAACTCCATCACACGATATGTACGGAACAACTTCATGGACGGTCCTCGACAAGATGGGTTCGATGTCTTCCTGGGCACCTATCTTCCCCCGAACTCCACCCTTGGGAACATTCAGCTCTTCTTGGATCGTCGACCACTGATCATCCAGTCTGTTCCGTATATCTTTGCTGCTGGAGTCTTCTTGATCACGGTAGCTGCCTTCACGAGACGCTTGCCCGACTCCACCGTGTGGCCTCTGCGCTTATTTGTTCTTTTCTGGTTCATCGTCAGCGCCTGGTGTGCCCGTTTTATCCTTGCTCACGGAATGCTCTATGTAAGACTTGTTGTCCTCCTTGTTATGCCCACATACTGACCCCACGACACAGGTAAACTGGCCGAAATTGAACACACCTACAGCTGGCTCTGAGGGGTATCAAGATGCGCTCATAAAGGCTCGGTCTGATCCTATAGTCGGCCAACTACTCCCTGCGAGGAGGCACCAGAGAGGGTACAGCAATGCTCGGCTGGTGTTCCTCGAGGAGGGCAAAACGAGGATCGAGTAATTTGTCCCACCGTACTTTTCATCCACCGCTTCAACAAAACTAAGCATGTTAAGTGACCACTACGTGTTTCTGTACATTTAGTGTTGCTTGCTTGTTCACTTGACTTTAGATCCGTTATGTTGTTTCTTTCCCTCTTTTATTATTTCATATTCTGTTTCCAAGTTCTGGTCCCCGGCCTTTATTTCTTATTATTACTTTTTATAGAAGTCCGTCAACCCTAATGTGATATTCTCGCTGATGGTCGCGCCATTGGCTGTTGCAAGTCTTACTTTTTGCCCACACGAATTAGAAAGCAAGTAATCTAAATAGAATTGACTCTTCTCTAAGTATCACCTCTGGGTTACATCGTGGTCTGATTTCTGCTTCCGGCTTACACATCACATGATAGAGGGGTGGCTTCTTGCTCCCAGTAGTCAGCGATAACCGGCTCATGCGTACAGTTTTGGTGATGAAAATGACAATTGAGAATGACTTAACAATCGCAAATAATAGCGGGACGGCCCACAAAGAACCATAGTGGTCAAGTTGATTTGCCGGATAACTGGGTCGTTTAAAGGTAATCGGGCTTAGCGTCATTACTGCCGGCAGCTCAGCTGAACCTCCATAAGCCAATTTAATCGGAGCAGCAGGTCTCTCTCTATTCATTGGTACCGGTGTGGTAATCGACCTGCAACCCCTCAGTCTCGAACAAGGCACGTGAGCGGGTTCTTACTCGACCCTCATGAGGGGCATTCGACCATTTTCTCCTTTCTATAGGTCTTGCCAGTTGCGTCGACACTTCTCTTGTGCCACAGTCATGTCCCGCAATTATGAGGTACGCGCACCTCCGATCGGAGGCCGATGACTCAATGACTGGATTACCATTCTAACAGAACGCAGGCTGCGATTGCGGCCCTCAACTCGCTGCAAACCAATTTTGCGGTGGTTGAGGAATTGAGGAAGTCGGTGTCTAGGAAAGACATGAACCTACGCTCCCTTCCGGAGACTGTAGAGTGGCTTCGACGCATTGGTTACCAGGTTAGTACCACCTTCCACAGCAGATTCATAAGCCGGAAAGCCTTGTCTGTCATTACTAAGACTGGACCTTTTTCTATAGCCTTCTGATCTGAACCAAATAAATCCTATTCACGTTGCCGGTACGAAGGGCAAAGGATCGACGTCGTCCTTCATCTCCTCTATCCTGTCCCAGTATACTCCTTCTGGATCCGCGGATGCCCCCTCGCGCAAGCTCAACAAGGTCGGACTTTACACCTCACCCCACCTGCGATTCGCCCGCGAACGTATCAAGATCGATAATACTCCACTCTCCGAAGAGAAATTTGCCAAATACTTCTTTGAGGTATGGGATAGACTCGAAGAGGCCGCGCAAAAGGCGGGCGAGGACCCAACAAGCCTACGAACCAAGCCGCAATACTTCCGGTACCTGACTTTGATGGCTTTCCACACCTACATTAGCGAGGGGGTAGACGCCGCTGTCATCGAGTGCGGTATTGGTGGAGAGTACGACTGCACAAATGTGATTGAAAAGCCAGCTGCGACTGCGATCACTAGTTTGGGCATCGACCACACTGCCATGCTCGGCAATACCATTGAAGAGATCGCTTGGCACAAAGGCGGTATCATTAAGCCTGGTACTCAAGCGTTCAGTGCGCCGCAGCCTCCAACCGCAGAGAAGGTACTATACGAGCGCGCAGCGGAGAAAGGCACTCAGCTTGAGATAGTGAGAGGCCACCCCGAGCTTACCACTAAGGGAGATGTAAAGCTTGGTTTGGCTGGTGATTTCCAGTATACGAATGCCGCCGTCGCCGTCGCTGCAGCTGCCGAATTTCTCAGAAAGGTCGGGGTCGAGGATGTCCCGTCGGACATCCTTTCCAAGCCCTTGCCGCCAGCATTCCGCCAAGGGTTGGAGTCTGCCCGACTGGGAGGTCGCTGTGAGACGCGACATGAGAAAGAAGTCACCTGGTACCTTGATGGAGGCCATACTTTGGAAAGTATTAGGCTCGCTGGTCAGTGGTTCGCTTCCCAGGTACAAGCCAACTCTTCGTCTACGGCAGCCGCGAACAAAAAGCTGCGCGTTTTGATCTTCAACCAGCAGACTCGCGATAGTAATGCTCTTGCCGAGGCTTTACATGAGACCTTATCGGCAGCCTTGGGCGCGGAACAGCCGTTCACTCATGCTCTCTTTTGCACGAATGTCACCTACAAGGATGCAGGCTACCGTCCTGATCTGGTTAGTTTGAACACGAATGCGGATGACGTGCAGAGACTACAAGTCCAGAAAAGCCTTGCTGAAAAGTGGCATTCGATTGATCCCCGCACCGAGGTCAAGGTGTATGGAACTATTGAAGAGGCTGTAGACTTCGCTAGGGAACTTGCGACAAGAGAGAGGGGACTTGTAGGTCAAGATGAGGCTCCTGTCATGACTTTTGTCACAGGTAGCTTGCTCCTTGTCGGAGGGTTCCTGGATGTGATTGAGACGAAGCCCGCCCAGTACAACTGAATGTACTTGCCCAAATCCTTTTCTGTTTGTCTTTCATTTTTCTGCCTCACCATGAGGTTTCAACAACAATTCTGGTGATACCCGCTAGCCAAAGGCTGGTGCCTTATTTGCATGATTAATGGTCCGATGATGTCGAGATAGCATTAGAAGGGGCGTCTGATATCTTTCAACAAAGCTCTTATTGTCTTGTGTATATACTAGTATGAAACAAAATCAGCGCGGCGGTGTTGTGGATCCCAAAGAAAGCTTCACTGTAGAAGTGTTTATCACTAGTAGTGTATGGAAGTGGCTGCCATTACCGCGGCAGTGAGAGTAAGCTCCCCTCCCCGCGCAGGAACAGCGGCAACGTGGGGCTGCTTAGAAAACCTTCCCGTGTCCACTTTGGTCCGAACCCCTCGAACTTCGATTCATTATTTCCGCTGCTACAAGCTGTGATGTCGGACCCCAAGGATAACAAGGGCAAGGCCCCCGAGGCGCCCAAAGCTGAAGTAAGTGGCTTCCAATTTGCGAACCCAAATCTCTCATGCCCCTCAATGTTTGGAGATCCCCTAACAAGCAGCTACTCTAGGATGCGCCAGGTAACAAGCTGTCCACCAAGGCAGTGGAGGCTCTGCTGGAGAGCAACGCCGCCCTGAAGAATGAGCTGGCCGGAATGGACAAGGACAAGGCTGCGGAAGCTCTACGGAAGATGGATATTGCTGAGCTGTTGACGGGTCTTGCTGTGGGCGGAAAGAACCAGAAGGACATGGCTTCGTACAAGTTCTGGCAGACACAGCCAGTGCCTCGATTCGATGAGGCAGCCAACGATGCTGGCGGACCTATCAAGATCATCGACCCTGAGAAGGTGTCCAAGACTCCCGATACGCTGGTCGAAGGATTTGAGTGGGCAACGCTGGACCTTACCAACGACGATGAACTCCAAGAACTGTGGGATCTGTTGACATACCATTACGTCGAGGATGACAATGCTATGTTCCGGTTCAGATATTCCAAGTCATTTTTGCACTGGTTGGTCCATCTGATTATTTTCTCGACACATGTTACTGACTATGTTGGGCTCTAGGGCTTTGATGTCTCCGGGCTGGAAGAAGGAATGGCACGTCGGTGTCCGCGCGAGCAAGTCTAAGAAATTGGTCGCTTCGATCTGCGGTGTTCCCACGGAGGTTCGCGTTCGTGATCAGAAGATCAAGGTGACGGAGATCAACTTCCTGTGCATTCACAAGAAGTTGCGCTCCAAGCGTCTGACCCCCGTCCTTATCAAGGAGATCACCCGTCGCTGCTATCTTAGCGGTATCTACCAAGCCGTTTACACTGCGGGTGTTGTTCTGCCGACGCCTGTTAGCTCTTGTCGGTACTACCACCGCCCATTGGACTGGCTGAAGCTCTACGAAATCGGTTTCTCCCACCTCCCCCGTGGCTCCACCAAAGCACGCCAGATCACCAGGAACCACCTTCCCAGCACCACAGCAACCCCTGGCTTGCGCGTTATGGAGGCCAAGGATGTGGACGCTGTTCAGGATTTGCTGGAGCGTTATTCCAAGCGGTTTGCCTTGAACCAGGCCTTCACCCGCGAGGAAGTCGAGCATTGGTTGTTGCACAAGGAAGAGGCCGGAAAGGAGCAGGTTGTATGGTCTTACGTGGTCGAAGATGCCGAAACCCATAAGATCACCGACTTTGTCTCTTTCTACAACCTTGAGTCGACTGTGATTCAGCACCCCAAGCACGACAACGTCCGCGCCGCCTACCTGTACTACTATGGCACGGAAACTGCCTTCACCCAGGATCAGAAGGCTCTTAAGGAGAGACTGCTCATGCTGATGAATGATGCTCTGGTTCTCGCGAAGAAGGTATGATCTTATCAATGCCCCTTCATCTGCGCTTTGTCCTTTGGACCAAACTAATCAATTCCTAGGCTAAATTCGATGTATTCAACGCACTGACCCTGCACGACAACCCTCTGTTCCTGGAGCAGCTCAAATTCGGTGCAGGTGACGGCCAGCTTCACTACTATCTGTACAATTATCGGACGGCTCCGGTCCCTGGAGGTGTCAACGATAAGAACCTTCCCGATGAGAAGAAGATGGGTGGTGTTGGTATCGTTATGCTGTAGGGTCTGGCACTCTGTTGCATTCTTGACACATATGAAACGTTCTTCTGCAATCTCTGTTGCAATTAATGGCGGCATTTGAGGAAGAAACTGTGGATACTTCTATCATGAATATAAATGATGTTTAAAGCTCTGTATATCCCTAGCGATACTAGCAGCCGATGGGTGCCTGGATCTGCACCGAAAGTAGACTAGCCGTGAGACCCACTTGTGTCATGCCTCAGGTGCCTAGGCTGCCGCATGCGGGACTCGCCATCCCGTCATTAACCAAGCATCCCCCCGACTTTGTTCCTCTCCTGACCATCAACAAGTCGTGTACCTTATTCTTGCTTTCTCCGGTGTTGATGGATTACTTCAGTCCTTCTTGCCATTCCGGCTCATTTGGTTCCCTTGAGTGCCGGGTTCCTTTCCAGTAGTTGATGCACATTGATCGTCAGTCGTATACCTGAAGTGGGTTTACGTCGTCATCACTACGCGGCATCCAGGCTTAAGAAATGACTGTACTGATTAAGCTAGATGAACGTGTCCTCTACTCTCCACGATTACTCCGCTGATTGGTAGCTATAACTTGGATCGCACATGGCACCATCTTGCTCAGGCGTTACCGATTATCTTACTTGTCAGCTCTTAGACCACTCTAAGACAAGATGGGAGTGGGCCAGTCGACTGAGTATGGGGGGCAGGCGTCCTCGCCAGGTTAGTAGTTCGCTGCCATCTTTCGTAATGGAGTCATAATATCGCATCGCACGATAAAAATGGTTCTTCAGAGAAGAGCAATACCGTCTCTGACAAGACCTTAGAGGAGCTGAGCTACGTGCTTGCTGAACGGTTTGCAACTAAATGCTTCACTCCCTTGGAGTTGACCCATCTCAAAGACAACTTCTTCTCGCGTGCCATTGATCAAGGCGGCCTGAAATACTGGAATGAGAAGACTCTCTCGGATTTCCTAGGGATTCCGGATAGCAGTGAATCCCAATGTCCTTTGGATGCGGGCCCCGTGATCTTCCGCATGGTCTCGTACCTTGGGGCATTTCCTTTCCAAAACACTCTTGCTCCAAGTGTGCTAACATTTGAGGCTATGGTGAAAGTCGTTGTTTTGCTGACTGAACGATACGGGAAAGTCCTTAGACGTGCGCGCAGGGATAGGATACGACTGCTTTTCGGAAGCCTTGCTGATGTTGGAAGAAAGAGTGTTGAGCAGCAGAATAATGGTGATGAAGTCCGCGAGGATGCTGATGCACCTGCGCCGACCTCCCATGTCCCAGGGTTTGCCATCGATGAGCCGGCAAACGATGAATATGAGGACGAGGAAGACGATGACTTAGCACTAGCTGCTCTGGAATCCTTGGATGCCATCGAGGTCTTTAAGCACGACTCGCGCATGGACAGGGCTGTCTACGAAGCTCGGATATCTGCTGATACGCTCCGTCGCCTCTTGATGCTTCTAATAGTTATTTCGCCCTTAAAGCCTCTTGAGCCCGTAAAAACATACACATCCGATCTAAGCGAAGAGCGCATGGAAGCAGTTCGATCGGAGGCCGATAGCATCATGGCAGCATTCAACCATGAGCCTTCTGGCGGAATAAGTTATAAGGAGTTTGCTCGGACCGTGACATCTTCATTTCCGTATCTTTTCGATCCTCTGACACCGCTGTTCGAGCATCTCCTTTTCAGCAGAAATCTGAACCTATCCCAAAAACGCAACAGGGCCGATTCTGCGGCCGATTCTGCGGCATCAGAGCCTGTCGAAGAAGCTCCAGAAGATGATCTGCCTTCACCCACAACGATTACGCTCCCGGGTAGCTTTGAATCCGTGATTCTTAACCCGAGTGTCATCTCACATCTGTCGTTCTTCCTTCCCTCATCCTCGGAAAGCCTAAACTTCCTCCGCGGCAATGTGCGCCTGCACCCAGTCTTCTCAACCGTGGCGCATGGCTCCTCTTTAACCTCATTCTCGCACCACGTGCTCACCTGGTCCTCAGGCACTCTTCTCGTGCTCGAGGGAACCAATCCAAGCGGCGAAATGGTGACCATTGGTGCTTACCTACCACAGCCATGGAAATCGCCAACCTCCACCCAGACCAGCTCCAAGTTCTCCAACTCCGTCCTCCCATGTCTCTTCGAGCTCTCGCCAAAACACATGCTTCTGCAAGGGAACCCCTCCTCATCCATCCAACAACAATCAAATACCCCAGCCGCCTACTTCTCCACCAGCTCAGGTATATCACTAGGCTGCCAAATCCCCCCTTCGTCGCGCAGCAATAAAAAGCACCCCACTCCGCACGGGGCAGGCAGCTTAACCATCGACGTCAGCCTCGAGACTGCACAATTCTACGTCTCTCCCGTCGTCCGCAACGGTGTCTTCCTGCCCCCACCCCCGGGCTCTACCCCAGACACCACCGTCAAAACCACCATCGAGATCTACAACCTAGAAGTCTGGGGCCTGGTGCCCGACCCCACAACCACGTCCGCAGAGGGCGGAAAAAGCGCCGTTGAGTTACAGCAGGCAAAATGGGACTTTGAAGCTCGGGAGGCTGAACGGCGGCGCAACGTGAACCTGAAGACAGGAGGCAGTGCTGCAGAGGAAAGCGCCAGATGGTTACTGGAAACCGCAGGGTTGATCGGAGACGGTGCAGGACGACGTGCAGGAGGGAGTGTCTAACCATAAAACTTTTAAAAAAACAAACCCTGGACCTGATAAGATAGTAATAACAGTACTAGTTCGCAATTGAGTTCATCATCCTTCATCACCCTTCCAACCAATCAATCAATCCATCCATCCATCATCAAACAAAACTAGCAACCCAAACATCCATACTCCTCACCCGCTCCACACCCCCAACACTCACCTCACACGCATCCCTCGCCGCCAACACCACCGCCCTCTCCCTCTCATCCCTCACAACCCTCCTCACCTCCTCCTCAAACCCCCCATCAAGAACAGCCGCAACCTCCCACCTCCCATCCAACAACCCCTCTCCAGTCTGTACATACTCCTCCCTCTCAACCTCCCACCCCGCCTCCACCGCCAACTCCCTAATCCTCTTCGGCCCCAACACCGTCCGCACATTCGAGTCACTACTATCCCCAGGTTTCCGACACTCCAACGCCGCCTGCGCCAGCGCAGCAAGCACATGCGGCTGCGCGGACGGGTGCGTAGCTACTAGTCCCCACTCCGCTAGCAAGAGCCGTTTACTGTGTTGCCGAACGGCACGGAACGTAGACAGGATAACTGCGGGAGAGGAGAAGTACCAGAGACTATGGGCGAGGATCGTGGCGTCGAATGTCGGGGGTAGGGAGGAGAGGTAATCTAGTGGGGATTGTTGGATCCAGGTTATGCGGTGTCCTAGTGGGGATTGGGTGATGTGGGATTGGGCTTGGGAGAGGGTGTATGGGGATCCTGGGTGATGTTAGTAGGGTAGAAGGAGGCGGGGGAATGGACTCAACCGTAATCAAGATCCGCTGGGTCAACTGCTACTACGCTGCCTTGCTCGCCTACGGCGGAGGCGAGAACGGTCGTGCAGTCGCCTTGGCCGCATCCTAACTCGAGGAGTTTGGAGCCTGTGGGGATGGTCCAGTGCTGGAGGAGGGTTAGTCGGTGGAGGGTTTGGGAGTGTTGGATGTGGAAGTTGTTGGGGTCGTGGAGGGAGAGGCGCGCGATGGAGGCGGCGGTGGTGGAGAGGTCGGTGGACATTTTGGATTTCTGTTGCTGTTTTGCTGGATGGGTGTGTTTTGTGTAGCTGGGGAATGGACTATTATAGTTCTTGTTGTGGCTAATGGGAGCGGTGGATGGTGACAGCTTATCTGAGGGTTAGTAGGGGAGTAAGCTGACGCTCAAACATCCCTGCAGTCAACTAGTTTAGTTTAGATTGGTTGAGTCATAAGGGATCGGCCTAGTTCTTGGAAGTAGATGATTCCTTATCGTTTAGATTAGTCCTGTCCGGAAGTGAGTCAACTTATAGGTCTAATTGCCTAGCGCAAGAGTCACAGATGGGTAAGCACGGTATTTTGGTAGTGGAGTGGGAAAGATGGTAGCTTTAGGGGTAGGGATCCGTCACGATATTCAAACATACACAGAATGCATTACTCATACATAGTCTAGGTGCTCAAACCTATATACTGTGAAACCAGTCTATCAATAATCACGCCCCCATAGGCGGAAGTCCCGTAGGCGGACCATAGAAATCCTTGAGTTCCTCTTCCTCTTCCTCCTCTACAGCTCCGTCGATATTCTCCACATCCGATTCCTCGTCCACCGTCTTACTCCGAGACTGCAACCTCCCACGCGCAGCTGGCACCGGAGTTCCGGTTTTCTTGCCGCTATCTTCTGTCTCAGGGGCCTGCTTGTTATCGTCGGGCTCTTCTCGGGGCAGACGGTAGGCCAGGAATCCCTCGGGAGCGCGTTCCGCTCGGTCCATGATCTCGTTCATGTATTTGCGGACTTCGTCCGGAGGCTTCACGACACGGCCTAGAGGCTCGAGGACTTTGGGGTTGTTGGTGAAGATGCGGAATGTCACAGGTTGGTAGTATTCCTTCAGATTGGAGTCTTTGTCCTTCTCTTTCTCCTTGTTCTCCTTTTCCTTGTCCTTGTCCTTGCTATCGTCCTTTTTGTCTTTCGAGTCATCCTTGTCTGTGGAGGGTTTATTAGGAGTTTCGGATGCTTCAGCCTTCTGGTCAGCTTGGGTGCTGCTGGCTGGTGCCTTATCACCATCAGGTTTAGGTTCGGTGCCAGAAGTTTCAGGTTTATCATTGGATTTCTCCTGCGGCTTGTCTTTTTCTTTGTCGTCTGCTTTCCCCTTATCCTTGTCCGCCTCGCTCGCTTTCTCCTTGTTCTTGTCTGCTTTCTTCGACTTGGACTTGGATGCCTTGCCTTTAGCCCGGGGGTTGGCCGTCTCAGTAGCTGATTCTAAGGGAAACGTTGCGTTTGGATCAACCTTCCTCACGAGTAGGAATGAGGCAAGAACAGTATTTCCTCCAGGGAGCCATTCCAGAATGGTGTACTCGGGAAATAGATATCGATCACCAGAGCCTGCATGTCCGGATGTGCTGCTTCCATAGGGGGTCAGCGGTGACGTAAATTCAAAGACCACCGACTTGTAGTTCTGTCTCGGAGGGGGCGGTGGCGGAGCTGGGCGATAATATGGCGCTGGCGACCCATACTGCGGAGGCCGAGATTGTATGGCAGGTGGATGGCTCTGATATGGAGGCTGTTGATAGGGTGGGTGTGGAGGTCCTGGCCGCGGCGTTGGTTGCTGCTGGGGAGGCGGCATGGGTCGTACAGCAGGGCTTGCCTGCTTTTGCGGATCCGGGGTAGGAGTTGGAGCTGGCGCCACACTAGGACTCGAAACGGGCTGAGACGAGGGCTGACCTGGCGCCGCCACGCCAGGTTCTTGCTTAATTACAACCTGAGGGGCTGGCTTAGGTGCCTGTGGAGTAGGCGTTTGTGGCGGCTGTGGGACGTTCGAGTTCGGAGGAGGGTGGGCAGGGGCGGCAGACGGTGATGGTTTGGGGACTTGCACCTCGACACGCGGCGTGGGCTGTGGTTGCGACTGCCCTTGGGGAGTTTGCTGAGGGGTTTGCTGGGGTTTCTGCTGGGGGGGTTGCTGGGGGGTTTGCTGAACTGGCTGCGGGGGAGGCTTTTGTGCAGAGGGGGGTTGTTGCGGAGGTTGCGAAGGTTGCGGCGTTTGCTGGGGCTGGGGGTGTTGTATAGGAGTTTGTGACGGACGCGGGGGAGGATGAGAAGGAGTGGAAGGCTGAACCTGGCGCTGCTGCTGCTGTAGCCGTTGTTGCTGCTGTTCCCTTGCGCGAATGATGGCGTTCAGTTCGTCAATATGAGCCTGGAAAGCGCGGAGTTGCTCTTGAGATGCTTTGCTCGAGGCCACGACGCGCATCAAGGCTTTGAGCTCAGGATCGGACGCAGCTCGTGTTGCAAGCATCTGAATGACGGGATCTGGGCTAGGCTTCGGCGGTTGGGCAGTCTGAGGGTGCTGAGAAGGCGATGGTCTTTGCGCAGATTGAGGGCCAGGAGGACGGTGGGGTGGCTGACTTGGAGTCCGAGCAGGATGCGAAGGGGGTGGGTGGTTTCCGGGAGTGTAGCCAGGTTGAGGTGTTCCAGGAGTCGCCGGAGAACCTTGGGGTGGATGTTGCCGTGCATGTTGGGGCGGAGCAGGGGAGTGAGGATAGGGGTGGTATTGTTGAAAGTTGTTTGGATGTCCATAATGAACCATCGGGCGCTGAGGGGTGGTGTATTGGATCGGCGGCGGCGCGTTGGGATCTTTGACAGTGTACAGCATCGCGTCGAACAGATGAGGTCCGACAACAATGTTGCAAGCTCCAACCTTTGACATGGTCTCCTTAGGCGGATTCTTCCCTTCAATCTGCTCCCTCTTGGTCTTCTTGGGCTTGGTCCAGTATCTCTCCAAAATGCCGTCGCTTAGCCATTTCTTCTTCGATCGTTCCAGGGAAGCTAACAGAATCGCACTGTTACTGGTCAGCGACCGAAAGCCTTGACATACACAATATGCGCTTCTGCGCGTGTAGTTAGGAGGGCACACATACCTTTCTGCATACGACTGATACTCTTTATCTGTAAGAGTAGTTGGTTGCGGCGCGGCCGTAGTCGGAAGAGGCTCTCCATCCTTTATCTTTGTAGGCAAAGGGGGTTCGGTAGGTTCCGGTGGTGGCGGAGGAGGGGGAGAAGGGGCGACGACCGGTGTAGACCCCTTCTTCTTTGACTGTTGAGGTTGAGGGGATGGTCGAGACGGAGCTTCGGAGGCTCGTCGCTTCGCCGCGGGTTCGCGACGTTCGCGGGCGGGGAGTTTGCGTTTTTCGGCCATGCTAAGATGTAGAGAATTATTGACGAGCAGTTACACGCCAATCAGGAAGCCAGCTGATTGAAGCAGCGGACATCTCGCAGCCTCCGGGATTGACTGGTATGATGGGAAGGGATGAGAGTTGCGGAGGAGAAGGAAAAAAGGCGGCGGAGAAAGTGAAGTTGGAGGCAGAAGCTGGATCGGGCAGTTCCACCGCCGAGCCTCAGCATCCCCGGTTTAATCCTCCGCATCCTTTGCTTATTCACCGTTCCTGCGTCTAGCCAGGTCGCATTGGTGGCATTCAGGTGTGAATATTCTAGAATATATTTGCTGTCTTGATTAAATCCTGTTGAGAGGTCGCACCTTCAGGTTTACTTGTCACAATTGGTATACGGAGCACACGGCGGGTTCAAAGTAAGGGCTCCCGAGACATCTCGACTCGCAGTTCGCTTTATTTCTACTTTCATATCGGCTAAACTATGTACTGTTGAATGTAGGCTCATAGCCACCATGGTTGAGCTTCAACCCATCTTCAAGAAGGCCTACTGGGCCCTGGCAGCCGGTGGAATCTTCTATGCCATATTCGTCTGTGCCATGACGTATCCCGTAGTCCAAAGATTGTACGTTGTTTCGTTATATGCTCGAATCACTATTCGAGACGAGCACATTGGTTGACCTGTTGCCTACTTGTACCAGTGCCCTCTACGTCAATAAAATTAATCCCACTGCGTGGCAGGACGTCAACCTGGTCGAATCATTCGGCTTTCTCAGTATGTTATACTGTTCCAGTCTACCCACCAGATCATGCTCAAAGGACAACTTCATTAACTGCATCCAAAGAAACGCAGGTCCAGCCGTTTAACCTAGTGACTCCTGATAACGAGACACTCTACGGATGGCATCTTCTGCCCCTGCAACTGTGTCACGAGCGCGAAGAGGAGCTGAATGCAAACGAACCCGACGGACCAGCAGACGACTACACCAAAACCACTGCATTTAAGCTCCTTAAGAATGACCCGAATGCCAGGGTAGTGGTCAGCTGTAAGTAAACATCATCGCACTTTAAAAACAGCGGCTAATATTTCACCAGTCCACGGCAACGCCGCCCACCTCGCATCCGCCCAGCGACCCGACATCTATCGACAAGTCCTGGGACTCTCAACACCCCAAAACCCCGTCCATGTCTTTGCCATCGACTACCGCGGGTTCGGCCTCTCAACCGGCACTCCCACAGAAGAGGGCCTAATCACAGACGGAGTATCCCTACTCAACTACCTCACCTCCGGCCCACTGAACATCTCCCCGTCACGCATCGTAATCATGGGCCAGAGCCTAGGAACAGCCGTAAGCGCAGCCGTGGCAGAGCGCTTTGCATTCGGCTCCTCAGACCCCACTGCTATCCAGCCAGCACTTAAGGACCCGGAACCCTTCGCCGGCGTTATCCTGCTAGCATCCTTTAGCAACGTGCCAAGTCTGATCGATTCCTACAGTCTGAAGGGAATCACACCTCCAATGCTCTCCTTGCTAGCCAACTACCCTCGGGCACACAACTGGGCGAAGAGCCACATCGTCGATCGCTGGGACACCGCCACTAGAGTCGCGCGTCTGTCGGGCGTAAACACCAACATTACGAAAGACGACCCTAACCCCGCTTACGCGAACAAAGGTCTCGACCTCTTCATCATCCACGCAGCAAACGACGTCGAGATACCCTGGCAGGAGGGCCGGCGCGTTTGGATCGCTGCCACAGGCGAGGACATCCCCGGTGGCCCTGGCAGGATAGTCCACGAACGGAAGGACTCTAACGGACCGAACGAAGTGCAAATCTGGGAAAACCAGTCGACCAAAGACAACGCAGTCGTTAAGCGCGTCAGATGGGAGCGCGTCAGCCATGGTGGTACGTCGATATAGAACCCAACCCAACACATAATGCCAGGCACAAAAGCTAACTATGAAATAAAAGGCCACAACCGCGTCGCAACCTTCTCCGTCGCCGCTCTTTCAGTGATGAGGGCCTTTGAGAAGTGAATCTCATGCCACCACATCTCGCCGTCAACCCCACATAGACTATTATTAGATATTACAGGCTAAAAGCAGACTGGGGCTTTCACATGGCAGTTGTAGCCTCGAATTCTGGTAGACAACAGAAACCTGGAAATGAGCGAGATGTAAAAGGAATCGCGAAAATCCACTTATAAGGCAGGCCAATCAAGAGGGGGGTTGGGGACGCGTTGACGCGACTGAAGAGGCTGTATTCACTGTCAGTTGTTCTAGAGCTTGCGGTTGTGATTTATAGAGGTACTGTGAGCTGTTTGCATGTGGGTGTGGGTCTCGTGTTCTGTATGAGGTAGGTATGTTGGTGCTCGGTTGGGATAGATGCCTATGGATGAGTCCCTCGGTTTGAAGAAGATTATATGATAGTATAGTAAATCCGAGTAAGGCATAGAAGACATGATTCAACACCATGAGGTTATATGAAGGCTTCCATTAGAGGGGAGCAGGAAAGGCAGTGTCTGACATATTTAGTTGAGACTTTCTGTTCTACGGCAGTACTAATGGGTTACCGAACTTGAACTATGTTGAACTATGTCCTTTTCACCACCCAGGAATTGCTTTATAGCCCAATATATGCTTAAAATTTGAATATATGAGAGGAGATATAACGACCTTCGGGTCAAATATGTACAGTCTGAAACCGAGATGAGCCGTCTCGGGAATGGGCGGCCGGGTACCCTACCAACCCGGCCCCATGGCACTGACTGAGAATTTTCCGACGCCCACAGGGCCCGTCTAGATTGCTTTATAAATAATACATGGCGCCAAATTATCTAAACATAATGAGAACATCGTCTTCGTAGGGAATACACGCCGAGAAGGGAAGAGGTAGGAGGGAGGATAGAGGGCGGGTGGGGGATTGCAGGTTCAAGAACACCGAAAGGAGACGTAATGGGTATACTTTTGAACTGCATCACTGGTGTATGGTAGCTTCAGGAGGTGGGTCTACCTC
Organism: Aspergillus costaricaensis CBS 115574; assembly: GCF_003184835.1. Lineage (NCBI taxonomy): Eukaryota > Fungi > Ascomycota > Eurotiomycetes > Eurotiales > Aspergillaceae > Aspergillus > Aspergillus costaricensis. The sequence continues at coordinate 429,549 of NW_020291824.1, forward strand.
CGCAAAGCTGTTCCAAGCATCAAGCCACGGGGTTGCGACAGGCTTATTTCTTGTGTCTGTCGGCCTGGGCCTTCTGGTACTTGGCAATGAGGTCCTTCCTGTAAGTGGAGTTAAATTAGTATCGTTCGTATGGTATGAATTGGAATAGGGAGACTTACTGGAGGTGGGGAGGCGCCCTCTCGTAGTGGCTGAACTCCATGGTGTATTCACCCTTACCCTGGGTAGCCGCACGCAGGTGAGAACTGATACCGAACATGCCGTTCAGACTGCAGTCCGCATACACGGTGAACTCATCAACACCGACCTCAGAGTCGTTGATAGTAGCATTACGCTTGTTCAAGAGAGCGATAACGTCACCCTGGAACTCAGATGGGGCCGTCACGACAGTCTTCATGATGGGCTCAAGGACAGCAGGGTTACTCTCCTTGAAAGCCTTACGGAAAGCCTGCTGGGTGGCGTTCTTGAAGGCCATTTCAGACGAATCAGTCATGTGGGTAGCACCATCGTTGATGACCATCTTGGTACCAAGGACCTTGTGTCCAATTAGAGGACCCTTATCACAAGAGAGGTGGAATCCCTTTTCACAAGCGAAGAGGAACTTCTCCGAGATACTTCCACCAACAATCTGTTCCTCGAACACGTTCTCGCCAAGGCTGCCCGTCGGCTCCATCCAACCAACGACACGGGCGTAGTCACCGGGACCACCAGATTGCTTCTTCAGCAGGTGGTCGAACTCGACACGCTCGCCAAGAGTCTCACGGTAGGCAACCTGAGGCGGGCCAGTCTCACAGTCGACGCGGTATTCACGGCGCATACGCTCGAGGTAAATTTCGAGGTGCAATTCACCCATACCAGAGATAAGAGTTTGTTCACTCTCCGCATCGAAGGTGACACGGAAAGTCGGGTCCTCTCTCTGGAAACGTGCCATGGCCTTGGAGAAGTTGGCACCATCCTTGTTGTTCTTAGGCTTGATGGACAGGGAGATGACGGGTTCGGGAACGAACATGGAGGACATGGTGTAGCCCAGCTGTCCATCAGTGAAGGTGTCACCGGAGGCACACTCGACACCGAAGACAGCACAAATCTCACCAGCTCCGACCTCAGTAACATCCTCCATCTCGTTAGAGTGCATGCGAACAATACGAGGGATCTTGACCTTCTTATCGTTGCGTGCATTGTAGACGAAAGAGCCCTTGCGGAGAGTACCTTGGTACACACGGATATAGGTCAACTGACCGAAGTTGCTCTCTTCCAGCTTGAAAGCAAGACCGACCATGGGCAGAGAGTTGTAGGGGACGAGCTTCACGGAAGCCTCGTTGCGCTTCTTGTCAAGAGCAAGGTTCTGCACTTCGGAGGGGTTGGGAAGGTAGTCGATGACACCATCCAGCATAGGCTGCACGGACTTGTTCGCCAGTGCAGATCCCATGAAGACAGGGGTGAACTTCAGGTTGATGGTTGCCCGACGGATGGCCTGTCTCATCTGGTCCTCGGTAGGCGTTTCCTCCATGAGGAAGATTTCGGCAATTTCGTCATCAACGTCGGCGAGGGTCTCGATAAGCATCTGCCTTCTTTCCTCCGCCACAGCCTTAACCTTCTCGGGGATCTCATCGGTCTCGAAAAGCTCCTCACCACTGGGTCCGCGGTTGTAAATCGCCTTCATGCGAAGCAGATCGACAACGCCCTCGAACTCGTCCTCAGCACCAATGGGCACCTGAACAGCGGCAGCGGGGATCTTAAGCTTCTTGTTGATCTGGTCAACAGCCTTGAAGGGGTTGGCACCCATACGGTCCATCTTGTTGACGAAGGAAATTCTAGGAACGTTGTAACGTCTCATCTGGCGGTCAACGGTGATGGTTTGGGATTGAACACCGGAAACAGCACACAGAATCATGACAGCACCATCCAGAACGCGCAGCGCTCTCTCGACTTCGATGGTGAAGTCAATGTGACCCGGAGTATCAATCAAGTTGAGGTGGTACTTCTGGTCCTTGCCCTCGGCGTCCTTCTTGACCCAGTCACAGAAAGTTGCGGCGGACTGGATGGTGATACCCTTTTCACGCTCCAGATCCATGGAGTCCATCTTCGCACCAACGGCATCACGACCACGGACTTCGTGAATAGCCTTGATACGTCCAGTGTAGAAAAGGACACGCTCGGTACATGTGGTCTTACCACTGTCGATGTGTGCCTAGAATGACTATTAGATGCGAATATTCCAAAGAACTCTTATCCGCAATATCCTTACAGCAATACCAATGTTCCGAACACGGGACAGACGTGCTGCTTCGACGGGGTCAAGGTTTTCGATAATGGCCTCTTGCGACAGGGTGTCGGGGTTGGCAGCGGCAGCCTCAAGCCTATGTTTATTTGAAAACAACGATCAGCAATGGGTCAAATTGAGATAACTGTATTAAAAGAAAAGCAGCAATTAAGATAGACAGGAAGTAGTAGATTCTTACACAGCAGCAGCAGTAGCAGAAGCGTTCCTCCTCTGCTGGAAGTGTTTGCTCAGGGTAGACTGATAAGCCGGAGCCAAAGTAGGTGAACAGAGAGCAGCCGTCGAAGCGCATCGCCGAGTCAAGAAGTTCTGGGACTGAAGACGGACAGAAGATCTGGTCAATCCAGAAACAGCGCGGCATGGCAGCCGCGCAAGAGTAGGAGTCCTCATGATGATCTCCGTGCACACCGAATCTCAATCAAACGTTGGCGCTCTTTGAGTCCCCAAGCGTCTCGATCTTTTCTGCGGCTCCGAAAAAAAGTTCGGGGAAGCCAGGCACGCAGTCACGTGAGCTATACTAGGATTGATTGGCCTCCGCTTTCCCCGGGTGCCATTGCAGCCAATGATCTTTGGCTTGATTCTCATCATAGTCAAATTTGAGGAGTCTAGAGGGATGTTGTATTGGAAGGTGCTGCAATTGTACGTCCTTCCCGATAAGCTATATCTATCACCCGGAAAGTGCACCGAAGGCGTGTGTCTCTTCCGGCTTCGGACCCATCAAGATTGGTGAAGCCGTGCTCTAGACCTTCAGGTACAGAGACGGCACAATTGTGTAATTGAAATACTGTTGGTGCGGAAATATTTCATATCGGTACATTGTGGCAGAACAACTCACCGCTTTGCTCTCCGCCACCATCACTTGATCATCAATCATAGATGCAATCATTTACTATTTCCAGCAATCTCTATAGAAACTGTACCGCATTGATACTTCTTAGCTACACAGTTGGTGCCCAGTGGAGCAAACTATATAATTCCCGTCCAAATGCGATCATCCCTGAGACTTCTGGCTTCCGTATCCCGCAGCCAGCCTTCGAAGCTCAGGAAGCCAACCGTTAGCCTTGATCATGTGTGTAACCATCGCAACTTATGTCGTTCATGCGCTGATATGACCCGAAGTTCATCCAAAGGCAACGAGTCATTTCTCTATGGCGTGAGATTGTGCGAGCGCTCAATAGTTAGTTCCCATCTACACTATTTCCAACAATCATGCACCATGCTGATAGAATCGCAGAAATACCCAGCTCGTCCACCAAGGATGAACTGCACAGATATGCTCGTGGGGAGTTTGAGCGTAATAGAAACGTTACAGATTTGGTATGGCTTCCTTGCCTTTACAGTATAGCACCAGACTGACTAGTACGGATAGCAACATATACGATATCTCATCTCGGTAAGTTCCCCAGTTGTTCTTTCATGGACAAGCAGCCTAACTATACACAGACCGGAAAGTCCGAGTTCGATATGATGAGGCGGTATATTGACGAGCAGGTTGTCGGCTAAGGGGGGAGATGTCGCCAGGATCAGCACTAATTAAGATACAGGCTAAGGTCCAGAGAGATGAGATCAAGGGTTAAGAGATGGAGAGTGATATTCTGACAAAAATCGAATGCATATATGTACAATATCATAGATACCCAAACCAACATGAGAATCAAGTAAGAAACTCAACAACACTTCTTTTTACCAACCTTACTGCCTCGACAACAACTCCTTCACAGCACTTAGTACCCCAATTGACTTCTGTTCGGAGGGCTCAATAGCAGAGCGAGCAGCATCCTGCTCAGGAAATGACTTCTTAGCATGTGCGGCCTCGTTGGCCGCGGCCTCAATAGCCGCATGACGCTCCCGCCAGCCTCTGTCTTCCTTGTCACGGATCTCCAACTCGCGCAGCCAAGCGTCCCGCTTTTCCTGGCTCTTGCGTGCCTCCACCATCTGCTCGAACTCCCTCCGTTGCTTCCGCTCGCTACCATAGTACATGCCTCCGGCGACGACGGCGATAAGGGTGAAGAATTGGGCGTAGATACGAGCACGGAACATCTTATTCATCTCGACGGAGTCGCCGGCCTTCATCGACCGGTAGGCCCGGTACAGTGCGTAGGAAGTGGCAGCACATCCTAGGTTCAAGTAAGTTAGCTAAGCTTGGTTGAAGAAATGTGTCGTCTGAGCTTAAATGGTATGCCTACCTAGCGGGATCAGAGGCTCTTCCTTGAGACGTCTGCGGAACTTTTGGAGCGAAGTCTCCTCTTGGAACTGACTGCACAAACGAATATGTTAGAACTAGCTGAGCAACCAGTCTATGATCTGTGATCGAAAGGAGGCAAATACGTACGGGTGTTCTTCAAAAGACGATGGGAGAGGCTCGCTCATCTTGCTATAATAATTAATGTGACCTGCTATTAAGTGTGGCGATCGGCGAAGGGGCACGGAGAGGCTGGGGCCGCAGAAGCTAGAAGTTAATCGAATCTGCAAATCATTAGCCAACAATTTTTGAAATTAAGGAGGCAGCCAAAGCTGCACATAAATGCCGACCTTGATTGATAAGTAGCGCTCTGTCCGGAGAGAAAAGTAAATGCGTTGCGCGTGTACCCGGGCAACATGACGTCGGAAGGAACAAGCATACGGAGGAGATAATTTTCGTATTATTGGATACGGTATGTTACGCAGAGACACTGTAATCACTTGTACCTTCCTTTACTCTTCTATCAGGCCATACTTCGGACAGATGACCGGTTTGTGCTATGCCTCGAGTCTTTTACACTGTTATACCAGGTGCTTTTTCCTTGACAAGAATAGCTTCATAGAGCCTAAACTTAGAGTCGCAGATCCTCCAAATATGGAGATGATAATGTAGCTTCATGAGATGCCTGATCTTGGACATAGTATTACCAAGTCAAGTTATTACCGATGATCTTGAATAAATGAAGTCAAAGCACCGCTTTCGATGGCGGATCATGTGAATTATTTCTTCTTTTGCCTATTCCTTGATTAGGCAAAGTTTTGGGAAAAGCGCACCCGGAGTTTTCTTAACCTTGACAGATGGTTCATCAAGCTTGTGAGACTCAAAGCCTGTCATAGGATAACATCAGAGCTCATTGGCTGGGAAGAAGCATGTACGTAAAGACTTTCCTACGTTTTCTGGTGGTGGTGCATGGATTCCTTCAGGCCCACTTCAACCATGAATAGCATTACGGGGTAAGTATATGAAGACCGCATTGTCTGAGAAATATTGAGTAGGCAGTTTGTTGCCGCTTCCGCGGAATACTCAAGGGGGGAAAATGCAAGAATACTACTTTCATAATAGTACTATGATCCTGCGACGCCCAAATACTATGCTCCTGAATTCTTTGCATGTCTTTTTTTATTCCTCAACATAAACCATTTTTTAACTATTCCCGGCCTGCAGCTTAGGGCTGGAATTGAGGGTTGATGACATAAAACTTTTCCGCTCCGATCACGGAATTCCCCACGGAATACTCCCTGTGACACGGATCTAGTGCCACCGCCGGACTTTTCGTTTGGTTGACTCAGGATTTCCGCCGGACTCTGGTCTTTGTCTTTGTTCTTGTCACATTCAATTCTCTCACATATACCCACAAAGACGCCATAATGCCGGGCGAAGTCACTGACAACGGTGTTCCGTACCCCGTTTCTACCAAATTGGACAACCTGACCCTGAACGAGCGTTCGGCTGCTCCGTCTCCCACTTCGGACAAGGTGGATGGCCAGGAGCGATCAACAGTCGACTATGGCATTCCTGACGCCTTCCTGCTTCCCAATGGAACACCGGACGTGAGTCTACACTGGGTTTTCAAGTCCTCTATCTAATTACTCATGCGATTCTTGTGTTTAGTATCTTCGATTGATCCTGACGTCCCGTGTCTACGACATTATCGAGGAGACCCCGCTTCACCATGCGGTCAACATCAGCAATCGCTTGGAGTGCCGTGTGCTCCTGAAGAGAGAGGATCTTCTCCCCGTGTTCAGTTTCAAGCTTCGTGGAGCCTACAACAAGATGGCGCACTTGACCCACGAACAACGGTGGAAGGGAGTCATTGCGTGCTCAGCAGGTGGGTGGCGTCGGTGTGAACTAGTCATGGTGGCACTCGTCGACTGACATAATGAAAAGGAAACCATGCGCAGGGCGTTGCTTACTCCGCTCGGAAATTGAAGATCCCCGCGACTATTGTTATGCCATCGGGCACCCCCGCTATCAAGCATCTGAATGTCGCCCGCCTGGGTGGTAGCGTGGTCCTGCACGGAGACGATTTCGACGCAGCTAAGCAAGAAGCATACCGGTTGCAGGAGCAACACGGACTGACCATGATCCCCCCCTTCGATGACCCCTACGTGATCGCTGGACAAGGTACCATTGGCATGGAGATATTGCGCCAGGCCAATTTGCAGAAGCTGGAGGCTGTCTTTTGTGCCGTCGGTGGAGGAGGTCTAATTGCTGGCATTGGCGTCTACCTCAAGCGCATCGCACCTCACGTGAAGATCATCGGCGTTGAGGCCCAAGATGCCAATGCCATGGCTCAGTCTCTCGACACGGGTTCTAGAGTGTTCCTGAAGGACGTGGGACTGTTCGCAGACGGTGCTGCTGTCAAGTCTGTCGGAGAGGAGAACTACCGACTTGCGCGTGAAGTCATCGACGAGGTCGTTCAGGTCACAACCGATGAGACGTGCGCCGCCATCAAGGATGCATTCGAGGACACACGGTCTATCATTGAACCGGCGGGTGCTCTGGCTCTCGCCGGTCTCAAGAAGTACGCCGTAAACAACCCCAGCCCAGACACGAGCAGGGAGCTGTGCGCTATCGCCTCCGGAGCAAACATGGATTTCGACCGCCTGCGCTTTGTTGCTGAGCGTGCGGCTCTGGGAGAGCGGAAGGAAGCGCTCCTGAGCGTCAGGATCCCCGAGAAGCCGGGCGCTTTTGCGAAGCTCGTTGAGGTTGTTCTTCCTCATGCGGTCACAGCGTTCAGCTACCGTTACGCCCGTGAATCGTCGGCCGATGTTCTGATGGGCATCTCCTTGTCCGCCGCTACTGGCCGGGATGATTTGACCAAGATTATCAGCCAATTGGTGCGAGGCGGCATGGATACGAAGGATCTCAGTGATGACGAGCTGGCGAAGAGGCACTTGCGCTTCCTGGTTGGTGGTCGCAGCGAGGTCGCGGATGAACGGTTGTTCATGTTCGAGTTCCCCGAACGTCCTGGTGCTCTCGCCAAGTTCTTGACGACCCTTCGTCCCAACCAGAACATCTCTCTGTTCCACTATCGTAACTACGGAGGTGACGTTGGCAAGGTGCTTGCGGGTATCCAATGCCCTGAGAACGAGAAGGCAGAGCTGGAGGCTTTCCTCAGCGACCTGGCTTATCCCTTCACTGAACATACCGACTCCGCCACCTACAAGACCTTCTTGCGGTAGAGGAATTTCGGTATTGTATTTGCTTTTCTCTGATCACATTAGAATTCTAGAAAACACAGTGCGGGCTTGATGGATTTTGTTTGAAATGTTTAGGCGTTCTATTGGGCATGTGGAAGATAGACCGATCTGTGTACCTAAGTTTGGGGCTTTTCTTCGTATATACTTTAATGAAGCATGATACTCACTCCATAATTGATCTATATCCGCCATAAAAAAGCAAATTTCGTTTGTCTTGCGAGTGATTTATAGTAAATGCTTCGGGATTAGTGGCAGCCAAACATGATTGGTCGGATATCGGAACTCGGCAGTACAGTAACTCCGGCCAGCATTTGCTCCGAAGGGATTCCGAACATTTGATGATGAGAGGTGCCAATATAGCTGTCTCGAGTCTAGATTCCCTCGAGATCCTCCATTCTCTCGCAGATTTTCGGCGGCCATAGAATTATCGTCTATCCGCCAACCGACACCATGCTGTCTTTTCGTTCCGTCTTTGGGGCCTCGACCGGTGCCCTCCGTCAAATTCTCCCCTCCTTCTCTCGCCGGTCCGCCGCTCTCGTTTCGCGCCCTTTCTCGCAAATCGCTCGTCTCTCCCTTGGCAACGGCCTTCGCCTTTTGCGCTCTGGAAAGCAGACCAACAATGTCGGAGTTGCTAGTGTGGGGTCCACATTGAGACAAGTTGAGCAGGTCCGGGGGATGAAGACCCGTTCCTCGGTGAAGCGGTTGTGTGATGGCTGCAAGGTATGCCGTGATTCTATCTAAATCGGCTTTTTCTTCTACTGTTGCAGAAGTTGGCATTTATGGGGGTTTGTGTGTACTTTGTCGGAATGAGGCTAATACAGTGGACCTGCAGCCTGTGCGGAGAAAGAACCGCGTCTACATTATCTGGTAAGATTGCATGAATGGCAGCTCCAAAGCTCACTATAGCATGATCGCTAACATATTGTTCTGCAATAGCTCCAAGAACCCGAAGCACAAGCAGCGCCAAGGGAAATAGATGGATGGGAACGATTGCGAGAGCATGAGAGAATGAGCGTACCTTCGAACGAGATTTGCTTGCATTGAACATCAACTGAAGCCGATGGAAGAGCTAGCATTACTTGCATGACCTCTGCCTGACCTTGCGACGGTGGTAAACAAATCGTGGATAGATGTATTGTGGGTATACGGCTACTACTACTGGGTCTCGACATTGGGAAAACCGCGCATTTGCTATGGGATACGACCAACTGGTTGGTTAGGCGCTTTATTGCATTGTCTGTACATTAATTGTGTCTATATATTGGAATTCTCTTTCTTCAATTACTTTTTCCCGGGTGAACTGATATCTTGGTGGTTGTTTGGCGGGCAGTCGTATTTCGGATGCGCGGAGTCCTTATGCGATACTTTTCCTGGATCCGACGGTTCCATGATCTACTTCTCTCGTATCCTCGCCTCCACGACATATGCGGGGTACAGCTCTTCATGATCAGGTTCGAAGCCATGCTCTAGTCACTGACCGATCGACTCCGCACCGTTTGCATTTCTTTCCGAGGCAGCATGCAAGGGATACTCCTAGGCTCGTTCATATTCGAATGATGTCGAATATAGCATTCCACTGATCGTTTAATCGCCGACAGACCCCTTTTTACAACCTGCATCAGCATACCTGATGAAGTCAACTCCTTCTATGATAAGCTTTGGAATGTGCGGGCACATTGATGCAGGATTTTGAAGGAATAGTCTGCAAGCAACCTCCTTACTCTTGCACTCTCAGTCCTCGTCATGGCGCGACTCTGTGCAGCAATCGTTTGTCTATGGTCCATCCCAGCAACCACTGCGCTAAGCAGCTCGTACACCTTCTCCGACTCCCTCATCTCCCAGCAAGCCTTGGACGGCGAGAACTTCCTCAAATATGACGGCGTCCGTGGTCCCTACGTGGACCGCATATCATACGGAATCAGTCGGGATCCTCCAGCACAATGCTCTGTTGACCAAGTTATCATGGTCAAACGACATGGTGAACGATATCCCACATCAGGCGAAGGGACTTCCATTGAACAGGCCCTGAAGAAAGTCAACGACTCCATCGCAGGTAACTACAGTGGCGGCGATCTAGCATTCCTGAATAACTGGACCTACTTCGTCCCATCCGACTGCTACGAGGCCGAGACCTCGACAGGGCCCTATGCAGGACTAACAGACGCATACAACCATGGCAAGGCGTACCGCCAACGCTATGGACATCTCTATAACGAGTCGATTATTCTCCCGTTATTCACCGCCGACTTCCAACGAATTATCAGCACAGCGCAGAACTTCGGACAAGGATTTCTCGGGAATGATAGCTACGCCACCAAGGCAGCGCTCAATATCATCTCTGAATCTGACAGCCAGGGCGCAGATAGTTTGACACCAACATGTCATGTACAGGACGATGATGCACAAAGCATCTGCGGCGACATGCCGTACTATCTGCCTCAGTTCGATGTCACTGCGGACAGGCTGAACGCTCAGTATCAGGGTCTCAACCTGAACTGGACAGACGTATACTCACTCATACGTGAATTCCCCATCTCATCTACACCTATTAAAACGATGCGCACACTAACAATGAGCAGTAATGACCGCCTACGAGCTCAACACCCGCTCCTCATCACCCTGGATCGACGTCTTCACTACAGACGAATGGATCAGTTTTGCCCATCTCTGGAACGTCAACTTCTACTACTGTGCAGGGTATGTCTCCCAACTACATCACCCCAATACCATCATCCAGTGCCCAGTACCAATAAGACTGACATCAACAGCCCCGGCAACAAATACACCCGCGCCCTCGGCGCCCTCTACCTAAACGCAACCCTCACTCTCCTCCAACAAGGCCCCTCCTCATCCGGGCCTCTCTTCTTCAACTTGTACATATTCCCCCCATTACCCCCTCCCCAACCCGTTTCCCTTCAACTAACAATAAATCCAAACAGTGCCCACGACAGCAACATAACCCCCATAATAACCGCCCTCGGCATCGCCACGCCCACCACGCCCCTCAACAAAACCCGCATTCCCTTCCCCCCATCCGCCTGGTCCGTCCAAGACATAGTCCCGATGGGCGGGCGTCTCACCATCGAGCGCATGAACTGTACTGATTCTGCTCTCGCGCCGGGCGGGATCTTCGTCCGACTGGTCCTGAACGAGGCGGTTGTGCCGTTGGAGGACTGTCAGAGTGGACCGGGGTATTCGTGTCCGTTGGACGAGTATGCGGATTTTGTGGGAAGCTTGCCGAGTTATGTGAGTGAGTGTGAGGTTCCTGAGGATGATAAGCAGGATTTGGAGTTCTGGTGGGCGTGGAATACTTCGACGGCGGAGAATTTTAGGATGGGGGGGAGGTGTGGGGGGTTGGCTTAACCACTCTCAGTTCATGTAATGATCACATTTGAGGAAAGGGGTACATGATGGTTATGAGATGTTGAGATGACATGTGTAGAGTGTTATATAGTAGTCTACTATTGGTGTTGTTTTGGTGGGTGAGTGAATGAAAGTTGAAATGATACATTCCGTCATGGCTCCATAAATATATAAAAGTAGCATACTTAGTAGTAGTTTGAACAACACCCAATCCCAATACCCCAACCAACCAATCTAATATCCCAATTTACATACCCATAACCTACTGAAGAGGATCAATGCCTCCAAAAGTAACACTCTTGACCACCAAGAACTCATCAATACCGTACTTGCTGCCCTCGCGACCAAAGCCACTCTGCTTGACACCGCCGAATCTATTCAATTAATCCAGTTAGTAAGCAACATCCAACAAGTAAAGGTAAGCAAGGGTATACTCACGGCGAAGCAACATCACTAATAAGTCCCGTGTTAACACCCACCATACCGACCTCCAGCGCCTCCGCAACACGGAAGATGCGCTTGACATTACTGCTGAAGAAGTATCCCGCCAGACCGACCTCAGCCTTGTTAGCCAGGTCAACGACCTCCTTTTCTGTCTCGAAGGGGAAAAGACCCGCCACAGGGCCGAAAGTCTCCTCTGAAGCGACGAGCATATCCTTGTTCATCTCCGTGAGGACGGTCAAGTCGTAGAAGTTAGGACCAAGGTGAGCGGCCTTCTGACCACCCGTCAGGACCTTTGCGCCCTTGGACACAGCGTCGCGGACGTGTTCGTCGACCTTGTTGACGGCGCGATCGTGAATAACCGGACCGTGGGTAACGCCTTCTTCGAAGCCCGCACCCAGCTTGAAGTCCTTGACCTTCTCGGCGAAGCGCTTGGCGAATTCATCGTAGATGCCGCGCTGCACGTAGATCCGGTTCGCGCACACGCAGGTCTGTCCGGAGCTACGGAACTTGGAGGCCACAGCGCCGGCGACGGCAGCGTCGAGGTCCTCGACGTCGTCGAAGACGATGAAGGGGGCGTTGCCACCGAGCTCCCAGGAGACCTTCTTGATGGTCGAGGAGGACTGCTTCATGAGGAGCTTACCGACGTTGGTGGAGCCGGTGAAGGAGACCTTGCGGACCTCGGGGTGGGTGGTGATGGCTTCGCCAACCTCGGGGGTGTTCTGGGATGCGGTGACGATGTTGACGACACCCTTGGGGATTCCGGCGCGGTGGGCCAGCTCGGCGAGGGCGTTGGCCGTGAAGGGCGTCTCACCGGGGGTCTTTGCGACGACAGTGCAGCCGGCTGCGAGGGCAGGGCCGATCTTTCTGGTGATCATGGCGGCGGGGAAGTTCCAGGGTGTGATGAGACCGCAGACACCGACGGGCTGCTTCAGGGTCATGACCCGGTTTCCGGGCACGGAGGAGGGGATGGTATCACCGTAGATGCGGGGAGCTTCTTCGCTGAACCATTCGAAGAAGCTGGCCGCGTAGTTCACCTCGCCTTTGGCGTCGGCGAGGGGCTTTCCGTTTTCCCAGGTTATCAGGGTGGCTAGGTCGTCGGCGTTGTCGATCATGAGCTGGTACCATCTGCGCAGCATGCGGGCGCGCTCGCGGGAAAGCGTTGTGCGGAATTTGGGGAAGGCTTCTTTGGCGGCTTGGATAGCCTTCTCGGTGTCTGCGGCGGAGAATTCGGGACATGTTCCGATGAGCTTTCCGGAGGCAGGGTCTGTAGAGGTGGTTCTGTGATGAGTATAGTTGGTCGTTGGGCTTGTTGATGGTGAAAGGTATATGGCCTACCGTGGACTTCGAAGGTCTGTCCAGATTGAGCGTCTACCCACTCGCCATTGACGTATGCCTTTTGGATAAAGAGGGATTGATCTTTGAGCTAGATGGTGACCGCTCAATTAGCAATTGGTTCTTGAAGATGGGAGACGAATTGTACAAACACGAACCTGAGGAACGTTGTAACCCATGGTGGAAACTAGGCGTTTAGTGTGGATAGGAGCAGGAATGGCAAAAGGATAACGAAGGCGCGGTCTCAAGAGCTGCCGGGAAACTGGACGAATAAATCTCTCCATGACTGAAGTACTGAAAATGAATCGCAATCACACCCAGTGGGTCGTGTGGACGAGCAGATGTCCAGCTGCTGCTCTCTCGCTCTTCGTTCCGAAGTTCGGTGCGGGGAGACCTCGGTTTGTCTGGGAGGGTGTCGGGATTCTGGGTCGGTGTACCACCACTTTCAGCAGTCGGCTTTTGAATAGAGATCTAGAGGAAATTCCAGTCAATTCCGGACAAGACCAGCTATTTATTCTCGGAACTAGTAGTGGATTCTGGCAATGGCAATGCGCCGTGAATCTTACCGGCGGCCTTCAAGCGGGGGAGCTGCCGGTCACGTGGGTAGACGTCATTCGGAGCTTTCGGTTGCGCCGCCACGACAATGCAGGGTTGCTGTCAGGTTCAGGGGGGTCAGAGTACTTAATGGTCACTAACCTCGATTTCTGCAAAATATCAAGGCTACATTGAAGGCATTTGAGGCCATAGCTGGCTTTTGTTGCGCCTGTATCTCGATATATTACATCCGCGTAATTGGAATACCATATCGATATGCTATCCCTGGCCTCGGTGATAGTGGCCAATCAATGAATGCCGACATGGGAGCTCCGGGGATTGCACCAATAGGAGAACACTAGTCTTCCGGTACCTGTAACTGTAATACCAATATATTACGACATATACAATGCGCATCACCGATCTATACAACACCAACTGGGAGTCATTTCTTTCGAAAAGTATACACATTGGGCAGTTGGCCACAAAGTATTGAATTAATAAGATATCACTCATTATCAATGTCATCTTCACCACGCGTGCCTGTCGAGGACCTGCCCTCGCTTTTGGAACGGTAATTCGGATGCATGCGCTTCATATGCAGATTGAGATTCCATGTCCGCGAGAAGCCCTTGCCATGCCTGGAGCACGCCCGGATAGGACAGATCAAGTCCTGCTTGCGATGCTCCCCTTTTCCTTTTAGTCGAGACCCATCCCCGATGTCTTCAGGCGCCGTACTGTTGGCTCGCGATGTCGAGCCTCCCTTGATAGAAGCGGCACGGGAGCGTGGCCGTCTGCTCTGTGACCGAGACGGTTGTGAGATTTCAGCCTCGGCCTCAGATTCGGGCTCAAGATCGGTCTCAACTGCTGGTTCCGATTCGCTTTCTTCGTATTTCCAGATCTTGGTATCGTCGTCTTGTATATCTTGCTTGATTTTCCCTTCTTTGAGCACCTGAAAAGCCATATCTTCGCCAAACAAGGCTGAGCATCTCTGTGCTGTTCGCATCACCACGGCTGGTGGCCAGTCTATCATGGACGCGACACCCAGAACCTCGCTCCAATCCCGTATCCCGAGGCGAATACGACTCGCGGACCGTCGACGATCGCTACCGACGGAGCGGCCCCGTGAGCGGGAAGAGTGTTGTGACTGTGATCTGTGTCGTGAAGTTGCTTGAGAGGAGCTATATACACTTGACTCCGGTTCGCTTGATACATGCGTACTACGAGAACGAGCATCGCTCGATCCGCTCTTGAAAGATGACCGTCGGGTTCGTTTTCTTCCTCTCGACAGACTTCTGTCTCTTGGAGAATTGACTTTTCTCTTACGAGGTGACGAGCCAGACATCACACTCTCAGTGTCGGTCTGCCAGTCACTTGCGGAGCTGTCGTCCGCTGCCACTCCGCCCTTACGGGCACGATGAAGGCCCAGGAGAAGATCATCAAACCGCGAGAGTATATTTCGAGTGAGTGGGCGTAGTTGTCGTCTTGATTTATCGTCGTCCGTCTGGACAGTAGGGCGTAGTGGAACGCCATCCGCACCCTCACGCTCGCTTTCCCATGCGGTACTTTCGTCCTGCGTCTCGTGTTGAGATGCTGATCTTTTTCTTCGATGTGATGTAAATGGCTTCGACTCATAATCCCATTCCCTAGCCATAAACCTCTCTTTGGCTGTTCGTAACATGAACGCCATAACCGATTCCTCTAATTCGGCACTCGGTCGAGGATCTGGCTGCATTCTCAGCGTCCAAGCATCATCGAGACTTTTCCGTACTTCCTCATCCGGTCTAGGCACCTCGGCCGAAGGCAAAGGCCATGCTGTCCAGCGCTTCGGAGGAGCAAATGTATCCATCTCATCCAGCAGTTGGTCATTTGTCTCAGTTGCCCGTCTCGCGATCTCCCGTGCCCGGACACGGAGCGCATAAGCATTGTACAAGTGAGCAGATAGATCCCGAGCACGAATGTCTTCCAGAGCTTGAGCGTTCTGCCTCTCTTCGGCAGTCAATCTTCTCCACGTAGACTCAGGCCCGCGGAATCTGTTGGGACGGTACGAATGCGCTGGAGGGGTCTCTGAATCACGCTGGTAATCAAGTTCAGTAGTTTTTTGAAGTGGCTGCTTCTGCTGCCGCTGCCGCCGCGGTTTTTCAGGTGACTGAGGAACTGATGCATAGCTATCCGCATCTGAACCAGATTGTTCATCGTCATTGCTCTCAACGTACGTAGCATCCGAGTGATCATTCTCGATCGGCTCCTCTTCCATAATCACATCAAGATCTTGCTGGCTATCTCCTGACCCAGTTTGGGTTTCTGGGTAGGGTACCAGATCGGCAACATCTTGGCTGCTCGGACCTCCGAAGATGGACCTGTACGGTTGCGCTGACTGCGGCGGGCTAAAGCGCGCGCCTGAAAGCGAGGACATGTCTCAGAGTTGGCGTTTATAGAGTAGGTGGCTTGGTTTTGAGTACAGGCCCATATGCAGCAAATCCGGCTAGATAGCGACTATCTAGATGGTCGTTCGGTTGATGATCATCAATGTTGGCGGTGTGGCTGCAAGCTTATCTTCGGAGAATTAAAGATGCCAATCTATTGCATTTGACTATACATAGAGCCAGTAGAATCATATATGAATCGTACACTCAAAAGGAAAGGAATCGGGATTGTTGATGGAAAATTTATTGAATGGTGCGGATCACGACGAAAAAGTCGGATGCACGTGACTTGATACATGTCTACTGGGCATCACGATGTGTCCACTGCTTTCTTTTTACTAACACGCTGGATCATATGGTGCCAAGAGATGAGAATGGTCTATATAATATAGGATGTGTTTAGTTGCTGCGTAAGTATGGTTAGTCGCATGTGGTAGTACGTGAACTGTAATAATATTATTAATTTTTAATTATTTTTAAATAATTACGTAAAAATATATTGAGTAAAAATTAGAATAGAATTCTAATAAAACTTATTAATTTTATATTATTATTATATTATATAGAATTGTTCAATCTTTTTATAAATTAGAATTCTTAAAATTAATTTATATATTTATATATTATTAAATTTTAAAATAAATAAATTTTAAATTGAAAAAGAATACTATATTTCAAAAATTAATATTATTATACCTCATGCCAAGAAATTAGTCTTATATAAATTGCAGGAATTCTAAAGGAATAACATATGCGATGCACCAACCCCAGTGGAATGGGATATAAGGTTCAAACTACTTAACAAATGACCACCTTTCCTCGGCCCTTCTGGAAACGCCTTGTAGCATCACGCGAGGAATAGCCTTTGTGGAAAGGTTCAGAATGTATATATAGTTCAAACATTTAACTTCCTTCCGCAGCACAGACAGAACATTGGCAATGGTGTGGATGAAATGCGCAAACTATGAATAACATGTCAATTTACACAATATGCTTTTGATGTTGTATTGTTATCTGGAAAGCCCGTGCATGCTGTGCTGGGAAATGTGAATCCTCGATATCTGAGGTGCTAATTCGTCGGCGTATAGTGAACAATGTCACTATGAGCTGTAGAGAAAGGTATCCCTAGCTGATTGGCCCTTTGTTTGCAACTCAGCTTTTATGGTATTTCCTATCTTTGTACCATTCTCGGTGAGGTCTTAGATCTTTGTTGATAGAAGATTGAGCGAAGGACATATTCTCACCTGTAATTATGGCCACCTTCTGGTACCTGCCTTCGCATCGCTAGAACCTCCTATATATATTAACGATAAACATCAGGTCCGAAAATTAGAGAGTAGGGTCAAATTGTTGGCTCTCTGGGGTCTTAAATAGGCCCCCGAAAGAAAGAAGATCAGAAAGGTGAAAGCTGCAGATATGGTCACGTAGGCGGAACAGGATCGGGTGAAGTGTTTGACTATAGTGAATGTTTTAAGATATCAAAACAGTTCCATAAGCAAAGCAAACATAGTAAGTCGCAGCAAATGAACTCCGGCGGATACTTCCTTAAAATTTACGGGAGTACCCATGGAATGAAGAACAGCGGTGGATAGCCGATTTGAGCTAGGTAGTAGTTCATTCACAAGTATAATCCAGTCACTGTCTGCTGAAGCAGGCTATCACTCTACATTAAGAGTACCACCAGCTGCTGTTTCACCCTCAGGAAACCTTCTTTATATTGGTTTCACCATTGAAGCTATCAATAGATGATCAGAGAACTATAACTGCTCACAGATGCCAAAGAAGTATTAATTCATAGCCAGACCTAGACAAAGTCCACCAAGCTAAAATTTGGAATATCAGTGTGTCCTTGGTAATTGAATAAAAGGCATCGTTAGGCGTAATTGCCCTTTGTTAGCTCGGACATGACATGCTTTAGGCCATCCATGCATTTTTCAAGAATGTGAATAATAACAGGCATCATATTATGCCCAAAGAGTCGAGGCTATCAAGAGATGGGATCAACTTCTGAGATGGCTCAAGAAATGATGGCAGGTTGTCCTTGCTTGTACCAGAACCGTTGTGAAAGCACCTGACTTTCTTTTTCCTTATTTATTTAAGACGGAAAAAGGGTGAGCTGGCCAGGTGAAGTGAGATATGGAGGAAATGAAGTCAGATTGGTCTACGATAATTTGCTATCTAAGGATTGTCCCGCGATATTTGTGCTATCAACGAATTTAATTGTTCCAGCTTCGTGGGGTTAGACCACTGTAGTGCCAATTTTCGTCCCCCAATAGTTCTAACCGCAGAAGATAAACTGCAAATTGGGACCAGCAAAGTAAAAGTCCAAAAAAGCAGAGAGTGAAGGAAAATTATCAACCCCGCTTCTTTCCGCTAATTTTTTGTTGGATGGTTCGATATCTAACAATTGATTTCTTGAGAATCAGGGCAGCAAGCTCTCCCGAACCTTCCATACGTTCTCAGCCCGCTTCTGTATGTCGATGTATCTCTCATCTTGGCTGGTACATAGGCGCAACGAAGTTCGTATTTCTAGCATGGATATGTACTTTTCTGTATCTGTCCGAGTATTCCGTCCAAGAAATTCCTCCAGCCTTGTCAATACCAAGATCAACTTGATTGGACCATACTTCGGGATTGATTTTCGGTGGTTCGGCTTGGTTCCTGATCTGTATCAGCCTCATATTACAACAAATTTAGCCAGACCAGAACGGCATCATGCACTTGCAATGGACATTAGAGATATTGCCGGCGTACAAAATTTTGATTAGTGTGCTTTTGGGCTAATTTTGCAGTTGTGCGATGGCTCCAAGATGTTGTGGCAAATCAACATCATGACAATGCCCAGAGGGCAGCAGGCTAATACCATAATAGTGAAAATATATACGTCGGAAAGAGAGTGACTTTCAGTCCGTATATCGTTCATCCTTGGTTACGTACTTGAAGATAAATGGTCTCGGTAATCCTATCGAAGGATATGATGCGAACAACTAAAACAACAGAATTACAAGACAACAGACAGTCTGATGGGGATCCACTTCGAAAGAACCATGGCCTCGTGTATGTGCATGAATATATCCATCAAAGCCAATACATTGAGAACAAATTAAACTTTAGATTCGACCGTGAGTTTTTATGTTTCTAAAGCATTTGAGGATTGCCTCATGCTACTAGGATGATGATATATTGATGTAAACATTCTACACATTGAGGTGCCCACCTCTCGAAAATGGATAACTTAAAACAGCATATGGCTTTCGTACTTGTCTATCATTTATAGTCTCCAGAAACGTAAGGTTCCGTCAGAATCTGGGATAATAAGCAGCTTGGAATCCCTCGAGCAGACCATTTCCCCGCGTGGACACCTGCTGATCTTAGTGTCTGGTCCCCGTGTAAACTGCTGCTTGAGATTCGTAGCCAGATTATATATCTCAACCGTTCCCTCAAGTATCCGGAAGATCAACTTGTCGCCGATAAACTGTACGCCTCCAATAGTTGCGTATTCCTGCATCATAGAATCATCAAAATGCAGAGACCATCTCTGTTTCTCCATTCCTGTATAAGGGTCCCACAGGCAAAGTGCACCAATCTGAAGCCCACCAGCCAAAAATCTTCCATCCGGACTCCAGGCCATGGAGCGCGACTATGTAGGTAATTTGATACATGAGACTGGCTGTGCCGTGGGGATATTGTAAATATGAATAAGATCACGACCTTCCTGGCTGATAGCTAAATATTTAGAGTCTGGGGAGAAGGCACCGCACTAAAGTTGGCCGCCCAAGGGTCTAATAATATGAAGGGATTTGCCGGAGAGAATATCCCAGATCCGCACGGTGCTATCCCACGATATGGAAGCAGCAAGGGAGTTATCTGGGCTGATGCTGATCCATATTACAATGTCTGTGTGATCTTGGAGCTGATGTCGAATTAATCGGCTATCTACATCCCAGAGAATAACACAGGGGGAGTAACGGCAATTCCCAGTATAATAGTCAATTGTAACGTTTTGGACGATGTATATCATCGTTTTACCGTCAGGACTGAAGACAGCCCCCCCGAATGAGCCCAATTCGCCGGGGAAACAGTGCATGAATTGTTGTTCTTGTTCCTCTTTCGAGGAAGGCATTTTCATGCCATACTGATCAAGCTCCCATACTATAATGTACCCGTTTCCTCCACCTTCTTCTTCACTCTGTGATGATAACAAATAGCGTGGGGCATCCGGCTTGTCGATCGAGTCCTTATCTAGGCTGGGTGCAAAGGCGACAGTAACTACCTCCCCAGGATGTCCATGTAACACATCGACTCGCTCCTTGGTGTTCACACGGAATAAGTGAATTTGATTTGCAATTCCTATTGCAATTATCTGATTATCTGGACTTATGGCAGGGGTGGTCGCCTCCCCGTCGAGAAAGATCTTTGCTTCTTCCTGACCCCAGTACTTTGGATAGCCATTCTCCCAAGTGGCCGGCACACCAGACAATGAAGCAAAATCCGAACGGATGCAATATGTCCAATTCTTAAGAAATTTTCGTTCGTCCATTTCATTGTCATTCTCTTCACAGGATATAGGATCCCCCGTGTGTTCTGAAGAGCTGCTGAATGATGACTCGGACGTCATACTGTGAAAGACTCCTTTGGGCTAAAGAGGAAAGTAGAATACGGGGCAGACCAGAAATTCGCGGGTGTATTTCGGAAGAAGGCAGAGACGATAGTAAACTAGTTAATTCATCGCTCTACTCATGACTCAGCGGCACATCGGGCACCCACCATTTGATAATTGACATGCTAATCCCCACTAGTTCGACTACTAATTTTCTTTGCTCCTGGCCGGTGCAAAGCTTAGTTAGTACATGGCTCTTCGTAATACTATAACCAGCAGGGATCAGACAAAAGACAATTTTGGTCAGACGGTAGACGTGTATACTTATTAGACAACACTCTAACTGAATGCTATGATAAATACAAAGAATCAAGACGCCAATATAGGAATGCTTCCAAATCCCAGCAGGATATCATTCTATTGTCACAGAAAAGCCAACTTTTATGTGCCTAACTTCATTTCTGGCCCTCCTTCTCGAGCTTTCTCCGCTTAGACCGCAGCTTGGCAGCCTCTTCGGACTTCTGCTTGTTCGAGTACATCATCTTCTCGAGGAGCTTGCGCTTCTTCCGGCTCATCATCATCTTCTGTCTCTCCAGCTCTTCCTCCTCCTTGCGCTTCTTGGAGGCGATCTTCTTGGCCTGAGCGGACTTCTTCTTGGCTGCTTCGCCAGCACCACCACCAGACGAGAAAGGAAGGCCAGCAGCTTCAGCCTCCAGCTCCTTCTGGTGCTGTGTCCGGGCGGCCTCCTCTTCATCCTCAGACTCGGAGGCGGCCTCGTTGTCCTCGAAGCCGCCGAAGTCCTCATCCTCTTCCTCGCTCTCGCTCTCGTCCTCATCAGTCTCAGCGACATCCATGCCACCGTTGATATCGGACTCTTCCTCGCTTTTAGCCTCGGACTCCTCTTCCTTGGTCTCGGCCTTCTTCTCATCAGTGGCCTCCTCCATCTCTTCGTCGCTGTCTTCGTCCAGCTCTGCCTCACCTTCCTCCTCCTGCTCGGCCAAGCTGGCGCGGGGGTCATAGCCACCCTTGGAAGGCTTGACCCACGGGCTCAGGTGAGGGGGAAGAGTGGCACCCGGGGCGTACAGATCAGCACGAAGGAGCTTGCCCTCGTTGATGCAGTCCCACACCCATTGGGGCTGGACATAGGTTCTGCCGGGAATGCGGGTTCCCGGTCTGACCTTCTGAGCAGCACCGTCTGTCGAAGCAGCAGGGATAGCGGGCAGGGAAGACTCAGGCAAAGAAGGGCGATCGACAATCTGGTGGGTGATGCGAGTATCCGTCTCATCGTGGGTGAAAGCTCCGTCACCGAGGACAGCGTCCCATCCAATCCTGGTGCAGCCGAAGGAGCGAAGGATGAACTCCAGGGGCGCCTTGGGGGCCTCACGGGAAACGTAGAAAACGAAAGGTGCGAACAGAGAACCAGCCTCATCTCCGCTCAAGTCGGGCTGGGGAAGAGTGTCGGCCTCGGGGGCAGTAGGCTCGAACTTGTCGATAGCCTCGGAAGCTTCTTCGGCTGTCTCGGTAACCTGCTCGTCTCTAGTCTGATCCAAGCCTGCGGTCTTGATGACCTTGTCGACCTTGGCCTGAACCTCCTTGGAGACTTCCTGGTTGGAAGGCTTGCTCGCCTGCTTGTTGGCTTCGAGAGCCTTGGGGGCTTCGCCGACGGTGCGACCCTCCAGAGTGAAGGCCGCCAACTCAGCACCATTCTCATCGCTCCTCTTGTCGAACTTGGGGGGATAGCGAAGACCAAGAGTCGAGTAAAGACGGTAGTTGACGAATCCGAGCAGAGTCGTGTAGAAGTCGACGAAAGTGGCCATGATACGGTAGTCGACGTCGCCATTGACACGCTGCACAAAGCGGTAGGGCACAAGCCACATGATGTCCTGTCCCTGGATAGTCGCCTGGTAGTAGATACCCTTGATCGACAGGAAAGATTTGCGCAGAGAGTTCGTGGTGATCAGGTAGTGCTGGAACTCGTGGGTAACCCGCTGGCAGAGAGCGATGGTCTTGGCTGGGACATGGGGAGAAGAGGGGAGGTTGGCAAAGAGGAACAGCAGAGACAAGGCATCGTCGAGATCTCTCAGAGCGTCAATGAATGTCGGGTAGCGCTCCTTGATGATATGGTCCAAGGTGAGCTTCGGCGCATGGTTCTTCTCCAAACGGGACGCATCAGAGACTTCACCACGTCCAAGGGAGCGAGCAATCTTCTTCGCAAGTGCCTTTTGGTCACGGAACTTCCTCAGGAGGGGCTCATGGAGGAGGAACTGAATATCTTTCGTGTAGTAGAAAGTGGTGTTGGGAGTGGAGGTCTTGGAAGCCTTCTTCTTGTTCCGGGGCTCACGGGGGTAAATTCCTGTTTTGCGACAAAGAACGAATCAGTACCATGTATATGACTTTAAACCCTCAATCTATCGAAAGGATATGCATACCCTTGAAGATACATAGTCGACGGAAATCCGGGAGGGAAATCTGAAGTTTGCGCACGGCCTGGGTTCTGGTAATGTAGTTTTTGGCCTGGCCAGAGGTTCCTGAAAAAAAGGAGATTGTTAGCATGAAATTGTCGCATGAAAATTAGGAGTGTAAGTACCCTTCTTCTTAATCTTAGCCATGTTTGCGACTGTTCTGGTGCAAGTGTTGCGGGTTGAAGATTGGAGAAAATCCCGATAACCAGGAAAATCTCGATAAGTTTTTTTTTTTCTTTTACTTTTCTGGATCAGCAGCTCGGAGTGGTCCGTGCACGGCGGAAAAGGGAAATGCGCGGAGTCTTGGCACGTGAAGCCAACCGGACAGCTGGAGATCCGCGGCCTCCAACTCCCCAAGCGTTTCATGGCCGTTGCATAGGCCGTCTCTTGATCAATACGGGCATGCGCTGAGTGATCAGCTTCTTTGAAGTCAGTATGGGGGTAGATCATAGGAAAGCCGCCGTGTTCGGTGGTGCTCTGGCCCTGCGACTTCTTCTCTCAGTACTATTTCCCTCACTCCCCGACTTGTTGACGGGTAGAGTCGAGGTATCAACACCGGTGACCAGCTTCAAGAGACGTAAGTCAGAGGTTGCGGACTTGAGGTTACTGGAAGCTAATACTCGCTCTTATAGTTCAAGAAGGTCTTTTCCTGTACATGCGCAATGTTTCCCCCTATGACGGAGGCGTCTTCCACCAGGTACAACCGACGACTATACATTCGAGTAAACCCTCCTAACAGAGTACAGGCACCGCTACTTCTTCCTCTATTTTCCCTCCTACCGAACGCGCAATCCCATCCTCTTCCTACTGCGTTATTCTATGCGATGATAGACCTGGTGAATGCAAATGCTCTGGTTACGATCTCGGAGTCTGGACAGGCGGTATCGGGGAGATTCTATTCGGCATTGCGAAAGCATATCAGGTGGGATGGAGTGTCTATTGCGGCATGGTAAATGGCGGACATCTATACTTTGTGTTTCTCGGTGCTGACCTTGTCAGGTTCCTGTTCAATCCCTTCACCATCGCTACCTGCTTGGGCCGGTCGACCGGGGTGTTCACTACGACTGGAATCCTATACGCCTTTTCAAGCGCTGTCACCGGAAACAGTCTGAATGCAATGCTGTCTCTGGGGCTTGCATCGTATCTATCGATATACCCAGCACTTCTCCTCATCCCGCTTGTTCTTCTATGCTACGACCAGCGAGTCCAGAAGACTAAGGTTTCCTCCGGTACCATACCGTTCGCTCTACAACACTTCGCAATCTTCCTTGCATGCATTCTGGGACTGCTTGGCATATCCACCTTGTTGATTGGCGACTTTGACACCTTCATCTCTGCGACATATGGCTTCCAGTTGCTCGTGCCTGACCTGACCCCCAACGTTGGCCTATGGTGGTACTTCTTCATCGAAATCTTCGACTCCTTCCGGGAGTTCTTCCTTGGGGTGTTCTGGCTTCACTTGGCTGCGTACATGGGCGGCCTTACTGTGCGACTGCGCCGGCAACCTTTGTTTGTGCTGACGTCCCTTTTGGGCATCTTTGCCATTTTCAAACCGTATCCCAGCATTTCCGACGCATCCTTATACTTCGCCCTGCTCCCACTCTACCGCCACCTCTTCCCTCGTAAGCATATCCCCTCGTGCATCTATTGACATGTGCTAATGCTATTTAGTGATGCGATACACCTTTTTCGCAATCTCCGCCCTCCTCTACGCCACTCTCTTAGGACCCGCATTCTACCATCTCTGGATCTACGCCGGCTCCGGAAACGCCAACTTCTTCTACGCCATCACTCTTGTATGGAGTCTCGGTCTATCGATATTACTAGCCGACACCATCTTCGCCGCCCTCCGCGACGAATGGGAACACGACAACCCCGAGTTGCGCGGCAAAGAAGTGCGACAAGTTTAAGTTCAAATTTAACTGTACTTTACTATACATACCCACACCATAGCATCCATCCAAAGAATCAAATATTCAATAGATCATACATACGGCCCACCATTCAACCTAACAGACATAATCCTATAATCCGGCTCCTTAACCATCCCATTCCTCAACCTCCTCGGCCGAGGACTATACTCATCCGTATCAAACCCAATAGCCTCATAAAGCCTCTGAGCCACCCCATTCGACGTAAACACCGTCAACATCGCCTTCTCCACCCCAACCCGTCTCCCTATCTCCATCAGCACAAGTAGTAGCCGCTTCCCAAGCCCTTGCTTCTGCACCTCAGACGACAAATGGATCTCGTAGAGATACACCACCTCTTTCCCATCTTCGTACGTAATCATGAATGACATGAATCCGACCACATCCCCTTCACCATCACTTGGTGTTAACTCTTCCCGACGAACAACTAAATACTTCATATCAGGAAGCTTCATCTCCTTCTTCTTCTTACTGGGAGACCACCCCGTTGAGGAATTCCTGTATGCCTCGGAGGATGTCTCCTCGATAAGATCAAAGCATGCATTTAGGTCGGTGGTAGGGATGCTGGCTGCGGAGTGGATGGAAAATTTATACCTCTGCTCGTCAGTTGATGATGGGGGTTCGGGTTGGTAGGTGTATGTCAGAAACTCTGGGGTGATGTATTCTGAAGTGAATTTTCGGATGCTGAGTTTGTTGGTGCGCTCGACGAGCGGGAGTGATGATAATAATGATGGGTTGTCTGCGATGCGGTCAGTAACATGCTCTTGTTATATTATAGGATATTTTCATCATATATTTTTATCTAACGTACATTGACTCCCATCGCGCTCATACTCATGATCATGTGGTTGGGACTTAGTACTAGTAGCTTGTGTCTTCTTCGGGTGTTGTACGCGTCTCCGCCGCGCGGTAGTAGTAGTGGTGGTGGTGGTATTCTTGGTAACTCGGCCTGCTTGAACGGATGATGACATTTTCGCGCTCGCTTTATGTGTGTTTTTGATATATAAGTATTTCGTGTTTCACTTTGTTCAGAATTCTAAGAGAGATGTGTCTTGGTATTAATGCTTCGCTGAGTGTTGAAGAATTGATGTGTCGTGTGGGCGAGGTGATTGGCTGATGTGCGGGATTTCCGTTGTCCAGTTTTCCCATGGCAGGGCGTTGTGCCGGGATGGAGTGTTGTACATGCATGCATGCATGGGTGTGTTGTGCATGGTGGAGGGTACGTTGCTTTTTCTAGTTCTCTATAGAGTTTGTTTTAGGCTTTGATAGCACTGTCTACGTTTTGTTTTGCATTTCTCTTGTCATTGTCGTGTTCATGATACTTTCTGCAAGCTGTATATATATATATTGAGATGGTGGCGGACAGGTCTGAGCAGTTGTAATAAAATGATAGTAGGATACAGATATCTAAGCTTCCTCAGCTCTCAACTTCGCCGCAAACTCCTCAGCCCGTCTCTCGGCCTCTTCAGCCCCTAGTTCCCCGAAAATGTCAATTCCCCAACGGAAGGGGTAGTTGTAGCGCGTGTTGCGATCGAGCTTGTTCAGGGCCTCGAATTCGGCGTCGGGGATGATGAAGTCTACTATCGTTAATAAATCGCGGCACAGAAGGGAGTATACAAGAACTACCTTGGAAGTTACTCTCAATCCGGGATGGGGTAACACTTTTTGGCAAGACGGCCGTGCCGCGCTGAACAGCCCATGAGATCAATAATTGAGCGGGCTCCTTTTCCAGCTTCTTCGCGATTTCTTGAACCTGGGGGTCGTCGATGACACTGTGTATGGATTAGCGCGCGATGAAGATAACGTATCGTTTATACCTACCGAGGTAGCTCGTAGATGTTGTTCCCCAGAGGGCTGTATGCGACAGGAAGGATGTTCTAGTTTATCTCTGTCAGCAAAGCTATTACTTCAGCAGTTACGGAGACGGTGCTTACCTTCTCCTTCAGGTACTCAGTGAGCTTGGGCTGGAGTAAGTAAGGGTGGGCCTCGATCTGGTTCGCAGCAGGCGGGATAGTCGCGGTCTTGAGCAGCTCCTCTACCTTCTCGACGGTGAAGTTGCTCACACCGATACTGCGAACCTTGCCCTTTCGGACTAGGTCCTCCATGGCTTTCCAGGTTTCAGAGATCGGAACGTCTGCCAGCCGGAAGCGTTTTGTCACCGGGTCTAGGGGAGGCTGGAAAGAGTTCTGGTGGATGAATGCCACGGGCCAGTGGATCTGGGGTTGTCAGTAGGATCTGGGGAGGATTATAGATACTGACGTACCAAGTATAGATCGAGATAGTCGGTCTGGAGATCCTTGAGGGTCTTGTTGACGGCCTCTTCTACATTTTCGGGGTGATGGTGGGTATTCCATAGCTTGCTGGTGATCTAGAAGGCCATGAAATGAAGCTGTTAGTTGAAGTGTGCATGACAATAGGAATGCGACATGGGTACAGACAAAGATTTCCTCGCGCGGCACTCCTGATTTCTTCCAGCCATCTCCGACTTCTGTTTCGTTCTGATAGATGGCGGCGGCATCGATGTGACGATATCCAGAGCGCAGAGCTGCCTCAACCGCGTTCTCTACCTCGTGGGGTTTGGACAACTGGGACTGTCAGTTTGCGATGAGTTGAATCTCTCGTTTGCTTCGCATACCCATGTCCCTAAACCCACGGCGGGGATCTCGTATCCCGAGTTAAGTTTGAAGGTACGTCCCAAAGACATATTGCTATAGACAAGAGTGTGGTGTATTGGGGGAGATGTGATGTTTGTGTAAGTGAACAGAGGCCACGAATGTAAAGTTCAAGGGGAAAAGAGAGCGCCATGGTCAGGGAGTGAGGGGATAACAGATTACCCCTCATTCAACCGTCGATCCCGTCCACGCAATGCGATATCAAATCATGTTAAGCACTGAGCCTATGGAATCCACTGGTTGAGTGATGGATGGTGCAATTTAGCCGTTTCTGTTGTCAACTCATCCTGCTGGGTGATTGCGCGATGCTTTAGGTCCCGCTTAGTTTCGCCAGATAAATGGCTGGACAACCTGATCTATACTATCTGACGAGGAGAGACTTCCAATATTCATGCCACAACTTCAGTAATGCAGTAATAAGGAGTAGAGTAATTTGTCAATCATTTTAGGATAAACAAGTGGTCTGGACTACTACTTCAATAGACCGGTTGACCATTAGGCTCTGTATGATCATTGATAGTCTGACAGGAGGGCAGCCATCTATATTATGGATGATAGAACTGAGTTCCAACTCCGTCGTATGGAGAAGCTTCTGGCGACTTCGCACCAGGCTGGCGATGCTGCGTAGCTTATTACAAAGTAGTTATTTTCCGGCAATCTCGAAGCCTACGTCACTTGTTCCTCAACATCGTGACCTAAATGTCCCCGGAATGGAACTGCAATCAGATGATCGTAAATTAAGGACTGTTGAATGTTATCAGAGCGAGAGAAAATACCCGAATTGTAACTGGAGTCTTAAATAACGGAGATAAAGATGGTTTATGGGGTGTCGGAGAATTAACGATCGCGATGTAAAGCGCCTGGGAATGCGCGGAGTTCCCTCGGCTTATCCGCGTACTGCTTGTGCGGGCTGATAGTCTTGAGTTCGGGTCACAATGCGCATAAAACCCCGTGCCCGGTATAGATGATTAGTATTATTGTCAACAGTCTCAACACGTTACAACTATTCTGTCAATGGCTTGCGGGCCGGTTTTTCGGCGTTTGAAAACCAAGGTCCTCTCGGCCTTCGAACCCGGGGAAGCGGTTGTCCCTCCAACGCCCACGTGCCCCGCGCCACTCACCGAATACTAGGGCATAGTCTACATGTAAGACGGCTTTCTCATGCAACATATCACCTTTAAAAGTAGTGGTACTCTACATTTGACTTCTACAAACATATATATTACTGATTTACTAATACCTAAGTTGACCAAATTGCAGTCCCCGAGATAATCCCGATAAGGTAAGGGAAGCCAAAAGGGAGAAGACCGACACCAAACAGGAAAAGTCTGCTTTTTCTCTGGCGGGGCCCATGGTCCACCTCGCCCAGCTTCACTTCTTCATTTATCTTCCACCATCTTCCCTAGGCGAGGAAAGTCGGGGCTTTTGCTCAATTACTGCTATAGATAGGAGAATTCGCTGCACGGTGATGATGAATTGCCTGATTTCAGATTGTCAATAATACATCAGCATGGAGGAACGAAGGCGCAGCGAATTGATCCCCAGCATACTATATTCTGGAGGTTTCAGGCACGACTCATACTATTAATGCCCCACTCGCATAGAATGATGGAAGAACGGATTTATCAGCAAAAGAACCATCGTGGGAACAACTGCCTTCTCTATGCGTACCTTGATTTGCTGGTTCAGCTCAGGTCTCCATATTCTAAACCTTCATTCCCTTAACTAGTTAAGTCTTGTGGCCTTATTATTAAGCCCACCGTCACTCAAGTGGAGCTTGCCCACTTACGTCAATAAACCAAGAGCAAGAGCTCTTTAAAAAGCTACAAACCTCCCAACCAAGATGGATTCTAAGGATTGATCGCATTCTGTTTCTATTGTCACCTGTCACTCGCTGCACATCCACCTTCCAGAACTAATACACACCAGAAAAATGGGCGCTACATCTCAGAAGCAGTGGACCGTCCTCAACAAGGACAACGACTTCGATGGCCTCACCTTTGGCGAGGCCCCTGTCCCAAAAGTCGGTGAGAACGAGGTTTTGGTGAAGTTCCACGCTGCGTCGTTGAACTTCCGTGACCTGATCATCCCCAAGGTGCGTTTCTCATCCCCAGCTGCCAGCCAACTGTTTTCCTGTCCGTTACGCTGTATTCCTGACAAATAATTGTTATTGTTACAGGGCCAATATCCCTTTGCGCTCAACTTCCCCGTTGTTCCTGGTTCCGATGGTGCCGGTGAGGTTGTCGAGACTGGCTCCAAGGTGACCCAGTTCAAGAAGGGTGACAAGGTTGTCACTCTGTTCAACCAGCAACACCAGTACGGCCCTATCGATGGCCGCGGTGCCAGCTCTGGTCTTGGTGGTGTTATTGACGGTACCCTCCGCCAGTACGGTGCCTTCAACGAGAACGGTCTCGTCAAGAGCCCCGAAAACCTCAACCACCTCGAAGCCAGCACTCTCTCCTGCGCTGCTCTGACGAGCTGGAATGCTTTGTATGGCTTGAAGCCTTTGCAGCCTGGTCAGACTGTGTTGGTACAGGGAACCGGAGGTGTTAGCATTTTCGCTTTGCAGGTAATATTCCCATGCCCAGGGCTCGTAGAACACACCAAGGCTGACGCATATACCTCACTAGTTTGCTAAAGCGGCCGGCGCAAGGGTCATTGCTACTACCTCGTCCGAGGAGAAGGCGAAGAAACTGAAGGAGTTGGGTGCCGACCATGTCATCAACTACAAGACTGAGCCCAACTGGGGTGATGTGGCCCGCAAGCTGACTCCCGACAACGTTGGTGTCGACCACATTATCGAGGTCGGAGGCAGCGGTACTCTCAACGAGAGTTTCAAGTGCATCAAGTTCGAGGGTGTGATCAGCATCATCGGATTTGTCGGTGGTGTTGACCCCAAGTCCATGCCCAACGTTCTCGATACCTTGAGCCACATTTGTACTGTCCGTGGTATCTATGTTGGTAGCAAGGCTATGATGAACGACATGGTCAGGGCCATTGAGGCCAACAACATCCACCCGGTTGTGGATGAGAAGGTCTTCACCCTGGAGCAGACTCGGGAAGCCTACGAGTACATGGTGAGTGGCTTCTCCGCACAATGTTTTGATTAAATGCTAACATAACGAATAGTGGGGACGCAACCACTTTGGCAAGCTGGCCATCAAGATCGAATAAATGCGATAGTGGCGAGGCAGATCCCTTAGATACGACGTAAATTGTATGATTGCACGAATACCAATATAATTTCAATATTACAATTTCATATATTGAAAGAATTATTCGAGTAACGTCAATAAAATTTTCTCCTTATAGGTCTAAGAACTATATAGCGAACAGAAACGCACTGCATACCTAGTAGTCCAGAAACGACACGGTGCTAGATGTGACAGTAAATCTAACAAAAAGGTACTTGCAACAAAGGGCTGATTATCTACCATGGAATCTGAAATTCAAATCAAGTTGATCAACAGCTTGTTGACTGTCAACGTGAGTCCAGCAAGGTGATCCTGCAAGCCAATCAAGGATGAGGAAGGTCCCCCTCCCCGCATCGCCACCTCATCTTGCGCCTCGACTTCTTTCATCATCATCACCGCAACGACTCCAGCTTTCTCCTTCCGTCAATCCAAGTTGATGTGAGCTTTCCAGTTTTTCCGGCCAACCTTAACTTTTTCACATCCAATTCCTGTCAATAGCCCCCGCAATCAGTCCAGATGCAACCCAACACAAGACATAGATCGACCTTGCCGATCTACGGACCCGATCGCAAGAACATCAAGAAGTCCCAGATCAAATTCATTCGTCCGGCACAGATGAGTTTGCTTGCTCGAGTAACGTGCTATCCTCCCTTGGGTCAAATAACATGTCACCACAGGGGGTCCAGGAGCTCGGGATCCACGGAACCTGATACGGTAGATAATAATTCCCGTCTTCCATCACACTGCCGAATGATAGCTGATCCCGATAGATTAATTTCACCGTGGTGCTAGAATCAAGCACCTCATTCCCCGTGCAGCCCTGGGATATTCAAATATGGCATAACATCTCTAGTTCTGAGTGGACCGCAACTTCACTCGAGAGCCGCGGGTCTACCGTGGCACCACTCATGAACGGCAGCAAGGAAGAATATAACTACTTCCGTAATGTCTTTTCAGGCAAAATAGCTCTCCCCTCAGATCCTGGGCATGCAAAATTTACTGTCCGCTATCGGATCAATCCAGATGCCGAATGGCAATGGGTGAACCAGCAACAGGGTGCAAGTGATGGGATATTGGTGTTCGGCTCACAGAAGCCGAAGTTCACTTCGCTGGAGACGACTCCAACAGAGTTCAGAAACTATTTCGAGGGAATGTCTGCCGATATCGATATTGAACCAAGAAAGAGCGAATCGCCTGGTTCAAACTTGTGGCATCTTTCGGGAAAAGCCGAACCAGCTCATGCAGGCGAATCCGGCTACAAAGAGCTGGCTCTGGGAATTCCTACATCAATCCTGCGGTATTTTTCCCTAGTGCGGATCTGGGCTCCATGGCTCGGTCCAAGACATGGACAAGGGAAATTTGAATTGTCTGAAGAAGCCATATTGTGCTCGTTTCTGCGGACTGACGGAGTACACATTGTGCTTCTTGGGTTGTCTGGGTCGGATAATGTCTTGACCACTTTTGGATCAGGCGAAAATGGGGAAGTAATCGTCAAATCCCTCAGTGACAATCCAGAGCCATCTACCTTCCAGATACTGGCATCAGCTGCGGAGGATTATGAAGTTGCAATGAGCGCAATAGTATACGAAGCTCGCAAGCTCGCAAGACCATACGCCGAGCAAGAGGCATCTGATCACAAGCGGGCGCCGGTTTCGCCTCCACCGGACGATATAGTGGTGGTAGAAAAGGATGTAAAGGCGCAGTGGATGGCTGAGTGGTACGACGGCTTAACCTACTGCACTTGGAATGGACTGGGTCAGGATTTGACAGAAGAGAAGATCCTTCGTGGTCTTGAATCACTGAAGTCTCATGGAATTCAGATCGCTAATTTGATCATTGACGACAACTGGCAAACGCTGGACGAGGCCGATTCACAATTCAAGAGGGGATGGAGACAGTTTGAAGGAAATCCAGCTGCCTTTCCCAAAGGTTTCAAACAGACCATCGAAGCCATTCGTCAGAAGCATCCGAACATCGAACACATCGCAGTTTGGCATGCGATACTCGGCTACTGGGGAGGCATTTCATCGGAGGGTGAACTTGCTAAAACATACAAGACCAAAAGAGTAGAGATCAAAGTGCCTGCTGTGGGAGGAGCTATCTCGCATGCGTTTGAGAATGGCTCGGTACTGGCAATTGACCCAGATGATGTCCAAAAATTCTACGACGACTTCTACAGATATCTTGCCTCCATTGGAGTTGACTCCGCCAAGGCAGACGCCCAGTTTTTTCTCGATCTGATCAAAGACCCAGAGGACCGGAGAAGATTCATCACCGCTTATCAGGACGCATGGTCCATCTCTACGTTGCGACACTTCAGCTCAAGGGCTATATCCTGCATGTCAATGTTCCCACAAGCCATTTTCCACTCACAGCTTCCAACGACCAAGCCTACTATTCCCCTTCGAAACTCAGACGACTTCTTCCCCAACATCGAGTCATCCCATCCATGGCACATATTCTGCAACGCCCACAACGCCCTGCTGACCCGCTACCTGAACGTCGTCCCCGACTGGGATATGTTCCAAACAAGTCACCCGTACGCCGGTTTCCATGCCGCGGCACGTTGCGTCTCCGGAGGGCCAGTATACATCACGGACGAACCCGGCAAGCACGACGTGTCTCTCATTGACCAAATGACTGCCAAAACCATACACGACGGAACCGTAATCCTCCGCCCAAGCCTAATCGGCCGTGCCATGGACATCTATCACGACTATAACGAAGGCCACATTGTGCGCGTAGGTACATATACAGGCTGGGCCCGAACCGGCAGCGGCATCCTAGGTCTCTTCAACATCTCCACTGCCGAGAAATCCACCATAATCCATCTCCTCGACTTCCCAGGAATCCACCAAGACTCCCAAGGCGACTACATCATCCGCGCCCATACCAGCGGCATGATTACCTCGGACCTGCGCGTCCTGGACACGGAGTCATCCCTAGTCACAGTAACTCTGCCACCGAAGGGCTGGGAAATTCTAACAACATACCCAACATACACCTTCGACCTGAAGGCCAAAAAGCGTGCCTCTACTACATCCCCAGAGACAAAAGTAGCAGTCCTAGGCCTAATCGGCAAAATGACCGGCGCAGCAGCAACCATCTTCTCCGATATCTACGTTGAAGATAACGGCCGACTGCGATTCGACATTAGTCTGAAGGCTTTGGGCGTACTGGGGATCTATTTCTCCGATCTGCCGGACTGGAGTCTTGATGACAACTTCATGGTCATGATACTGGGGAGACCTGTACCGAAGAAGACTGTCTGGAAGGAAGGTGGTGATGAGGGGAGAGTGGTGGCGGTGGATATTTTGACTGCGTGGAAGGAGATGGGGTTGAAAGCTGGGTGGAGCAATGATGTCCTTGTTGAGGTGTTTGTTGGTTGAAACATTCATAGAGGGATGTGGGTGATGAGATGGTTATTGCTTCGGAGGGGTTATTTCTTTTAGAAGGTTCGTGTCAGTGGATATTAGTACAGGTATAGTAAAGTATAGAGCAGACTCAGTACATACAGATATTCGCCAAGCAAGACAGTGAATCAGAGTTGTTATTCTAAGAAGAGTATTGCGTGCAGATCGAACTACAGGAGCGAACTTACTACTCATTAGTAGCTACTGGTGGCATATTGAACTCCTAGGAGCAACTAATACCAAACAATAGATGGGGATTAAGAATATCCGTGAAAAATTACATGGACTCGACCTTTCATATCTTGATACAATACACATATATACCATTCTGTCATTATTCATACCACAACCATATCACCAAGAAAATACCAATAAACCCCTCAAAACCAGGACCGGAAACATCGCAACAATTTATCCCACTCCACAACTACCCCCTCACCCCCCAGACAAAGAAAAAACCTCCTAATAATCCCCCGTCGGCAACCCCCTAACCGGCACATACTGGCCATGAAACCCAAACGCCACGGGTCCAGCCACCCTCGCCCTCCCCAGCTCCACCAAACTCCTCGCATCCAAACAAAGCAGATAACTCTTACCCGTCAACCCATTCAACACCACACTGAGCAACACCCCATCATCCTCATCTCCATCCCCCTCCACACCATCCGGATTCGGAACGAAGATCGGTTCCCCGGGGGACTGGGCATGATGGGACCAGACCTTCGTCTCTCCGGACTCATTATCGAACTTGATGATGCTGTCGAAGAGCGTGGATTTGCCTGTGTCTGCGACGGCGTACATGTAGCGGTGTTTGCGGGTCACGTAGGCCGGGTGCATGGTGGGGAGTTCGGGGGAGAAGGGTTTGCAGGAGGTGGATTCGAGGAGGGCTTCTGAAGGTTCTTGGGGATTTTGGGGTTCAGGGTTGGATGATGATGATGACGACGGGATAGTAGGGAGTCGGAAGCGAGAGACAGATGAGCAAGTCTCATCTGTTCTGGGTTTGGCATGGGGAGAGTCGGAGAGGAGGTACTCGTAGTAGAGTTTGTGCATGAAGTCTGCGGTGTCGAAGGTGACTAGTTCGGCGACGATGTCGGTGTCGCCATTCTGGGTTGTTTCCTGCCATGCGTTGATGGTGTGGAAGCAGAAGAATGGTCGGCTGGTGTATGTGGCTACGAGACCTCGTTCGCCGGTGCGGTCGATGACGTACCATGTTGCTGGGAGGGAGGGGTCGAAGGGCTTGATGGCGTCGAGGAAGCTTGTGGAGGTGGAGCCGAAGTCGGCGGGGGAGATGTGGGCGTTCCAGACGCAGAGGACGACGAAGTCTGCTGTGATGAGGAGGGAGTGCAGGTAGGCTGGGGTTGCGGGGAAGGTTGCTAGGATGGTGGTTTCGCCGGTTGATGCGGAGGTGCGGAAGATGCGGTAGGTATTGACTGGGCCAAACTCCAGGTTGTAGTTGAAGATGTCGCCGGTCTTGGGGTCGGAGCGGGCGTGTGCGGCGGTCCCGGGACCTTTCAGGGCGGGGTGGAGGTTCTGTTGGCTGGCGAGGGTGATGGGCTCGAGGGTCTCCGGGTCGAGCTGCTTGAAGGCGTTGAAGTCGGTTTTTGCGTGCAGGGTTTTGATCCCGGAAGATGTGTCCCAGCGGTGATTGTTGGTGTAGTTATCGGCGAGGCCTGGCATGTTGATGCTCAGAGTGACTCCGATATTGGCGGTCGTGGAAGTGGGTTTCTCTTCGGGTTCGTACTCCGTCTGGACCTTTTGGTATACGACCTTGCAGGGATCTCGCTTTTGGCCGAAGCTGAGTTTGTGCATCTCGCCGGTCTGTCTTACTTGCTCGATGAGAGCGTCGGTGGAGAAGCGGGAGTTGTACAAGACACGCACTGATGGGTGGGTGCTGTCAGGGGCTAGGAGCTGGAATCGGTGGGTTTCACTGAAGCCATCGAACCAGTGGCTGGCGCGAAAGGTCTCTCCATTGACGGTGTCGACCTTGTATTTGCCTGGTCCGGTGCGATAGAGGACACCAGCTGCGTAGGCGGGAATCTGGCCTTCGACGGGGAGCTCGATGGGTGTTTTCTCCTCATAGTTAGCTTCGAACTGTGAGATTGAATGTTAGTGGAGAAGATAGGGGTGTCTATGAGGAAGACTTACGCCTTGGACATTAGGCCAATTGTTGAAGTGGTCTTCAACGCGAGTTTCCTGTATGGCGGACATTGTGTGAGCAAAGCGCTGAGAATCGCTGCGTGTGTGGTAAATTGAAGGTGGTTCCTGTTGGAGTGATTGATGATGAATCCAAGAAGAATCAGAGGTGGATTCACGTACTATTTATCTGCCTGACTCTAGCGAGGGGTGGGTTGTGAGGTGGCTATGGTCAACTTTGTTGCTGCTCAAAGAAATGGCCCGAGCATAGCGGTGGGGGAATCCCGCCGGAGTTGGAGCTGTCATATCACCCACCGTCTTGCTTACGGTGGAGGGTTTCCTGTCTCGCAGTGGTGTCCATTAAAGGTAACTTCTCTGACCTGCCCGCATTCGGAATTCATCCATTATTCACATGCCTGATAAAATTCATACGCTGATGATAGCCACAAGCCTGCAATAAGCACAAGAGACTAAGTTCTTATATACAGTCTAATGATAGTTAGTAGTGATATAAACTGCCCTGCCATGCTCTGTTCGCTGGTGTTCCCAAACTCCAAGTAGATGGCTTATTCCTCGAAATACCACGCCTTTATTTGATGCTCCTGTTCGTAAAGCAGCTGTGTAGATTCATCCCTCTGTTTGGACGCCATCGCGTCGTGCGCGAGCCTTCAGACGAGTCTGGAGGTTTGGATAGTATGGCTGGAGCCCTAGATCCCATGTGGGAAGCGCCAAATCGGGTATTGAGTTTATGGGCTCGGGCTGCGATTGGATGAAAGTCGGCGAAGGGGTGTGCTGGTTGCGCGGAGCCCCCCCGCTATCCTGCAGTCGCAAGTAAGTGCATTCCTTCCTCCGCGTGGCGCATTCTAAGCATGGCTGCCCCCCATCACAGGATTTCTTTAGCCTAGCGCAGACATCACATGCATGCCGTTCTTTGCCGCCTATTCGAGGTCCTGGGATGGCCTGACCGGCATGTATACGGGCAGAACAAGACTTCCAGTGTCGCCGCAAGACATCTCTTGATAAGCCTCCAACGTCAGTTCATGCATTGATCCATTATGCATGGCATACACACCCTCGTTTGTAATGAGAGCCGCAGAATCCACATCTGAAAGGCTTCTGTGAGCTATCTGAGCGCCATTCATCAGCACTACCCACGGTCCTTGCTTCCAAAAAAGTGTGTATATCATACGGGTAGCTATATGTCGCTTGTGATGGTCTAAGCGATGAAAGACTGCCGAGCAAAATTGACAACTCCATACCCCGTCCATGGCTCGGTTGTCGGTAGAGGCCTGCATAGTTGTAGCCCACGAGGCTGGAGGCAAATAGACAACGCGCTGTTGGTTGTAGCTGCATACACTAGGCAGAAATGACCGGAACCATGCGGGGTCGGAGTATTCGATGGCCGCTTGCAACTGAGCTTGGAGCGGGAATCATCCACACCGGCGGGATCAGGACCATTGATCTCCTGAGAGGAGAAAAAGGAACGAGAAAAATCCAGGAGCGGAGCTGAGAAGGGCTCCGAGGGAGATGCCCCCCCCGAGTCAGCAATAAGCAGAGTGGAGGAATCCCGCAGGTTACCGAGCCAGTGCGGATTAGTGAGGCGGAAGTGGAGGTGGAGGTGAGCCGAAGGATTGGAAACCCCGGCGGCATTCCCCCGCAGACCCGAGGCCGATTGGCCACATCGCGCCTCAGCCACCATGGTTTGTTCCCTGGATAGGCGAATCCAGTCTCACGTGGTATATGTATTTCTTGCTAACATATATCGACTACCGATACCATATGGTTCAGTCCAGATAGTTCCGTCTATACTGGCATCGAGGAGCCATCCGTGGCAGATGATATCGTCATCTCCCTTACGATAGTTTGGCACGGGAAAAGCTATTTTCTTGACGAGCGAGTCGAACTCAACACTTTCCTCGTCCTTGAAATAGGATCTCTGCTTTCCCGACTCTCGTGATTTGTAGCAGTGAAAAAGTTGCCGTACAAAGCCTTTATCATCCCCGAGATGGTCCTTGCCATTAACCATCTCAAACTCATCGGCTGAATCTGCAATCAGGAGCCGTTCGAGTGAGGGCAAGAAGTCAGTTGACTGCCAGCCAGACCGAACATCGCGATCCAAGCCAGAAGGTGCAACAAGGACCAGGTGTGTCAAATTCGAACACCGGCGGAGCCCCCCAATGAATTGCATGGATGTAACATCAACTTCGCACAGGGCGAGACGGCGCAGACGAGGCCATAGTGACCACACCGCTGGTTCATAATCCGCCTCCTCCAGCTGGTCGGAAGGGGTCTCCCAAATGTAGGGTAGCTTTTGCGTATCAAGGCAAAGGTCGTCTGCAGCTGAACAGAATTCCTCTAATAGTGTCAAGCGCTTGAACGCTTCGCGTAGCATGGGGCGCACCTCCAACTCGGGGATTGACGGGTTATAGAAGCGCAGGGGTAAATCAATCACCAGCCTGGTCAAGCGGTGACATAGGTAAAACGAGAGCGTTTCGATGTCTCGCGCAACCGGGGGCCTATCGGGCTCTTCCAAAACCAGTACAAGGCCAGCTGCAGTACTTTTCTGTACTTGTGCCCCCGTATCATTTGGCCTTCGGTTGACAAGTTCTGGTGGCTCACATTCGAGCAGATGCCCCAATAACCATTCATCGTCAATCAGAAGACAGTGATTAATGAGAAGTCGTCTTGCGATCTGGCAAGTAAATCGCGAGACCAATGTCAAATTGACCAAG
This sequence comes from Aspergillus costaricaensis CBS 115574, assembly GCF_003184835.1. Classification (NCBI taxonomy): domain Eukaryota; kingdom Fungi; phylum Ascomycota; class Eurotiomycetes; order Eurotiales; family Aspergillaceae; genus Aspergillus; species Aspergillus costaricensis. The sequence goes on from NW_020291824.1 coordinate 468,508, forward strand.
GTATCGATTTCCCCTGAAAAGTCGGGATACGCCACCGGCGGATCTGGAGGGATGATAGACTCAATAATGAGTTGAATGATTTCGGGCGGAAGACGCATTGGCACCAAGGTGTCACCGGCGATCTTGTCAGGTAAGTCACTATGTGAAGCAACGATTGTTTGATAATTGATATTAGGAGGGCACGATCGACAGGAAACAGAGGTGAGAAGTTGTTCAGAGCAAAAGTCGATCTGGGTGAATGTCTCTCATTGATGTTGGCGGGGGGATGCTCGAATCCTTCTTTCCGGCAAGCAAAGTCAACAAACATGTGAAGGGCGTCGTGTTCCCCGGTCGCCATAAAGCTATATAGGATAAACTGCGAGCATCGCGGGGGATTCTAGACATCCAAGGGACTAAATACGCTGCCTAGAATATTCAACTCGGCAGGAAAAATGGCCAGTTGTTGCAAAGATGCCCAGCTTCCTGGAGATCTGCCGGAGTCGTCCAGCCGGCCGATCTTGGCTTAGTGCCGGTACAGGTGATGGCTAAACCCGATCTAGCTTAGCGTGTTATCCCCCCATAGCCACCAGTCCATCTTGTTTTCCTGTTTCTATATCTTCCCCGTAAATACCTTTCGAACATCACAGTCTAGAATAAGCTTTACTATTGTTGTTATTATTATCAAGATTATCTAACACATTATGGGAAAGGCCGTTATCAAGGATTATTTCCTGTCACTGCTCCCCAGATATATGCCGCCCAGCTTCCCATCACAAGCAACACCAAACCAGTGAAGCAGCAGATGGAGATCATTCTGCTACGCTGGTAGTGTGTCACCAGATGATGTTCCCGAAGCTTGCCGATGTACTCAGCTCCGGAAGCCATGCGTCGCTTGCGGGTCCATTGCAGAGGAGCAAGATCCCGACCGATAATGGAACCGATCAGGAGGACGATCGAAACAATCGCGCAACAGATGGCCAGAAAGAGGTACACCCGCACGGATCGACGGTAGGAATCATTATCAGCATCTTGCAGCGCACCTGTAATGATGCCGATAATAATCGTCATCCTAAAGCCATTGGTTAGTCCCTGGATTCTCTATGTTCGTTTGGTTACTAAGGGGTCATACGCGTTGTTCATGGTAACCTTTAGTGCGTACGCAGAGCCAAAGACCGACTGATGCCAAAGAGTGGTACGGATGCCGTCGATGATAGATGTTGGGCCCAGTGAAACCGCAACCGCGTACATACCGAATGCCGCGGCTGTGCCTTGTTTGGACTCGGCGAAGTTCACCAATACCATAGCGATAAAGATCCCCAAACCGCACACGCATACTGCGATAAAACGTGAGTAAACTGTTGCTCAGTAGTAGGAGTTAACTACTTACGAACAGAGGCACGATGGCCGAGGATGTCAATAAAAACCCCCAAGCAGGGCACAAGGAAGAAACCTGGCTTGGTCAGCGATATCTCTTGTAACGTAAAATCAATTGATGACCTACCTGCATATTGGGCCAACGAGCTGTACCATCCCGCCTTGATTGCATCGACATTGAATCTCTTCTCAGCTAGCTCTGTGGCGTTCGAGCTGAAGACACTGGCTGTGCTAGTCTGGAACATTGAGAAGGCGAGAATAGCCCAGAACATCCACGGCAATTGGAACATCTTGCGGAGTTCGAACTTCTTGTTCTTTTCAGTCAGAGTCTCCTGGGTTGCCTTGTCTTCGCGACCGCGGAAGTGTTTCTCGCAATAACGATTGAACAGCCAGAAGAAGCAAGTTGCTGCGTTCGTGAAAAGGTTCATGAAGACGGATGTCCAAAAGACCCAAGCGAAATTACCGGTATTCTGTTCAGTGTCAGTAGATCGAAAGGCTTTATTGTCGATGATATCCATACCTTAGCGATGATATTTGCTGTTGACTTCCCTACAAACCCTCCAATCTGTATCGGTCAGCTTCATTATGTGCCGTGTGTGGTGATCTGCTTACTTTGCCAATTGCCAGTTCAAAACCAAGGGTCGAGGCGAATCCATTGCTTGGAGGAAACCACGACGAGAACATCTTGTACTGTGCCGTTTGGGTAGCAATGTCACCAAGGGAGAGGATGATCCTTCCGCCGACCATGAACTTGAAGGATCGAACTGTGGTTGCAGCAGCCACTAGTATGGATCCAATGGTATACACGATATTGCCATAAACGATCATCCCTGTGGCAGGTTAGATATTGCAAACTGAACGACGAAGGTGTGATGTACTTACGAGCACCTCCTACTCTGTCGGTCACAATACCACCCGGCAGAAGAAGGACGGTAGCCATAAAGTTCTCACTGGCTTCAAGTAACGAGAATTGAGTATTCGTGATGTGCATTTGCTACACCGAAGGTCAGTAATATCTCCAGTGTTGGAAGCAGTGTGTAATTACTTTTTTTAGAGTACTCTTCATCGCTCCCACAACGCCGCTGCTCCAGTGGGACCCAAAACTAATGCAGGAAATGACAACCACGGCAATCAGCTTAGCGAGCAACGGTGGCGGTCGTTTTCCATCTGCATTGTCCATTACTGTGTTGTTGTCTGTTGAATGGAACGAGTCTGAAGAGGTAGGCTCTGCAGTTGTAACCTCGGTGACTTTCTTGTCGGTCGCCATATTGCAAGGCGAGGGCAGATAAACCACCAACCAGACGTTATCAGGCTCACGATTGGTCTTATGATATAAGTTGGCGGCCTTTGTGCAGTCGTTCCTCTTTTGCAATAATACCCAGCAAATTTTCAGTCGCACAGGAACAAAAGGCGGGCAGCGAAGAAAGGAATGGATCGACACAGTCTTTATAGGAATGCCAGCAGCGGGGAGCAAGCTTGCTCAGACAAGCTAAAGCTTCTTTTCTCACCGATCGGACCCATGGTGCCAAGGAGATACCATCAGATAAGATGCCCGTGTTTCTCCGACTGTCGCAAAAGCATCCCTTTCGAGGAAAGCCGCCTGTCTTAGGATTGCGATATTAGGCTTGGCATCTGTGAAAACCTCGATTTGCTGGAGCATGTGGTGTGCTAATATTATTGAAGCTGTGGCAGTAGTCTGCTCTCATTGGCCATATCCTGCTCATTGTGACTGATTGATAAGATTGGTGCCGTGATATGACCCACTCCGCGGACAGGTTCCGTAAGGGAAAAGCCATGAAGGGAGGCGAAAACAATGGTTTGCCAAGCCTGTTCCGCTGCTCGATGATAATGACTAGGTCTCAAGCTCGTAATGGCGCCCACTGAGCGTGCGGATTGCCTGAGAAGAGCGCGCCGTCCGCTCATTTTGCCTCTTCCCCCGATGATCAAAACCTGTCGCAGGCCTGTTGGGATCCAGACTTCACGTCTCCGGTCTCAACATGCGTGCTCTGTCTTCAGATATCATGTGTGTGGTGATGCTTGCCAGTCTTTCAACGTTCGGGCTTTCGCCGTTCACGGTTCTTGCCTATGACAGGAGACCCTTCCGCCAAGCTACAAAATTTTAGCGTATTTGATGTGTCCGCCATGTGCACTCAGGACTAAGTATTAAGGTTAGTTGGAATGCTCCCCACCATAGCACGTGGAATCATTAACAGTCGGAACTCGGGTCATCAGGAGAAGAATCTTCACACGTAATTACTTGCTCAGCTTGCTCGAGTGGATTGTTCCACCTTCCAGGGACCACGTCGTCGGAGTACTCAACCTCCGAATAGTGGGGACAATGACACAGGATAGGGACTAACGTCCGATCCAGGAACCCGATCGGAAGAATGAACTGCAAACGGCCAAGGATACTTAACTGACCATCAATCGATGAAAATTGGTTTTTCTTTCTCAGAAGATGGTAGTGGTGCCAGGCACTAATATTTCCTTTGTCTGTCCTTTGAGTATTTCTCCAGATTCAAGAGGGTTCCTTTGGTCTACCCTTTAGACAAAGGAGAATGTCTGTCGTAGAGTGCCTACCGATACTTAGAAAAATGGACATGACGACATCTTCTGGATAACTCCGGAAGAGTCTTTCACGTACTATATTCACAGATCAGCGGTAACCGAAAATGCATCCTTCACGCCAGAATGAGTCAGAGGCACCAGCAAGACTAATGATGAAGACAGCCCTGCTGATCAGTTCAAAAAAATCAGCATTTTGATTTGTACCGCCATGAAAGACCTGCTGTGAGGATACCTTCTAAGGCCCATATCGTCGCCTGCATGAAGTCAAGTGAATAAAACTAGACCTCAGCAGGGTTCCGTGAAAGATCCCGCTATCTACGGGAAGTTCCTAAAGAGAATCTCTCCCACGCAGGCTCATCCATCAAGGGACAACCCACGCCCATATAAACAGCCTCTAAGAGGTCTGACGCTAGTTGACAGATGCTTATCGTAGCATAACTTTACGCTTTTCAGCCTAGGAACTTCCCATTCTTTCTATAACAGTCGACACCCCTGTACTTACATTTAAGCGACTTACCACTTGAACAATCCTTATCAGTTTCTTTGGGCACCAAAGGTCTTCCCCCATCACCATCGAAGCCCCAGACACGAAAGGTATCATTCATCCTCAAGATGAAGTTCGACCGAACCTCCTCCCCCCTTACCATTGACGGCGGGAGGCTTGTATGTCGCGAACACCTCCTCGTGATCTGCGCTATGTGCTGCGTGGATTACAGCAAGATGAGAGAGGACATCGAAATGTGGGAAGCCGGCGATGACTATAATACCCATGTCGCTCAGGACATCCAAATGGAGGAAGCTGGTGATGTTTATAATGACAACCACAGTTCTGCCAAAGCCACCAGAAACGAGAGACAACAACCCTCGATGAACCCTCGATCAATGGAGATCGATGAGCCACACCAAAAGTCCAACAAGAGACACAATGGCCGACACGGCAAAGAAAGCCGAATTCAGCCCGTTCTCCCGCAGAGATTCCTCCCTCCAACACCAGAGGATACTCCACGATCACTCTTCAAACCTCTCGTTTTCGTATCAGAGGGCAGGCCTTCGATACGACGATTCGTTGGAAGAGAGAACCACTACCAATGCCTGGTATATACAGCTGGCGCTTGCCATGATAATTGGAAGGGGGATGGGAACTATGCCAAAGCTGGCTGGTCGTTCGTATACAGACCACAGAACCCATCACGCAATATCACTGGTGGGATTGCTGGTCGCCTTGAGTTGATGGGACCAACTAGAGTCTATCATCAACAGACGAGAACTCGTGCAGAGCTGCGAGCTGTGATTGCGGCCTTGAAATATCTGTCTCATGACGGCAATACGTTTGACAGCGTGGTTGTCGCCACGGACTCAAGTTATGTTGTCAACAATGCAACAATTTGGATCCGCAAATGGCTTACAAGGGATTGGAAAAATGCTGGTGGCAGACCGATCAAGAATAGGGACTTATGGGAGGCGTTGCTGAAGGAGGTGAGGTGTTGCTATGTGCAGGGAAGAGAGGTTCATCTGTGGCACATTGATAGGTTGCTAAATCAGGACGCGGTTAGACTGGCTAACTGGGCGACTGTGCCTGACTCGGCTCCTATCGAGTTCGTGGAGGAATTTCCTCCTTCGTTGTGATCGATCATGTGAGGATTTCATCTACAGTTCTATTGTAAGCCCTGTTTCTCTGGACGTCAGTTTCGATAATAATACTCTTTTTTTTCTATTGATCTGCAGCCATCATTGTAGTATATATAGAAACGACCGGCAATAGCAATCTTTAATTACAATTCTAACATGGGCCGAGCCCCTCAAGTCCAGCAACATTTTCTCAGCAATTTCGTCGAAGTCTTGAAAACTCAAGGGAACGCACGGGGAATAGGTTGAACACGGGGTTTGCACCAAACAATTGCTGTTTCGTAGCGGCCATCATCGTAGTAGTGTCCCTAGAAACAACCGGCAATAGCAACCTTTAATGACGATGCTAACGTGGGCTGAGCTCCATCAAGTTCACCAGAATTTCTTCAGCAAATTCTCGAAGTCTTGGAATCTCGAGTAATAGTACAGTGAATGGGTTAGACACAGGGATTCCACCAAACAACTGTTGTTTCGTAAAGCAGATAGATTCTTCGATGGGTAGAGGATCGGGTTTCGGAAAGACGGCCTATTCATCCAAAATCAGTAAAAATGACTTAACAAAGAAGTAGAAATGTACCCACCAGCTCACGAATATGGAGGCTACCTGTGTTTCCACGTCCCCAGACTTCAATAGATCCTTTGACCTTATCATTACGCACCTTGCTCCACTTCAAGAGTATAACATATTCCACTTCAACTGTGCCACGTAACCACAAGTCTTTGTCGATTCGGAGACGTGGAAAACTTTCGAACCATCCTGATTCAATCACAATTGATGGCATTCTATCGGTACGGGCGGACAGGTATAGATCTGGCTCTTTAGACGAAGATGTGTAAGCACCGATGAATCCTTCAAACCCTAGATCTTTTCGTCAGAACAATTGAGTTATTAGGTATTCTAAGACTTACTTGTTCCGACACCGAAGGCAATCTTGAGATGCTCTCCTTTCTTCACCGAGCCGTTATAAGCCCAATCCAACATGGCGGACATAACCCACTGCTGGTGAGCATTATGGAGGAAGTTCGGCATAACACGGATCCACAGGGTCTTTTCAACCGAGTTGAAATTGACTCTAAAGCAGGAAATCGTTGGTAAGCTCATATGTATACTTATCTGGGAGCTTACCTAGAGCTTCTTCTCTCGATTTCTGGATGTTCTGCCAGTGTCCTAGCGACGAGCAAACCGTCCTCAGGCTCAACTTCTTCGTACGTTAACTCGGTATACTCAACCGTTGATGGAACGAACTTGACGATTTCAATGACTATCTTTTGGGCTACTGGTCGAGGAAGCTTGACACTGAGGGGTGGCTCCGGAGAAGGAGAGCGTGCAGGAATTCCTGGTGCCATGGTAGACGAGATAGACATATTCTGAATAGATGATAGATGAAACGAGGTTGGGAAGATGGATGGCAAGTTTCTGGGGAGGGAAATAAGTGAGGGGAGAAGGAAGGAACAAGTTGCTAGACGAGGTGGGAAGTCTGTCATCAATACCTGAAGTTTAGAAGGCAGTCAAGCACATCACCCAAACGTAACCACTTCGCCATTCACTCTCGGCCCTATGCCAACAGAAAGGGTATCTATCAATACAGAGAAGAAAAAAAAATACTGATATGTATGGTGTGTTCTGTAAAGGCCTTCCGCTGCACTCACTATTCGCTACGAGTTTACGTTGCTATTGTAAAGAGACAATATATTGTACGCGTCCCATATCACGGAATAAACGCTAACATAATAGTAGAAACTACTTTTCGATTGTGGGGGTATCTCGGTACACGTGTGTTCGACGACACAAACCGAACAAATAGCGAATTTCTGATAGAGATTGACAAATGGCTCGCCCAATCCTTCTCCCAAAAGGTTGTTCTGAAAGGCATCCTGTATCTACACCCTATCATGGACAGCCGGATTCCCGGCTCAGCCAAACAAAACCTCTTTACGCTGAAGAAGCTATGTGGTATCTTAGTCACTACTATGTGGGATCGTGTCGACCCGGCCGACGATGACAGGAGAGAGAAGCAACTGAGTACCACCCCAGAATTATGGGGAGATATGATTGCAGCAGGCCCACAAATCCTTTGGCATGACAATACCTATGAGTCCACAATACGTCTAATTGATCTCTATGTGGCTTCCCATTCGACCAAAGAGAAGAAGATACTTGCTATTCAGAATGAATTGGTAGTAGAAAAGAAGGCCTTACATGAGACAGACGCTGGAAAAGGTGTTACGCATTGAGCAAGGAGCAATCTAGATGAAGGAGGGAGCTCGATGAGCTTCGGGTAATGATGAAAGAACCTCTCACAGAAGGGGACAGGGAATCCGCCGAAATGCTACGCCAGAACACTGCGGAGATTTACAACAAGCTGGCCGCCGCTGAAAGGGCACAAGGAGACTTGAAAGTGACCATGGAGCAAATGCATCGCGAAAGGCTGTCGGCTTTCAGGAGGGATATTGAAGCACAACGCAGGGAGAACAGGGTGATCAGAGAAAAGATCAGCACACTGCAAGCATCACAGGATCAGAGATCCAGTAAACCTTCCGCCGTACCAGTATATTCACAAGCTCTATCACCCCTTTCGGAAAAGCTCGAGGTCCAAAATTCCAAGCTGGGTGCTGCTAAGGCTCATGTGCAGGAAATGGAAAAAGCACATGATCAAGGAAGTCTGGATATGCGTGGGCCTAAGTATGCGTCTCTACTGGAGCAGCTCGAACAGCGTCGACGAGAGCTGTTAATTGTCCAAAGCAATATTAGGGGTATGGGGCAAGGTCATGGACAGCGATACGGATGCGATCTGGAACCGATGTACTCGGGGAAGCTTCTCGCGCAGCTGGAGGGTTTGAGCATCTAAGGGTCAAGGCTTAGAGTGGTCCAAATGATGATATTTCACGCAGCGTTGATTGCAATTTTTTTAAAGTTAAATCCTCTCAATCAAAGGTTGATAAAGACCCGAGGACGAAGCCATTCACATTCTGATACCGGCCTACCCTAAGCACTGCAATCCAATAGTTGATATTCCCTTTCTTGTCCGCCTCATCCAGGAGACTATGATATGTATTCACATAAACCCCGATGATTCCCTCCTTACTCTCCGGATATCACTGCAATCGATCACTGATATATTGACAGTGCGCTGATTGAATAGCCAACTATTCCATATACTATGATTATTCATTGCCAGCCTCGGACTCGGGGAGGGATATAAAATGCTGCTTTTGCCCTTCGTAATTTTCCTTCTGCATTATCCCCTCAACTTAGATACCTTAATAAAATATAAAGTATTGGTCTTTTAAATAGAATAACTGGTCCAATCTTTCAAAAAAGGAAGATTGTCTAGCACTCCCGAAAAGAATTCTACTATGAGTATACCTGGATACTAAGTCGCCGAACTCCGCAAGTTAGGAATATATTCAATACATCTGAACTGGCCAATCTGCTTTAGTGATGTCGATGAAAACATATATCCTATCGACAAAGCCCAGATTGGGTTTATGAAAGGAGTCTTCAGTTCATATTCCGGGTTGCCATGTGGAGCCCCAATTGACACCATGGACATGTTCCAGATATAAAGAAACGACGGGAAAGGTGAGTGCAGTCTTCCTTAATTGCGCTTCCACTTGGCATTCCCATCTTTTTGAATACTCTCTCCCTTCCATACCGTCTCTTCCCCTTTTCGCCAATAATAGAATACCAAGTCCAAGACGTTGAACGCACACTAACCTTGCGCAGGTGTATGAATCACCAAAATCTCTTATAGTAGCCCTATGGGCCTATATTGACTGCTCGGTGGGCCGCTGTTGGAAACAGTCTCGGCGTTTTGCTGGTTTCATCTCACAATTGCTATCCAGCAAGCCCAATGGGTCAACCTTGTTGAACAGTTTAATTATGGGCAAATATGGTGCTGTCATTCGGCACACTTGATCCACTTCTAGTAGGTCCTGTGGACCGCTGAGGTTCCGTCGTCTCAGAGTGGTCTTGTTCTGCCTTTACCAGCTGGCCCATTGGGCCGTTGTCTGTGCTGCTGCGCCATTGCATTTAGCAACTGTACGTTCTCTCTTCGCAGCGTCGATAATTCCGTACGTGGCTAATATAAGACTTTCATAGTACGTGAGCTTGTTATGTTTCCCGAAAGAACATGCATGTGTTGCCAAAGGAAAAAAACGAGGATTGTAAAAAAAAGGCACCGTTAATCCACACGAACAAGTACAACACTACGGTGTTAAAAACCGGAGTTCCTTCAAAGTGCGTGGGATATAGGTTACTACTTTAACCCGTTGATTCCCAGTAGCGGAGATGTTCGGGCAAAGTCTCGAGAAGCACAAAGCGATTTTGGACCATGCACTGGTATCACAGAGTTATGGATCTCGATATTGCCTTGTTATTTATTCTTAACGGGCATATGCTTCGGTGCTCCGCGATAACTTGCAGCTTGAGTACAATGCTCAGCTAGCCCGTGTGGCCCCTCGCCCTTTGTTGCCTCGGTTCGTGAGACTCCTCCGTGCTACATAGTGAAGTTCAGCCGGGAATGTCAGTGGGATGTGGCTCACAATACTAACCCAGGAAGGATTATGCACAACGACCAGAAGAGTACAAGGTAAATCTTACGGACATACCAGAAATATTACCTGTATGGTATGCATTCTTCATTTATTGCAGCAGAATTACTATTTGTTATAAGGAGGACTAAGAGGGAGATATCGACAAATCTGGCAATAAACAACCTGCTACCCGACAAGCAAGACAGGCAATCAGATACGCTTTGTATGGGGATGAAAAATTCAAAGCAAAAGTATCTATAAGAGTTGCTACTGGCACATAACAACGGGACGATATGATAATATCATCGGAAGAGGCGAAACCCGCTATTGATTGTTTGAGCGTCGAATCATGAGCAAGACGAGATGACCAGGGAAATACTCAAACTATTCACTGCTAAATGGAGTAGGAGCCGATGGGATATTTCGTTTAGATACTGAGATGGGAGAAGACGTTGACAATCAATGCTGCCTTGAAGTGGGTCATCTAACGACGGAGATCCAGAGGCATACCAAAAGAAAAGTCAGATCACTCTCTTTGGAACCTACTGATCTAGCATTGCTATTTGTCATGAGGGCGCTCAATATTACCGATACTCAATCAACGAAGTTGTTGAATGACGAACTCTAGGAGGTAAGAGCAAATGTGGTTCTAGCTGCAATGGATATGGCCACCAGCGACACGGATGAAATGCTCCTAGAACCCCTTCACATGGCCACAGCTTACGGCAAGACACCCGGTCTGTAAGACAGAGACTGCCAAAAAAAAACTAATCTTACGTGACTCATCGGGGCTATTTGATGATTCAGAGAGTCCTGAAGATATGTCGAGATCACTGGCCACTTTCTACAAGATATCCTGGCTCGAACTGCAGCAGTTTTACTTACTAAAGGCCAGGATTGTTCTTTGTACGGCTTCATCGGCCGAAGAAAAAAGCTTTTGTCTATAAGAAGCCTTATTCGAGAGGCAACAGAAATAAGTGTTGCACCAATTCGCTCATTGACTTTCACCTATCGGTCAGAGGAATCATTATGAGCGGAAACGTAGCCCAGCTCCTCCCTACAGTCACATCGGTCTCGCAAATGGTGCTTGCCACATGGTGCGGCTCTCCTTCTTTGAGCAACTTCATATCGCTGGAGTCCGTCACATTTCCTAACCATGCAAGACCGAATGCACCCGTCCATTACAACTTCTATAAGGGAAACCAGAAGTTCTTCCTTCCCGCATAAAACTCTAGTAAAAGGGTTATCAGTGATGAATCAGCTTCAAGTCAATGACAAGGAATAGAACGGTTCATAACACAAAGACACAACGTCGAACCTTGATAACCTCAGAATATATCTGTCAAGAACTCCGAAGTCCGGAGGCTTAGCAAAGGCACGTCCCTATCCAACCCAAGTATATATCCATGGTAACGAACTTTGAGAGAACTGTGCGCGGCCAATTGCCCATCCAGAGACGTTCTATGATCTCATACTACGCGGAAGAAGGAGATCGCTGAAAGACTCTACATAATATATTTCAGCTCAATGGGGTTGATATCATGAGCGTAGATGCTGCAAAGCGGCGCCAGATGCGTATTGTCATAGATATGAACATATCTGTTGTCAGGTGACCAGAGAGACGCGATATATTGTTTTCGGCCTGGCGGTTAGCGTACCGAAAATATTATATCGACAACTAGCCCAGGATGTGGTCATAAGCTCGGCCATGTTGCGCATACGTATCTGCCGAGGACAAAATTTTCGGGACAATCACGGGGTTCCCAATGCTGGAGGACTGTGGCGTTTTTACTATTGGCTTGTTCCCGAGGGATGCGAATTGTCCTTAAGTATAGGGCATACTGATTCCTACTGACCTCTGCTACTTCGCAGAATATTAGCTGAATGAACAATCGAGTACCAGCTATTTATTGATCATAAGTTAGACTCGTATTAGTTAGTGCTACACAATGAATATATCTCATCTAAACAAGTCAGTAGGCGTTGCCGTGTAGCTAACGCCTCCGACTTCTCTAGTCGTCTTTCCAGTTTCAGGCATAAGTGCTTCCAATTAATTCGGGGCGTAGGTGTTTTCACTTCATGGAAGATTTTGGTGCTTATCCGTGAGTGCCAGAAGTCATCGCCCAAGGTTAGATGGAGGGCTCTTTGTACATTGATAACTGCCTGAGAAGGCAGAAAGCCGAACACCATATTCAATATTTCCCATGGGAGAAGCAGAAGCATAGACTCTCGGACCTTCGGAGTAACCTTCGGATGAGGCTGAGAAACCTTCCCTTTGCTTCTAGTTCGCTTTTGAGTAGTCTGCTCCAGCGCTGTTTTAACACACTCTGTCCGGACCGGGTCTGACACAGCAATAGTTCAACCATTAGTCCACTCAACAAAGGCAACGATGTGTTCAAAAATCTTGCACAGAAGGAATGAATATAAAAGTTGCATATCTACCTCCTAAACACTCGTCTGGCATTCCACACACCCGTCTCCACGAGTTCTCCTCATGCCTCTGTATTAAAGCTAACATGAGAACCTTCAGGTTCTTGTTCGCAATATCGCCTAGCTTGTGGTGCATGAGCAGTTCCCAGCACCGTGCGTGGACTGGATATCCCATCCAGTCATGGGAAATATCGTCCTCATACTCGCTCATGAGGGGGTGACCTCCGTCGTTCACAACCGTAATCATGGGCATGACCACCTTCCGCCTTTCGTCACTTGTACGAGGCTCGTAGATCAAACCATCAGTCTTCTTCCAAGGTACAAAAAAGGTGCCATAGTTCATTCGTGGTATGGTAACGCCGGATATCTGGCACCCATCGTTTTTAATGTTGTGTAGAACTGGCGGGTATTTGTGTCAGTAGCAATCAAACCTCCAGACAACTTTTCCTCGGCCTCCAGCGGTTTTCCAGGCCATGATGTTGACCTCACGCAGTAAGTACTTATGATGGTAGGTAGCAGGTTAGCTTACTCATCCGACGAGGCATCCACCAGCATGACTGATAATCGCCATACATATCCAAATTCTCCAATTTTTGGGCTTTACAGATACCTTTTTTGGGATGGTGGAAGGTGACATCATTCAGGTCGTGTGCGTCTGGTGAAAACCTATTCAAGTAGAACGCGTAGCCGCAGATATGACATTGTTGGAAATAATCATCATCTTCTCCACGAAGATCATCCGCATCGTAGTGGCCACTGCTATGTTCATCGTCAGAGGAAAAGAGCAAAGAGGAGTTGTTGGAGACAGAGTCTGGGTCTGGCATTGTTCTTGTGGAAGTATGTGTATTTGATTACCACTTGAATGCAGATTAGGCTAGTTAGTGGCAAGGAAAGTTGGATTGTTATAACAATTCTGTTCATATTCAGAGTAATGGTGACATATTAGCGGAGAATCTATCAGAGCTTATGGACTTTCCTATACGGGATAAGTAGTGATGCTATCATGATGCTATCAACAAGCGGGGTGTTCTGACAATAAGATCAACCATGGCAACATTATAATACCACCCTACCAGTCCAACAATTGCCCATCCACAGCATCATCGCCGGAAATAAAGTCCATATCATATCCTGGCCTGATAAATATGGCACCGCCCGGATAACCGGTCCACTTTTCCGATCCATCAATGCGCGAGCAACCCGCAGATTCGGATATGCACGCCATTTATTGATCCACCAATAATGTGAAATTCCCGACTTCATCCTCTCCCCCCACGGTCTACAGCTGCTGTGCTACCCCCACGCGGGGTATGGGGGTAGTTGCAGCTGCTATCGTTGGAGATCTAGAAGCTGTATTGCGTGGGGGTGCTACATAAATACTATGTCTGTTAAGTAGCTACGGCGTCATTGCAAAAGCAAGCTCATTGCTAATTCCAATTGTCCAGAATCATGGCTCCCATCAAGTCTATCGAGTACTTTCGCGTCAAGCCGCGCTGGCTTTTCGTCAAGGTGACGGACAATGAAGATAAGTTTGGTTGGGGTGAGGCTACGCTTGAGGGACATACACAGGCTGTGGAGGGTGCGTTGGATGAGATCATTGGGAGGCTTGTTGGTTATGAGGCTGAGTATGCTTCCTCAATTTCTTGGTTCTTATCTTGTTTCAGTGCTAATGGAGTAGTGACATCGAGCACATCTGGCAAACTATCTGGCGACTGGGCTTCTATCGCGGTGGGCCGGTTTTCATGTCCGCCTTATCTGGCATTGATATCGCATTGTGGGATCTGAAGGGTCGGAGGTTGAACGTACCGGTGTACCAGCTTCTCGGAGGCAAGGTACGCAACAAGGTACAGGTTTATGCTTGGATTGGAGGTGATCGACCCAGTGATGTCGAAGTAGCTGCGTAAGTCACTTTCCCACTGTTCGCTTTCATCCTTCTAATAGTACCTAGCAAGGCCCGTCTTGCGCAGGGACTGAAATGCGTCAAGATGAATGCGACAGAGGACATGAACTGGCTCGACTCGCCATCCGTACTAGACTCTTGTATCGAGCGCATCAAACAGGTCAAGGCTCTGGGTCTTGACGCTGGTCTCGACTTCCACGGCCGTCTCCATCGCCCCATGGCTAAGCAGCTCGCGAAAGCACTTGAGCCCTACCGTCCTTTGTTCATCGAGGAACCCCTGCTTGTTGAGCATCCCGAAGCTATCAAGCAGCTTTCTCAACACACAACTATCCCGATCGCCTTTGGCGAGCGTTTGTATACTAGGTGGGATGTGAAGCGGTTCCTCGAGGATGCGTCAGTGGATGTGCTGCAGCCGGATATCGCGCATGCTGGTGGAATCTCGGAAACAAAGCGAATTGCGACCATGGCGGAGACTTATGACGTGGCAATTGCGCCGCACTGTCCTCTTGGTGAGTTCTACCCCTTCTCTTCCTTCATCTTGTGAGCCACGCATGCTAATCAACTTGTCAGGTCCAATTGCCCTCGCAGCTTCAATGCAAGTCGCCCTCTCAACCCCGAACTTCGTCATCCAAGAAATGTCGCTCGGAATGCATTACAACGTTGAAGCCGGTGATATTGACCTCACGAGCTACCTCACAAATCCCACGGTGTTCAATATCGAAGAGGGGTATGTGCCAGCGCCCACAGGAGCGGGGCTGGGAGTGGAGATTGACGAGGAGATGGTGCGTAGAATCAGTCGGGAAACGGAGCCATGGCTACCGAAGGAATTCTATGGCGTCGATGGGGGGATTCGCGAGTGGTAGAAAGCTCAGACTTGTAGGACAGAATGTGGGGGTGAATGCGGAGGTGATCTGCATCCTGACGTCTGGAAATGCGGAGAGCGTGGGGGTGCCTCGGATATCGGTCCGAATACATATACCAGCTATAGCTCATATAGTACTAAGATAGTGTTCACAAGCCATACTCAATCACTTCCACTCAATTGACTGTAAATAATGGACCTCTTCTCCCTCGAAAACACAACCGCCCTCGTCACTGGCGGCACCCGCGGCATCGGCCAGCAAATGGCCATTGCCCTAGCCGAAGCCGGCAGCGACGTGATTCTCGTCCAGGTATCCACCATTACTATCTACTATACACCAACCACACACTCTAACTTATACGAAATAGAGAGACACATCCAACACGGAAACAAAACAACGCATCGAATCCCTCGGCCGCAAAGCAACTATTTACACCGCAGACCTCTCCTCCCGCGAATCCGTCTCACAACTCACACCTACCCTCCTCTCCGACGGCCACGACATCAGCATTCTAGTCAACTGCGCAGGCATCCAACGACGCCACCCTAGCCATCTATTTCCAGACAGCGACTGGGACGAAGTCAGTCTTCCGGTCTCTCCTTTCCCCTTCCTTCAAACCGCCCGTACACTAATTAATTGAAATAATAATCGATAGGTCCTCCAAACAAACCTAACCACCATCTTCACTTTGTGCCGCGACCTCGGCGCCTACATGCTCACCCGCACCCCAGACGCCACCGGCCACCGCGGCTCCATAATCAACGTCGCCTCGCTGGTCTCCTTCCAGGGAGGGATCACAGTTCCTGCGTATGCGGCTGCAAAGGGCGGCGTGGCGCAACTCACGAAAGCTTTGTCAAATGAATGGGCGAGCAAGGGTATTAACGTCAATGCAGTGGCACCGGGATATGTGGCTACGGAGATGAATACGGCGCTGTTGAATGATCAGGACCGCGCGAAGAGTATACTTGAACGTATCCCGGCGGGGAGATGGGGTACCGCGGAGGATTTCAAGGGTGTTACGGTGTTTTTAGCTGGGAAGGCGAGTCGGTATGTCTCGGGAAGTGTGATGTTGGTTGATGGGGGGTGGATGGGGAGGTAGAATTTCTTTTGGGTGCGTTATACCAGTCTAATCCGTCTTCTCCGGAGATTTCGGGGTAAAGAGCTCCGTGTTACAGTGTCAGACCGCAGCTGGAAATTAGTTCAAGTAGAATCTGATAGATTCTGTCACTAAATGAACTCTGTCATGTAACTAAAAGACATACAAGAAAAAATATATATAGTATATACATATATTTTCAATTATAAGATAGACATAAAGGAAAAACAAACAATCAATAATCCCAAACACCTTGATTATTCTTATGATTCCTAGTAAAAGTGCAACAGCCTATCTAGTATCAGGAACAGCATTTCTCTAACAACCCTCAGAAGTGGATCCATATGCTGAATCGCCTGAATCAAGCAAGAGGCCCACACAGTCAATTTTAGGTATGTATCATATAGATAAGCTTATAGTCTAATCCCTCCAGGTTTGTCATGTATAGTGCCGAAAGAATGATGCTGCCTAGAGATATATAAGTCCTTAGTCTAAACGCCTGATATGGGTATATAGAAGCATGAAGAACTGAAGAACTGAAGATCATCATGGCCATCAGGCTCTCGTCTCGGGGTAAGTCTGAATATGTCCTAGGTAGTGCATTTTAGTCAGTATCCCAGTACAGATCGACTAGTATGATGGTAGTAACGAAAAGAACATACTACTGGAGTTCATCACAAACTGCCCTGCATACTACGATACCCTTCTGAGACACCCATGAAGCAAATTATCCTCCACTTGCCACACAGAATACAGAAGTAATAGCATAGATTAGCTTGAAATATTGCCGCGTAGCCGGCACCTGGATGATCCTTGAAACCACGTCAATTCGGACAACTGCCGTCTACTACCGAAAGAGGAAAAGCAGGGTCTGGCCAGAGCTCGAGAACATTCCCAGATCCGGACTAGTGCAGAGAGTTTTGATCAGCAAGTTTGCGGAGACTAAACCCGATCAGGTGTACTGCTGCTTCATTCCCCACCGACACCCGTTACGAGTTGACTTCTTTGCCGCATGTTCTCGCACAAGACTTCCATCGGTTTGATTTTGGACTAATCAGGAATTCAACTGCTAGTATCTCCGCGATCTACACTTACTCTTGCCGCATCAAGCCTTCTAGCGGAAGATTCTGCTCGTACTATGACGAAGCCTTCTAGGCCATTGTGCCGCATCGTTTGTAGATCTTTGCTGGCCCGAGCATTCTTATTTCTGCTAGGAGTACTCTGCTAGAAGTACTTGAGTCTAACATTTCATGCAGCTAAATGTAGTAACCTGCAGCCACCTGAAGCCATACGGAATATGGAGATAGAATGAAGTTTTAATTTCGGCTGCCGGCGCCTTGTTACATAGTACGATAAAGCACCTCGGCCTCCACCACCTGTTTTGTATGGTCAAGAACTAGTAGCATAAGCTTAATTATACCACCCCCACCTACGCACACTATGTCCTGAAACCATGTGCAACAGTGGCTCTTTCAGAGCAGTCACACTGCGACACTCTGCATGTGTCCCAGTTTTAGAACCATTCTATATGCAGTCCTGTGCGTAAGTTCCTCTTTTAGAGCAACCGCCCTGCAACATTGTGCATTAGTGGTATATTTAGAGCCATCAAGCTGCAACCATGTGCATAAGTGCCGTATTTTAGAGTAACAGGTATACGGGCAATAAAAATGTGGTATTATACAACTCCACCTTTTGTGCATGGTGAATTTTAGTGCTAGAGTTCACCTGGGCGCTAAACTAGTAAGGCTTGATGATCCTCCACTCCAACCGGCATGCTTTTAGAATCAAGCTTTGCCCTACCAATCTGGTGGTCGCTTCTCCACTCTGTAGCCCGGAACCACAACGAGGAACGCGCAACCAGTGGATTCGACATGATTTGCCCCTGAAGCATCCCATACATCATCAGACATTGAAGCCTTGATACTGGCAACAGCTCAATCGTCCCACTTCTCGAAAAACCTCCTGCCGCGTCAGTCTCAATCATGGATGCCTATTTCCCTTTCTTTGAACGTAGGTCAGGGCGGACGAACAGGCTCCATCGGCTGCTTAAATACAGAATGAAGATCACTTTCCTCACACAGATCAAACCTTTCCACTCTTTTCATCATCAAGATGCGTCTTTCACTTCTCCTGGCGGCCGCCATTAACCTGGTTGCCACCCAGGCTATCGCAGCCTCGCGCTGTACTCCTGAGACCTTCACTCCCCATCTTTCTTCCAATGCTTCCTTAGTCTACGCAGTTCCGTATGGACCCAACGATACCTTCGTTGGCCCGTTGGGCAACTACTCCGGTCTCCCCGAGTATTGTGCCGTTTATGTCAACGTGAGCTCGTCTGCTACCTCTTCCTACGAATTCGGCCTTTGGCTGCCCATCAACACCTGGAACAAGCGCTACATGGCCTATGGCAATGGTGGCTTCACTGGAATGATTGCCTTTGCTGATATGGCACCCGGTCTTTTCTACGGTTTTGCCACCGTTTCCACAAACACTGGACATAACTCCTCCGTGACTGAGGCTGGCGATGCAGGCTGGGCTCTCAACAACCCCGAGACTCGCACTGACTGGGGATGGCGTGCACTCCACGGCTCCGTTGCCCTTGGCAAGGAGCTTACTGAAGCCTTCTACAGCGAAGATATCAGCTATTCCTACTACGCTGGTTGCTCTACTGGCGGTCGCCAGGGTCTGAAGTCCGTCCAGATGTTCCCGGACGACTTCGATGGTGTTCTTGCTGGTGCTTGCGCTTGGTGGACCACTCACCAGCAAAACTGGGACCTCAAGCTCGCCACCTACAACCTTCCCAACAATGCCAGCCACCATATCACCGAGACTCAAGTGGATGCTTTGGCCACTGAAGTCCTCCGTCAATGCGACGAAGTTGATGGTGTCAAGGATAACATTATCATGAACGGCTATGCCTGCGACTTCCGTCCCGAAACCCTTCTTTGTGATGGTCCCTCCGCCAACAAGTCGACCTGCTTCACCGCCGATCAGATTGACACTGTCTACAAGATCTACAGCCCCTGGGTTGAGACTAACGACTCCTTTGTCTTCCCCAGCTTTGCCTACGGGTCTGAAACCCAGTTCGCTCAAATGATCATGACCGACGACGACGAGCAGGACAGCCCCAGTGGTATTGCCTACCCCCGTGACTTTGTCTATAACGATGCCAACTGGCCCTGGGAAAACCTGGACTTTTCGACCATTCAGCTGTCGGATCAACTGGATCCTGGCAATGCCACCGCCGGTGACTTCGATCTCCGTCCCTTCAAGAACAAGGGCGGTAAACTGATCCATTACCACGGATTCGCTGACGGAGAGATCCCCACCGGCTCCAGCATTTACTACTACAAGCAGGTCCAGAAGATGCTCAATCCTCTCGGCATCGAGCTTGACGATTTCTACCGCTTCTTCCTGATCCCTGGTATGGAGCACTGTTTGGACTCCGTCCACGATGCTCCCTGGTACATTGCCTCGGCTAACCAACCCGGTGGTCTTACTGGCACCAATGTCTGGGGTGTGCCTGGATACCGTGACCGGAAGCACGATGCCATCCTGGCGCTGATGGCCTGGGTTGAGAATGGCATTGCTCCTGATGAGCTGATTGCGACCAAGTTCATTGATGACACCCCCTCGGAAGGTGTGCAGTCTCAGCGCCCTCTCTGTGTCTACCCTAAGGAGGCCAAGTATGTTGGAGGTAACTGGAACGAGACCAGCGCATTTGAGTGCCGGTAATTCGAATAATCTTGAAGGTCCCTCTCAGCGCTTTTTGCTATGAGGGGGATGTGGCCTAAGAGTACATAATATCACTTCTATGTATGATATATTCATCAATAGCATATACTAAATCTTATATTTAGTTTGTTGTGGAACTATTTTCCCGGCTACCAAACATATGTCAAGGCCGGTATAGGCTGTTGGAATATTTAGCAACTGATAATCATTATTGGCTGATAAGCTATGGTATGGCGTCTAGCAGTGCGCTACTGTTTTGCGCGGTTACCGCCGATTTAATTGGTCACACCCCTCTCCCAACTCGACCAGGGGTTTCTAACCTCACTGCAGCACAACCAGAAGAGGATAAACTATCATAAAAGACTGAAGTCCCCCATCTTGTCACTGAAAACAACGGCAGTACATATAACATGGCACTGACAATTCCCGTCGAGATCTGCGACATGGTATGACACCCGTGGGCGACACCAGGCTGCGTGCTAACTCACTACTGAGATCGTTGATCACGTAGTAGCAACAGTTGACAAGGACTACTCATTACGCGATCTGTTTCCTTATACTCTCGATCTAGATGCTCGACCACAGCTCATAAGCTTACGCTTGGTTAGCCGGAATTTTTGTGCTGCCGCGTCGCCCCATTTGTTTAAATGCATTGTAGCTCCGATTAACTCCTCGGTGCGCGGTGATATTGGCCTCGTATACTCATTGTATACGAGGAATATACTCTCAGGTAGCAGGGGCTCCCTACAAAGATTTGCTGAAATTTCACGGAGCAAATACGCTGCACATGTCCGCCATCTAGACATCGGATACAACAGCTGGGGCACCACTTCCTGTCCAATAATCAGCCAAGAAATCCAGGATTTTGCTGGGTTGTTATCGCCTTGTCTTGCGCAACTGTCCGGTTTACGCGTTCTCAAATTAAGGGCCTCAGGCGAGTCCTTGATACGCGAATTGACACGCGACAATGAAAGGGCTGCCATTGAAGCAATTGTTACAGCCCTACGATTTGTGATACTACCCCATTTGGAGGGGCTTGAGCTCTTCTTTCCCATGGCTCATGACTTTCGATACTTCTTCCCCAGTCAATCTTCTCCATTGCACATCCCCATGGACGATTTACTGCACGGACTGAAATACCTAGCTTTACATGTCACTGCGTATACGAAAAGGCTGGGACAGCGATACTGGAGAACCCCTGTACCAGCTGCATACGCCGCCTTTCCAAATGACTTGCACGCCGCCCATCTCTTTAGATTAGTGGAGCTGGCTCCTAATCTAGAAGCTCTCCAGATCAGCAGTACAGACGTTCTTCCTTTCTACACTGTCCATTTCAGCCCAGCGCTCTGCCTCACCTCTCTACGTCTTGCACGAGTCCTGATTACGTTTGACCACTTCCGCGCGCTTACTGGCCAATGCAAAGATCATCTCAAGCACATCGAACTGTCTTTGGTACAACTGCATTCTGGCACCTGGCACATGGTCCTCACGCAGCTACGCCAACTACCGCGCCTTATCGACGTTTCCATCAAATCGTGCGGGTATCCAGCCACCGGTCCAAATGCACATCTGAGAGGGATTCTTCCTGAGCCAGATGATCCGGAACCGCTTGAGACGATGAATTTCGAGGACTATGAAGGATTGAGTGAGCTTAGGAATTTTGTTAATGCAAATCGAGTCGCTTTGGGGCTTAAGCCGTGGGAGCGGAGAGATTTCCGCTGGTCTAGGTAGGGCCCCTTGCGCATTGGGCTGCTGATGGGGAGATAAGGAAGGGGGATATCTGCCGCAACGGATGGAGTTGGAGCAGAGGGTCGGCTTAGGTCGGCTAACGAAGTGATCTGTGGTTAAAGCGTAACTTACTAGCTACTTGAATACCATACGATTGTGAATAGGCATCTCAGGTAGCAACCAGGCACAAAATCATATTGAGGTTGCAGCTAACAGGCTGATAGGAGTGATCATCAGGGTCGGACTTTTCTGACTCACTAGTCATTACAAACAAGCACGCAAGCATTGCTCTCAAGTTTGTTAGAATCGGACGAATGTGAGACGTAATGGAGGATTCCACTTTTAAATCCTGTTTCAATCAAGACGTGATCAGCTGGGGAATGGGCTGGCCTGTTCTAAACCCCTTCCGCTGAGCGACACCGTCCAGGCAGAGTCCACTTCACCACCGCAAACTTCTAATATGCCATTTCATTCCTCTTTTCCTACCCTGTGATACATCCCCAACGCACTGCATCTGAGGATATGCCCGCGACTATCGAATGCATGACATGCCATTGCGGTCTCGTCTAAGCGTTGCTGGAGGGGTGCCCCAGCCCTCAAGTTACCTTGGTTACCATGGACGTCGAAGGCCCAGAACGTCCGGCGGTGGTGATGGATGTATGTTCCCCGGTTTACGGAATGGTCAAGACCAGCGGAAACCATGTAAAGCGGATCGTTCACCGCTTCTCTTCCAGCTTCAACCAAGATTTCAGCATGAGACACACAGAGCCTCACAGCGCTTGTGGGACTTTTCAACGGAAACGGGGATGGTAGTGCTCCGTATGATGGTAAGACAGCCCCCATACAGCATCGGAGATACAGAGTGTGATGGTGTTGGACTGTTTATTGACACCGGCGGCCAACAGAAGTTACATTCAGTTGGGTTAAGAGATTTGGCAATACATCCGGGGTGGGTTGCCTTAATGGTACATGCATTATTAAAATGGCAGCATAAGTGATGGGGACGTCATTATTCAACCGAACGGCCACCTGTTTACAGCGTAATTTAAATCCAAAGTGAATGGCAATTTATTCCGTGATTACAGATCGCATACAGCCCCTTGCCGGGCTAACCTACACGTCTGGCCGTGGAAAGAACTACCCTGTGCAGGTATGTGGTCACCAGAGGTGAAGCGGGAGTGTTTTCCCTCGATGTACACCCCCAGAAAGAGCCTATTCCACGTCTGGGGTACCATCAACAGCCATCAAGGCTTCCATGATACAATCCTGCAATCAGTCGCGCCTTCCCAGCCCAGGTGTTTAGTCGGGCATTTTCGGGCATGGTTCACCATGACACCCTGCTGTTCAGCGCCATAAAGTCATACTGAAATATCCTGCCGGCTCTTTTCTCCTGACTTCTTGCTCCGCTGGACATCGACGTAACTATAAGATCCAGTGAGTATCTTATCAGTGGCTTTTGATAGCACCTTTCTGGACCGAAGCTTTGCCGTCGTATCAACATGAGCACCCCTGTGGCGGCTGAATCTAGCGATCAACAACTGGGCTCTGTCTTGCCTGTTGTCAGTTGGTGGCGCAGTCCTCACCTTCGTAGGGTCAGTCTCTTTATGGGCGTTCTATCCCTTTTCTGTACGCCGCTACTTTCCCTAAATTTGCCTCGATGATCTTTTAACCGAGCACCCATAGCGTCTTCGGGCGGGTACGATGGCTCTTTGGTCAATGGCCTGCAGGCTATGCCAGAATGGGTTAACTTCATGGAAAAGCCATCCAGCACTTGGCTTGGCTTTATAAGTGCTGTCTACTGGATAGGGGCTTTGATATGCACCCCAGTTGCTGCCTGGGCGTGTAATCGATACGGGCGGCGAGTAGGCGTCTGGATAGGGCTTATTCTTCTATTAGCTGGAACCGTAATGGGTACGGCTGCATCGTCCGCCAACGTCTTCACTGCGTCTCGTGCCGTGATTGGTTGTGGTATGGGATGGGTAAGCAACACGGCCCCTATCCTCCTCAGTGAGATTGCCTACCCTGCACATCGTGGTGTCTTCGGTGCACTCTACATGGTCGGCTATTACGTTGGAGCCGCTGTTGCAGCCTGGGCCACCTTCGCAACACAAGCGTATGACGGTTCCTGGGCATGGAGATTGCCGTTCTTCTACAGATGCTCCTTCCTCTCATTGCCGTTCCTGGTTTTGCATTTATCCCAGAGAGTCCTCGATGGTTGATATCTAGGGGACGTATCGAGAAAGCCCGTACAGTTCTAGCTGAGCTGCACACTGGTGGTGATACTACTGCGCCTCTTATTGTGTATGAGGTCCAGAATATCCAAGAGATAATTCAAGCGGAGCACAGCGCGGCTGCTTCGGCCGGGTACCTAAACTTGATCAAGACTCCGGGAGACCGCCATCGGCTCTTCATCACCATTACGCTTGGGGCATTTGCACAATTGTCGGGCAACGGGGTAGTCTCCTACTACCTTTCCATGATATTGACGTCTATCGGCATCACACACGCGCGCGATCAGTTATTGATCTCGGCCTGCCTGCAAGTCTGGAACGTTCTTTTCGCAGTGCTTGGCGCCTCGCTGGTCGAAAAAGTCGGTCGGCGGGTTCTGTTCATAACCTCGGCCAGTACCATGCTGGCAGCTTTCATCCTCATCACTGCGTTGTCAGGCGCCTTTGCTAACACTGGCAAGGGTTCAGTTGGTATTGCAGTTATCCCTTTCCTCTTTGTATATTTCTTGGGATATGATATCGCGCTGTAGGTGATCTTATGCTAGACTATTGTCCAACTATTGCGATCATTTCTGTCGATGTATGACTGAACTAATGCTTACTGGTAGGACACCTATGCTCACTGCGTATACATGTGAAATCTGGCCTTTCAGCCTCCGCTCACAGGGGCTCAGTATGGTATGGTTGTCTGCCATTGGATGTACGGTGTTCAACACGTTTGTCAACCCAATCGCGCTTTCGGCCATCCAATGGAAATACTACTTTGTGTTCGTGGCCGTGTTGGCCGGATACTGGTTCTCGGCGTATTTCTTTTACCCAGAGACTCGCGGATACAGCCTCGAGCATATAGCCGGTGTTTTTGACGGAAAAGATGCTGAGGTGAGACAAGGAAATGAAGAGAAACCTGAGCCGGTGGTTGGACCGGTGGCTACAGAGTCGGAACACGTACATTTATAAGGTTCAGATTCCCATGCTGGAACACATCTAGCAATGGGGTTAGACCAGAGCACTTGTATAAGACAGACAGGTCTCATGTAGGTTCGATGATAGTAACTAAATCAGTGAGTCAATAGAACCACCTACTCCGGATAGCAACGGGAAAATACAAGCCCATCCCCAGTTTTTGTATTTCTTCGGTAAACCGACAATATTTATCGTCTTCTCATACTAGGACAACTTGTTTCTTTCCTCGCCATCATATAAACTCCATACATGTCATACTATCCAAATAGACCGGCCACAAAAATGACCCGATATTGCCTTAAATCCGCCGGGATCTGTGCAACCCTAAGCAGGCCAGCATCTGGTAACTACTAGTTCGCCGCAGATCGAGACAACCGATGTTCAAAATCTCATCATGCACAAGATACTACTATTTTTTTATATTCTTACAGATATTTTGGGTAGAAATAATGTATCCCACTTCTACGCCGCGATCATGATAGCTTGATGTAGTAATCTCATTCTAACAAGAAGGTCACATTTCTTGGATATTGTATCATGGAAGGTCGTCACTAAGGTTCGTAGATTCCGCTCAAACCAGTGACCGTGAAGAATATCATAGATAGTTTACCATAATCTCGATTTGTAAAACCCATTGATAGCTGTCAAATAACATTCAATATAATCAGATCTAACTAGTTATAGATCATCATGACTAATCGTATCATATCAACCCCGCGATAAGCTAGCTAGCTAGTGGGGCAATCTCATCACGTGTCTGTCCCTCACCCACCGAGCTACCCCTCCCATCACCATTACAATCACCATCACACTTCAATTAACCCATCCACCACACAAACCCACCCTCCAAATACACCTTAACCTCATTCCCCAGGGGCAGAAGCAAAAAGAAAATAATCAAAATGCCCACCCTCCAAACCAGCACCCTCGCCTTCCTCGGCGGCGGCAACATGGCCTCGGCCATAATCTCCGGGCTACTACGCCAATCCGTCCCCGCGAGCAACATCCACGTCTCCGAGCCATGGGAAGTCAACCGGAACAAGATCGCCGCGCTGGGCGTGAACGTCACGACATCCAACACCGAGGCGGCGTCCTCCGCTGACGTCGTCATCCTGGCCGTGAAGCCGCAAGTCGCGAAGACGGTGTGCGAGGAACTCCGTCAGGAATGGACGGCTACGGCGAGGGCGAAGTTCCCGATTGTGGTGAGCATTGCGGCGGGGATTACGTTGGAGAGTTTGCAGAAGTGGTTGAGTGTTGAGGGTGGGAAGGTGGCGCCGGTGGTCAGGGTTATGCCGAATACCCCGGCGTTGGTGACGGAGGGGGCGAGTGGTGCGTTTGCTGGAGTGGAGGTTGGCAAGGAGGATAAGGGGTTGGTGGAGGCGTTGTTGGGCAGTGTTAGTAGGGTTACGGAGTGGGTGGATAGGGAGGAGTTGTTGGATGTGGTTACGGGGTTGTCAGGTATGTGTTATTTTTTTCTTTCTGTGTTTGGGGTTTGGTTTTGGATGAGGCTAATGGTTGGTGTGTGTGATAGGATCCGGTCCCGCGTATTTCTTCGCTATGGTTGAGCATCTGGTTGCTAGTGCGACGGCTCTGGGCTTGACTAAGGAGCAGGCTACGAGGCTGGCGGCGCAGACTTGTCTCGGTGCTGGAAAGATGCTGGTTGAGTCAGATGATGAGCCTGCTCAGCTGAGGAAGAATGTGACTAGCCCGAATGGCACGACGTATGCCGCGTTGCAGACTTTTGAGAAGTTGAACTTTGCGGATATCGTGGATCAGGCGGTTAAGGCGGCCACGGATAGAGCTGCGGAGTTGGGTGAAAGCTTGGGAAAGCAGTAATGTATGATATTTGCCATGAGGTATTGGTGTATGTGAGACGATAACAATGCCGTTCTCGGTCTATTTCGGTGCCATGATGGCGTGTCTGTATCACGCAACTGGTTGTAGGATACATCTTGCTAGGCCATTTCTGCATTCCCTGTGTAGGAGTCAACTTCTATTCATCCAGTAACGATTTCAGCTCGAAACTTACTATCAACTCATCATCCCCACTTTCCACCGTTGTCCCCAGCGACACCAACTCAAGTCCATCCTCCCGATCTAGCTTCGACAGCCTACGTCGCAAAACCCCTACGCACAGTCTGTCTGGCTCCGACGTCGGGTGGTGTTTCTCTGCAGCTAGTTCTTTGTTCCGACCTTTTAGGGGTGTCAAAATCTGAGCATACAGGAAATGCTTGAGCAGGTATCCCTTGAAATTGGTCTCGCCGGACAGGATGCGGTCGAAAGCCCAGCTGGTGGCTTCTCCCAGCACAGGTTCTACTGATAGACTGATCAGATATGGGTCTAGCTTCGAACTAGCTTCGACTTCCGCAGTCAATGTCTCCACCCGCCACACTAAGCCTATTATAGACTCCGCGTTCCTGGACCTTATCGCTATACTCCCTGGATTCATCTCTCTTAATTATTCGTGCTCTAGTCACACTTTGAATTATGGATACAGAATTTCGCGATGATCTACTCCAAAGCTACTCCGATGCAGAACTCATCCAGCACATTGTTTCATCACCCTCTGCAGACTCATCTCCAAGAAGTCGAGTATTTTCCCTCTCTCCAAGATATATCTCCAACTCCGTCGCATCATAAACACCCTCAGGTCACTCACTTCACCTACCATCGGATCCCTCGCAACCGGTCAATGCACATCCTTCTGGCTAGATGATCTCTACGGCCTCCCGCCCCGCTCCGGACCACCCGAGCTCTCTCGCTATCTCCACTTCTGGGGCAACTTCAGAGGCATGAGAACGGCAATAGAAACCGGAAAGCGAGGTGAAGTTCTCACTGGTACTGCATATATCCCTTCCGCTATGGGTCCATTCGTCTTGACACATCATGATCTGGCGCCGCGGAATCTTCTTCTCTCGCCCTCTGGGGAGCTTTGGCTGCTTGATTGGGATCTTGCGGGGTTTTATCCTATTTACTTTGAGTATGCGTCCATGTATAATTTTATCATGCCTCAGAGTTGGGGATTGTTTGCTCGATGGCGTTGGTACCTGTTTACGTGGATTGCGGCTGGCTCATATAGACGTGACTATGAGGTACTGGCTTCTATGCAATCGCGGTTTACTCGTTTTCGGGCTGGGAGGAGGTTTGAGCTACTGAATGTGGGTGGACCTTCTAGACGGCGAGTTTCGTAGGTGTCGCACTCATGATGGAAGATGGTCTTTTACGAGAAATATAACTAGTAGGAACAAAGTTCCATCAGGTAAGTGTAGATATTACTAGACATGTCAAGTGCAGTTGTCAATAAGATGTTTAAACATATCCCTCCTCTTCACTCATCATGAATTCCATAAGCCCTTAACCAAACCCGTATCTATCCATACTAACATACCAAAATCCCGCAGATATTTCTCCCACCTAATAAACATACCGGAAATTCAAATTCTCCTTATCAGTCAAATCCCCAAATGCCACCACATCATCCCCATCCCCACTGCCAACCCCAACCACATCCCCATCCTCCCTCATCCTCATCTTATCCCTGCTCCGATTCTCCCACGCCAACACAACCCTTAGCACCCCAATCAGCGCAATCTCAATAAAATTCGCCACAATCATCGACCAAATACCCAAGGTATACCGCGGCGCCTGCTCAGAGCGATAGAAGAACGGCCCTGCAATGTTACCCGCACACACGCCGAGGAAGATCATCGCATTGGTGACGACCTTCTTGGTATGGCCTGCGATATTTCCCGTTAGGATGGACAGGATGAGCACGAAAGAGGCGTTGTATGAGCCTGTCAGGTAATAGCAGATTAGACGGCCGACTTGGTTAGTGGCTGGGAGGAAGGCGAGACCGAAGGAGCCGGCGAGGTTGGGGAGGAGGAAGAAGATAGCGGTTAGGCAGCGGTTGTTGGGGGGGAGGCGGTCGTTGATGAAGACGGCGATGATGATCATCAGGGAGGTGAAGGCACCGTAGGGGATTTGCATTAGGGTTGTTACCACTATGTAATTGGTGTTTTCAGTGAGTGGTGGGATGAATATACATATTGCCAGAAAAGTAGAGGAAACGTACGTGTTGAAAAACCAAATCCTTGAATGATCAGAGTGCCAAAGTTGGAGATACCTCCATTGGGAATGTTACCGGATAGACCTAGCAATAGAAATACCCAGACTTTCCAGTCGAGGAGGGCTTCGAGAACTTGTGTTGGCTTGAGAGTTTTGTTTTCAACACCGGTTTGATTGTCGCGAAGTCGCTCGATGGTTAGTCGCCTTTCTCGAGTGGAGAAAGTACGGGCATTGACGGGGGAGTCGGGAAGGAAGATTGTGATGAGGATACCCCAGAATGCACAGAGTGCGCCGATGATCAGAAATTCGTACTTCCAGGAGGCGAGGGCACCATTGATCTGCCCGATGCCATAACCCAGAAGACCACCTAGGGCAATTCCGGCTCCATTTGCCGTGTACCAGATTCCGATGCGGATGGGCTGCTCGCGTCGCGTGTACCACATGCTGGTAATGAGCATGAAGGCGGGATCACTGGATCATTAGCTACTATGTCTTGCATACTGTGTATAGCACTTACCTGCATGCTTCAGCGGCCCCAGATATCACCCGCAGAACAGCCAGCTGAGTGAAGTTCTTTGCCACAGCTGCTAATGTTAGACTTACGATCAATTAATCTGCAGTGTACTCACCCTGTAGCATCAGAAAGAATCCCCATAGGAAGATATTCACGCCTAGGTACTTGCCCACAGGGAAGCGCTGGAGGAGAAAGTTGGTAGGCAGCGCCCAGACAAGGAAGCCAAAGTAGAAGACAGACGACAGCCATGAGTATTGCTCGCCCGTCAGTTTTAGATCCTCCTTGATTCCAAAGATTGCTGCATACGACAGTGTAGTTTTGTCAATCTGTCCGTGTCAGAAGATCCCATCCGAGGAATCTGCACACTCACGTAGTAAAACGCATAGCAGACTGAGAGAAACGGTAGGATGACCCAGTCTATCTTGCGCACTAGTTTCTTCAATTCCTCAGGCTCAGCTGATTCCAGTTCACCGCCATCTGCAAGGAGGGCG
This sequence comes from Aspergillus costaricaensis CBS 115574, assembly GCF_003184835.1. Classification (NCBI taxonomy): domain Eukaryota; kingdom Fungi; phylum Ascomycota; class Eurotiomycetes; order Eurotiales; family Aspergillaceae; genus Aspergillus; species Aspergillus costaricensis. The sequence continues at coordinate 498,601 of NW_020291824.1, forward strand.
AGTGCCGTATCTCCATGGCTGACTTTGCCGGGGTGATGGATGTCCTCGACATGCGAAGGGGACCGCTTGTGAGCATCTTCTGGGTGTTCCGTGGCCATGGTGACTGCTCTTGCGGAGTAGGAATGAGACGAGGAGATCCATACTCGCAGGACCGATGTATACAACCCCCAAGCCAAGACTGGGGTCAAGGTTAGCGTGGGGGATCGGCATCACCCGCAGCGGATATTTCTCCGCATTTTGACCGGCTAATCCGGGGTTGGGGTTAGACTTGGCGAGACCATTTTCTCCGCATTTGACATCTGTTCTTTCTTCTTGACATTGAGTCACTATTGAAGGCGAAATGTCGATACTGACTCGAGAGGAGGTTGAGAAGCACTCGACACGCGAGTCGTGTTGGGTAGCTATTCATGGTTCCGTTTACGATGTCACTGGTAAGTCCAATTGGGGGTATCATCGCCAACTACTCACACCGCCAGAATTCCTCGATGAGCATCCGGGTGGTGCACAGGTAATTCTTCGCTGCGCAGGCAAAGACGGTACGGCAGACTTCGATTCAGTCCACGATAAAGACGTCCTCTCGCAAGCTCTGCCACCATCGGCACTCAAAGGCATTGTCCAACCAGACACTCTCGTGAAAGCATCCAGACCACTTCCCAAGACATCGGCAACAGCAGAAGAAAAGCTTCCGCCTCCATTAAGCAGTATCATAAACCTAAATGACTTCGAGAAGGTAGCCCAGCAACATCTCCCCCCTCACGCATGGGCATATTATTACTCCGGAGCCGACGATGAGATCAGCAAACGCGAAGGTCAAGAAGCTTACCATAGGTTGTCCTTCCGTCCTCGAATTCTCCGCAGCATTCGCAGCGTAGACACGGCCACCTCGATTCTGGGCCAGTCTGTCTCGTTGCCAGTCTACATGAGCCCGTGTGGAATTGCTAAATTTGCTCATCCGGACGGAGAATGTGCAATGGCTGTCGCAGCAGGCGAGGAAGGATTGGCGCAGGTACTGGCGAATGGCTCTAGCATGTCCATTGATGCTGTGCGAGCGGCTGGCATTCACCCCAATCAGCCGCTCTTCCAGCAGGTGTACGTCAACAAAGACATAAAGAAGTCGGAGGAGACAGTCCGACGAGCTGTGAAAGCAGGTGCTAGTGGTATTTGGATCACAGTCGACTCCCCTGTTGTTGGGAAGCGGGAGATGGATGAGAGATTGAATCTTGAGGTTCAGGTAATTACGTACTATGAATAGCTCGAGAGCGATGCTGACATCTACAGGCACGCGACTCTTCCGCCAAAGGACAAGGTGTCGCAAAGACCATGGCCAGCTCCATCTCGCCGTACATTGACTGGGAGATTCTCAAATGGATCCGCGGACTTACCGATCTGCCGGTTGTAATTAAAGGTATCCAGTGTGTGGAAGATGCAGTTTTGGCATATCAACATGGAGTACGGGGAATAGTCCTGTCCAACCATGGTGGAAGGTCTCAAGATACGTATGTGGAACTCTAGCCCCAAATATGTATTTCATAAGCTCACACTCAACAGCGCTCAGCCTCCACTTGTTACTTTACTCGAAATCCGACGATACGCACCACACCTTATCCAAAGTAACATGCATATCTTCATCGACGGAGGCATCCGACGTGGAACAGATGTCCTGAAGGCCCTTGCATTAGGAGCAACCGCTGTTGGGCTTGGACGACCATTCCTGTTCAGTCTGGCAGCAGGTTATGGAGCCGACGGAACCCGTCGGGCCATTCAAATCTTGCGGCAGGAAATCGAGATGAACATGGTATTTTTGGGAGTGACGAAGCTGTCGGAATTAGGGCCACATCTGGTCAATTCAATGAGGCTAGAGCGAGATGTAGTTGGCTCAGTGAAACTGTGAAAAGAGGTACTATAAAATACAGGATATATCTCTGATTTACATTGTATGGTTCACATCCAGGCACAGCCTTAACCGGAACACAGACCAGTTCGCACTAAATGGGGTTAAGAGGGGCATGGGCTGACCAGTGCATGTTAGTGCGTAAGCACTATTCCCCATGGAATTGGCACGGGCTTATCGAAGCCATTCGGATAGCGGGAACACCACGGAATTAATCTAGCTGGTGGATGTCACAATCAATGCTTGTGCTTAGTTCCCCTCCCTGCTAATTTTCACTCGGTACCTGGCTATTGCACTACTTTAACCCCCTCATCTGTCCTCTTCCAACATTCTTTTTACGCCCTCCAAAATTAACTATCCATTCACTTTCTTTCTAACACGCTTCGTATAATTCAACTCAACCAAATGGCTTCCTCCGCAGAACCTCAGACAGCTCCCTTCGGCACATGGGACAGTCCCATCACAGCCGCAACCCTGACGTCAAAAGGAATCAGTTTCGCCGGCATCGCCGCCACGGTACATTCCCTTTCCCTCTACAGCCGAATTAAATTGACCTTTCTCCTCAGGCGGATGGTATCATCTACGTAAACGAAGGCCGCCCTGCCGAAGAAGGTCGCAATTGTATCGTCGAATGGCGCAACAACCAGCCCCGTGACGTTCTACCAGCTGCGTACAGTGCACGCACCGCCGTCCACGGCTACGGCGGCGCGGCCTTCAACACCACGTCAGATGGGAAGGTCATTTTCGCAGATTGGAAGACTCACGGGGTGTATATTTTGGATCCTGCAACCTGCGATGTAACAGCCGCCGTGGAGCCGGATGAAAAGATCTGGTACGCTGCGTTCAATTCGCACCCCAAGAGACCGGAGCTGGTTTTTGCCATCAGGGAAGATCATCACGGCAAGGAGGTGATTAACGAGCTTGTTGTAATCAATACTGAGAAGAAAAAGGTGGAGGTTGCAGCGACGGGAGCGGACTTCTACTCGCATCCCACATTCAGTCCTACTGGTGATAGAGTGTCCTGGTTCCAGTGGAACCATCCCGAGATGCCATGGACGGGGACCGAGTTGTATTCTGCGGCTTGGAAGGATGAGAAGGTTGGAACGCCCGTAAAATTGGCAGGAAATGGCGACGAAGAAAGTATTTTGCAGCCGAGATGGGGACCGGACGGAACTTTGTTCTTTGTGTCGGATCGCACTGGATATTGGCAGTTTTATCACTGGAGCCCGGATGCAAGTGATGCGCCCCGCGCTATCGTTATTGAAGGCCTGGAGAAGGGCGAGTTTGCTCATCCAGAATGGCTCCTGGGATCGTATGACTCTCTTACCCTTTTGCTCACATAGCACACATCTAACACGATACAGTTGCACATATGTTCTTCCAAACGCCAACACGATTGTCGCGGCCTGGACACAAAACGCAACAGAGCGTCTCGTCATCATCGATCTCGAGAAGAACACCTACACCTTCCCTGCCCACATCGCATCGCTCACGGGCATCCAACACAGCGCTGTGGCTCTGACATCTCCTACCAGCATTGCCGTCATTGCCAGCACTCCGACTTTCCCCAGCACTGTCTACCACATCTCTATCACCTCCAGCGATGCCTCCGTACCAACAGTCCTCCGCTCCTCCTCGTCTGTCACCATCTCCGACACCTACTTCTCTCGCGCTCAACACATTTCATTCCCGCGCACCATCTCCACCCACCCTAACACCCTCTCACATGCCTTTTTCCTCCCTCCCACGAACCCCAAGTACAGCAGTGCTCCAGGCGAGCTTCCTCCACTCATCATCACCATCCACGGCGGCCCCACCATCCACACCGACCCCGGACTTAGCATGATGTGGCAGTACTACACCACACGCGGATATGCCGTTGCCCTCCTCAACTACGCCGGCTCCTCCGGGTACGGACGCGCCTACCGCAAGCTCCTAAACGGAAGTTGGGGCGTACTCGACGTGCACGACGCCGCAGACTGCGCCCGGTACCTAATCTCCGAAGGCAAGGTACACCCATCCCGCATTGGCATCACTGGCGTGAGTTCCGGTGGATACGCCACCCTCCAGGGAATCTGCATGTTCCCGACTCTGTTTACCGCTGCGGTCAGCGTCTCTGGTATTAGTGACGTTGAAGCCCTCGTGGCCGAAACACACAAGTTTGAGAGCCACTATGCTTTCCGGCTCTTGTTCGATGATAAGGTGCCCGAGACAGAAGAGGAGAAGCGGAAGGTGTACCGCGAGCGGAGTCCCAGGTTCCATGCGGATGTAATCAAGGCCAAGCTGTTGCTGTTGCAGGGAACAGCGGATGAGATCGTCCCGTTGAACCAGGCGCAGGCAATGGCTGATGATGTTCAGCGCAGCGGTGGGGTGGCCAAGTTGGTGATCTTCGAGGGTGAGGGACATGGGTACCCTCGCAAGGCGGAGAATGGCTTGCAGGCTAAGAAGGTGGAAGAGAGCTGGTGGAAGGAGAATTTGGCCGAGGTCAAGGGGGAGTGAGTGCGATACTAGGAGAGTATATGGATCATCACAGGTAGTGTCAAGCGCAGGTGGATGCCCAGTAGAAGAGATGTAATCTACGAGCATCTAGTTCTAGAATATAGAAGCGACTGCCATGATCTCGTCCATCAATAGGAATGAAGACCCATAACCCGAAACTGACAACCACATAGTGCAGGCCAGTGAGATTTAGCAATTGGCCATTGAGACATCCCTGGAGATCGATCAGTACCTACTAATAGTAACTCCCCCACCAGTCCCATAGAACAAAGCAGGAATTTATGAACAATCATTCATAGTATACTACAGAATATTTGACATCCCACAAATTGATACCTTAGAGAAAGCAGCTATTACCCACACGCCGTTCCCAAAGGCATAAACCAGACAAAACCCATTGATTTTAATCAAATTTGTGCAACATCGATTCTCTCACACACTACATAAGTAAAGAAAGACAAAGCGTAGGCGACGGAGAAGACAAAAAAAAAAAAAAAAAAAAAAAAAAAAAAAAAAAAAAAAAAAAGAAACCCCCCCCCCCCCCCCCCTCCCCCCAACCTCCCCGGGGGAGGGAAAAACAAAAAATGCTCGCACTCGGATTCGAACCGAGGATCTCATGATTACTAGTCATGCGCTTTACCAACTAAGCCATGCGAGCAATTGATGCTGCTGAGGCAGGATATTATGCTACAAGAAGCTACGCGACGGTGAATAGGCGAAAACCTGGGATGGCCGTAGATGTAACATGTGCTGCATTAACCATAACCGGCAATGCCAAATCAACACTGCCTATGGCAAACAGTACAGACAACAAAGCATGCATTCAATAGAAGTAACTAATCTACAGATCAGGTAAATAGTGATTGAGTGAGCGGGATAGCCGATCTGCAGACACTCGGGCTATGTATGCATGCATGCATGCATGCACTGCAGCCAAGAGACCGAGACGGATTTAATTAACGGCGATGGTGTGGTTCTCGGAGAAGGCCCGGATTGCATCAGTACTTGATATGGACCCCGGGATACAACGTAGTAGGGGGTGTTATTGCGCTTGAGGTCGCCGATGTGTTTAGTCGGTGTACACTGTACAGGGGGGTTTATGGATCACGATCACCGGATCGGGATCTGTGGATGTTGAATGCGTCGGGAGCGGTGGTGGTGGCGGTGATGGTTCATTCTGAGGGCTATTTGCGAAGAAAGGGGTGGTTTAATTTCTGTACTCTGGGATTGAGTTTGTTTGGGGCAGGTGATAGGCATAGCTTGATTGGATTCTGGAGCAATGGAATGTGTCTTCAGCTTTAGGTTGGGAGGGTTAAGTACTATAGGAACAACCAGTGTACATCATTGTAAGATCCAGATATCTCTCATGTTACGATCAGTACTAGGATCATCTCCATAGTGTGGTATGCAACTTTGATGTCGACCCCTATACTAAAGAAAGGGTAGATACTAGACAGTGCACAACCAATGTCAAGCACCATGTCCATCCCATCACTTCTCCCCATAATGATATAAATATAACAAAAGGGAAATTCTCCAAACAAATAACAAATCAATCAACCCCAAATAATATCCAATTCCAAATAAATCCTCACCACAAAATCAATGTACACCCACTCATTGCCTCATCCCATCGATCTACTCGACCACTGATGGACTGAACCATGGTTCTGTGAAGATAGTCAGCGACCGGGTCGGGGACCAAGCCAGCTAAAATCTGCACTAATCAACGAATCCCCGGCATTTCCATCCTTCCATTCCCCTTCGATCGTCTTGTTTCCCCTGCACATCCTCTCCCCGACCGTCTGAAGGAACCGCTGGTCCACGAGGGTGATGTCTGCAGCTAGGATTAGAATTTAATATACCATCCCTGCATTAATGATGACCTGATATAGACAATGAATTTATACATTTATATAGCCATGTGCTGCAATCCGCAACACCAAAGCTTCTTTAGAAATTCTCAATGAGAGGAGGGAAAAGTAAATGGTTGAGACTCACTCACTCGGGGACTCCCGCCCAAATCGGCCCTTCAAGTTTCTGGTTCTGGTTTCGGGGACCAGTTCGGTCACAGTATGTGATTGGAATGTGTGGTCCCCGAACTGCCACTCACTCGCTCGGCCTCTTTGATCACTTCAAAATCGGTGAAGGAAGTCGCCGTTACAATTTCCTTGTCCCGTACATTTCGCATTGTGATGTTGCTGGACTGGGATCCTTTCTAATGGCTCGATTTTCGCCTTGATCTTATTTATTGCTTATAGGATGAAGGTATTCTTCATCTTCGATCACCTACTCCTACTATTCTCTGTATAGCCACAATATGTTCACGCCAGTGCATACCACGTTCGGGGCGTTGATGCTCTTCCAGGGCTCTACGGGATTGCTGTTGCACAATGGGGCGGTTTTTGGCATATCCTCGCTCCTGTCGGGAGCTCTTTTGAATCCGACGAGGGATAGTGTGGCTCTCATTGCTGGTCTAGTGTCGAGTGTTGTCCCCGTCGCTCTTTTCTTGCCGTCTGCTATCCCATCATATCCCACTGCACCAAGTTCTTGGGGGTCGTGGCTCTTGACCGTAGGCCATGGGTTTCTGCTGGGATGGGGTACAAAGGTAATTGAAGCTGAGTTCCCTCTCGAGAAAAGACAGCTGTAGGTGCTGATGGTATTATGGGATAGAATGGTCGAGGTTGCACGTCCGGCCACATGCTCTGTGGTATTTCTCGATTGTCGCCACGCTCGTTCATTGCTACCGCTGTCTTTTTCACCACCGCCCTACTCACAGCCAATTTCTTCGCTGGCGGCTCCAACATCCCTCCGTGTGCCGGTGGAACACCCTGCTACATGCCCGTCTATCCATCGACTGCGGAGCTCGCCGTCATGCTCACCACCACAGTAGTTACATCCGTGATGAACTTTGTCGTTGTCCCCCGTACACTCGAGAGATCCGAGCGCTCAAGAACTATATTCTCGTATTTAGCGGGTCTGGAATTTGGCATGGGACTGTTGTTCTCTGGGATGGCTGACCCAGCCAAGGTCCTGCGGTTCTTTGCCTTCCTATCTGACCCTTCGCGATTCGATCCATCACTAGCACTCATAATCCTCTTCGGAATCGGCCCGTCACTGATAACCTTCTTGTCGACCAAACCGGGGCAGCAGACCGATAACAAGGCGGAACGGTCCACACCCACTCTGGCGGCACAATGGAGACTTCCCACTGCGACTGTAGCAGATATTGACTGGAAATTTGTGGCAGGCGGGGTCGCTTTCGGCCTCGCCTGGGGACTACGTGGAGTATGCCCAGGTCCAGCCATCCTGCGCAGTGTGCTCCAGCCGGTTTGGGGGCTCGCAGAGATGACTGGTTTTATGCTAGGGAATTTGATGTGATTTGCTTTCTCGTTGTTGCGAAAGAGTGGTGGTGCTGTACCAAAAGCCGTTCTGGAAGGGCCATGCGCGGCGGGATGGCCGAGTGTTTCCATTCATGAGCTATGCAAGCAATCAGGCATCAGCACAGCTCATAAATATATCGCGCAAAAAATGTACATAGAGCATCGAGGCCCGCAATGGCCAGTAGAAAATGTAAATATATTCAGACAATGCTTACAGTTCAGTCTTGACATCGTAGCCAGTGCGCTTGTTCCTTCCATGGGCACCTTCTCGAGATTCCTGCTCAGATCCCGGCATGAAGCCCTCCAGCTCCATCCACTCTGCCGCAAATGCGGTAACCAACAAGCTCCAGTCCTCTACTGTCGCCAGGTCCAAATGTTCGCCATCGTCCTCAATGCGATGCCAGACTGGCGGGAACCCATGGGGACCCGCATCGATTACATGGAGGATCTCTACTCCGCGCTTCATGAAGGGGATATGGTCATCCTGTATACCGGAATAGTAAGGAATCTCGTGCTCGCTTTTGGAGGCATGGGTGAACCACAGCCGCTGTCGATCGGGATCATTGCCGGCGGACTTGAGCTGGTTGAGCCGTCGCAGACGGCGCTCAAGTGCAGCTAATTTCTTGTAGGCCCAGTGTGTAGTAGGGAAGAATGACTGAATGGTTGGATCTTTCGAACCTAGCAGATCCAGGAGGACAAAGAGGGATATCGAAGCGAGAGGAGTCTTATAGATGGACATGGCTGGGTGGACATCTGAATCCCATTGTTCGGCGAGCGAGCGAGCACCGTAGAGGGAATCGGTGTCGGTCCAATACTTGAAGGCCTCCTCACCGTCCAAGAAAAGCACTTGAATGCCCGTCTGCTCATCCAACGGATTTGTTTCGCCCTGTGCCTGCATGGCCTCCCACTTCTTTGTCAGGGCTGCATCGATGCTCCTCATAGCATGCATAATCATGGCACAAGGCGCTGCACTGTCAATAGCCCCAATGAATCCTTCCGGTTCGTATTTACTGTCGTAATGGGCGACCAAAGTAAGTCGCCCAACGTCGCCGGGGGCCGCCCACGGGGGGTCACGGGATGCGATCAAGTTCACAAACGGCACATCTTTTCCATTCGACACGGGTGTCTTTGATGTCGAGTTTTGAAAGTCAATTTTCCAGTCAGGGAGCGAGTTCCGGAAGAAGTCGACGAAGTGATTCAGCACGGCTGTCGATCCGGAGGTCCCAGACACACGAGGCCTCAGGATCGGGGACAAGATGGCGCCAGTATGAATATCAAAATCATCGTTCGGGCGGGGAAGGGATTCTAGTGTCTGATCCGAGACGGCCTGGTATGCGTTGCCTGGAGCGATTAGGAAGAGGACGGTGATGTAGATGGAGAGCAAGGGGGCCAGAAGGCCACGATAAGCTGAATACATCGGAATAGCGGAGCGACTGGGGTCAGCGCGTCTTCATCGCAAAGGATATGGATAGCGTCTAAACAGCCTCCAATGCAGGAGGATGGTGACGATGCCGACTAGTAAAGCCAGGGGGTGGTTTGTTGAGGAAGTGATGGTGATTGGGGAAGGTTCAAGTCTATTCCAATCTATTGTCGGGCCCGTCAATCGAACCTCCGACCGCCAAGCCGGATCACGTTGCGGAGCTTCTCCAATTTCCTTGAAAAAAGTCACCCGGCCATCCTTTCGCACTGAAGTCAGTCTTCACATTGCTCGTTCAACTCTTTTGACCTCCCAACTGGCGCGAATATACCGCCGGAAGTTCAGCGCGAACTCATAAGGCCCCCCCTCGCCAAACTACTCAATGCGTCCTGTCATCCTGCTGAGCGCGCAATTGCGCTCCGCACTTCCCCGGAGCGTGCGGAGAGACCTCAACAGCAAGCTATTTGCTCGATTCAAGACAACTCAGAACCCTGTTCCTCCGCCGAAGCCCAGCGCTCCTTTCATCAAGCGAAAGGAGCCTATTGCACCCCGGAACCCACAGGCGTCACCTACCAAACATGCTAAATTGACGTTTCGCAAAGGTATAGCTCCCCCGCTAAGTTGCCAGGATAAGGAGACAATCGTGCTGATTCGATATTTGTAGGGCCACCGGAGAAGGTCGTGGTGTATTATAGCGGAAAAGGGAGGACAGCTGTGGTAGGAACATTGAAGCTCGTTTCTCTCTTAATATTTGGAGTTTCCTGTTTCCTTCTTGCTCCAGCATTCGCATCATCGGATGAGCATCCATGGTACCTCGCCCCTGCAAGTAAGTATGCACGGTCGCCTGTCCGATATACTCCTGCTGACCCTTGGATAGTTGCAATTGGCGGTACTCTTCCGATGATCTTCATCCTCTATACCACGGCCCCGTTTGTCGTCTATGTGCACGTTGCCATTCCCGCCTTTGCCCGCCGCTCTCGCGAGACAATGATTGAATATGTGAAGAACCTGCCGCCCACGGCCACCTTGTACATGACTACCATTCGTTCAAGTTCGTTGCCTCAGCAGACAGAGGTCAGACTGGGTGACTTGGTTCTCAACAAGTCTTTTCTCCGGCCTGTGACCTTTACCAATTCAAAGCCCGCGCCCTCTCCTTGGTGGGCAGGCAAAACCCCTCAACACTTTTACACGGATGTGAGGGCCCAGCGCTCGACCGAGTCTCCAAACTACTTTCCTACCTTGTGGGATGACGTGTTCAAGAAAATCCAGAACAATGGCTTGAAGAAACAGAACTGAGAGATTCACTGAACATGTTCGATACCAACCAGCAGAGTAGGAACTTTGACGGTACACGATCGCTGTCAATGGCCCAAGTCTGTGTTTTCGCTGTTTGCTTCGGTAGCCAGCAAAGCGGGTTGCCTTCAGCTCATTCACAGCTCTGTAACTCAGGTCTATCTCTGCTCTTGCACAATTTGATTCGGTGGCAACACAGTTCTTTCCTTGCCAAGGTCTTTACCTGTTCATCATCTACACGCAGCCAACTCTCACCTCTGATCTCACTATTTCCCTTACTTCTTCTTTACCATTCCTAACTTCACCCTAAGTCGCTCCTACCATCACATTCAATCCTCCACTACTTCCCGCACATCATCATGTCTGCACTAAAGCCCAACCAACCCGAAACCCTTCTGGGGCTGAGTATGGCCGAAGCGCGGATGATCATTCTTGGTGTGCTGAGTTCCGATAAATCTGGCAAAGTATATACCCTTATCTTCCAGCTATGGAGAAACTCTGACAACAACTGCAGGTTGACTTTGATAAGATGGCCGTCAAGGGAGGCTACAAGAACGCTCAATCTGCCAGTACTCTCTATCACAAGGCCAAGCGTAGGCTTTTCGATATCCATAATAACCCGGCCGATCAAGAAGCTGGTACCTCTATCAGTCCTGCAAAGGAATCCGCTTCCACCACTGCCACTCCCAAGAAAACGCCCGCAAAGCGTGGCAAAGACAAGGCTGTCGCCGATGATGACAACACTGGTGCTATCGAGACTACTCCGACTCCTTCCAAGGGGAAGCGTCAGAAGACGGCAGCGACCCCGAAGACCCCGAAGACCCCTCGCTCTGCGCCGAAGGCTGTGAAGACAGAGGCTCCGTAGGTAGTTTTAATCCCTTGCGCCTGTTCATGTTGCTGATTGTATTACTTCTTAATAGAAAATCTGGAGGCGCCACTACTCCCACTCCGGCCGAAGGCAAAGTCGCCGTGAAGAAGGAAGAAGACGATATGGAGCTTGGAAACAGTACCATCAAGGAGGAGTCGAAGTCTTCTGATGACGAGGAACTCATGAGTACCAGCCAGATGAGTGCAGAGTTTTCTGGCATGGGACAGCGCCCAGATACTCCCAAGTAAATGGGTCTCACTTGAAGAGTCTGATAGCGTTGTCTTGTGCTTCTCTTCACACCGAGTGCTCTATGGACAATTGCACAGCAGTTTCTGATTGGAAAATCGTGACATGGATGGAATGAAAGGAAGGAATAAACGGGTTTCCTTGGTCTGATATGGTTATGGGGATGGGTTGTATATTCTTTCGGTGGCCACGGCGATATTGCAGTTGAACTGCGTTCTACATTAGTGGTGTCGGATCCGGATTCAATGAGATCTTCAACGAATTCGGAAAATGGAACACGTATCAGAGGAAATCCCATATACGTCTTTGAAATGATAAGAATCGAACTTCAGGACCATCAAAACGGAGATCAGAGAAATCGTAGTTGATAATGTCTCTAAACCCACCGTTTATTCATGACATGCGCTGATCCAAACTCCACGCTCAAGCCAAGTCCACTATAAACAAGCGCATGCGGAGTGGTCTAATTCGAAAGTAGATGAAATAGTAAAGGGGGACATCTAGGAAGAGACAGTAAACCCATAGCTGATTGAATACCCCCTAAAAACTCAAAAGTTAAATTGTCTCACGCAGTAAGGCAGACGGGCATGTAATAACCATAAGATTCGGCATCCTGCATTCCAGTACAACAACCTAACCAGCCAAATTGAAGCGGTAGTTTCACTGTGCAATAATGTAGGTCAGATCGCCTCGATGGTCTAAAGAGAATACTGCTCCTAAAATGACTGAGTCCAGATATGACGATCTCTAGTTCACAACTTAATGAATTATATACTATCCATGTAAATGAAAGCAAAGAGTTATTGTGAAGCCAAACTTCACACCAGCCAATGGCCTATCAGATTACAGTCCTTGGATGGAGTTTCAGCACTAAATAGTAATTAACACAACGTCATAATACGTAGCGCAACATGATTCTGAATTCTTGTTCTGAGCCACCTCAGACATGTATGTATGTACGTATGTACGGCTCAGCAGAAGGACCAAAAACATGTATAACTTTATAAACTTTTAATACTCCAATTAATCCTGCACAAGCGAAATCTCCTGCAATTCATTTTGATCGTCAAACACACCGATGTGGAGATATTTCCCACCTTCAAGAACCCACATATTTCCTCCATCAATATCTTCAATCGTAGCGAAAAGATGATAGTAGTCTACTCCATCAATGTTTTCCGACTGGATTGATGTAAAGAAGGTTCCGTCATCCTCAGTAGAAAGACTGCAGCTTGTCGACTGCCCGCTGCAGCTAATGTAAGTCCCCAAGAATGCATTGCGAATCAAGAATCCTTGATTGGTGTTGATGGATTCCCACTCATCCAGGTTGGGGAGGCCGTATATGTTGTTGCTGAAGGCTATGGTTTCGTTGGCGTTTGCCGCGTCTAATATCGGGAGGGCGTACTCGGTTCCACCGCGATAGCCGATGCGGAAGTTGGGTGCGGCGTGGCAGGTGAGGGCGAAGAGGAGGGTGGTGGTGGTGGTGGCGAAGAGGATGGGTTTCATTTTGGTTGTATGGGTAGATGTAGATTTTAAAGAGACAGTAAGCTCTAAGGTTATGGTTGCTCTAACCTTGTGCTTGAGCTTAAGCAGTAGATGATTGATAGGTGCGAAGAAAGGGGAGTAGAGATGATGGGGTTTATATTAGATAGGTTTGGAGCAACATTATTGTAACATTTTGAGGCGAGCTGAAATAAAACACCCGTTGTGTCTTAGAATCATTGACTCTTCGCTTGGTATGTAGCATCTCGTACTTACTATCTACTATCTACTAGTGTTCTGGCATGCAGATTGCATGCCTTGGACCTTATTAAGCAAGTCAAGCCCTAGGAGATAAAGTTTGGGTTCGGGTAATTCTCCGCGGAATGCAACAGGGGCAAAGTTTGGAAATGCTACGGTTCGACAGCCACAACTACAAATTGAGTTACCGGAGCTGGGATGCCAGGGACTGTGAGATAATGATGTGAGTGGAAGAAGGTGGAGTCAGTGGTGTTCCTTGCGGGATCCACTGAACGTCATGCCGTCACAAAAATTATCCGTTCGATCCCCTTCTGGTATAATCGTCATGGACTCGGATAGTTCGATGCTGGATACATTCTCCGAGCTATCCTGACTCGTACTTTTTGCACAATGCTACACTGAATGCAGGCAGGCTGATGGATGATTGAATCCTGAGGAGGTTATATGGAAAACGAGTAGGTAATGGATACAACCTAGGTTACCTTTCGGAAACTGCCATTATGATCACTACAATGAGTGATTCTACTTTCAGTGATATGGTAGAGAGTAACAAAATCAATGACAGGAGGATTGAGGAAGGATCTAGTATTCATTCCGAATTTCCCTCTTTCGTCTCCCACAGAAGAGCATCGTTTCTTGTTATTACTTTGCTATCCCTCTTCTCATCAAGTCTATAGATAGACCTGCAATCGTTCAGTGCTCACTCGAGTCCTATTACCATTATGCAGGAAATTACTTTTTATGAAAAAGATCACGCTCGCAGCCTTACAGTAGGACAAGATGTGAGCTTAATTCAGCCTGGTCTTAGCATGCAGAATACCACGTGGTTTATCATCTAAGTACCCTTTCCTGCAGCGAAATATGTCCGTTTGCCGCAGAATTAGGTCAGCTATTAGTTGCCAAATTAGAATGCCGGAAGGAAACTATGAATTTCGAAGAAGAGAGAATGTAATAAGTTCAACAAGATGAAAGAAACGCAACAATAACCGACCATAGCATAGCAAATGGGAGAGAACAAGGTACCAACCGGAAAATGTATCCGTACTTCTGCAGGATATGAGCCGCCCAAAGACGAGACAGCGCGAAGAGGCCTTAAAGTGGCGATTGAAGACTCTCGATAGAATAAGAAGTACCGAGGAAGTATTGTCGCGTAGAGTAAGTGACTCGGAGTGAGTACTTGAGTGTAGGGCAGCCCTACTATCTAGTGAGTACCTGACTGATAATTTTCCGGGGCTGTGCTGAGTCGCATTATGGAGACAGGGGTGTGCGTAAGAACCCTAATAAAGCATATGATTATGCTTCTTATGCCTATTTGCAGCGTGGCATGACCTCTTTTTGGCACTTGTTGGACACATCATCTGTTTAGGATGGGAGAATTTTTCTATTTGGGGAGTGAAGAGGCCTGGCACATATCTAATAGTAGATGAATTTGGTCCCTTGGATTATTTGTATGATATTTTCAAATATCACGCTACTGCACCTCATGTATTGCTGTACATTGTTGATAGTTTATCGAGTACTCAGTCGATATATAAACCTTAACTGGTATAGATAAAGTGACATCTACTAAGAACGGTTCTATAGTGTTTATGAAGATATGCTATTATAACTGATCAACAGGATTCCTTATTCTGGTTCATCCCTGATTCTCCTTGTTCAGTCCCCACTCGACAGCAGCAATCTGCAGAGCCAGGACGGGAGAGAACTGGCGCGACCAGGAAAAGCTGCCCGTCATGTACCAGAACCCTGGCATTCCAGTCGGTCTCCAAACCTATAAGCAAGAACTGTTAGCCATCTGGCGACTGGACAAAGATGCGGGATAGTAGCGAACTTACACCAAACCGTTCCTGACTCCCATCCAAACTACAGATCACGCCCGGCACCCTGTCCAAGATTTCCCTAGGCACGATGCGCTCGATCAACTTGTCCGTGCGTTCGAAACCCGTCGCAAGGATAACCACATCCGACTCGATCTGGGTACCATCGGCGAGGGTAATTCCACCAGGGTAGTATTCTCGTACGCCTTCCTGACATCTCTGCACCTTGATCCGACCATCGAGAATCATCCCGCATGCGCCCTGATCAATATAGAAATGACCCGCCTTAATCAGCTGATGGTCAACGAGACTGTCGCCCTGGTCCCCTCTCTTGACCGCTAATCCGGCCTTTTCCAGCCCGTCCAACATGTCCTTATCCAACATGGACATCATCTGCGACGCACCAACACTGAGAGTCCGAACAACGGCCGTGGGGAACGAGTTACCCAGAAGGTCCGCATCATCGGTGCTCAAACCTGGCGTATCCCACAGCTTCACTTGGAGCTCCTCCACGGACTTGAGAGAGGTCACGAAAAGAGGACTGCGCTGCACTATCGTGACCGATTTCGCTCCATGACTGGCAAAGTCCTGGGCGACGTCGTGTGCGCTTGTTCCGGCACCGATGATGGTAATCTTCTTGTTCTGTACGTCGGGCATCAAGCTCGCGGATTGATGCGCGGATGTGTGGAAGACTTGACCCTTAAAAGTGTCCTCACCGGGGAAGGAGGGCTTGACGGGGATGTCGCTGAGAAGACCCGTCGCGAGGACGAGGTGCTTAGTGGTGATGCTTTGTACGCTGCCGTCGTTGGACTGGAGGTCGACCGAGTACCGCTTGGTCGACGGATTGTACTGAATGTTGATTGCTAGCGTGCCATGCCTGACATTAAGACCCAGAAGATCTCCGTAGTGCTCCATCCATTTGACAATGTGATCCTGGTCGAGGTAGCGCGGCCAAGTGGTAGGGTACTTCAAGAACGGAAAGTGGTCCATGTAGCTCGGGGTGTGTGATTTGATTGACGTATACCTGGCACGCCATGAGTCCCCAGGGCGGGCTGTTTTGTCGACGACCAGGTATTTGAGGCCGAGGTTTTGTAGGTGAGCGGCCAGAGCAAGGCCCGATTGACCTGCTCCCACGACCAAGACTTGCAGGTCACTGTCCTCGGTGGTCGACTGGGGTCCAGATCCACTAGACTGTACCTCGGCCGCCTTCGCCCTCTCTGCCTCCAGCTCGTCTTGTCCATTCAGACGCTCGAGTACAGTAAAGACCGTCCACGCCTTCCACTCCTCGGGCCCCACATTCGCCAGGCGAAGAACACCCCTACCCTTGCCAGCCTTGGTTGTGAACCCAAACCCAGCCTGGATGAAGCGCATACCACCCAGGTCAGCCAGGTGCGGTTGTAATGCGCCAGGCTGATCGAGTTTCGGGTCTGAAAATCCACTGGTGGAGCTGGCGAGGTAGCTGGAGATGGCCTGGGAGCCATTATGGCATGCAATGTCCCATGAGAAGGAAACGAAATCGCGCCACCAAGATTCCTTCTCCAGGAAATGGGCTTGGATAGCATCTGGATGACCCGTAGAGAGGCTCTTTGAGAGAGAGGCGAGCCAATCGTCGGCGATCTTGGCTGCATTAAGCTGTTCTGCGTCTATGGAGGGGTGCAGACTAAGGTTGGGAAGAGCCGCTAGCGGCGGGAATTCATCGGAGATTGATCCCATAATAAATGGAAGTTATTGAGATGGTTTTAAGAAAATTGAACGAGGAAATGTTTGTGTTGCTGGAAACCAAGTTGGTGGATAGCACTTATATAACCAAAAGCTGACAGCTGTGTGCCGGATGAACCCGACAAAGTGCTTAGGCCGACAGGTGTTTAGCAACTGTCCGTTGGAATACAAGGCTGCTGGAGTGGAGCTGGAGCAGCCACTGCGCCTGGTTGCGATCGGGATCCCCATCCCCAAGCCTCAACATCCTTTGTTCGTATCCGAGCTAAAATAGTGGTATCATACTACTCCACCTGTTTTGTATGGTCAAGCATTTACATCGAATGCTGAGATGGACCCTATTCGTTGAAAGTATCGCGTCCCACGTTCAACAAGTACATACTGTGGTTTTATCCATGTCAAGCTTATTAGTGGTGTGTGGCCTAAGCTGTCTGGACTGATATTCTAGACCTTTACCAGTTTTCTCGATTCTGTTGGTAGGATACACAGCCCTGCGGGGAGATATAAGCATCTTCCTAAAATGCGGGAGTGCAGCCAGATCTTTAGCATTTGAAGGCATCCCGCTGATCCTACTTGTTAGTTTTCAATATTTATTTGAAAAGAAAATAAAGTGCTTCAAACTTTCATAGAAGTAATTTCTGTGAGTCATAGGTAAGGACAGGATAGCTAATAAATAGCAGGGTACTCGATGTTCTCTTTCACATACAAAAATACAAGACAGGGGGAAACCCGAACATCTTTCCCCAAGCAGGCAGGGCTAGTGCTGTGACACTAAACAGGCGGCTACCAATGGCTCGATGAGAAGGGGCCAAGCCCCCAATACAGACCCCCACTGGGGCCGTCCCACCGACGATCCACCTACTAGAACCTAACGGTTTAGCCGCGCCTATCTATTCGTGCCATCGTGTCATCCTTCCCCGTGCTGGCACATTGTCATTCGCTACGTGGTTAAGTTCAGCCTGGCTAAGCACTGCCTGTACGACCAAACCTTTGTTCTTTGACCACGCTACTGGCAGCTAGACAGCTGAGCCTCACCAATGGGATGTAAATGGCGCAGATGTGATATACGTGGGGTAGAGCCATGTGTCTGACATGCATAATGAATTCTGATAGTAAATGTCCTGTGGAGACATCCATTGCCAATGTAGGCAGGAATCAGGTGATGCCTCGCCACTGCTGCTTACGTGGGCTCGATTAACACATAACCTGATATCTGTCAGGTCCTATGTCTATGATTGAAGCAATCCCTGTTCTTTGTCTTCAAATACTGGGGCATTCGAAGTTGCCATGTTCAAGCACCAGTTTCCTGCTGTGAGAGGGAGAAAAGGAATTAGCCCCTGTCCTTCCCCTTAAGCGCAGGCAGGTCTGTCCCTTCCCCGAATTATCTCTGCCGCCCGCTCTGCAACGGCATACACCGTCGACATGGGGTTCGCTGCTGTCACAGTAGGGAACACACTAGCATCGACAACTCGCAGGTTACCAGTCCCATGAACCCGCAACTCGGTATCCACGACACCTCCCTTCTCCCGCGGGGCCATGATGGCCGTCCCACAGAAATGATGCGCCGCCACGACCGATGCCCTCAACGTCTCCTCTACGACACCCGGGTCCTGAGACTCAGGGCTAGGGCCCGGTGCGGAGCCTACAATCCCACTTAATTGGGAGCAGGTTGGGAGGGAGTGAAGAGTCTTGAAGTGCGCTGCCATGAGTTTGATGTCAAGGGGGTGCGATAAATAGTCAGGGTCGATGATGGGCTTGTCAGTAGGCTGGGAGGAAGAGAGGTGGACGGAGCCGCGGGAGAGGGGGTAAGAGGGTATTAAGCCGAGGATGGCCATGGAGTTTGGCAGCGTGCTGAGAAAGAAGCAGGCTGTGGGCTCGGATGGGTTGGCGAGGAGGTTGTTGAGGGGGAAATGGGGAGGGTGACGCGAGAGGAGGTCGGCTTCAGCACCTGAGCGGACGAAAGAGATGGCTTGAATACCTGGGGTTGGGGAGGCGGTATCCGGCAAGGGTTGGATGGGAACGGGAAGAACAACCATAAGGTGGTTGTTTAAATTTTCTCCAACGGAGGGGTTGTCAATGATGCAGGGGATGCTGTGCGTGGAGAGCCGGGATGCAGAGCCGATGCCGGAGAGTTCGAGGAGCTTGGGGGTGTTGAAGGCGCCCGCGGCGAGAATTACTTCTTTAGTGGCAGTGATGGGAGAGGGATCATTGTGGAGGAGGACCGCGGTGGCGGTGATGGTGGTGGTTGTCGTGTCGAAGAGGATGCGCTCGACCGTGGTGTTGGTGAGGATACGTAGGTTTGAGCGTGAGGCCGCATACTGAGTGCTTGCGCTGCGGACGCCTGTGGTGGTGATGGTAGCTGTGTAGGGGCGGGTGCCGGTGGTCGGAGTCGGGACCAGGGTATCACTGAAGGCGTAGCCCTTGTCCGCGAAGGTCTTATTCCAGGCATCAATGATGGTGTGATTCCTCGGTTCCGCCAGTGCGGGATAGGTAACTTCGATGGGTCCATTTGCGGCGGATGCAGCAGCACCAGGTCCATTGCCAGGGGCAGCTTCGGCGCAGATATGGAAGCTACGGTGAAAGTATGGGGCCAACGACTGCCAGGACCAGCCGGGGTTCCCCAGCGCCTCCCAGGCGTCGATGCCCGCCGGGGCGGGTGGCACAAACGCCAGCCCGTTGATGGCGGATGTACCGCCCAGCAGGCGGCCCGCAGCGTAGTCTTGGTCGCGGTTATTCAAACTGGGCTGGCGCGCAGCAGTTAGCATCCGATAACTCACAGACAGGAATGAGTTTGATAGAGATTAGATAACACACACCTGCGGTACCGTTTTGAATTTCCAGTCCACTTCCGACCCGCTCAGAGTGGGCCACGCCGCGGGGTTCTGGACGCGCTCGTCCGAGCTGCGGTCCGGTCCCGCCTCCAGCACGAGCACATTGATGTTGGGGTCTTCCGACAGGCGGTTGGCCACCACCAGGCCGGCCGTGCCGCCGCCGATGATAACGTAGTCAGCGGTCGGGTAGGTCATGTTGCTCCTAATAACGCATGTGCTGTGAAGCAGAAAGTTAAGGCGGGGGAGGGTCGTGTCGGTCGATTGATCCTATAAGCGGTAAACAGTGTAGGAATGCGTGTTGCTTAATTACTAGCTATCAGCACATACCATCGAACAGGATTATTCTTGGGCCTAGTGGAGGATGAATTTGGACAATTTAAGCTACCCACAACTACGTAGTTGCCGTGGGGTCTAGCGACAGAGCCGGAAGTGGCTATGCCGCGGACCATGTATTAAGTGCGGCCGGGTACGTGGGGTTTGGCTACGGGTACTTACTACGATGTATCTAGACTTCCAACGTCAGCTTAGGGTTGAAGGCCCCATCGCTTAGGCATCCGTCAGATTTTCGGCCCTCACTAGGCTCCACACAATGCAGCGATCTCGACGCCGGGGGCCAAATTTGGACTACAATCGCAGCCTCATCCACCAGCAACCTGCTGGGATCTGCGGTCTGTTGACTAGGAGGGTTGCCCAAGAGCTGTTCGGCACAGGAGATGGAAACGTCTCGTCACAAACGATATCGAGGTTCTTTTGTGATCACCGGGTTGCTGTAGTCACATGCTAACGTGAAGCAAGTCAAGACCTCTCCTTGAACTATCTCTATGCCTTTCCCCTATCTCGCATTGAGTGGTCAAGGATACAGCAGTTCCCAGGGGGTTATAGTGAAGATGATGTCCAGTTGTAAGATTCGAGGTACCCAGAGCCTTTTACCGCAGCATCGATGGACGAACTGGCTTGATGTACCCTAATGATCAATTAATCCCCCGGAATACTCGCGTGATAGTGACATGGAACTGGTGTCGCGATTGAAGATTCTATATAGTTCGTGAAATACAACAGCATCCGGTCCTAAGCTATTCACACGAGACAAAGCCTTCCATCTGTCTGTTCCGCCCACTCTTCACTTCCCACAGCCTTCAAAGCGTAAAAGGTGTGGTTGGGGTCGTACTTGTTCTTGATAGAGGTTAGCTTGGCATAATTATCACCGTAGAATGTTGACTGCCAATCAGGCTGGTTGAAGTCAGCCTCGTTCAGGTAAGCACCGCTGCCGGGAGTTAAATCCTCAAGTAGAGGGAGAAGTGTTTCCGTCATGAGTTTCTGGTTCTCGACATCATGGGTATAGTTGTAATAATCGAAGGCTCTATAGATAGGTAAGCGGTTTGACAGAGCTTCATACGCCTGACCACGACGGGGAAAAAACTTACGTGCCGAGGACAATGCGAATCAGCGCATCGCGCCATGCGGGATTGACAGAGTTGTCGGGTGTAGTCGACCGTGAAACGTTGAAAGAGACCCCTGCAACGACTGCGCCGTAGTCGGTGATGGTACGAAAGGAATCAACGAGTGGGCGAAGATCGTCATCTACCGTGCTCCGTGGGATCAGACGACCACCGATTTGAAACTCGGTCACGGCCATCCAGGGGCTGAATCGCGTGTAGCATTCGTAAAAGCTGGAACAACTGGCAATGTTGTACGCTATACCAGTTAGTAGTGACTCTGATTGAGATGATTAAACGTACTATAGGTCATGTTGTTGCTGCTCAGAAGGTCCAGGGTGGGCTGCATCAGCGTCTGCAACTGCTCCTTGGTGCCGCTAGGTAGCGTGGACGGCATGCTCTTAAAGACCGCGTTAGTGACTTCCCAAACCGCAGCACCACCTAAATCGGCCAGTCTAGCTGTATCCTGGATGTAGATCGCAGCAACTTCCCAGAACATATCCTCGGTCACTCTGTCATTGGTGAAGGTCAAGTTGGCGATGGCGGCCGGAATGTCAGTATAAAGCTTGCTGGTCATGGACAGGGCAACGGCGTAGGTGCCCCCGCCACCACCACTCATCGCCCAGTATAGATCAGAGTTATTGAAAGGGGTAGCAATCAAGTGGTCCCCCGTAGCGGTGATTACCTCCCACTCCAGAACCTGGTCTGCAGCCAGGCCATACATGGACATCAGCTGGCCGTGGCCTCCGCCTTGAGAATACCCGCCAGCATAGCCTACTGTCTGGCAGTTGCCACCCACGAGGGTGTACCCTTGTTCATGGGCCACATTCATGGCGTCTAAAATCTGCACACCTGCGCCGACCTTAATGGCGGGCCCGGAGTAGCCTGTCGACTGGTATTCGACAATTTCAATCTCTTTCAGATGATGAGTCCAAAGGGCCAAGGCGCCAGCCCCAGTGGACCTGCCAAGATAATCGTGGCCAGTATTGCGGACAACAAGGCGGATATTATGCTTGGTAGCAAACTCGATGGTTGCCTGATAATCCTGCGCGCTGCTGGCATTCACGGCATACCGGACCAGGGGCCTGATGGTGCAGGGTGTGTTGGGCAGGTATGGATCGCAGGAGAAATTGGAGAACCACGGCGCCATTGGGGAGTAACTGGTCTCATAGTGGGTTCTGGTTTCGTTCCACGCTGCCAGCAGCTCTTCACAAGCCGCCGCATCGTATGGCAAGAATGTACTGTTGTAGTGGCATACACTCACAGCAGGGACTGTGGCGATGAGCCTCCCCCCCAGGGTAGCGTTGAAAGTGTCCCAGTCCTGCGTGGAAGGCCAGCACGCATCTCCAGGAAAGCAGCGACACGACAAGCCGGCTGAAACTGAGGCAATGGGTAGCAAGGAAACGAGGGCGAAGGACAGTTTGCCGACCATTCCGGAGAAAGCACAAGATTCAATGAATAACAGTGAAGTGACTATTGGCTTGCAATCGAACTTGCCTTAGATGCTATCATTCTTTTGACTATATCTCTTCCATCACTTGCATGTTCACTAAGGCCTTTTACATCGTATACTTTGTATACTATGCAGGTCCAAGGGGAGGCGCTAACGGCTTACCGCCACACCCGCCTGGCTGCCTCCACATCCGTACCATCCGCTTCCGCTGATACCTCATGACGTGTTGAGGGCTCACATCACAAGCACGTGACCGGAGAGACCATCTCATAAATGATGAGTATTGATGCTAGAAACTGTTTTGCTTTGTTGCCGTCTTCCGTATTAGATTTCCGGTATGTAGGATTGCTGATCGGGACGCATGCACTTGTCAGACAAACCTTCGGGGTCTGGAGCCTCCTGTTTCGTCAGACCAGTCGTTGAGCTGGTCTGCCCTACTAGTACCACTAAGGGTATACCTCTACTAAGTCTGGCGTTTTGCGACGGGCTACTCTTTATCAAGATTGACTTTCTAGGAGTTTCCTATTGCTTATTTCGTTGTATTTAATGATCGCCTATGTGTAGCTATCTGTAGGTGACCGGGACTTATTATGGATACTCCTTCTAGAATCAATCACAGAATGAGTTGGATTCATTCCTAACTGTTCTACACAACCTTAGCTCTACTATTGACAATAGTGATCTAACTTGATTACGATTCGAAACTAATCTGACATACTCTACCGGATATACTTTAAATGAACAGGTGAACAAAGTAGAGAAATTCACCTGTTCACTGAACTACAATCAGCTCCTGACAGTAAACACATACTATTCAGTGGATCCCTCAGATTCCGATCCCTCAAAGTCCTCACTGCTCGCACCAAACTGACGGCATATGTGGCAAATCCGATATTTCCTGCACCCCGAACCACATTCAATGCCTCTGTCACCTCGATTGAGACCAAGCGTACAGACATCGCAAGGCTGTTTCGACCGATTCGACTCATAATGAAGAAATGAACGGATTTCTTCTATCGGACTAAGCCCCCCAAGTTGCATGCCGTAGCCGACGATGACTTCTCGCAAGGCATCATTTCCAGTCGAGCGCATCCACCACGACAGACTGCGACCAAAGCGGTCCCGGGGCTCCTGTGTTAGCGGATGGTTCTCAAGGATCTTCTGGATGACATTCTCCCGTCTGTGCTGAACCGCTACAATTAGGGGAGTGAAGCCAAATTGGTCAGGACGATGCACGGCGCAGCCCCGGGATCTAAGTTCTTCGAACATGTCTTCATGGCCAGCGACTGCCGCGTGGAAGAGCGCCGACCGACCTTGTTGATCAACGTCATCCAACCCGAAACCGGGAGTGTGCAGTAAATGGGCGAACACGCCTTGGTGGCCCTTAATGACTGCCCAGGAAAGCGCGTTTCGCCCGTAGCGGCCGTCAATCCCCTGAAGGGAAGTACCCTGCTCTATCAGCATTGCGACCATGTCCGCTTCGCCCTGGAACGCAGCCCAACACAGAAGTGGCATACGGAGGACGCCTTGCTCGACATCGCTGCCCGGATAGCGTAACAATATCTTCACCATTTCCGGAGTACCCTGATAGATAGCCATTCCCGTGATGATGGTCCCTTCCAAGAAAAGATTACACTTAGATTTTTGCAGGAGTAAGTCGGGCTTGCGTTGCAGGAAAAGCTCGATGATATGTGGCCGGAACGTGTTATCAACTTTTATTCCACATTCCCACCAATCGTGTTGAGCCATTATTACCATCTCCAAAGGTGTCATGTTTTGTACGCCCGGCTCATCAACTTTCGCATTGTGGTCCATAAATAATTTCACCATTTCCAGGTTGCCTTGTATTGCGGCGCAGGCTAGGGGTGACAATCCATCACGAGTACTGACATTGACGTCAGCTCCATTCTCCAGCAACATGGCTGCATCCTCAAAGCAACAGTTGAGTGCAGCGCTATGCAAAGCAGTAGGGCCATATAATCCTAATCGGGCCTCCACGTCCGCTCCTCCTTCGATGAGACGACTCATGATTTTCCGCCGCGCCTCAGCTTCCCGCGAATTTTTGGGCTTTGTCTTAACGAGTGTATATAGCGGCGTGAACCCACGGTCATCCATCGAATTGACGTTGGGATTGTACTTTTCGAGCAACAGGTTGACTGCCGCCACTTGGTAGGTCCGGGCTGCGAGAGCAAGCGGCGTATGTCCGTCAGCATTGACCGCTTCGATATTGGCCTGATGCTTCAACAAAAGCCCTAATGCCTCCAGGTTCTCGTCGTAGGCGGCCCAATGCAGCGGGACGCACCTGCCACCATCTGCATCTGTCTCGTTCACGTCCTCGCCGTTCTCCAACAACATGCGAACTATGTTCGCGTTACCACCCTCTGCAGCACAGCAAAGTGGCGTACGTCCACCAATAGTCCTTTTAGCTTTCCACTGGTCCCGTTTGGAGGCAAAAATGCTGTTGAGGGCGTTCTTGTACTCTGAAGCAATTATAAGAGTTTCCGCATAGCTACTGCTGCCATCCATGGCTCTGATCCTCCGTCGTTTGGCCAGAAGATCAGACACGGTGTCCTCTTCCCCTAACAGACAGACCATTGCCAGGGCGAGCCGACTTTCACTATCTTCGGCATCGTTCTTCCACCTGCCATTCTCCTGCCGCCGAACGGTGAGCTGATTCACCTTGGCCAACAGGGTCGAAACTGGATTTGGCGAGGCGATCAATGGATGGCAATAAATGCGTAGTAAACGGATGTTCTGATGCCTTGCTCTTAGAAGCTCAGCCTGATCATGATGGTGTTCTTGAGGTGTGCTCTGATCGATCTATATAGCTTTGCTCGAGACGCAAGGGCGTGCAACGGTTAGGCAACGGCTCCCTGGTGCCTGCCCTGTGATACGTCAACTGCATCATACCCCATCCTCATGCATAGATTGTAGAAGATGTGGTTACCTGGCGGCCGAGAGCATTTGCTGCCTGGACTCGGCCATGATTATCGACTGCTGAACATCCCTCCAGAGCCTCACCGTCGATTGTATGCTGCATACAGAATACCGCCTGAGACAGTTCTTTATGGGCTTCATAATAACTACATTTAAATCCTGTAACTTCTACCGATTCCATGAACAAGCAAAGATATGTCTTGGCTGTGTGGTTCATTTTGCGTGAGTTGAGAAATTGTCATTACCGGGGCACAGTCAATATCAATGATCACCTTGCCAATTTCTCTATTCTCACAAATACAGGTACGCCCCGCATACCTTTCGGGATCATCGGCCACAGGCTTCATTTGACTCGACTCAACCAATTAGATATACACGCGACTTAAGTCCCACCCATATTCATCGCAATTGTTAAGTTGTAAATGTCATCCTATCCAATTGACAGCTTCACTAATTTCTAATATTATAAATGGTCTAATATCGAAAGAGATATCAAAGTATAGATTTGCTCTTATGCTAATCTTAAAGACGAATAGCTACTGAATCTGGCTGGTCCCATTCCACCTTTATGTACATAAACGTAAAATAGTCCTACCTGCTGGCTGATTTATATAGTTTCTCCCGCAGACATGAACTGAGGGCTATTAAACTACGAGCTATGCTACGTCGGATCCTTCCTAGATCAGGCTACACTGGAAAGCACTAATATATAAGCAATAATTCAATTCAACTATAAAGAATCCACTACTCCACATTGATCCTCCGCACACAATAGCTATCCCGATAACTTCAAATGTATCCAGCGAGACCGCAAACAACTGTGTATGACCTGCGCAGCAGATCCACACCCCTCCCCAGAGGCATCACCTTAAACCGCAATAGCAGCATCAACAAGAGGGGCTGCCTCCTCACGCTTGGAGCCCTTGGGGGCCTGATCGGCAAAGTCCTTCACACCGGTGTCGATGGCGTCGGAGATACCGCCAGCGATGGAGCCAGCCAGGCTCTGGAGGTTCTCCGGGACCTTGGAGACAATCGTGTCGGACAGCTTCTTGGCGGCAGCCTTCTGCTGAGTCAGGTCGTTGTAGGTCTGCGTGCCCTTGCCGGCCTTGACGATGAGACTCTTCTTGCCGTCGAGCTTGTTGATGACGGTGGTGATCTTGTCCTTGAGGTCGTTGACGGGGCCGGGGAGTCCCAGCGCGTCGCCGCTGCTAAGGGCGGCCGTGCTGCTGACCTTGGTGTTGCCGTTGTTGATGGCCGTCACGAGAGTGTCGGAGGCTTGCTGGACCTTGGCGACGTCGCCACCGTTGTAAGCTTGGATGGCAGAGCCCAGGGCGTCGACCTTGGTGCCGATGCTGGAGAGGACGCCGGTGACGGTGGGGAGGTCGCGCTCCTGAACCGCGGTGGGCGCAGCGAGGGAGCCGGCGGCGAGGCCGAGGGTGAGGATGGAGACGATGGAGAGCTTCATGATGATGGTTGAGGTATGGGGATTTGGATTGAATTGAGTATTGATAGTAGAGTGATGTTTGCTGATTGCTGCTGATGATGATAGAGATGATTGAAGGACAATTGAGCGACTTTATATAGCTCTCTGGCTAGTATGTCCTCGTGAAGAGAGTACATTCAAAAACCGGCAAAAGAACGACACCATGATGATACTTTGCGTGCAAAACCTGAATAGTAGGTCTGTTTCCAGCAAATGACGATGTGCAAACCCCTGAATTGTCAGTGATTTACAGGGACTGGATCACGAACGGTTAGAAAATGGCTGAATTTCCGGGGAAGTTGAAGCAGAGACCCAAAAAGCGGGTGTTTTGAAGCGTTTCCGTTTGCTTAGTCGAACTTTAAATGTTAATACAGAACCCTGTCCCACGGGGGTGTTCATGAGGATCACACGCTATGTCGATCTTTATTTATAATTTAACCTTTTGCTTCAACCGTGGTCCTGAATTTTTGGTTCGCTCATCATCGCGGGAGTTTATTTTGCGGAGCTCGGGATCAACCGCCAAGTTATGAGCCGACCAACCAGGTCGAATGGTTTCATGAGGTGGAGTTTGCGATTCTACACTCAATTTGATCCGTAGGGGTTTGGGTTTGTTGGGAGCTTTGACCAAAACCAATTATGAGATTGTTACATCGTTCTCCTAGCGGCTTCATCGCAGGGCAGGGCAATTGCGGGATCACCTTTGATCCAATCACTACCAGGCGGCCTTTCTGGAGGACTTGAACTTCATTACTGCCGATCAGGACTCCGGATTGTATCAGAGTGTGTTCAACGGGCTCGTGCTACACTGGCACGCTACGCCTCATACAATGCTAAGCCACGGGGCGGAAACATTGGAGAAGGGAAGCTGGAAAGAGGATGAGATGAGCGGGATTAGAAAGGGTAGCAGTGTTATTAGGTCTGGCCGGGCTGATGGTTATGTTTACAATTGCTGGGCTTGTTCGACATGATCGCTTGTGTCTTTAATGGAAGGCTCGGTCTTCAATTCGCCTTCTGCTCGACAATGAGAGAATCTAGATACTTTGTATATTGTTTATGATTGCATTTACGAATAGAGCAAAGTATGTTGAACGTACATTGTTATTTTTGGCATGTGAGAAACCTACATGTGAGAATTCACAATTTCCACTACATTATCGCTTGCTAATACTGCAACATTTCAAGCTTGTATATGATAGTTGGCTGTGTTAGACAGTGCCGTTTACTTCAAGTAGCTACTACTGCTATATCAGAAGAAGCATCAGTGTCTTGACTGAATACCATTTTCTGCTCCCACAGTCTGGCATTCTCAATATGCCTCATCATCCATACCCTAGGGTCTAATATCAGAAGTTCAATCAAAAATGGAATTTGGGGGTTATTCCGTTTTCTTTTCTTTCTTTCTTTCTTTCTTTCTTTCTTTCTTTTTTTTTTATTTTTTATTTATTTTTTTTTCCTAGGTCGCAGCTAGCTACATCATCATAAATAACATGATACGCTACGGGGGCTGGTGTATAGTGCAGAAAACCAGTTCGCCTCACGAAAATGTCCACACGCATGCTCCCTGGACGAGACCCATACCAAGCCCAATCAAAGTCGCGCATATCACTAAGGCACACATCTACACAGATTCATTCAAGTGGTGATATGGATCCTTGTCCGACTTTCGGGGTCATGATTGATTGGCGCCCTTCGAAGGCCGCTGCGGTCATATTTGGGGCGACGAGTATCGTGCTGGTGACGGCTCCTGTGGGCCGTTATCTGGATCCCAAATTAGGGGAGAGCGATGTAGCGGCGGCCTTGCCAATGGGCGTGCAAGTCTGGGATCACGAGTCTCGTCCGGGTCCAACGAAGGTTGTTGTGCTTTTGGTTCCTCCGGACAGGTATCTAGTTCGAAACGTACGCGTTTCTTGGACCTACCCTCCTTGCCAATCCGGTTTTTGTTGCCCTTTTCCACCTCTTTATCTTGCTTGTGTTTTAAATTGGCAAGATCCAATTTCAACCTTCTATTCTCTTTTCGGAGTGCCTCAATCTTCTCAATCGCATCACGGCATACGTCGTTACGCTCCTTCTGCAGTTTCGCACACTCCAACAAAGCGGATACCCGATCCTCTTGGGCGCGAAGACAATCTTCCTGCAATTTCTTGACCAGTTGCTTCAACAATTTGATTTCATCGGAAGAATGCGCAATTGAACCGATGGCTGCGAGCGAAGCTCGAAGCTCCGCGAGATCGCTTTGAAGCACATCAAGGTGATCCGGAGTGAAGCCGAATACTTCCTGGGGACGTCGTTGAGGGTTTTCTGTAGAGGAACGAGCCCCTGGTAATTGTAGCACAGAGAACGTTGGTTCACAGGTTGGCTCACCAGGAGATTCAGCTGGGACGGTTGGGATCATGGTGACTGAGTTGCTCCTGCCTGCACGCTCTGGTTCAAATGCCATGTCAAGTTCGGGAGCGGCGCACATAGCCAGACGCAGATTCTCAGCTATAATCTTGAAACGTGCATCAACAGCCTCAATATTCTCGCCCATGATATAATATGGATAAAATGCTATCAGATGAGGTATTTGTGGTTGGAAATGAATACAATTTTCGAGAGAGAGGAAGGTTGGGAGGAAGAAGTGAGGAGCTGCACAGGAGAATCTGCTCGTCAAAGCCTTTTCTTGACAGTAGATGTGAATATCGCCCTGGTGATAGATCGATTAGTCGTTCATTTGTACGTGTGAAGGATTCTCTAGCACCGGCGGGTCAGCCATAAGTATCAGTCATGTAGTTTGCTTTCTTCCTCTTCATCGTCACCCTTTCTGCACAACAGAACTTGACTGTTGGACCTATTGGCATCCCAGGTGAGTGACAAAAGCAAGCCCCTGTCATCATAGAAGCACCATACTTATCATATATTCAGCTCATCACAAGACTTTGGCCTGGATTCATCCAATCAACTCTTGGAAAGAACATCTGCGGACCAACAGTTCGAAGTCCTGCAGCCTCCATCGTAATTGTTAAATTCGCGCATTTACCTACATAATCGCCATTGAACCAACGCGATGCCCAACAACACGAACAGACGCCCTATCCAAGGGGCTCATGTAGATGGACATGAATCGTCCGATACCATTGAGACATCCAGCAGTGTCACTGTTGGCCTGATGGAGCGAGAGATAAGGGACCAGATCATGGCCCTTGGGAGGAACACGACTACTGAATTTGAAGAGCAGCTCTTCATCGAACCCTACACTGCTATAGAAGCGCAAGAGGAAGAAATTGGAGGAGAAACCGATTCGAATACGGCTCCTGTAGATGAAGTTCAGCGCCGTCACGGTTCGGTTATCGACCTGACCTCTATTCCCGCCCCTCTCGAAAAGGCTCTAGCCAAGATCAGATCGACAGGAATGCCAGGGGGCAAAGTTCTCCGCTGGCCGGTGACTCTGGACCAATGGCGAAACGACGACTTTGTCGCCGATGCTGTTGAGGACCTGGAATTCTTTTTGGAAGTTTTCAAGTTACGCCTCGAAACCCTTCGCAAGGGAGCAGTTAAGAAAGATCCTAAGCTTCGAGCAGCTTTATGGCGTGCCGAGATAAACGCTCTGGATTCTCCTCTTTTGAAGAGGCCTCGGCGTGAATGAATACTTGTTCTAATGCCGCTACCTTCGATTTGTTCTCTTATCGAAGGTTATTACCCCATTTTTACTGTCGCTCGAGTATCTGTGTCTCGATTTGGCTCAACTACGCCTGCTTTCTGCTTTTGTCCATCTGTTTTGGTTTCCTTCATGAGTCAAGAGACATAATTGTCAATTCTTTCGGTGTTCAATATCATTAGGGGAACATGACTGAGCACACGACGATAATACAATATATGAATCGCTGTCAATGGGTTAGGGCGGGCTGTCGTCTGAAAGACTCTGGGGCCATATTTTCGAATGATACGGCTCTTGAGGAAGATGCCAGATATACTATACCTTTTAAATAAGCACTGATGAAGGTAGTAACATAGGCCCGCATGATATATGGGCTGTGAAGGTTGAATATGATCTGCAGTTCCAACAGAGGGAGGTGAGCAATGACCAGTAGTTGTGTTTACATGTGAGCAGGTTTCGAAATAGGTGGTATTTGTCTTCTTTCCTCTCTATCTATTTTTAGGGTTATTTTGGAAATGGGGCAGACAGTTATTGGGTTCGTCTTTCGTCCAGCTGGACTCATCTGCCGCATGGGTTCCCCTCACCCTTCAAGGCATGCAGATCTAGGACAATGCAATAATCTGATAACCTTGGGTATTTTTACTTGGTATGGTTCTGTTCTTGAGTTGGATGGGTATCTCTCTCCAAAGGGAAGGAACTGGAGTATCCATCATCACGAGCAGTCATAGTTTCTTGGAAGGATTATATCGATATTAATTTCCACCTTCAACTCTCCCAAGTACATGATATTAAGTAGTAGTAGGCGAGAGCCGGCAATGCTTCGAAAAATAGCTGTCAACAGGAGTTACTACATATGCAGCCTTTATGGATATTGGTTTTGTAGCACGTATCCGATTTCAATACCTCAGATTAACAACTAAAGCCCAATTATATCCTCACTTTTCGAAACATAGCCCTAATTTTAACACCCGGTCCTTACTCATAAGGATAACAAAAACAGAAGATAGCATCTATGTAGGCATGTATGCCTTTCAATAACCCGGAAGAAACCCTGCACCCCCTCACAAAGCCTCAATCGCCTTCCTCAACACCTCCAAACTGCGATCACTCACCTCCTGGGCACCCTCCTCACTCTCAGCCATCGTGTCCCGCAACGCCCAAGCAACATCACTCCACCATCCCATGCCCACCAATCCACCCCCCTTCCTCCTCTCCAAACTCTCCTTCAACCGACTCGTATGCTCCCACTGCTTAGCAGCCACCTCGGCCCGCTCAATAACCTTGTCCGGAATGCCACACATCGCCGCACAGTGCATACCGAAACTACCCTCTGCAACACCATCTTCAAGCTTATACAAGAACGTGACGCGGCGTTCCTCATCATCAACGTGGATGCGCATTCGCTTTGGTGCGATTTCAGGATGTCCCTCGAACTCAGCAGCAAGGGAGTGGTAGTGGGTTGCAAAGAAGCCGAGAGCGCCGATGTGCGTGGCCACGTGGTGCAGCACGGCTTGGGCGACTGCCACACCGTCGTAGGAGCTGGTACCGCGGCCCAGTTCGTCGAGGATGACGAGCGAGCGGGGTGTGGCTTCAGAGAGAATCTTCTTGGTCTCAGAGAGCTCGACGAAGAAGGTCGACTGGGCGGCGAAGATGTTGTCGTTTGCGCCTAGACGGGACATGATTCGGTCCACTGGGGTGAGGCGCGCGGATTGGCAGGGGAGGTAGCAACCGATTTGGGCCATGATGACGGCGACACAGGTCTAGAAATTGCAGCGTTAGTCTGAATATTTTACAGAAGATATGGAAGGGAAAGAGCTTGCTCACCATTCGGAGGACGGTGGACTTTCCGGCTGCGTTGGCTCCGGTGAGGAGGTCAATGTTCGCATGGGTGCCTCCGAGCTGGACGTCGTTAGGGATGAAGTCGCCCACCGAGGAGATCAGGCATGGATGGCGCAACTCCTCGAACTCGAGAACGCTTCGTTCGTCGTCCACAAAGACGGGCCGGCAGCTGGGCTGGCCGAGAGAGGATGAGGCCTTGGCTAAACTGATGAGACAGTCAAGCTGGGCTACAATGCGGACGGCAGCAAGCCAGGTGGTGTAGTTTTCGTCAAATCGTGCATAGAATCGGCCAGCGACTTCCTTGACGATCTGACTGTGGGTTTCTTGGGCCTCCTGCAACTGACGGATGAGCTTGCGCAGCTCCGGGAAGTAGTAGCGCTTGACTTGTTTCGTAGCAGACATTTGATCCCAGTTCTTTGGAATGTTCTTGACTTTGATCGGCACCTCTAATTGGTAAATCTCTTTGCCATTGTCCTTGTAGATAATGGCGGAAGATCCAAGCTCTTTGCGTACACGCTTCAGGAGGCTCTCAAGGTCGCGGTGGATTTGCTCAATGTTCTCCTGGGAGCTGTCAAAGTCTTCCTCAACGCCGGGCTTCGGTACCAAGATTCCGTTCTCTCTCGCCTTGGAACGATCAAAAGCAGTCTTCCAGTACTCGAGTAGGTCGTTCAAGTCAGGCATTCCGCTAATCAACTGCCCAATGACACCTTCTCCTGCTGAGCCACTTTCCTTGAGCAGACTCATGGTGTACTCAATCTGCTCAAATCCTTCCAGAACGCGCAAGAAGTCTTGGGCCTTACAGTTCGCAGCATGGACACGGGAGATGAGTCGCTCCAGGTCAGGCATTTTGGTCAGCTGGGACGAGAATTGGTCCCGGACAGTAGGATCAGCATTGAGGGCATCCACAGCATCCAACCGAGCATTGATCTTAGTTGCATCCACAAGCGGGTGGCATACCCATTGCTTGAACATGCGCTTACCAAAAGGTGTGATACACCGATTCAAAAGCTGGAACAAGGTGCCCTCAGAGCCGCCATCGAAAGAGTTGGAGAATATCTCCATGTTGATAAGAGTTTGACCATCCAGCACCAGGCTGGTGGCCTTCTTGATCGGGTCGTACGCAGTGAAGTTGCCAATGGTGATCAAATCACGGTCAATCTTCAGGAGTCGGAGGTACTGCACCAAAGCGCCGAATGCAGACATGACCAACTCTTTGTCCCGGGCTTCTCGGAGTGCTTCAGGCCAAGCTTGCAGGTTATCATCGTCCTGTGAGACGAAATACTCGCTCGCATCGAGCTCCTTGACCGTAATGTCAGCCTCCCAGAACTCTTTCACCGGCTTCAAATGATTCCAGAGCGTAGTCGGGCCAGTGTTATTCTTCAAGATGCGCAAAGCCTTCTGGGACACTGCAGACTTTTCCAAAAGAAGCTCCTGTGGTCGGGTTTGCGCGACAAAAGTTTCAAACTTCGTCATGTCAACATCGTCCACAAATTCCGATAGGAAAAATTGGCCGGTTGCTGTGTCGACAAAAGCGATACCAAAGGCAGGCTTGTCATCGATTAGAGCCTCCTTGATAGCAACACAGTACGTAGACATGTCATCCTGCAGCATGGAGCCTTCCACAAGGGTACCGGCCGTGAGAACTGACGACAGTTCTCTTCTAATGACTTTGTCTTCTTTACCCCCGCCCTTCTTACCATCACGTTCGCGCATCTCCTTGCCCAGGGCCGACTCAATTTGGTCAACACGAGCGATCTTGAACCCCTTGGCCACGAACTGGTTGGCCCAGTGATCCAAACTCATCTCTGGAACGCCAACCATGCGCATGTTCACACGATCAGTAAGCTTTAGATCGAACAATTGATGTCCGATGGTAGCATCATTCTCATAGAGCTCATAGAACTTGCCCTTCTTGAAAAAGACAACAGTATCCCAAAATTTCTGCTTAATCTCCCAGTATTGCTTCTCAAATGGAGAGAACTTGGTCCAAGCCAATGGTGGGATATATAGAGTGCGAGGGTCATACTCAGGGTGGCCGATAGGATGCCCGTCAATGTCTCGGATATTTGCAAGCCAGGCATACCGTTGTTCAGGCTCCGTCACATGTGCTTTCTGCTTCGTAGTTCCCGATGGTTTCTTTGGAGTAACCAGTGCTGTGCGCGGCTGACGTGGCTCGGAGCTTTCTGGGTCGTACGTCCACTTGAGAGCTGTACCGGCAGATGCATCTGGTATGTCCAGGTCCAAGTCCTCATCAGGCGATACAGGTGGTAAAGAGGAGGACTTGCTCTTCGGTTGCGTCGACGGTCTCTTGCGCTTCTTAGATGGTTTCGCTTCCTCGTCCGAATCGTCTGCAACGATGAAGTCGTCCATTTCTAATACCAGTCAGAATAGCATGCAAAGATGTGGGAACGAAAACTCACCATCATCGGAGTAGCCCACATCTCCGCCATCGTTGAACTCATCATCACTTTCAGGAGACATCTTTCTTCGCTTGTTCCTGCTGTTGCGACTTGGGCGGAATATCTTCTCGTCGTCATCTTCGCCTTCGGAGTCGGATTCGACGTAATTGACCTGCTTCTTGGCCTGGAAGGGTAAGTAGTCAGCACATTTGAAGTCAATGAATGCCAAGGTTCAGATCCTTACCCGTCGCGATGGAGATGCCGTCTTCATCTCGGCTTTGCCATTCGGACTCTCCTGCAGCATCATGTGTTAGTCGTCAATACCAATGACACACCGCTGTCTGCAAATCGCACCTGTGTATTATCACCCTGCTCATCCTCCTCTGGAATCACCAGGTCACTACTAGGCACCGGCTCCAATTCCTGCTTGAACTTGGGAACGCTCTTCTTCCGTTCCGCCGCGCCCTTCGCACCTCCGCGTCGCTGCTCTGAGACCCTCTCCGCCGGAGAAGAAGCAGGCTCCGCATTACGAGCAGTGGACGGTGTGGATGGAGACGACTTCTGAAAGAATCCAAGAATTGACTTTTGGTTTTTCATGTTCTGGGTGCTGGACGTGGAACGTTTCAAGGCTCCGGTGGGCGGCGTCGCAGTCGTGGGAGAGGAGGCGGCGGGGGTTCCTCTAGCCATTATGGGGTATATTGTTATATATCAGGGGTAAGATTGATGGTAGTTTATATCATGCTTTATAATAAAGAAATGGGCCCATTGAAAGGGTCAATGGATTTTAGAAATAACGAACGGAGGGGATGGACATCGGACAGGGTGAATCTGGACTGGACAGTCCCTGGGGAGGGCAGCGAGAAACGGGCGTCACGCGTCGACGCGTTAAGTGGATTTCTGCCGCCGCCTTCTGCTTCGAGACTGACAGCCCGGGTGCCTCTCGCCCAATGGAAACCCGGTGGAGATCGGAGTATGGGGTAAACCGGAAGTTTAAATTTGATACATCGACTGGACGTGTGGTAGCATGGAAAGGGCGTTCAAGAATCACTTGCAAATAGAAATGGAAATCAGGCAAAAGGGCCTGCATGATCAGTCAACACCGCCACTGCCTGGCAGCTAAGCACACTGTATAACGAGAGAGCTACCGCGAAGCTAGTCAAGATACTGTTCCTTTTTGGCTACACGCTGAGGTAGGATTGTCGATCATCAGATACAATTGGCATACATGGTATATATACATGTCTAAAAATACAATGAGGAGTGTATGGTCAAGTCAGAGCCTTTCAAGCTCAGCCAGAGGGCCGTTAATTGCTGTTGCCGGTTTCCGGCGCTTCCGTCTCCCACCCGGGCGCAGTGTATCCAGCCGCCCTGAATTCTTCATCGCTCACAATGGTCACGATCTTAAACTTCCACTTGCCCATCTTCAAAAAGAGCTTGTCTCCAATGACGAACTCCTCTGTCTTCGCCGCGGGCCATACCTTGATGGGAGTGAACGCAAGGTCGTCACTCATTTGCCCGCTATCTCCCGGACGACTACCGACATAAGCACCCCGGTTCTCAATTGCACGGTGGCCTTCACTCTTGGAAGCAACAAGCCCTGCAGACCAGAGGACTTTGTTGAGCGTCTGATTGTACACTAGAGACCGCGGAAGAGTGATGTTGACTTGGGGCATGTTTGCAAAGTTGGTTTGGGGGGCATAGGGGTTTCCAGATTCTGGGGTAACAAAGCCGGCCGTTGGTGACTGGGGACTACCACCGGTCGCGGGTTTCCGGGGCAGGGGGCTTGGTTCTGCTGTAGATAACCGTGGACGGAAAAGCTGACGATGTTGGAGAGCGACCGCATCAGCCTCCGCCTTGCCATGGATCAGCTCGACAAACTCTGAAGCAAGAGCATGCTGGGCCACGCGCTTAGATGGATCCTTGTTTTGTTCCTCCATAATCTTAGCGATTTCGGGCAGCGGCAAAAAGGTGAACATCTTCAGGTAGCGCTCGACAACGTCATCCGGTGTGCGAACGAAGAACTGCCATCCATCAGTTGGGCCATGCTAGTTGTTGAGGTGATGCTTCATACCTGGTATAACTCGAAAGTAGAGGTCATGTCTTTGTCGAGCCAGACCGCGTTCCCAGCAGATTTGCCAAACTTCTCGCCAGACGGAGCCGTGAGCAAGGGAGTCGTGATACCAATAGGCCTGTCGAGTTCATTTTTAAAGTCAAGTCGTTCCTCAGGTTCGGTCTGGTTCTTGCCGATCGACTTCACAGCGTCCATGCCGAAGAGAATATTCCCGTATTGGTCCGAGCCGCCAACCTGAACCTGAACA
This sequence comes from Aspergillus costaricaensis CBS 115574, assembly GCF_003184835.1. NCBI lineage: Eukaryota > Fungi > Ascomycota > Eurotiomycetes > Eurotiales > Aspergillaceae > Aspergillus > Aspergillus costaricensis. The sequence continues at coordinate 535,801 of NW_020291824.1, forward strand.
CCCTTCTTAAAGAGTACCCACCAGTCCCATGCCTGCATTAGGGGGTAAGTAAACTCGGCAAAGGACATTCCATCTCCCTTGGACAGCCGGTTTTTGACCCTATGTCCGTGTGAGCGTCACCCTGGCGAAAATTGGGGCAAGAGTTAACTTACGTATCCCGGCCCATCATAGGTCCGAGGCGGGTGTGAACGCCTAGGTCTCTAAGCAACTCTATGACAGGCATCGAATTCCACCAGGTGTTGTTGTTGACAAGGGCACGCCGCCAGTACTTATTGGTGTAGCCATGTCTTCGGCCATACACATCAATGCTGTGGCCCAGCTTCTTAAGCTGCATATGCATGCTCGCCATGTTGGCTTTCCGAACGGATGAGTGAACTTGATCCCGGCTTTTCAGTCGTCCTGTTGGATCACCGAAGCGAGCGGTAGCACCACCAAGCTGCGAGATATTAGCCATGCTCAGTTATTACCCATCCATGCGTATATGACTGACCAGAAATGTGACCGGCAAGCCCCATACGTAGCCCCAAGCCAGAATCATAAACGGCAGCATATGACCAACGTGTAAAGACGGGGCGGTAGGATCCACGCCAGCGTACATGCCAACTCGCCGTTGCGTGAAGAGACGGTCTAACGTTTCTCGTTCTCTGTTGATTAGAGGGTCCAATTAGCCAACCACCGTCATTTCCAGTTTATAGATGTGTATTGTTTCGAAATCACCTACCCAACAACATCGTGCAAAAGTCCCCGCTCCTCAAGGTGTTGTGCAAAGCTCTTCCTCTTTCCTGCTTCAATCTCGTCCGCAAAGTCACTCCATTCCTTTTTGGCCTCCAACTGTTTCTGCACATACTTCCGCGAGATCCAACGTCTTTGATCCGATGCAATTTGGAAGGCTGGACATCTCAGCATAGGGCGAATGCTGCTGGAGGGCGACTGGTTCATCCGCAACGCTTCTGCGGTCCGCGCATAGTTGCGAGCGCCGCATAATGTTTTCTGTGGTAGTAAAGTCTTCGGGCAATGAAGGCGTACCGCGCGCGGCAGAGCCCCTGTGTATGGCCTCATGATACCAGATAGCAGACAAGTCAACCAATGGCTGCTTGTGACTGACTGGCTATGGTATTGCGCGAGAATGGCAGATCACTCAACTGGAAAATTACCTCCGATAAGAAGCCGATCAGTTGCGCCGCGACGGAGAATTGTTGACGCGGAGCTCATTGTCCCCTACCGCCATATACACCGCCTAGATTGGCAGAACCTCGCCCGAAATACCCGGAGCTAAGCGGAGTTAAGCAATGCGCTCCTGCAATTATTTGGTTGTCGACTATTCAATATAAGCAACCACATCCTAGTCTCTTACCTTACTGGCCTCTCATGCAGCTCAGCTTCCAGCTTTGCCTTTGCTAACCAGGGCAGTTACTTATACGCTGTCATACTGCTCCAGCGCGAGTGATCACGAGCATATTTCATTATGCAGTGGCATTCCGATATATATTTTGACAGCTACTATATCACACATCACTAAAAAACTACCGGACCCCACAAACTGTACAGCACCAGGGCTACTAAGAAGGCCTGAGAACGTCATCATGAATTGTTACATGATATGCTTATTCTCCCAAAATCGTGTGATACCCAACAATTAGATCCCGTCAAGCCACTATGCAGCAGAGTGTTCCCAGGAAGCTTGCCCCGGAAAGTATTAGCTGCAGGTCCAAAATGCGGGGAACCGAAATGCCGAAGAACCACAGCGCATGGGAATCACCTCGGCCGAGTTCGGGCGAGCTCACCCGGCCAGGATATAACCTTCTGTGGTCGCTACATTCTCTCTTATGGCATAAAGGATTGTGGCACCTGGCTGGTTACTTTCCAAATGTCAACTGTGTAGTTGTCACATGTGTCTAGCCATGCCGCAACCTATGCGACAGACCCAGCGAGTCCCCCGAACATGCATGCAATGTGCTCGGAGAAAGATCAAATGCTCCAAGAAAATACCATGCGAAGAGTGCATCCGCCGCGGTGATACTGTTGCCTGCAAGCGCGAGATTGTCAGGGTCCATGGCAAGGTCACCGTGTGAGCCCACCACATTCTTATCTGTCTCAAGCCCAATTGCTGCTTGGTCCAGTAAACTGATTTTATGCAAAACATAGTGCAGTAGACGAGGAGACACGAGTCGATGATTCAGACGCAGAATCGAGCCTTGTGCGAGAGAACACCAGTCTCAAAACTCGCATTAGGCAGCTAGAATCCGTACTCTCTCGACCTGAAACGCTGAAACTTGAGGCGGATATCTTCCGGCTATCTCCTGCTGCAGGAAATCCGCAATCTTCGGACAAGATTCTGAACGATTTTCAGAGTCTACCGTTTGGACTTTTGGTGGAAGCGTCACAAGTCCCCCGGAGCACAATTCATCCAAGGGACGACCACTTACTACATGTATTACCAGATCGGCATTGGAGCGAAACGATTGTGCGGTTCTCTCTGGATCATTTCGGATGGGTTCATTGTGCTCTAGATGCTTCAGGATTTATGGTTGACCATTCTTCGTTCTGGGACCACCTAAGCCACAGCAGATTAGACAGCCCAAGGAACCATGCCTGGATTGCGGTGTATCTTAGTGTGTTGGCCGTAAGTTCCCGTCAGGCTAGAGAAAGCTCAAGGCTCATTTTTCGATAGACAGGAGTATATTTCATGGGAGAGGACAAAATTTGCAGGGTCCGCTTTCTCCAAGAGTCGCTCCCTTCTTACAAGCCATCGCTCCTAAGCAGAGTACCCACGGAGCTATGCCGTACCTGGTGCGAAGCCGCTCTGAAGGAGCTCAACTATGCCAACTACTTGAGCAAGCCCAGTATTTCGACTGTACAGACACTGGCGATTTTGAATATCGTACACAAGAATCTTGGCGAGTCATGTCGCGAATATACTCTACACGGCCTTGCGGTCAATATTGCCCGCTTGATTGGAATTGATCGTCTCGGAGGACGTCACGAGCGACAAAATACCTCACCAGTAAAAGACACAGGGCTCATTCGGGAAGATGAAAACGTTTACCGCAGGCTTTGGTGGACCTTGGTGATCTGTGACTGGTACGTCGTCTGCTCATTTCGTGTTGGATTTCACTAAGCTAAGCTCAGGATGACTGTATGGTCGCGTCCAATTTCCATACACCCGGACTCCTTCACAACCGTGCTAGAAACAGAAGATAACAAGGAAACTTCTTCCACCTTAGCTACTGGCGAGAAAGTCCCATCCCCATATGAGTACCATAAAGCAATGGCCCAGCTCGCCGCCACCATGCAGAATCACGCCAGATCCATCAAAGAATGGACGACAGCAACTGTTCAAGCCTCCTTTGAGGAGCTCGACGCTGTCACTGCTTCTTTTCCACCCCACCTCTCCTACCCTGGGACCGATGAACCCATTCTTCAGATTAAAAAAGGACCTGAATGGATCTACGTCCAACGCTACCTCATCTTCAATTGCTTAGACTGCTGGCACATAAACCTGTGCGTCGCTGTGATCCCCCAATTGCTCAGCAGTACCTCCACTACAGAAGACGATGTGCTGCAGAGCGGTATTTCATGCGCGAAAGCCATTCTGTCTCGGCGATACCATGATCCATGTCCCCATTTCCATAAGTTCTGGGCAACCACATGCTCCACTGTCACGGCTGCTATATTTCTGGCTCTGGATCTGATATGTTTCCGCCAGCACCGGTCATCTGCTGAAGTGGCTGAAGAAAAGGCATTGATTCTGTTCGGCATCTACCTCCTAGAGCGAACATGCACAGATACACGACACGACGCCTTAGTTGTTCTGCGCCGCCTTGTTGAGCTATCTGACGTTATACGATTGAGACAAGTTATCGACCAGAGGGTGTTCGTCCGGCTCATGAAGCTTGTCGCTTCTCCCAAACTATGGGCTTCATTTCCCGATACAGAGGTCACGTTGAGGTTTCTATTTGCGGACCCGTCGTCGACCGGAGAGGCGACCAAGTCGGTATCGGACAATGATGAGCAGATGCAAAGCGCGGATCCTAGTCCCGCTACATATGGAGATATACTACCGAACACTCTGAGCCGGTTTGCGACAATGGCCGGTGAAGCAGGAGACGAATTCCCACTCGCAGATGACCTCTTTTCTTCTGAGTTCATTGACATGTCGCTCCCCTGGCTGGACCCTGGGTGTCTAATGACGTTTCCAAGTGAGGTGTCCCTCTAATAGAAGTGCCATATACTTATTCTCTCGTTACTTTCACCACTATACCGGGGCTTATGTATACTGCCACCAGTCTCAAAGTCACATCACATAGCCAGATCAGACCAACAAACATTTACAAAACAATACTACACAACCTAATCAAAACTCCGCAGTCCTCCCATCAACCGCATATTTCATCGTAACCCTCCTAATCCACCACCCAAAGAAGAAAATCGGGATCCCCAGCGCAGCCACAACACCGGCAATAATTGCACAAATATCAAAAGCACCCTGAAACCCCTGCTCTGTGATAAACTTCGTAACCCCAAACGAAATCCCAAACGAGATAAACCCACGGATGGCACAAATCAGGACCAGAATCGGCGCCGCCCGCTCCGCATAACTGTCCAGAGAATACGTATACCCATTGAGGATGATTCCAATATAGGCAAAATATAAGCCGCTGAAGGTAGTGGTGATTGCCCACGGCGACCACTCCGTCGGATGAGATGCAGCACGGCCAAAGATTACACATGAGATAAGCAGGACGATAATGGGCAAGAGCATAGGGATAAGTCGAACTTCAGACTCAACGGTTCCGTTCTCTCGACGCCTTGCGACCAATTTGTATAGCTGGTCGCCGCCGTAGCCGAGCACGGGAACCATTATCATTGCGACCACGATTTGTCCACCCTGGACTAGACCTAGGCTTGTTGTTGGGTAGTTGTATGGAGGGGCGCCGAGGACAGAGGCGTACTCTGTTACTCCGATGACGTAGATTCCGAGGGAGACGCTGTTCATGAGGACTACCCAGAGGATGTTGGGGAAGAGGATGCATTGGCCCATTTGCTTGTAGCATGTTAGGGCTTCTTTCCAGTTCGCGGGTGGGTGCATGATGGCTAGAGTATGCTTCCAGGTGCGTGCTTTGTAGTTGGTGAAGTCTAGTGGAACGCGGTTTTTGGTGGTTGCGTGAACGATGACTTGTTCTTCGCCGTCGTGGTGGACGTGCACTTCCCCTTCGAAAGCGTCGGTGGGTCGGTCGTAGCGGGATTCAGGGACGAGGGTGAATGCGCTGATAAAGACTAGCCCGCTGGCGATGGCGAATACCCCGTACCACCACCTCCAGCCGAGGCTGCTTACTAGGTAGGATGTCGCGATGGTGAGGGCGGCTGTGCCGATGGATTGGATCGCGCTGAACCAGGCGAGGCGGCTGCTGCGTTCGTGGACGAAGTGGATTTCCTGGTAACTTTGATTAGGGTCTCCGGCTTGTGAAGTGCAGGGTATTGGGAGTTAGTAATGGGGATGTACCTGGATAATAAGCGGACATAAAGCCTCTGACTGCCCTGCTGCCAATGACAACACATCTCTGCCCGCTATATGCGATCCAAGACTCGTGCTCGCAGCACACCAGATTGATCCCACGGTTAGAACCAATGCAGATGCCAGGAATACTGGGCGTCTGCCGATTGCCATGGCGAGTGGCATAGCGATGACATTACCGATCCCCATGAAGAGGGTTGGGTAGGTCATTAGATCCTCGGTGTGGGGGTTGTAGTCGTAGTAGGATTGCATTAAAGTGACGAAGGGGCCCATTCCCGAGGTCATCAAGACGCCGAGGACGGAAACTGATATGACTGTGTTAGATGGTGTCTTAGTTTGTGTGAGAGATGAGGAACAGAGGCGTACATAATCCCAGCACGAACGTGATCACCCATTTTTGCCATTGAGGGTAGTTCAAGGGGTCTGTTCCACTCTTCGTCAATTATCTGATTTTTTAGAAAAGATTGTGAAGAAAGTCGAACCTCTTGGATCTGGAGACGGCGTCGGAATCAACACTATTTCCCCATCCTCGACTAGCTTCACTGTGCCGGTTGGGTTACTGCCTTTGCCATGACGCTTTAGGGATTTATCCATAGCAAGTTCATGGTGCGTTGCGTCAATGTCCTTGTCATCCATATTGCTATGTGCAGACATGTGTCTTGTGCGTGTAGAAGCTGTGTCCTACCACAGTTTATCAATGAAAGACCAGGGAGGAATGGACTAAGGACCGCTTCCTTCCGGCCTTGATATGCTGTCCATCCTGACGCTATCGAGTACCCCATGGGGTAAAACTTGTCTTCGTAATGGAGTCTAGTTCATTAGCCACATCGTGTCCGAGCGTGGAGTTGGCGTGAAAACGTGGAGCCGAAAGTATGTTTTGATGGAAGATGATGGTGAAGAAGTGAGGGAACCAGCGAGATGGGAGAATCTCGCCCGAGCTCACCCGGGCGGAGGTGCGCGTGCCGCACGGCGGCAATGGACGATGTTGCCGTAACCGAATTGCGAAAACTAATCACATTGATAGCTCCCAGGTAGGTGTTAGGTGTAATTGATGGGTTGGATGTGGGTTGTTCAAGGTCGTGGAGAGGTTTGTGTGGTGCTACAGCTGGGTGTATATGCAGTGTTCTGCAAACTGGACACTTGTTTCGCATCCGATGGCTTACGATATGATCATAGTGCAGTCATAACAAAAGGAGTGAAATTGTAAGATAAATAATGCTACAAGCTGCTAGTATGGCTTCACACCTGCCAACTGCAACAATCTCTCACTTCTCACCGGCTTGGTAAGAGGTTCGTCCCTCTCCAACGGATCCACAACCTCTTCACCATCTACCTTCACTGTCGCCTTCCCATGTGTATACAGATTCGTGTGCGGCCAGTGTGTAGTTGTTTCATACGCCTCGAATAATTCCTTCTTCTTCTCTCGATCCTCCTCGCTCATCCATGCCGCCGGCGTATACGTAGCATAGACAATAGTGCGCACCAGATCCGAGGTCCCGAACTGAGCCCAGTGCATCTGTCTCGAGTCCCAGAGAATCAAGTCTCCAGGTTCAGCGCAGACCTTGATCAATTCGCATCCACGCTCGCGGTACCAGTCCAGATCCTTGTCAGAGAAGGGGTGGAAATCCTTATGTTTGGCGGTGCGCCAGGGGGTGGGACCAGTAACGGGGTTCTCTTCGAAGAATTGGTCAAAGAGCGCTGCAGAACCCTTCATTACGATGAGTCCACCGTCGTCGGGGCCTGCGTTGGAGAGGTTGACGATGCCCTGAACACAGACCAGACCTTTGCGCTCGGGCGCTTGGTCGCAGTGTGGCCAGGGCTGGGAGTCGTAGGTGCCTACGATAGATTGAGGGAGAGTAATGTTCACCGTGTCGAAGGACACAACGAGTTCATCGGTACCCCAAAGCTTAGCGAAGGGAGCAATCACGCCAGGCTCACTGTAGTTGTCGTTTAGCCAGATGGATCCCTACCAAGAAGAGGAATGAGAGAGGCGACTGACCATCGGACATCCCAGACATATTTCTCGTGCGCAGCTGAGAAGTGCAAATACATGCCACCCTTCCAGCTCTGTGGGAGGTTTTCCTTCTTCCAGGTGGACTTGTCGTTGCGGTCAAAGCCAAGGCCGAATGATTCAAGCCAGGCCAGGGCTTCGCTCTGGTATTCGCTAGCGCGTTCTTTGCTCAGCACGCCTTTGATAACAGCGTAACCATCACGAAAGAAGTCATCACGAAAGTCACCATAGTGAGGCTGCTGTGTCTGGATGGACTGAAGCTTTCCCGGGGCAGGGGATGGGATGGGCTCCGGAGAGTCGACACGAGAGGGTGCCATGTTTAAAGCTCTTTAACTCGCAATTTGCTGACTTTGAGATATGAAGTATAGACTCCTCGGAAGGAAGAAAGAAACCGTACTTTGAGATTGAACAGTTTCGGTGACGTCGAGGGCTTCGGCGGCCAGAGGAGCTTTTGCGCGCTTTTATCCTCCAACTGGATCTCCAGCCAGGTTAAATGACCCGAACTGATCCCTTACACACGGCCGAGCCCATCCTCATCCGAGATTTAAAACGCCACTCCCATGACCGAGTAACTGTAGCCGAACTCATGGATTGCCGAATGGTCAGCAGGTTCGAAACGAACATGCAAACTCGCCCGAGCTCGGCCGTGCTGGGAGTATAGCCGCAACAGGAGACCCGACAACGCGCCATGTCCACAACCCGACAATCTGAGAGAAAAGCAAAAGCTGATAATGATTTGTAAATTCACGCTTAGAACTCAGTAAAGGACACATAGTGGTGGGCGCGTGGCATTGTTCATAAGGAGCTCGGAAACTCTGCCATTGTCGTCTACACTGCGATCACTACTTTTCAATATGCCTTCTCCGGTACCTGTCGCGACTCGTCCAATTGACAAGCCCACCGTGGGCAGAAACAACTATCAGCCGTTTGGGTTTCGTGAAGAAGTCCTACCCAAGGGTTGGAACAAAGATGGCTCACGTCCTTTGCCATGCGACATCCATACGTCTCACGACGTGGGTATCCAGGTTCGCGATGGCAGCACATTATATTGCGACATCTATCGTCCTACAGACACCACCAAGCCTGTGCCCGCCATCTTAGCATGGAGCCCTTTTGGGAAGAAGTTCAATGGAATTAGCATGCTGAAGTTCCTCCCCTGGGGTCTAGGGATCCCTCAAGGCGTACTCAGCGGCTTGGAGAAATTCGAGGGCCCTGATCCAGCTGAGTTCGTGCCTCGCGGCTTCGCAATCATCAACGTGGACGCCCGTGGGTCTGGCGATTCAGATGGCACAGTTGGCATCATGGGCACCCAGGAAGCCGAGGACGGTTACGACGTGATCGAGGCTGTGGCTAAGATGCCCTGGTGCAATGGAAATGTTGGCCTGGCAGGAAACTCACACTTGGCCATCGTTCAGTGGTTCATCGCTGCGTTGCAGCCGCCATCACTAAAAGCCATTGCTCCTTGGGAGGCCTGTGGTGACCTCTATCGAGAGCAATTCGTACGGGGTGGCGTCTTCGATGCTGGCTTGTTTGATTTCATCATCGATCATAACATCCAGGGTCACCGGGGTGTGGAAGACTTTCACGAGATGTATCGCCGATATCCATATGCGAACAGCGCATACTGGAAAGATAAACGACCAGACCTCAGCAAGATCAGCATACCCGCTTATATTACAGCCTCACACACCAGTTTCGTGCACACGATGGGATCACTGCGCGGATGGCTCCAGACTCAGTCGTCCGATAAATGGCTGCGACTTTGTCCATGGCAGGAGTGGTACGATATCTGGAATTGCAAGGAATCGGCTTCTGAGCTTGCGTCCTTTTTCGATCGCTATCTGAATGGCACCGACAATGGATGGGAGAAAACACCCAGGGTACGGACTACCATGTTGCGATTCAATAAAGATCCGCTATACAACATCGCAGAGGAGGACTACCCGATTCCACGCACCGAGTATCGCAAGATGTACTTTCACCCAGAAGGCCATCTCAGCCACGACGCTCCCAGCACGGCTTCATCGGTGTCATACAACTCAGAGAAATACCAAGACTGTGCGAGCTTCACCCACACTTTCACCAGTCGAACGAGGTTAGCGGGTATTCCCAAAGCAGTGGTGTACATGTCGTGCCCAGACTTTCATGACCTCGACGTATATGTTTTGATCAGGAAGCTTGACGCGCAAGGAAAGGCTCTGCTCAACCTTAACATTCCGTGGTCATCAATAGCGAAATTTGGTGTCAGCCCAGACAGTGTTGACAGCATTTCTCCTCGGGAGAAGAACAATCTCATGTTCCATGTCGGGTCCTTGGGGATCTTGCGGGCTTCACGTCGAGCCATTGATCCGACCAGGTCAATTCATGAGAACTTCCCCTTTCACCCACATGACCGCGACGAGTACATCACTCCTGGAGACATTGTGAAGCTCGAGATCGGCATATGGGCAATGGGAGTGGAGTATGAGGCAGGGGAAAGTGTACGCGTCGAAGTGCATGGGAACAGTCCATTGCTGCGGGGAGAGTTCAAAGAAGATGGGGAATTCCAGGAACTGGCATCCCATGGAACACACGTGCTTCACTTAGGAGGTGAACATTCTTCGCATATTGTTCTGCCATTTGTATGACCGAGCATGATGCATCTACTACAGCAACATAGACATGTAAGCTAGCTTGCAGATAACAAGGCTACTATCAAGCATAGATTATTGAAAAGACATTTTTGAATTTATTTGTTCTGTAACTAAACATGGCCTGGGACGATGCAGTAGAGCCCAATCATAGGCGCCATCAGCACCAATAAGGGTCATAAAGCACCGCCGCTCCCCCAGGTATAACACCACCAAGTAATGTGTGAATCAGAGATGCCTTAATCGCGTCCGTTAAGTAACAAGGTTGGTGTGCCGAACGCCTATTTCATCCCACTCTCAACCAGAACCCATCAGCCCTTTAGCCCCGAAAGGAGAGCCAGAAGGGCTCCAGGAAGAGAGATGGGTTCATATAGAACACACTAGGCTTTCATCATCTGCAGCATCACGTTAGTAAAAGGCGAATTGGTAGTCCAAGGTCAAAGGTAGCACTCACTTTTACAAAACTTGGAAGGATGAAGAGAAAAGAAATGACGGCGTCGGAAATTTTGCTTTTAATTGGCAGTGTGGAGGGCGCTAGACCCGTCATAGAAGGCGGCGTACCATATTTTGCCCAGGATCTCCGCCCGGCGGTGCCTGGCAATTTCCCAATTGCCCGATTAGTTACTCGGCCATTCGAATGCATCGTGCCATTGCATCCCCGCCCCAGGACAATTGGAATATTTGTGACTGTCCTCTTCTGCGTCCTTCTTGATTTTCGGGCTGGTTTGCGCAGCAAGATGTATCTAGCCAGGGCGGTCCGATGCCCCCCTCACCTCCGCGCGACCTACGTGGAGATCTCCAACTACTTCCGCGGCAGGCAACTTGGTCGCCTTTCAGCATTGCAAGCTCACAGCTCCCCCGTACGATCATTCCATGAATTCAGTGAAAAGCACCGCTCCAATGTGACCTCGTCGGAGTTCCTAGATAAGTTCAAGCAGTCGAGTTCGTCACCCTGCCGACCAATGCACACCCTCCAGCATTTCCAGCTCAAACATGCAAGTTGCAATCGGGAAATGCTAACATCCCGTCTTCAAAGTGGAATTCCCCCAAACGCCCTTGGACATCGACACTCTGTACTCTGGTGATCACGAAGGTCAATCCGTACTCCTCCATGGCTACCTGGACAAGCGCGACGACATGGGGAAGGAGCTCTCGTTCGCCCGCTTCTATGATCACACAATGGGTCGTACCATACAGCTTCTCTCAAACTCACAAAGCAACACCCTGCCTCAGCTGAAGAAGATTAGTCGGGGTAGTCCAGTGGTTGTTCAAGGAACAGTTAAACGGAGGGTTACAAAGACTGCGGAAGAGGAGCGCAACGATTATTTGGAGATCGCGCTGGAATCTATTCAACCCCTAAACGAATTTCCCCGTGAGATCGTGCTATTCGGAAAGAACATCGTTCACCCTCCTAAGCATCGCCACCTTCAACTGAGAAGCGATAAAGAGCTGCGCGATGCTCTCCGGTTTCGTGCGCAAGCGCGCAATGTCTGTCGGGAGACGCTGGAACAGTTGAAGCCAGCCTTTGTTGAGATAGAGACACCTTTGCTGTTCAAGTCGACCCCGGAGGGTGCTCGTGAGTTCATTGTGCCGACCAGGAAGAAGGGAAAGGCCTACGCTCTTCCTCAGAGTCCGCAGCAATACAAGCAGATTCTCATGGCCAGTGGAATCCCAAGATACTTTCAATTCGCGCGCTGCTTCCGTGACGAAGACCTCCGCGCCGATAGACAGCCGGAGTTTACTCAGGTATGGTCCCAATGAAACTACACAAGTCGCCTACTGACTGAAAATCTTAGCTGGATCTGGAAATGGCATTCGCTGCTGGACAAGATGTCATGGCCGTTGTTGAGGAACTTATCCGGGGCCTGTGGGGAAACATGATGCCTGAACCGGTCCCTTCAGGCCCATTTCGTCGCATGACCTACCAGGAGGCAATGACTCGGTATGGTTCAGACAAGCCGGATACGCGACATGGAATGGAGATTCATCGTGTCGAGCACCTCCTGCCTGCCGACCTTGTGTCGAAGATCACTCCTCTGACCGATCCAATCATTGAAGCATTCAAGATGGATACCGTCGAGCAGCTACCGTCAGCAACTCGCGAATTCGTTTCACGTTTCTTCGAATCCACCGAGGGCGAGCCATTCAACAAGAACCCTGATGGTGCACCAGGAATCTTCATCTACGACGAAGGACAGCCCCTGAAGGGCCTCGGACCCCTCGGATTCGAAGCAGCCGAAAAGATCCAAGAGATGCTAGATCTCAGTCACGGCGATCTGCTCATTCTTCAAGCTCGTCCACAAGCCCCTTTCGCAGGCGGCGCAACCCAACTTGGCAGCATCCGTCGCGCCATGGCCGCCGCCTCCATCGCCGAGGATCTCAGAGAAGCGCCCCCGGGCTTCGAGTTCCTCTGGATAGTCGATTTCCCTCTTTTCAGCCCTACGGATGCCTCTGAACCCGGGCAAGGCGGTACTGCCGGCCTCTCCGCCACTCACCACCCCTTCACGGCCCCGAAGACCTCTTCGGACGTCGACCTCCTTAGCAAGGACCCCACTAAAGCCCTCGCAGACCACTACGACCTCGTTGTCAACGGCGTCGAACTCGGCGGCGGCAGTCGCCGTATCCATTGCGCCTTGACCCAGAACTACATCTTTAAGGAAATTCTCAAGATGCCCAAGGAGCGCATCGACGAGTTCCAGCATCTCCTTAATGCCCTGTGGGCTGGCTGTCCCCCGCACGCTGGGTTCGCGCTCGGCTTCGATCGACTCATCACTGTCATGTTGGGCAAGGAGTCGGTCAGGGATGTCATTGCATTCCCGAAGATCGGAAAGAAGGGCGAAGATGCCATGGTCAAGGCGCCTGGTAAGATTAGTGAGGAGGTGGCGAGGTTGTATAATATCAAGTTGAAGTGATGTTGTGGTAATGTATTGGTGTATGTATGTATTTTATAGATAACTCTTGTATGATAGATAGATTAACGGTTCTTCACTCTCTGTATCTATTATGTTCCCTAGAATCCAGAGGTCTCGATTGGTGATCACCACGGCCTGACATACAACAGCAAATGTGTCTTTCAGATAAAGACAGGGGTGATGGAAAATAATAAGGAGAAAAGCAGAGCATAAACAGATGGAGTTCGGAAAAAGTAATTCAAAGTAGTTGCTGTTATACAAAACGCCGACCAAAACGGGAATCTAATACATCCATGAAATATATAGAAATCAATGGTGAGTGATAGGAAGTTCGCTATAGCCTCCCTCTTTTTCTATATTTTTTTTTTCTCTTTCTCATTCATTTGATTTCGGTCCAAACAGAAAGTCGGTCATACCGCACGAGTCGCCACTGACTTGGAGCGCGAGGCAGCCATAGCAGCACCAGTACCTTCCTCTTCCTCATCAACATACACATACTCATCCTCTAGCTCATCCGGCTGTCCGAAAATCTGACGCCATACACCATCCCAAAGGCCCTTCTTGGTGACGAGACCACCCACCAGTAGAACTGGGAGCTGCCAGATACTGGCCCAGAAGAGACCTCTCGCCGTGCCGTTGGCGCCCTGGTGCTTCCAGAAATGGTACGCCTCCTTCACCAACCACGCATTTGCGACTGAACTGCTAACCAAGAATCCGTGGCCGACGACTCCAACCCACCAGAGGCCAATGGAAATGGGGAACATGAGAACGGAATAGCGCAGCGCGACGCGGGCGTTCATTGCGGGGTTCTTCCAGCAGAGCATCTTGTAGCCGGCGCGCTTGTACTCCTCGCGGATGGTATGAGACAAGGCGTTGAAGTGGGGGAATTGCCAGGCAAACAGGATACCGCCCAGCAGCCAACCACCAATGCTGTCTTGGCTGAAGAGCATGTCGCGCCAGGTATCGTGGCCCGTGGTAGCGGTCTGGCCGGCAGCAGCGACCCAGCCCATCAACGGGGGAATACCGCCTACAATGGCGCCGACCCATGTGTTGATAACGTGAATACGCTTGAGCGGGGTGTAGATGAAGCCATATAGGATGATGTTGCTGGCTGAGAGGGCCGCGACGGTGGGGTTGGTGCCGAAGTAGAGCATACCTACACCGGTGAGGGCTGTCGCGAGAGCGAAGAGTGCGGCAGCACGGCGGGAAAGGAGGCCGCGAACGAGAGGCCGGTTGCGGGTGCGCGACATGAGAGCATCGTACTTTGGCTCCAGGAACATGTTGATGGTGTTGGCGCTGCAGCTGGAGAGGAAGGTGCCCGCCGTCAGGTAGAGGAAGGTTAGGGTTGAGGTGGAGAGGGTCGGTAACGGGGTCATGGCCGGGTCAAGCGTAAGGAGAGACGAGATCGGATACAGGCCATAGGCGGAGGTCGTGCTCAGCACGATGAGGACGGAGAGACGAGGCTTGCAGAGGGCGAGGAAAGCCGCCATCTTACGGCGGAGGGAAGAGGTGGGCTGAGCGGAAGAGAAGGCGGATAGCTGTGCGGAGGCATCGGGGGGAATGACATGTTCAGGATCGGCGGCTTGGGCATTCGCTTCTTCCTTTAAACGCTTCCTCCGGCGATGAGGGAGCTCTGGTTGTGTGGAGTCGGGGGCAGACGTAGAGGCATCGACGCGGTGGTCTGATGGGAGTGTGGAGGATGTCGCGCTGGAGGAAACATTGCCGCCGGAAAGCGAAGATACAATGTCACTTTTGCTCGGAGTGTCGTCTTCTGCGCGATTGGCCGAGAAATAAGTCTTATTCAGAGCCGACTGGGCGGAATGGCCGTCTGCAATGCCCGAGTGGGATCGAAAGGACGAGGTGAAGGTGCGGAGGGCGGCGGGGAAGGTTCGAGGGGTCCGATTTCGATGTAGAAGACATTGAGAGCATATCCTGCTAGGATCGCCTGGCGACCCTATCCTCCGCAACGAGGAGCGAAGGAGACTCATGGCGGAGTCCTGCTGTGGTACTTGTCGACCAAGAATCCGTATCCAAGCAGCGGAAGTTGAAGCTCAAGCCGCAAGACGAAGAAAAGCCGCGGTGGACGGGAGCGACCAAACCCGCAATTCCGGAGATGCGTTGGTTCTTTGTTGGTCTTTTTTTGTTGTCCTTGCGTCGTCCGCTTCTTTTCTACACAACCACCTCCCCGCTGACTTCGACGGACCTCTTGCTTCAATCCCACGGTCCCTATCTCCAGTCAACATGGACGCGATCCAGAAAACCGTCATCGATCCCCTCCAACCTCTCCTCCGCCCCGTCGTTTCGGCTCTCCCCGAACCGGTTCACGATGCGATCGTTTCGCTGATCGGCTCCTCCTGCCACAACAGCCTCGTGGTCGATCTTGACGTGAGCAAGGATCCCGCCTGCACCTCCCTTGCAATCTCGAAGGCTCTCGGTATTGCCATCGTCGGAGCTAGCGGCATCGTCAAGGTGCCCCAGATCCTCAAGCTCATCAGCTCCCGCTCATCTGCCGGTGTTTCCTTCGTTTCCTACGCCCTCGAGACCGCCAGTCTTTTGATTACGCTTTCGTACAGCGTGCGCAACCAGTTCCCCTTCAGCACCTTTGGTGAGACGGCTTTGATTGCGGTACAAGATGTGGTAGTGGGTGTGCTGGTGTTGACATTTGCGGGCCGGTCTGCCGCTGCGGCGGCGTTCATTGCCGTCGTGGCAGCCAGCGTGTATGCACTGCTCTTTGATCAGACTCTGGTGGATGCGCAGACAATGTCTATGCTGCAGGCTGGAGCTGGAGCTTTGGGTGTGGCGAGCAAGGCGCCTCAAATCTATACCATCTGGCGTGAAGGTGGCACTGGCCAGCTGAGTGCTTTTGCAGTAAGTGCACCTCGTTGCTTGTCGGTGATCGTTTACTAACGCATGGTCAGGTCTTCAACTACCTCGCCGGTTCCCTCTCTCGCATCTTCACCACCATCCAGGAGGTCGACGACAAGTTGATTCTGTACGGCTTTATCGCCGGCTTTACTCTCAACCTCATCCTGGCCGGCCAGATGCTGTACTACTGGAACAGCCCGGCCAAGTCCCAGAAGAAGGAGAAGCCCGTTGCAGCGCCCACTCCTGCGAAGGCGCCAGTCACCGCCACCAGCTCGGGTGTGTCGCCCAAGCCTTCAGGCAAGACGCCGACTACTCGACGCCGGGGCTAGTCGCCTTTTTGGTTACTTTGCACCAATTCTCTTATAGAAATCTTTAATCATTTTTCCCCTGCTACAAGCATTGCAACGTATTAGACATCACCGCTGTCCCGGCACAGCCCCCGTAGTCATAAACCTCAAAATCTCATCCAACGGTACCACCGGCGCAACCATCTTAGCCCCCGCACCAGCATTAGCCCCAGACCCAGTATTCGCAGCAGCAATATCAAACTCCAACCCAGTTCCAGCCCCAGACCTCCTCCTCACCCCGACAACCTCCATCTCATCTGCCTCGCCCTCACCCTCTTCACTATCACTCTCATCCTCATCATCATCCTCCAACACCCTGCTCAACCCCGTGACCACCTTCTCAATCCCCATCTCCCGCTCCTCCAACGTATAGTTCCCACCCCAATTCCTCTTCCTGGCCTCCTCATTCGCCGCGACAGGCGCCCAATCCCACAATTCAGCAATCGCATCATCACTCAGCAACCCTTGTCCACTGTTGGTCTGGTATTGTCCCAGCGCTCCAGCCCCAGTATCAGAAGAAGTAGTAGGCGCCCCGGCGCGACGGCCACGCGCTACCCAGTCCTCAACGCGGGGGTCTAGTTTCGTGCGCAGAACTTGCTCCAGAGCGACATTGTTGGCGGGGACGCGCGACGGGTAGGATGCGTCGGGGTAGGCGACGATGTTGGATAGGAGGTCGCGATTATCGGAGAGATGGTCGGAGATGGTGAGGAGGTTGTTGGAAATGATGGTTGCTTGGGATTGAAGGGATGTCCTGTTCATAGCATTATATTAGTGGATTTGGTCTAGCCAGGTTATATTGAGGCAGCATTGGGGAGGGGTGTATACCATGAGGGGAGAGGATCGCTTTGATTGAGACTGGTTATGAGGGAGGCAAGGGAATGGGTGAGTTGGATGAGTCGTTGGCGGGATTGTTCGAGAGTTTTGATTTGATCTGGGTTGAGAGAGGTCATTTTGTTCGTGTGAGGAAGGAAGGGGCAGCTTGGAGAGGTGTGGTGGTGATATTGAGGGTTGACTTGATTGGAGATGGAGATCGGCGACAAACAATCAAGCAGGTGGGCATTGAGCTACCTGATTGGAATGGCGGAGATGTCCGCGGAGAGGGTTGGTGCCTGAGGTGTCGGGCGCTTTCGTGTGTTTACTCGATCTATGTTTCTACATTGGAACCTTGAATCTTCAAGTTCCTCGCCAAACAGGAACCCCAGCAGCTTGAACTACCACCTGTTTAATTTCTTCTCAATACTCTATTTGGTGATTAAGATAGATTCTGATTAGGTATTTCAGTATCTTCGATCTACGTTGATGATGTCCCGCTTAACAGGATAGGTATATACATTAGGTGGAATCATCTCCAGCCTCGTTACTTGCCAACTCTCTCGGACCTATCTTCTCCTTCCTGGTATTATATCTTAGCTACATTTGACATGAAAGGCATACGAAATTTCAGTGCCATAAACTGCTCCTTCACTAGGCAATCTCCGTTCACCGGTTATATATATATTTGACGCTATCATGTTCCTATCTTCAACTGCCCAATTTGACTAATCCTCCACCAGTTCTACAAAACTCGAATCTCCAATGAATCATTCCTCTAGAACAGTACGCCTCCAATGGAGCACCGAATTCAACAATTCTGACCGCCAGTCAAAGGCATTCCCTGAGGCTCAAAGCCTTGAAGTCCAGAATCCACACTGTTGTCCGGGAAAATCCCAATAGAAGCAAACCCGAAAGTCGCATGGTTGGCCTGGTCATACATCTGGACGGACAGCACGTTGCCCTCATTCCACTTTGTACCTGCAAAACACTCAACCTGGCTTTCGATTTGGCCAAAGGCATCGGCTCCATTGAAAGTGATATCGCCCGGGTCGGCGCTAGAGGCATCAGAATCAAACCGACCCTCCATCAAATGCTCGTTAAGGCGCTCATGCTTGTAGAACTCGTCACGTTTCTCCTGGGTCGCATGGTGGGTGGGATGGCCTGCGTACGAGATGGTAAAGTGCACACCACCTTCGCCGGTATCACGAGAAGTGAGCTCCATTGGGCCATATTTGTGGTGGTTAAAACGGAACATTGGCGCAAAGGGATGAACACTGGAGTCACGGCGGGCCAACTTATGAGAGTCGGGTGCGTACCCGACGAAGTCCACTTCGTCTGTTGACAGGCTGCGCAAAGCGTTATGAACGAAGTGGTTGTGGGCCTTTTGTGAAGTCATGTTTCTCGCGGGCAGGCTGTCCAGGTCTCGCGAAAAGGTTTGCAGGTCAATCTGTTCGAGACCGGACTGCAGCCAGGCATTTGCGGCGACCCCCAAGTACCCTTTCGACTCAGCGAACTTCTTGGCTGCGGACACCTCACCACCCACACCAATGATGGTGCTGAGGAGTCCAGTGATGCAGTAGAAGATATTGTCGGCTTGGCCCTCGTTTTGAACGCAGGTATTGATGGTGCTTGCCAGGCCAGCACCGGTGAGAACGAGGTTGAAGGCATGCCATGCTAGACCGATGGCCCAAGGAGCCACTACTAGAGCAACGTCGTCCGTCGTTCTCACTTCGGCGCCGGTGGTCATTGCTAGTTCCTGGATGTGTTCCGCGGTGCCATTATGGTTCAGATAGAGACCCTTCCAGTTTTCCCGTGGGCCTGGGTCCAGGGCACTCCAGTTGAAGCTCTCTGGGGTCCACTTATCCACAACAGCAACTGCGCAAGTTGCAAGGCCAAGGACAACTAGGGGAGACAGAGGGGTCCCAAAAAGACTAATTCGAACCATTTTGTCAAGGTTTGTCGAGACTGCGATACACGAAGAGAAGTATGATTATTTTGTTGCTTGTTGTTCTGATGCTGGCGAAAATTCCCTCGAGGAGGCCCAATTTATGTCTTGAGCCTGAAATCCACTGCAACTCAATCTATCCCTCATAGCGCAGATTCCCATGTATCCATGCTCAGATGAACGCAGAAATGAGTCCTGCTCCTGCAGCTTCGCAGCCCTCAAGATGACCAACACGGGCTATGCACAGATCACCAGAATTCTGATGTAACGCTTTGGGAAATGGTGCTTCCTTCGACAAGGAGAACTTTGGCCAGGAAGACACGCCCTGCGGCGAGTGTTTAGCAGCCAACGGTATCTTGACGGCCTGCAATGATCTATCCCTGACTCTTTGGTATCAAACTTGGCAGTTCGACAAGAGCACGGCAATCTGTCCTATCACAAACAATGCAGCTGTTCAGGTTCATCTTGGCCTAATCACCACTCCACATGAACGACGGCTTCCAACCTGATATAATCCTTGCAATGTAAGCTTCGATCCTAGAACATGGCCATACAGATGACAATCAGAATGTTGGGATGGGGCCATTGAGGCTAGAAGGAATATCGAAAGTCATCAATGTTCATCCCAACGAATGATGATGACCGTCTTATTAGCGAACCCTGAATACTTACAGATAGATGGGTTGGATCATCCGTATTCGAATCGACGGCCAAAGCTCGTCTGAGGAGTCCAAGGAACAAGTGTAGGAGTGGTACATGAGTTGTCGATTGGTCAATTTGATATGCTGAAGTATCTTGATCAATCTTGACGAACCAGTGGATCCTTGTCAGCAGGACCTCCACAGAAGGATTGCATTAGAAATGCAGGGTCTTGGAAGTCGGAAGAGGGCATCCGCAATCCTGATGTCGGTATACCTTCCTTTACTGGCAATCATATTTTGGCATAACACCTCGTGAGCTACATTCGGAGAGTGATGGTTTCCAGTCTGGTCCATTTTGTGCTGCGGTCGCAAGCGTACATGTACGGAAACATGGACCTCAAGGTGACAGCCTACAGATCAGATACAACACCAATGCCACACCGGTGTTCAATATCTCTCTTGATGTCACAAAATACAAACAGACTTTGCCTTGCGTCGTTCCTTTCTCTCACCACGTGTTGGTGGAGCTATGCTTCTGAAGGTATGCGTTAATTGACTGTCCCAATGCACGCTCCTCAGGTCCACTTTGCCCACATGATGAATCCTCAGGTGGGCCACAGGGCGTCAGCAATGAGATGGCCTGGTGCGGTTGTCGAAGTCTCACAGTTTCACATGAGTTATTTTTCGGTTCTTACTACATCTTCTTAACCGAGCAGCTAAGCCCTACCGACACAGTAAGACGGTTCGCATGAACGGCCGAGCCACTAAAACAAGAAATGTGTGAGTAGTGGACTCCACAGGATTTGGGGGTGTTTGATGGACTTCATTAGTGCTGAATCATACCATGAAAGGGCCTCGAAATCGGAACTTCCTTATCCAGCTAAGCCGAGCAGCCATATTCTGACAAATTCCACCGCAGTATCATCAGGCTAGAATGTGACAGGAACGCGTTGATTAAACTAACCTTCATAGTAAAGATCAACAAACATAACTGGCAGAAATGGGCAACATTCACCATCCAAGGCCCTTTTTGGAACAGCCTTATGAGGGGTCTGAGTCAGATATGGAGAAGATGTCATCATAGTACCTCAGTAAGCGCCCAGGGATCAGCTACGCGGACCGTGATAGGCGGATGACCATTACGCCAGGGTCTTAATACTGATATCCCCGGTCTTGGTAGCGGAGCCTTGTGTCTCAAAACCCAGTGGCACCGTTCACATCCTGTCTTTCCATCTTCTGACCATAACGCAAGACACCATGGTTGTTGATTCGGAGAAGACCGCGGCTGGAGAGGCCTCCGAGGCCACACCGTTGCTGCAGAAGTCGGGTCCCGTCGTGTCTCCGCAGGCGTGTTATCAACATCAACTACTGCTCAGATGTTTCTTGGACTTGAAGAGGACAATCTCGAAGATGACAGGTCTATATAAGAAGGATTATGACTACGAAATCGAATCCGAAGTAGACCCGATAGCTCGACAGTCCACGGTGGAGGAGCGCCGATGGTCAATTTATGTCTCACGGGCTGTTCATCGATTTTCCGTTTGGTGGGCTCAATTACCAGCAGATTCGGAGATGCCATCCTGTGAATCACACAGAGTATCAGAGAAGCCCTATGCACACCACAGCGGATGGACATGGACAGGGGACGAGTTACCTCCGTTAGGTAAGTATTTGCGAACTCATAACTGGGGAAAGGTGACCTACTGACTGGGACGGTATAGATGTTCTAATGGTATTCCATGTATTAACACTACATCATAGATCCTTCGGAGAGGATTGCTTTCGACATAAAAAGATGGCACTATGGAACGAAGGGTTCCCCCTCCAGCTAGTCTCGCAATGTATCGATCCGGATAGCCTCATATATTCATGTCCCGAGCCCTGCAAGCTGCGCTTTGAAGGCATGACAAAGCTCGCTTGGGACAATCTTGATGACCCCGAGGGTGTGCCTATCGAATGCCCGCGATGTCAGAACCGAACCGTCGTGCCGTGGTCGACGCGGCGCAGAAAAGGCCTCGCAGAAGATTTGTTGCAAGTCTGCCAATCGTGCAAATATGTTCTCGGAAACCACGTTCTTGTTGTGCAGAAGCTCCGTCAAGATTTATGTCTACTGCTGCGCAGAGATCTTCCATTGCCAGGGACCTGCTGGAGCGTGGAGGAAAAACACGGCACTTTGACTCCTAAGAAGGCACCAAATGAGTTCGTCAAAAGATACCTCATGAGCATGCTTCTCGAAGAGACGCGACCGACAAATCTTTTCCCAGATATAACCAAAATACTCGATTCGCTGGGCCAGAATGTCGTGAATCAAGCGCTACCCATGATTCATGATATCTTTGAGCACTATCAATATGTGGAAAATTCTTCCTGTAATCTGCATGCTGCAATCACAAGGGTGTTGAAGTCGGCATCAGCAATGCAGGATACAAATCTGCCCGAAACTGATTTCGACTCACCACACATGGTGACTCAGTACCTTGCGTTCCTGCGAGGGCAAGGCAAGGGATTCTTATCGTGGGGCCCTAATCTGTCCGAGATAGATTTGACTGATCCTACGATGTGGGTCTGGAGCACGCATTTGCTGACGCCGCGTTCATACTCGGAATTCTTCCAGCGCGTGGGCAATGGTCTGCCCGTAGATTGGCAGCCGCCTCATTCTCCGAAATGCAGTTTGTGCCTTACGATGCGTCCTCCTTCATTCGCTCGTCGGTTCTTCCAGGGACTCGTTTCCTTATCAGCGTGGAAGGGGTTCATGGAGGCTGCCGCGTAAGATGCTTTATGCGATTTCGCTTCTGCCGGGCAGTGGAAAGACGATTAACTTGATCCCTGTCAGTGAGGCAAGAGATACCAGGGATATTTTATCATAAACGGTATGAGGTCAATATCATTTCATCTTGTACTGGAATACTGAAGATGATAGCCCAATAAATTGGTTGGTACACCCAAACACATATCCGAATTATTCCCAGTATTTTATCAGTAGACTAATCGTTCCTATAGCTGTAGTCATAATCTAGTTTTATGGTGTGATATACGTGAATGTCCAAGGCAAGGCCATATGGTCTCCTTGTTCTTCAATCTCATTACCCCGACTTCAACCCCGCATATGCCGTTCCAATCGACACAGACCCCCGAATCCTCCAATAAGCGCTTCTCGTCTGATATTGCCCATGAGGCCTGTGCCGATGCAGTACCCCACACTTTACCCTTGCAACAAACCCCAGGTCTCATGGTTTGACGTCAGGGACTGTGGGGGATCGTCCTCCAACCCGGCTCCTCATTCAAACTCCACTGCCGCAACATATTTTCCGCAGAGCGTGATGCTGCTATTGGGAACAGACAATGCGCATGGACATTTAATATAGCCAGATTGTATCATTTGAAAGCTTGGGAGAAGCGGTTTACCCGAAGAACTGCCGTCCCTCAGTCCCGGCAGGAATGGCGACAGGAGTATTTAGAGCGCAGAGACATACTCCCATGATGCAGAAAGGTCACTGGGGTCAGGCATCGAGAGCTTTCTTTGTTGAAAATGACTGATCTTCTCACTTTTCTAGTGCTTTTTGGTGCAGCTGGCAGCAGCCAGCTCGCCTATGCATCGCCTGTGACGCAGAAAGCCGAGGCGACAAGAGCAACCTCATACTCCTACAGCTCGTTTACCTACACGCAGGTCACTTCAACTCGCTATGCAACTTCACTGAGCTCACCGCTGTCTTTTGCTACACCGTTTGCTCCGGCATTTAGCGAGGCCTCAACCCTGCTTCCTGACAACGTGACCTATACCACATACTCTTTGCAGTCGAGTCAAACTCCCTCTGCAGACGGACAGTATGGCCAGAGTGCGTATGCTGCATTGTGGGCCAACCTGTCGTATACGTCGGCGCCCCCAATCACAACTACCGTCTCCCCTACACCGGTTCCCTCCAGCGAACTCGTGTACCCTCCTACTCTGTATAACAGAGTCGACTATGCGGATGTGAAGCTCCCATCGGACTTCATCTGGGGCGTCGCAGCCAGCGCATGGCAGATCGAAGGAGGCCTGAAGCTCGAAGGCCGCGGCCCGTCCATTCTAGACACCATTGGTGCCATTCAGAGTGACGACAACTCGTCCGATGCCAATATCGCCGACCTGGGCTACTACATGTACAAACAAGACATTGCCCGACTAGCTGCCATTGGCATCCCTTACCTCTCGTTCAGCATATCCTGGCCACGAATCGTTCCCTTCGGCGTCGCCGGCTCTCCCATCAACACCGAGGGACTCCAGCACTACGATGATGTGATCAACACCTGTCTCGAATACGGAATCACCCCCATCGTAACCCTAAACCACTTCGACTTCCCGACAGCTCAAGCTACCGACTACTCCACCCTCACAGACAATTTCCTCTACTACGCGAAACAAGTAATGACCCGGTACGCCGACCGGGTCCCATACTGGGTGACGTTCAACGAGCCCAACATCGGCATTGGCAACTCCTTCAGCTCCTACAACGACCTCACCCACGTCCTAACCGCCCACGCAGCCGTCTACCACTGGTACAAAGAAGAGCTGCAAGGCACCGGCCAAATCACCATAAAATTCGCCAACAACCTCGGCGTTCCCCAGGACCCCTCCAACAGCAGCCACGTCGAAGCCGCCCTCCGATACCAAGACTTCATCCTAGGTATCATGGCCAACCCACTATTCCTCGGCGAACAGTACCCTTCCTCTGTCCTCAACACGCCTAACCTAAACCTCACACCACTGACCGACTCCCAAATCTCCACTATCAACAACACCATCGACTTCTGGGCCTTCGACCCCTACGTCGCGCAATTCGCCCTCCCCCCTCCAGAAGGAATCTCCGCCTGCGCAGCCAACTCCTCCAACTCCGCATGGCCCGAATGCGCCAGCCTAACCATGATCCAATCCGACGGATGGCTCATGGGCGACATGTCAAATGCTTACTCCTCCATCGCACCACAATACGTCCGCCAACAACTAGGCTACGTCTGGAACACATTCAAGCCATCGGGAATAGTAATCTCAGAATTCGGCTTCAACCCATTCGACGACTCGCTGAAGGAAGGCAACGCGCAGCGGTATGATCTGGAGCGAACGCTATATTACCAGGACTTCCTAGAGGAGATGCTGAAAGCGATTCACGAAGATGGAGTGAATGTGATTGGGGCATTGGCGTGGAGTTACCTGGATAATAATGAATTTGGGAGTTATGCGAATCAGTATGGGATGCAGAGTGTGAATCGTACAGATGGGACGTGGGAGAGGAGGTATAAGAGGAGTATTTTTGATTATGTGGATTTTTTTCACGAGCATGTTAGCAGGTAGGTGTTAACATACATGAGTTGATTGAATGTTAGGTAGGTATACAATGAAGTGTCAGGTGCAGAAGACAAATTTACGATCATCATTAGAATTCAGTAGTTGTCATGTTCACGCTACTTTTCTACAATGTTGATTGGACCACGCACATGTCCCCTAACCCTCTTAGTTAATAGAATGGAATAATCCCAGTAGTAGCACACCTTCCTACACAACATATCCATACAACACTTAGTTTCTCACTCTACATGATTCCCCTCGACTAAGAATATACCACAAGTAAGTATTACTATTACCACCACAAATGTAGCATACCCCTCTACTCTATATATCTATCATGTAAATATATCCCACTCCCATCCCCAAAATTATCCAACTCCCACGGAGTAAAATAGCTGCCTAACCCCCTCCCTTTCTCCCATCCAATAACAACACTAACCCAATCCCGAAACCCATCACATCTTGGCATACAGCTCCCCTAGCTTGGCACGTCACAGCACCATCCAATAATCCTTCACAGATCAGAGTATCTTCATCCCGTGTGGTTATTTTTGGTATATATGATTGAAACTTCTTCATTCTTCATGCTTCTTTTGGAGGGGGAGGGGGGTATCGAGTTGAGTTGTGGATGGATGGGCCCTGCAGGATGCCGAGGGCGGTTATCTTTCCAAGACTTTCAAAGTCTGTCTTTATTTAGGTTGGTAGGGATGGGTGTGTGGAACGGGATGGAGATGGAGGGAGGGGGTATAAAGTATGGTGGCAGGTCTTCAGGTCTGTGATTCCTTCTTTTCCCTTCTACTTCTCAGAGATATAGACGGTTCTGCTCCCTTGGGTGGTGTGTACTCTTCAATTCATCTATTCGAACTACAACTCGTTCATTTCTTCTATCATGATGAGATCCATGTTTCTTTCTGGATTGTTCACAACTTGGTATTCGCTTCTCTCATTATTCATATTCATACTCGATAGATATTATGTGCACCAGCAATGCGGGGGTATATGCCTCATTATGCACATCAAAACAGAACAACATTGACATGACAGGAACAACAACAAAGACATGGCTCATATCCACGGTCTCACCACTCTGGCGTTACTTCTTCATCATTTCAATACGCTACCAACACGTACTGCGCATCACAGCTTCAACTCCCCCGGATACTCCTGCGACGGACTCTTCCCCTTATCCTCCGACACATTCATCATCACCTTCTTAGAGTACCCCACCTCATGAGTGCGACCATCAGTATCCACGACCTGGAACCCTGAACCGTACTGCGTGATCTGCTGCGGCTGCGAGTACATCTCCGGCGGTGGGTACTCGCTCCACGGATTCTCCGCCGCTATGGCCTTCCACTGGCGCAACTCCTCGTCCTCGCGCTCTTGGCGCCGCCACCAGCTGATGCCGAGTACACAGCCGATAGTCAAGATGAAAAGCAGAATCACGAAACCCATGAGCGGCAGGCCGATCAGAGTTGCCAATTTATAGTTGACCCCGCCTCCACTGGGCGTGTCCAGCAAGTCGCTGCTATAGGTAGGTAATTGTTCCTGGGCAAAGATCAACGACGGGCTGATCGGGAAGGCTGTTTGGGACGGAACGGGAAAGTGGCAGTCATAGCGGAGGGCTTCGATGACTATTGGCCTTCGAGTTAGTCGAACTCGCGCAGAATAGGCTGGGAGACTCACAATTGGCCATGAGCACTTGTGTTTCGGTCAGATTGTAGCAGAACTCGCAGGTTTCGATCTGATTATCGGCAAACGTGGAGGTAGAGCACCAGGCACGAAGATTGATATCGTTCGGAGTGAGCAAGTCGAACTCGATCGCGCTGTCAAGTCCTTGGCAGGAAACCAAGCACTGCGACGAGACGCTGTCGACGCCCGCTGGGTAACCGTAGACACAGGCGCTGAACGCATAGCGGAGGTTATCTAACCACATTAACAACAGCTTTAAGATAGCACATGAAGCAGGCTTACACAATCCCCAGTCCACGTCCGTCACCAACCCACTGGGATCAGTGTAGGTACTGTTGAGCGCACACGAGACGCAATCTTTGAAGTTTTTGCCAGTCGTGGTGTCGTTGTAGGCCGCGTCCATGCAGACAATCTCCGAGGTGGTGGTGTTGGTGGGGTCGTTACAGACATCCCAGCATGGGGAGCCTTCGCTCACGTACAACGCTGTCGCGGGGGGTGCGACGTGGCCGACGAGCAGAAAGGACGCCGCTGCGGCAGCCGCTGCCCATCTCGATGTAGATCTGGGGCTTAGACCCCAAGAGCCGAGCATCTTGGTATTTGCTTTGGTTAGATCGAGCGTCGGAGACGGCACGATAACCTCCCAATGCTACCGTTTTAACTTACGACCAAACGAGGGAAGGCTGGAGACAGTGCGGTCGACAGAACCCGCGCCGAGAGCACCGCGCAGCAAGGGACAGAGAGGGAGCACAACCGGGAATGACACGATGGGGAAAGCGAGGGTAGAAATGTGAAGGTGAACCGGTCCCAACCCAGATAGATCGTCGGTTAAACGGCAGGATCGGTGCCATGCTGGATTGATAAAGCAGACGACCGAGGAGGGGAGATACCGTTTCGTCCCGGATTGGCAGACATGCCTGCCTCTTGGATGGGGTGAGGAAGATCCAACGAGCTCAGTGAGGAGCAGTAGCCCGGGCGCTTCGAGGGCCTCTCAGAAGCAGCGAAAGCGGGTTGTCTCTGAGGGAGGTGTGACGGTGATTGTGACGGCCAGTGCAGCAACTCCTGCCGCTGCCAGGATGCACGTTCATTGGCGGCTAGTGGCATGGAGCTACGGGCAAGCCGTGGATGTGATGCGCTGTGATGGCCGCAGATTGGCGGCGAGCGCAGACCTGCTCGCGGGGTCCGGCGCTTACTCGCGCCTCCGCATTGGCCCAGTGCGACTGGCTGCTTGCCCATCACATCCACTGCCACTAATTAGCATCCCTGCTCATTTTGGATCATTGCTGTCCAATGAATCCATCAACCCCTCCTGTGTTGATCGCCCTAACTTAATGGGCGCTTCGAGAGGAGCTGTGCTCCCGCTGTTGGGACGTAGACACACTAATCCATAGATTGGGGTCAAGATGACCGTCGCTGTCACCTACGGCGACACGCCAACTTACTAGCTGGGAATAGTTATCACGCCATGAACGGATTTCCAACAATTTAATCACCCCCAAAAAGGTAATGAGAAAAGTCCACACGAATGAGCCAAAGCATAGACAAGAGAAACAAGGAAAACGCCTCCCGAAAGGAATGAGACGCCACAATGCATGCAGGTTAAATCTTTTGCCCTCTCACGGCTGAATTAAGAATCCCATCCACCCAAACGAAGTAGGCCAGTCCGGCGTAGCTCGGCCGTGACTGCCATCCCCAAAATGAAGCAAGCATGCACGCAAGTGATATACGCAAAATTCAAGAATCAAACAGAAAGCCTCCCATGGGTCCTGCCCCAAATTCCGGTAGTTACCCGTACAATTCATCATACGACGGTACCATTTCAGGTTGTGTCGGTAAACTCAGCGGCTCTGGCTTGGGGCGCCGTACCGATTTTCGATCATGTTGCGTAGACAGACGGTGTCCCTGCGGTCGCTGGTCGTCTGACGGATTCGAGGGGACCGAAGAGCTGTAGCTGGTATGCTTCGAACCGGCCGTTCCAGGTGCTGACATCGGAGGGTCCATCGTGTGTGTCTGGGCGCTGTGTCGGCTACGCATGCGAGATGTTACCGACAAAGGAGGCGATTTGGATGCTTGCGAATAGGCATCAGCTTCTTCCTTCTCGGCTGGATTGTGGTCGCGGGAGACATTTAGAGGAGCGGGCACGGCCACGTCGTCTTCCTCATCCTCGGAGGAGTCATCTGAACAGGATGCATCGTCGCATTCGCGGGGTGAATCCAGGGCTTTCGACACACCGACCGGAGGGCTCTGCTGTTGGTTTTTTCTTCGCATTCGACTAAGTCGTGCATCATAATGGCCGGTAGGAATCGTCATGGCTGAATCCACGGATGGCGCCCGCACATTGGCATCCCCAATGCGGCTGTAACTCCCCAGCCTCGGCGCAGTGGCAGATCGATTGAGTTCTAAGGAGCCATGCCGTCGCTCGTGGTCGGGGGAGGCTGAAGTTGCGCCGGTAGAAGACTGATCCCATTGACTCCAGGACCCACCGTTAGGATAGGTGATGGAGACATCCCCCCATCGCGAGTGCAGCTCTGAGGATAGCTTTCGCTTGCGTCGTAATTTTTGGATGATAGCCGTCATTGTCACAAGAGCGTCCTTCCTTAATGTAGTCGAGCTGGAGCACCCGGGCCCGCGTCAGCATCGACCGCACAGGTCCCTCCAAGAACTCGGAGGAAAAACTAGGTTAAGAAGGATCAAGTCCAACCACGGTACCTTAAAATGTAAGGGCCCGCCGTCTACGGGTTTGATTTAGGTCGGGTGCCTCTGCTTCAGAGGACCCCACGACCCGGTCCCCAAGCTGCCTAGAACAGGAAAGTAAGATAGGAACAGGGACCAGACAGCCACCGAAGGACTGGCATGGAAAAGTGTCAAAACGGGAGGGGGTGAACACCGAACGCTGCAATCCATCGGCCGAAAGCCGGCTGCATATCGCCCACAGGATGGCAGAAAAAAGACCCTTTCAGGGACCAACGCTGAATTCCTTCAGGGAACGTCCCTCAGTGCGAAGAGGGATGGGCATCGGAGCCCAGCGAACGGGACGGACGGTGAAAGGCGAGCAGACACATCCTGACCCGACAGAATGGTTCACCCTCCATCATAGCGGACTTTTTGTCGCCCTGGGTGGGGAGGCCCGTCGGGCGTACGCGGCCAGTGGGAGAAGTCTCAGTCAACCGGAGGGGGATCGCCCTTTGTTTTGTAAGCGGGATGACGATTCCGACGCAATGACTGGTCATGGGAGAGCCTCTGGAGCAGGGAGCAGAACCGGTCCGCGTGCCTGGAGATGGTAAAAGAGGGGAGAGCAGTCGGGAGAATAGCTGAGCGGCGCAGTCAACTTGCAGGCAACCTGCAGCCAGCCTACCGGAGGGAGCTGCTAACAGACTCCGGGAAGTTGGCGACATCCAACCACAGCCGTAGTTGATAGTCCTCCCTTGGCGTGGTCCATCCAGCGGCTGCGAGAGAGATGGAAGGGGTGTGACACAAGGCAATCCTTGTTCTGGGAGATGAATGGACCTCTCAGCGGCTACAATATGGGCGAGATCCCTGCCGATGTGAGAGAGGGAGCGTGACGAGGAATGCCGCTAGTTGTCGTAGTAGCAGTAGTAGCAGCAGCTGGACTCGAATCGACAGCTCGACTGCCGCACCCAACTCCGACGTAGCATTGCTAACCGGGGGGTTGGAGGTCGGAAAATTGATTGGCGCAGAAGCTTCGATGGGGACCAGGGTCTGGAGGAGGAGAAGAGGGGAAGCAGCAGCGACAATCACCGGTTGATCGTCGCGGTTGGGCCCGAACCACCCGTCGAGCTTATCTACGCGCCGTGATGGAGACGGCGCGCGAGGGCCAGTGTAGTGGTCACTTGTCACTTGTCACCGTGCAGCAGTCGAGTCCGGTCGATTGTCTAGCTGCAGTAGAGTGAGACATGAGGGGGGAAGAAGATGGTGGGAAAGCTGTGGGTTGGAAGAGATGGAAGAGGAGGTGGTGGTGGAGGAAGAAGAAAAGAGGAAGAGGGAGGGGGAGGGAGGGGGTTCCCCCAGTGGCTTGCCGCCTTCGGGCTCCTCCACGCTTAATTCTTTGGCAGTCACTCATCAATCTTCCTTGGCTCATCACACCATGCCCGGCACAGTAATTTAGGCGGGAGATATGTAGGTGATGAAGAAAGTGATTGTGGTTGGGTGGAGCGGGGGTACATCCTGGCTCAGTTCATCCAGGATGAGGGGAGAAGAGAAGGTGACTTGCAATAGAAAAGATACAATAGTAGAAGGGCAGACAGGAAAAGAAAAGACCATAGTAAATACGTACCTGGGGCTTTCATACCATTCTCCATCAATCTCTTCGTCCCAAGTCTAGTCTGCAATCATCATCATTGTCGTCGTGATCATCGTCATCATCATTAAAGCCATAAACCAAACACCTTAACACCCAACAGCACCAACCAAGACGCCAACCACCCAACATAGGAACATAAGAGAGACATAACTATATCAGCCTACCCAAAATTCGTCACCAACCGTGACAGCACCGGTCTAGGTCGTTGAACCGACTGACCTTCCTCCGCCTCACCACCTGGCCTATGGACCGGCACATCCAACCTCTCCTCAACAGCAAAGCTAAAGGCATTCGAGTCTCGATCTGGCACTCTTCTTTGAGGCTCTATTCCCAATCCCGACATCCGATACATACTAGCCGTGACCCCAGGGTATGGCACCGCGATACCCACCATGCCATCAACCCCATGGTACCGTGAAGGGTTATACACAGGGAGGGGCTGATACGCCGGTGGGGGATCCTCGATGACCCTCTGCAGAGGAGGATGTTGCTGTTGTTCAAGACATGATGAAGGTTCCTGCTGTGCTGTAGAGGTGATCTCAAGTGGGTACTCGGGGGTCTGAGGCTTGCTTCCTTCCAAGTCAGGATGATACTGATAGTACCCAGTGGTGGATTGAGACAAATGATGGGCGAGCAGGCGTTGCTGCTGACGGCGATGACGGCGTTCGTTGCTTCGTTTCTTGCATCGGATGAGGAGGATGGCGCTTATGACTTGCAGTACAGAGTGAGATGAGATGATGTTGACCCCCAACGTCCATGTCATAGGAAGGAGGAAAGGATAGATGGAAGGTGACAACATACTCATGATCACTGCTACTCCTCCAAACACCACGCCAATGATGATCTGATCCCGACCGGACGAGGGGGACTCCACGGACGATGATGAGTCTTGTCGAGGATATCCATCACGAGGGAGGATCATCGTGCATACCCCCTTGGTGGGTATGACGGGTAGAAGGGAGTGAGTGGAGTGGAGTGGATAGCAGAATGGATGACAACTATCTTGCTTGCTTGAAGCACCAACGCACGCAGCACAACGATGAAACAGCACACCAGAAAACGAAACAAAACAGAATGCAGTCCAACCCACCGAAAAGAACCAGAGAACCCTCCGACTTAAAATACTACTCAAACTCACCAGTCAATCCCATCCTGGCGCTTGAAAAGTGCCTTTCCCCGCTCGGCATCTATTTTAATCTCACCGAACCTGTCACTCAACCAGGGACTCGCACATCACAACTCGTGGAGATGAACGAACAAGCAAATACCAAGCCAAAAATAGCATCCAGATAAGGTGTTAACGGGATCCATTGGATGAGAGACGTGGAGTCGCGGTGCCTGAGCGCTTGGAAGGAGTATGTTGTGAGGGCGCTTATTCGCGATGAGGGTCCGGGAGGGCCGAAAATAGCATATCCTATCTGTAGCTAATTCTGTAGGGCTAGCCGGACTTAAAATAGACACATATCTCCATCGTTCATACAGATACCAACCTCCCAATTCCCACACTCACTGATGGAACAAAGAGAAGAGGAAACGGAAAATCTACTCCGCAAAAGGCCTATAAACCAACAACCCCCCCTCCGTCTCAAAGTTCACCTCAACCCCAGCACCCACAAAATAAACCCACCCTTCCTTCAACTCAAACTTCTCGCCATCCACACCCATCCACCCACTCCCCCTCACAACAACCAGCAAACTCACTCCCTTAACCCCCCTATGCACCTCCTTCTCCCCTTTCCCAAGCCTTACCCCCAGCACTGAGAACTCCGAAAACGGCGGCTCATATACCTCCGTCTTCCAACACTTCCCAATATCACTCTTCTTCCCCCTCAAAAGCGCACTTTCCACATCATGGGGTGTAAAACTCAGCGACCCCGTAAACAAATCCACATCATCGCTCTCCGCCTTGGGACAAAACCCCGTATTAATGACATTATCCGATCTCGCCATACACTCCATAATATCCCCGGTAAGATACGCATGCATACTATCCGCAGGCACACAAACCGCCTCCCCTGGCCCAAGAGTCATATAGTTCATAAGGATTGTGGCAACCAGACTCCCATTATCAGTATCCGGGTACATCTTCTTCAATCTAGTCAGTAGGCCAGGGATGTATCGCTGGTTCGGGCCGAACTGGGCCTCTGGGATGGTGAGCAGGGAGGAGATGGTTTCGGAGACTAGTATGGGTGGAAGAGTGAGTAGGATACGGGAGATTTCGCGCAGGAGGGAATCGTCGAAGGTAGGGGTGTTGGTCTCTGTGGGGAGGAAGCGTTGGAGAGGGGCGAGTTTGAAGAGGTTTTCAATCTCGTGCAGGGGCTTGAAGCCGACGAAGAGCTCGAAGTTGGAGAGGGCAATGGCGATTTCGGGCTTGTGGTTCGGGTCCGAGTATTTGTCTGGCTGGGATTCGTGGAGTTTCTCGGCGAGCTTTTTGTCGGGGTGGATTTGGAGGGGGAGGGCTTTTTGGAAGGAAAGGATCTTCACTCGTGCAAATATGCTGTTAGTATTTATTACAGGATGATGGGATGGGGTTGGCATAGGGTAGGTATGTACCTTCGGGAGAAAAGGCACCTCAGTACCCCATTTCTTGTAGCCTTCGCCCGTAACCTCGGGGTGCTTTTGGAGGTACTCGCTTAGCAGTTCACCTGTGGCAAGGATACGAGATGGGACGGTGGGATATGTGCCCATCCACATCTAGTCACAGCTGATTAGCATAATTATCTCTTAGGTGGGTAAAGTGATATACCTCAGAATAATGCTGACCATCCTCCACTTCAATTGTACCAGGCGTCTTGGAGCAAAGAACACCAGCTAACGAGTTTTTACCTTGCTTACCCCAGGGATCATTCTATTAAGGTCAGTTATTTGGCAAATTTATGTAAAATATTATGATAAATTGATGAATACCTTGATCCCGCACTTAAGCTGAAATACCGAGGCTGTCATTGTGATGAGAGGAAAATCAATTGATATGTACTAGGCTCTGAAAGAAACTCAATGATACTCCATTTAAGCCAAGAAGGGGGTTTTTACAAGATATACAGATATTTACTTATATATGAAGTTCTATGTTGACTGCGTGAACATGGCGTCATGGACTGCGGTGGAATGGCCGGATGGGATGGCGTCATGCCCTGATCACTACTGTCATGCCCTGATGGTCTCGCCCTGGTCCGGGAAGCCTTCCGACGAGTGATGGAGTTTAAATCTGACCTTTCTTATCTTATCTGCAGCTGGGTTATCCTCTATTTTGTGAACTCGAGTCCTGGAAATTTTGAGGACAATAGTCCCAGAGGATGCAATTAGAGAGTAGTGGTGAGGGCGGGCCGTCAAGTTGACGTCAGTTTAGTATGGAATGTTACTTAGGTACTATGACTGCAACGCTGTCAGTGTTAGTAACCTAGGGTAATGCTACGATGGATCACTAGTAATAAATATTGAGTTAATTATAGTCTGATTTTAATTATCAAGACCAAGAAATTTATTATGGTGAACGGCTAGTCCAAATATAACGGAAATTTGCTCAGAAATCCGCCAACGCCAGTTATAAATATATGCAGATGTGCTAAAGTCCCCATCACGACCGTCACACATGAAGCTAGTAATGCATCGCTAAACCGGGTCAACATCACAACAAAACAATCATTAATTATCCATAAATATCATCTGCATCCGGGACCATCGCCGTCGTCAAGTTTCTCCCAGACCGGCCCCGCTTCTCCGTGGCTCCCCCACTGCGACCCAACGCCGGACTGCCCCGTCGACTACTAGTAGCAGCACTATAGTAGTCCACACTGCTCCTATCTCGTCTAGTAGATAAAGGTCGTTCGTACCGCTCTCTCCTCTCCTCGTAGTACTCATCGTCGTAGCAGTCCTCTGCAGCATCAGGATACCGGCGATAACTCCGCCGAGTACCCTCACTTGGACAACTACTCTGCACACTATGCCGCTGACTCGACCAGCGACGTGAAGTCGGGAGTCCAAGTTCCTCAGCATACTGAGGCGCAGTAGGGATGTACTTGAATCGGGGAGAGTGCTGACTCTGTCGAGAAGCCTTTTCAGCCATCTCCGTCGGATAATCTTGATGAATAGGTCGATAGGTGAACTGAGACACCCGCCTCTCTGCTTTGGTTTGACGGTCGGTGGGGGTAGTGTTCTCTTTGGGGTAGTCGGTGGTGGGTTTGGAGCGGGAGCTGATGCGCATGGAAAGACGGCGTGGGTTTAGCGCCTTGACGGAGAAAGAGCTAGGTTGGGTGGATTCGAGATGATCCTCGACAGGACTATCCTGTCCTCGACTTAGTACTTCGTAGGCGGGTCGTCTGCGGTCTGATGACCGGTGGGGGTTGTCGCGCTGGTTCCAGGAGCCCTCGGTGGGAACGGTGATGCCCACGTCGCCCCATCGTTCGTGCAGCCGTTTGTGGGATCCGTTCTTACGGAATCGACCGAGAGGGCCGGTGACTATACTGGCCATGGTGGAGATGGAGGTGAAGAGATGGAGGATGATTGGATGGAAGGACGCAACTCTCAGCCTTAAAATAGCTGGAGATGACACATGACAGTGGCAGAGTATAAGCTCTCTAGAGTGGAGGCTTCTACCCCAGACTCTCCAACGGTTGGCCTGGTAGCTGGGGACTAGGCAGGGTAAGGTGCAGCAGACACAGTGCTGACAGATGCACGTCTAGCCAGGGCAGAGAAGATAGGTCGAGGTGATTGGAGGAACAGGCAAGATGAAATTGAAGTCAAGTTAATTAGTAGAGTATAATAGGCAAGATGCAACAACCTCGCCAAGCACAGACCATATCAAGATATCTTGTCAAAAGAATCAAAGTAAGGCTTTCTCCAAGGCTGCCAGTCTGGTTCTGAGACAGCCTCGTCTGAACATGGCGGATGGCCCATATAAAAGCCTTGCACGAGCAGGGGCCGCGATGGTGATACCTTTCTTGTTCCACCATCGATATCAAAACGCATCATGCATGTTCATTTGTTTGTTGCCAAGTTTAGAAGCACACTCCATGCCCATCACCCGCATCCTGGCCGTCTCATCGTGGGTTAACCGCCCGGGGTGACGGGTGGGCGCTTCAGCCAAGGGTTCGACTGGAGGGATCGTCCGGCGGGTAGAAAAGGAATACTACTGATAGGCTGACCAGATGCCATGATCTATTTTCAGATCACTGGTTTACCGTCCTAATTAACCGCCCGGCTTCGGGGAAAGAATGGTGGTTAATGCGGACGGATTTAGAAGCACTAGTTGGTCACTTGCAGCAGCGTCGCGCCCGGGAACCCCTCCCTCTGGCCCTGAAACCACTCACACTCTGTTCCATCTGGCTGGGAGGCCACTTCATCCCATCCGGCGTTTCATCTGCTCGGTAGGTAGGGTTGGGAGCCAATGGCAGGTGGTGCTTCCTTGTGATCTTCTATTTTTGGAGCTGGACTCGACGTTGGTGTGATAAAGCCTGCTACCGTGCTGTTACTAAGCTATGCGGGGCTTCGGGTTGTGAAGTATTAACCTGGAATAAGTTGTTGAATTGTGCAGGATTTTAGAAGGTTATAGAGTCCATAGTAATATGGAGCTATACTATTTGGAGGAAAAGTCGGTTATATAACAATATGGTACTAATGACTGAGAAAGCGGATGGAGTAGCTAAATAACTCGACTTAACCTTTCCGATGAGCTAATATTCTCTATTTGCATACTTTTACCGGCAACCACATTTCTTCACGGCCTGCTGGTAATGCTCCTAGAGCAAAATATGTTCTAAATTCCTCTACGCGTGTTGACGACGGATTCATGTTAGGGCATGCTAAGTAACCGAGCAGTACGGTGGTACTCTATTTCTGTGATAGCGGTGCAGTCAACTGCGAACCACCCTCAAAGTAAAGGAAAGTCTAAAGCCAAGTGTGGTCTCTATCCAGCCACCCCCATAGAAAAGAACTCCAGTCCTGATGTATGATTCTAAAATGCAATCCCCGTCTAGACCCATTGCCATGAGCCAACGCATGAACTGCCCAATAAACTAGTAAATCCGACCAAGCCAAAATGTCCTCATCAATATATAGTATGTACACTGAAAGAAAGTTTCCCATCTTTATGTTCTCTGTTGATCGCAGTGTTCCAGCACATACGTCACAACTGAGTATGAGCGATCAAGCAATATATATTTGGTCAGTTGTAGAAGTTACGAGAAGTGGGATTGGAGACATAGGCTTTAGGCGTCATCCGGAGGTGGTGAGGGGAAGGTGGCAACGATGGCTCAGGTGTCGTTGGCATCGCGTGCGCAGACAGGTCTGGAGGCCATACGGGAGCTCGCTGTGAACTCACCCGTCCTATATGTATGGGAGAGGATGGATGTGGTGACTGTGCGCTGCCGTTAGGGGTGGCCTCATCGGAAGGCGGGTCGTCGGATGATGACGGTTCCCATGAAACATGCCTTTCTAGCGGGACGCGGGTCGGAGGGGAGGATTCCTCACTATGTTCGTCACTCTCAGAACAAGGACTATAGAATCCGTCCCCAGTGTTAAAAGATTGGCTTGGATTGCTTTGACGGCGCCGTTGCACTGCTTGGTCCAGTCTGGCCGAGGCCACAGAGTCGATTCGGTGCGTTTGTTCGGATAGCAACACGCTGCGGGACCTTTGTAGGAATGGCCTTGTCCGCCGACCCGGGTCGTGGCGGGCATGTTTGATCTTTTCGATTTCATGGTTATAGGAGCTTCTCCGGTTCAACAAACGTCCTCGGCCTCCACTGCTGTCGAGGGATTCGATCGAATGGCCAGCAATGCTATCTGTTCTTGCGTGGACGCGACTCGGGGAGAAGGCCACTCGAGCCCGCATTTTCTGAATGGCCAAGTCCAGCGCCAATTCGATGGCGCAGTGGTTGCGTATTCGTCCAAGCTTGGGCCATGTGGCCCGCTCGCCGCTTAGGCATGCTTGAAGCATAAACTCCGTTGTCGGGTTGCGTAGCATGACGGGAATCCGAGAATACTGAATTTCCGGATATATATTGATGTCTCCGGAATACTTTTGGTTGACAATCGAAACTGTTTTGGTCAAAGACGTGGGAAAGATCCCTAGCTCGGACATGACTGTCATCCGATGTAAAATCTCATCCTTGGCAAGATATGTGATATTCCGGATCCAACGAGAAGCGGTGAAAGAGTTTTCCATATACGGATCTGGCCCATCATCCTTGGGTAGAAATGGAACGACATGGGGATTGACCTGCGATACAATGAAGTGGTTGACGTTGAACATCTCCGACAGACGAGTCATAGGGAGGTCACCGTCCACGGAGCCATCAATATATTGCCTATGAAGGTCGCTCCATGGAACTGGTTCTCCTGTCAGGGGATCCTTAGCCATAAGGGCATACGGCGAAAAGACTACCGGGACTGAACATGAGACGGCCCTGTTGAAGTCAGCATCAACTCCTATAGGTTTGAAAACAGTCGGAATTGTGTAAGGGGGACCATACACAGCAGACCAGATCAATACATTGGGCGCAGTTATATAGTTCAACAACTTGGGTAGCTCGTAGATGCCAGCACTGGAAACGCAAATGTTGAGGATGCGTCGTGTTCGGTTATATGCCTCCTGGAAAGTGATATCGCCCAACCAATTCCTCACCACCTTGGCTAGGTGCGAGATGTCCAGAAATGACCCATATTTCAAGAACCGAGCTGTCTTCTGGAGGATAGTATCTTCCTCAGTCCCCTCGCCGAAAACAGCAAAGTCCCCCTCTGTAAATGAGTCCAGCAAAGCCGGCAGCTCATCCTCAGTGCGAGTACAGAAGACGGCACACACAATGCTGCCCGCAGACGCGCCGGAGATGATTCGCGGCAGAAGGTTAGCTTGCCAAAGAGCCTTTAGTACGCCAATATGATTCATGCCAAAAGTGGCTCCCCCGGAGAAGAGCAGCGCACTTCGCCCGAAAGCCTGTCTCGCTGCGAGCAACTGGTCCAGGATATACCTGGATTCCACCACATCGCACCGGTTTTTATCCGCCAGCTCAACTAACGACAATATTGTTTCTAGCGCGGTATCAATGTATTGATCGATCAGGTTCTTAGTTCCGAGATGAGCATGCTTGTAGAGAGAGGCGTTGCTCATGTTGCCCAGATCGCGGCTCAGGGACGTGCGGATGAGGAACAACATGCGACTGATATCACAGTTGATCCGGGCATCGTCCAGCTGCTTGAGACGATCGAGCACGAGATGAGGGTCATAGTCGGGACACTCGAACGTTTCCTTCCAGGCAGAGTTATTCTCCAACTCATCCAGTTCGCTCGCAGCGTCTCGCCATTCTTCGTAAGTCACAGCCTGAAATACGTTAGCTGACAGCCATACCGGCTGGCCCTAAATCATGAGAAGGAGTCTTTAACTCACATTGCGCTTGTTGAGGTACAAAGACTCCCTTCGCTCATCCACAGCAGCGCGCAGTCTGCGTTCTTTCTGGGACTGGCCATTCCCATAGGAACCCCACGTGTCCCCCGCCCATGTCAATGAGTTTTTGACGACGGCCGACAGCGACGGAAGAGAAACGGACTTGAGAACGGAGCGACGGGGTTTATTTGGCGTCTCCAGAGAGCGCGGTTTGCCCTTTACATGACACTGTGGTCGAACAAGGGAGGAATCATGCAGGATGGACATGACCGACTTCAGGGTGCATCAGGCTCGCATCGGTGCGGAGATGGAGGGGAAACTAAGTTTGGATTGGAGAGGGTGCCTAAACCGGGGAAGGCAAATCGGAGATCTTAGCGAGTTAGGCCTGATAAAGCATTCGAAAGGTACTTTTCAATAGGCAGGAATAAAGAAGCGAAAGGAAGGGAGGATGTTGGGGATGTTGGTGATGTTGGTGATGTTGGTGATGTTGGGAATGTAAGTCGGAGCAACAGCAGGAAGTAGATAGATGTAGCCGCAAGAGTTCGTGCGCCGCGTCTTTAGCAGGTCAGGCACGAGGCAAGGCCAGCCCATCCGTCAGTCAGCCGGATCCATGCATTTTAGTTTGCCTGGTCTTCTGCCAGGGATGACCGAGAGAGAGAAAATGGCCACTCTTTCTCTCCAGACGTCACGAGGCAGCATTCCCCGGATGTCTGATTGGTCCCCCGGCTTTCCAGCGGGTGCTGCCGATCGCCCCAGTCACGGGATGGAGTTGGGAATTACTAGTACTCTTCAAGTATTCTATTGTTCACTGAAACAAACATGGCGGGTTATTGCTCAAAGAGCCTAGAACCAGTCTTCAATTCTCCATCTTATCATCATCGATGAACACCCCATGTCCTCATCCATAACACTAGACTCTTATCCAGTGGACCCCGACACCAGATCCCCGATCGGCATTTGTACCAGTGTGTCAAAGTAAGTGTGCGATGGCGACTTTATCATCCGATGGCCGATACATCCGGTGATATCATACCCCCACAATTCTCTGCTGTATTCCTTTTGCATGCTAAAATCTGCAGATCAGCAAAACTCAAAGGGCTTCCACCTCATGCCCTAGACTATTACCCGGTGTCAGATCCAGCCTGATCGGGAACAGCGTTAAATCGGACCTGGGATGGTAACCTTGGTTCACCGGCCTGGCATGGATGGTTCAAAGCTTTCGGATCCTATAAGGATATGCTGTATGTAATTTCCTGCCTTTTCACTCCTCGAGAGTTTTGCGACAAAATATGAAAATCCCAGCAGACCGGAACGTCTTGCGTCATGGGTGTGGTGATTTCGCCGATGAACGAGTAGAGACCAAAGAGACTTCACTCATCACTGCAAAGACACCGTGGCATACAGGATCATGCAAAATGCAGCTGAAACATACCCGAAATGGATGCTCGTCGGAATCAGCTCTTTCCATGGAGGGGACCTTCCTCTGTCGGAACGGTCAGGCGAGCCACACACACGCCCGTTTCACATGCTTCACCACTCCGTCGACCCCTGTCCCTGCATGTGAAGAGGGAGAGATAATCCACCATCTGGTTGGCACTCTATCACGCAAGCCTCTCGTATCTTAGACACACATGATCTAGACTCGAAGTGGGACACGATAAAACCAGGCTGACCACCCACACATGTCAAAATAATCCAGCCATCTTATCAAGATGTCGACATCTGACACACCCAGTCCCGGATAGCTTGTCTCGCCTGGGCTTCGACACCATGTTCTCTCCAGAAATGACCGGCTCCCTCGATCTCCACCGCCTGGAACCTACTCCCTGGTGCATGGGCCAGTTCGGCTGACCACTTCTCTAATTTACTCGCCGATGTGAAAGTATCTTCGTCACCAAAGATAGCCAATGTCTCATGCGCACACAGCTGATCTGCCGGCTTGGGACAGGGTATCTGTCCCTGTTTCCATTCCCCGGATGCCGATGAAATCTGCGCACTCGCATCAAGCGACATCTTCGAAAACAGCGTCAAGAACTGATTAACCGGCGGCAGAAGCGGCGACACCAGGAGATAAGAAACAGCAGCAGTGCGTTTAATGCAATCCGCCGCGGATCTTATCTCCTCCACCGTAGCTGGACGATACATCGGCTGCTCCATTTCCTCCCCCAACCCCAAGCAAAGCGACAACTTCTCTGCAATCTGGTAGACCTCATGAAACGGCGACTCGGGCGATGAACACCGCACCAAATCCACAACATCATGAAGCTTCGGCAAATGCGACGCAATCATCGACCCATACGAATACCCACCCAAAAGCAGCCTTATCTTACCCCCATCCTCTTTCCTCCCCTCCTGCCGTACTGCCCTTTCCCTTAAGAAATGCAAATAGAGCAACATAAACCCGTAAAAAGA
The DNA here is from genome assembly GCF_003184835.1 of Aspergillus costaricaensis CBS 115574. NCBI lineage: Eukaryota > Fungi > Ascomycota > Eurotiomycetes > Eurotiales > Aspergillaceae > Aspergillus > Aspergillus costaricensis. Next base: position 577,602 of record NW_020291824.1, read on the forward strand.
GACATAATCCGCCAACTCAGGCCTAGCCGTCCAACTAGTCCGTCCCTCAGAACCACCAGCACCCCTGCCCATGCCTAATTAGCAACAATCACATCGCATCACCTCACACCAACTCCCCAACACCCAAATAAACAAATAGATAGTATCAAGATAGACATATAACAATAAGAATAGGAACGAAACATACCGAAAATTAAACGTCCCAACAACACACCCCAATTTCAATACCTCCCCACCCACAACCCCCACAACCGGATCATCAAAACATCCTCCCAGCGGCGCGTACGGATGCGCGATGATCGCCCCGCGCAGCAACCCGGTACTGTCGCGGAGTAGTCTCTTGGGCAGATCTGGAGGCAGGTAGATGCGACAGTCTAGACGAAGACGGTCGTGTATGGAGGGGATGGAGAAGGTGTATGTTGGGGTGGAGGGGAGGGACATTTCTTTTTTCTTCTTTCTTCAATTCTCCTTCTTTCCTCTTTTCCTCTGGGAGTTTAGAAGGGATTGAGGGATCGGGTTATTGCAACAGTGTGTTGGGGGTAGTTGGTCCTGGTGGGGAGTGCAGGAGGAGAATGAAAGGGTTGTTAGTTGGGGAAAGAAGATGAGAAAGGTTTATAGGATTATACGGGAGTAAGCTGAAAATAGAATAGGGAGGGAGGGAAGCAGGGGAAAATAAAGGGATTAGTGGGACGAGTTGATGATGACGGTGATGGTGATGTTTAAGGTAGTTAAAAGTGGTGAGTGGGGTAGCCCAAACTAAGTTATTTACTAGTGTGTCTTGGTTGGGTCGGTCGGTCAGCTTAATTTGGCGGTCATTCGAGACATTCAGTTTCTACTGCTTGGAGATCATGAGATGACGATGCTGACCACCATAGTTGTTTGGGATGAGTCTGGCTGGATGGGATAGTTCAGCTTTTGATCTACTACTAGTATACTACTGAGTAGTAGGGAAATTATTCTTTCATGTTATGTTCATAATCAGCAGTTGTGCATCTTCGTTGGGTGCAAAATATACCATCACACTGCGATGTGGATATATCTTCGAGTGAGGGTCCTGATTCCAAAATTCCCACGAATTATTTGAATGATATGATGTATGTAAACAGTCAGCTACTACTAGCAAAAGTAAATTCTATATGTATAGCTGCCATGGAATCAAAGCAGCGGCCACACTCTCTTCACAACCCCCACTGCTTCTTAACTTTATTCTTCACATCCTCTATCGAGACCATTTCATCCGCACGCACATCATCAGGTCCCAGAGGAGCAGACGGCTCCGGGACCCGAGCCCACGAATGATCCGGACTACAGATGTTGGCCGTTGTCGGCTTCCCCTCCTTTACCAGCTGTACGCAGTCATCACACAGATCGACCGCGCATTCGCGGCAAATATTCCCCTTTTCCCACGTCGCTGACGACACTCCACATCGAGCTTCGCAGATCCAAGCTGTTTCCTCCGGACAACTGACGCTGATAAGGATGGCTACCGCGGTGGACTCGTCATTCATCATGAGTAACAGCTTTGCAAAGGCATAGCTGGTTGTGTATGTACTCATCGCGTCGTTTTCGGCATAGACAAATTTCTTGACGAATGGGAGACAGTATTCCCGGGCCTTCTCCGCTTGATCGATTCGGTGATACCACAAACCAAGAATGGCTGTGGCAAAGTTGTTGGCAGCCCATTCGGAGACATGGTCTGAGTGGACCACTCTTCGTTTAGCAATGCGTTGGAGTGTGTGTATGTAGCGTTCGGACTCTGTGGTGCCTGGTCCGGCTCGGATGGCCCTGGTAAAGAGATAGACGCCATAGTATCTGCTCACTAGCGATTGTATGTATAGCATCAGCAGGTTCCCCTGCATGAATGTTGCGGGAAAGTCCATCACCATCTGCCAGATCTCAACAGCGCGGGATTCCTTGTTGTCATAGCTGATGAAGAGGTCTGCCAGAGACACTTGCAGAGAAAACGCCAATACCGAGTCGCGCTGTTTTTTTGCTACCTCAATTGCTGTCATATAAGCATATTCTAGCCATTCGAGCTGATCTGTGGCTCTGGCAGCAAACGCGATGGTCTGGTAGAAGTCACTGGACCAGACCATTCTTGAATTCTCCGAGAGACACTCTGTCAAGCGTGTGGCACCATTGTCACCGGACGCAGCGTCTAATCTTTTCAGGTGCTGTATGATTTTCTCATGGCTTTCAGGAGTCTTCTCTTCTGCAAGGAGCTGGATGTACTTAGAGAGGAACTTGCCCTCTGTGGTGACATCCAGAGCCTTTTCTAGGTAAATCAAAGCACTGGCTCTATCTCCGAGTGACAACAGTTCTTCGCCCACAGACTGGTAGGTGTCTGCAAGATCATAGTCTTCAACATTGTGAGGGAGCTTATCACGCGCCTCAGGGTTTTTGGAAGCAGCCTCCAATATTTCAATATTCTCTTTGTAGAGCTCCAGAGATTTCTCATGTTGGCCACTGAGACTGTAGAGATATGCTAGACCGCTTCTAGCGAGCCACATCTGATTGTCCAGTTCTAATGCCGCTTCAAAGTAAACCTGGGCTTCCTCATAGTGTGACGTGTCCCTCAGGCAAATGGCAACTCTCCGGTTCCATTCTGCTGTCTTGGGAAGTTTGGCCCATTCTGCCGCATCAAGCACAGTTGAGGCAGCAGGATTGTCGGGAATCTCTTCGTCTGCTTGGCCTTCAAGCAGGCATCTGATCCGATTTATGATCAGCATACATGTACGTGCATCCCATTGGTAGCCCTGGAGCCATTTCTTAGCAATGCACTCCGCAGCCGGAACGAGCAGCCTCGCGGGCTCCAGAATACTGCTCAACACCCAATCGCGTATATCCACCGGCAGAGAGTCTACAAACTGCTTATCATCTAAAAGCTTGGAGAATGGATCCAAGGTCTCCAAGGACCAGAAGTTATCTGCATCCCGTAAACTGATCCAAGCCTCCAGCACAGACTCATCACGGAGTGTTTTGAGCAGGACACCCCCAATTTCCTGCCGATCAGTCTCCCCGATTCGATGAATGTGAGGGATGACGGCCTTAGCATGGCTATGCCACCAGACAAGTGCATAATTCCGGAGGCTCGGACATTCGGTTGAGTTGCAAACCAACCGTAGACACGCTTTCAGCGTTGAGATTCTAGACTCAACAATATCAACACCAATGGCCACGTAGTCGGGGCCTGCAGAGAGCTTATTCTCGTTTTCGTCACGAAAGAAATCACCAACAGACGCATGGCGAAACATGACTTCCGTTGTTTCTGGATTTGAATTGAAGTCGGTTTCTAGCTCGAAATCTTCCGCATCTTCATCATGATCGTCATCGATCCGAAGAGGAGATACATCTATTTCCGCCTGCAAGTCGGCGGTTGTCAGGCCGTCATCTCGGATGAGTGTCAGAAAGGACGCAAATTGCAACCTAAGCAAACTTTCGATGCCGACAATCTCCTCCGGGTCAGAGGAACCCAGACTCAGCGTGGCTTCGATCTCTCGAAGAGAAAGAGGACGCGAAGCACACGCAACCCAGCCCAAGATGGTATTTAGTTCTTCAGGATCGTCGCCCTTCAAATAAGCGCTTAGGCCTTCCAGGGTACGTCTCATGGCCTCATACAGACCCTTCGGCGGTCGTTGCAAGCACTCCCTCATACTGCTCGCTCGATTATGTCGCCCCAACTCTTGGGTCATTAGGTCTACCCAAAGGAACATACCCTGTGCGTTCTTCACAAGAAATTCCATGACTTCTTTGCGCAGGCTTGGAGGCGCACGAGAGATGTTCCTAGACCTCCTCATAGAATGCTCAACGTAACGAGCGATATCATCATCATTCTTAGATCGATCTATAGAGATGGAGGCGACTGACTCCTGCAAGGCATCGGCTATATCAGCGGAAAGGTGGGGTCGTCCCAGCATAACGAACTGTACCCTGGGTTTGCCTGCGCATAGGTAGACTCAAATTAGCTTCCGACGGGCAGATGGCAGGACCATTAGAAACTTACTGCCAGCTTCATCAGCTGTAAGCTCAGACAGAAACTCCAAAAGACTCTGCCTGTCGGCCTCCATGCATTCGTCCAGACCGTCTAGAACGATATAGGCATGCCGGCTACCTGCATCATCTTCAATAAAGTAGTCCCGGAACAGCGTCATCCATGCGCTCTGAAGACTGCATATATCACCGGGTGCGCTGCAATGAGTTGCAACGTGTCCGGCATATACCGAATCATTGAGGCAGATTTGATATGCCACGTCCCGGAACGCCTGGTGCAATCCTCTAGTTTGTGGGTTGTTATCCTTGAAGAAATAGTAGCCAACAGAGACTTCCGAACCTTGGTCGACACCCTGGGGAAATCTTGTCTTCAGATTCGAGATAATGTATTCTGCGAGAAAGCTCTTGCCACAACCGGGAGGACCATGAATCCAGAGCAGCTGTTGCTCTTGTTTCAACCAAGCCTGGAATCCCACCTCTGCCTCTATCCATTCTCCAGTTCCAGACAGCCGTTTTCTTGCGAAAGTGTAATACATGTCTGAAGGGCCTACTGACGGCTGTAAAAGTGTCCTCAGGTAGTCAGAATCACCATTGCCCTTTGCACCTGACCCTATGAATGAACCTAATAGGCTACTGATGTCTCGGTGCACCTCCTGACGAAGATCATTCTGACCTTCGACGAGACGTTGGAGATCCGCCTGAGCCTGGGCTAACCTCCCATGGTTATCTTCTAATACAAGACTAGCGCCATTAAGCACAGCAGACAGATTCTCAACAGCTAAGTTGGTCTTTTTGGTCTCACCCAGGGTCTCTGCTCCAACTAACTGGTGTTCCGTTTGGCAGAGCCTGTCCAGCTTGGAAACCAGACCCTGTAGTGTTTTGTCGGAACCAAGCAAGGTATTCTTGGTAAATTGGAGGATTCGACCTCTCAATCCAGCCCGAACTATCTTGGTCGCTTGACCAAAGATCTCAAGTAAGGTAGCTAGGATATCAACAACCTTGGCTTGAAGTGCATCCGACATGCGACTACCGTCGTAGATGGCGAGGCGGACAAGAAAGTCCTATATTCTCAGGAGGGTCAGACCACGCTGTCTGGCAGGGTTTGTGATATGATATACATAGACTTGCCTTCAAGGTCACGAAAAGTGCCATGACTGCATCATAAGACGCCGACACATCTTTCGCAGCATCAATAAGATATGTAATGGCGCTGAAGCACACGCCACTGGCTGGAAAGGCGTTGGAGGCAATGCTTGCAGCCATAGACCCAAAGCGTTCAATTGGATTGCAGATGCATATCAGAATCTCGAAAAGCGAACGCTTCCTCTGTCTAAACTGGCCAAAATGGCCGTTCTGACTATCCAGTCGATCGAGCAACTCTTCCACTGAAGAGGGGTGGGGTAGTGAGGGTTCATCTAGTTGTTTGCCCACAGCCGCAGTATATCTCTTCAACGCCAAATCCCAGGTCACCACAAACTGGGAGTGGCTTTCGATGGTAATTGTCATCTTGTTCTATGCTGCTATCTTGTTCTATGCTGCTATCTTGTTCTATGCTGCTGGCTGATTTGTATGAAGACAAAAGACGATGACTGCTGCAGAAAGGAGCTAGTCCGGTCTTGTTCTGGCCCCGCCGCCCAAGAGAATAAGCGATGCCATACGAGCTATTTACCAAAATAGACAGGATTTGTGAAATATAGCGAAGTCCGCACTGCACATGTGGCATACAGTAAATATTAGGATCTATATTATATCCCGATGTTCTGCAAGAGGCTCTGCATAGCGGACTGATCGTCGTAGGTTAAGCTGGAGTGCCAGCAACCTGCAGACTGCATACAGGTCAATCATGAACCCTCTGAACCCTCTGACCTGCTCTAGACATCAAACAGAAATGAGTATTACCCGGAATCACTACGCTAACCAACACCTTGCTCCCGTCTATAGTCAAATCGTAGGCCTGTGAGATATGATTTCATGATTCAGGGAGCAGCCAGGCGGGATCCGGCTCGTCATCTTCATCGTCAGAGCGAGACACTGCACCATGATGGCGCTCATCAGTATCCTCGAGGAACTCAGCCGGAGGCTCGGGGTTGTCAACACCAAGGGGATCTCCATGAGGGTCATAATCCTCGTAAGTGTGAATACTGTTCGAGGTTCCTTTGTCGGCAGACGGGGAAATGTCTGTTTCGGTCACATTGAAGACATTCAAGAGCAGTTGCCGTGCTTCTCGCAACGCTTGCAACTCCGCAGATATGCAACAAACCAGCAACTTCCAGTCTTTATTCTCTGCAACCTCTAGATGATTTTCTACGCGCTCTGTGGTATGCGTCAGGTCGTCCAACACTGCCCGAGCGAGGTCCTCTTCGGACTTGCTACCAGAAGGGCCATCGTGGTTCAGTAGTTGCGATTGAGATTGGATAGAAAGACGCATTGCTGACTTGAGTCGCTTCTCAAAACCAGAAACCTCTCCGATCACTTGCTTCCAGACCCCACCTCCAGCTTCGAGGGCCTCGATTTCGGCATCCACTTCCCGTTGTCTTTCGCGCAGATCTGATTGTTCCTTTTGCCAGTGTTCCTCTGCCATCTCGAGGGTTCGTCGCTTAGGGTTCAAGGAATAGAAACTTGCGTCTTTGGAGCTGCTATCTTGAGGTTTCACGGGCGGGTTTTGGAGGTACTTTCGAATATTCGAGTCTAGGAGCGACATGGAGGCTCTGTAAGAAGAAAGTTTCGATTCAATAGAGCTTTCCATTTGGGACAATTCGCGAAGGATATGTTGATGCCTTGCTTTCATTTGGGACAGCCTAGTCTCCAACTCATGTATATCATCCTCAAGCTTGCGGCTCTCCTGGCGCAAGGCTACGGTATGCTGGCTTTCCCGGTTATCCTGAATTGTTGAAATGGCATTTTCTAGCCCAGTGCGATTGGTATTAAAGCCATTGATATCTGCCAACGCCTGTGTCCTTTCATCAATCCGGAATGTTAGTATCTCTCGCTCCTCCTCGCGAAGCCTTAAGAGGTCGTATATAGATCTGAATATCCCCTTCCGGGCAGCAGACAACCCGATCTTCTCCGGAGCCGGTTGGCGTATGGGTATAGTTGGGGGACGCTGCGAACTGCTTGTCTCCGAGGTTGGTGTATAAGTTCCATCAGAGATAGAGCCATTCTGCTGGGGACCGTTAAGACTGGCGAGAAGTCCTTCACTCTGGGCGTCGATTAGAATCTGTAAATTACGCTGAATATGTCTGGCCTCGCGGTCAATGTAAACGATAGGGTCCTGGTGAAGAGAAGAGGTCCCGATAGGCAGGGCCGGCAGGTGTTTGTCTCCAGCTTGCGGAAGAATCGACGACATTATGAAGAACTGGAACGCGGAAAACAGAGAACTACCGATGCATGAGAGTCCTCTCCTAGTAAAACCTGCAAAGAGAACAAAAGCGACAACCCGGAACCCAAGTGATGGTGAAGTGGTTGACTAGATCACGAGTGTTTGTGCAACTGCCCTGTCCGGTCTCATGCCATCATAGGTCACGTGCCATCTCTAGGGGTTTCTGCAGGAACCACGGGAACCTTTCGACAGCTTCCATTGACGTGTGTCTCGCTGCTCTGGAGGAAGCTTCCTGATCACTCCGAGCTCATCTCTTCCATCATCTGTTATTTTGTTGCCTTACCTTTTTCATCGCCCGTTTTCTGTACATTTCGTTCTTCGAGGTGCTTAGATCTTCAATAAACACCCCACCCACTCACCCACGACTTACCCTCAATCTCACAGCTCCGTCGAAGCTGTCGCCTCACTCCCCTCGCGACAGCACTCCCGTCCTCCCACAGCGATGGTTGGACTCGCTTCGGCCGCTGGCCTCGTCGGCTTTCTCTCTGAGCCGGATCCCGAGTTGAGAGTCTTTGCTCTGAAGACGCTGGACTCACAAATCGACCTGCTCTGGACGGAAGTCGTGGATGCTGTTCCTCAAATGTTCGTACTGGCTCTTGTCTCACCATCTGCCTGATACCTTCATCATAAATACCCCATCCTGTCTACCGGTTACAGGCTCCATCGATGCTGACCTTTTGCGATTCAGAGAAGCTCTTTACGAAGATGAATCGTTCCCCGAGCGCGAGCTCGCCGCCCTGGTCGCCGCAAAGGTGTACTACCACCTTCAAGAATACAATGAGAGTATGGTATTTGCTTTGGGAGCTGGGAAGCTCTTCCAGTTGGATAGCGGTGGCGAGTTTGAGGAAACCATTATCGGTAAGATTGACCGTTCCCTAAGCGTCTGCTCACTGAGAGCGTCCTCTTACTGGTATATACAGCAAAATGCGTCGATACCTTCGTCTCTCTCTCGGCGGCACAGCGGCCTGTCGCGGGTGACCAGCAAGCCAACCTGAACACCTCTTTCCCCACCTCCGGCGAAGGCGCCACGAGTACCTCTGCCAGTTTGACATCCCCGATCACACCCTTCTCGCAATCAGCCTTGCCATCCAAGTCGCTCTTGTCTAGGCAAGAGGTGCCCGGAGTGGATGCTGCTTACCCAGGGGGTGAAGATGCGGGCGTGAAGCACGCCGAAGAGACCCCTCTAGTCCTGAAGCGTGGTGTGCAGGGCCACCTTCAAACCGTTATCGATCGTCTATTCGAGCAGTGCTTCGTCCAGAAGCGCTACCGTCAAGTCATTGGAATCGCTATTGAAGCCAAGAACCTAGATGTGCTTAGAAAGACAATTCTCCGAGCCAGCGAGGATGAGAAGAAACAGAACGGGGAGTCGCGACGCAGTGAAGAACTCATGGAGTACGTGCTCGATATCTGCATGGGAATCGTGCAGGAACGCGGTTTCCGCAACGAGGTATATTCTCCAAAATGATCATGGCAAAAGACCCAGAGCTAACCCTTGCTTTGAAGATCCTCAAACTTATCCTCGAACTCCTCAACGAGATCCCGGCCCCCGATTACTTTTCCATTGCCAAGTGTGTTGTATATCTCAACGAACATTCCATGGCCTCGGTCATCCTCCGTCAACTAGTTGAGAAGGGGGACGCTCGCTCGCTCGCTGTCGCCTACCAGATCTCTTTCGACCTCTACGATAACAGTACGCAAGAATTCCTTGAGAAGGTTCGGCAGGAGATTTCGGAGCTCGTGCCAGAGAAAGATGAGTCCGAACAGGAGGCAGCAGGGGAGGACCAAGAAGAGTCGAAGGAGTCCGATCCTCTGCTGGACAGCCAGTCTAGGTCTATTGGGGACTCGCACGCGAAGATCTCACCCGAAGCACGCACGGCCTTTAAGAGCATTCGTGACATTCTCGATGGCGTCAAGACCAACCAGTTGAACGTGGAATTCTTATTCCGCAACAACAAGGCCGACATAGCCATTATGAACAAACTCCGCGATAGCCTGGAAGCTCGTAACTCTATCTTCCACTCTGCAGTCTCCCTCTCGAATGGTTTCATGCATGCCGGTACAGCGCACGACAAGTTCTTCCGGGATAACCTCGACTGGTTGAGCAAAGCTGTCAATTGGTCCAAGTTTACGGCTACGGCTGCTCTTGGTGTCATCCACAGGGGTAACTTGAGTCAGGGACAAAAGCTCTTGCAACCTTACCTGCCTAAGGAACGCTCCATCACCAATGTGGCAGCAGGAGGACACAGCGGAGCCAGCTCGATTTACAGTCAGGGAGGATCTCTGTATGCTTATGGTTTGATCTTCGCCAACCATGGTGGCATGGCTGTTCCTGTCATTCGGGATTACTTCAAGAAGGCTACAGATGAGGTCATCCAGCACGGTGGAGCTCTGGGTCTTGGTGTTGCAGGCATGGCTAGTGGCGATGAGGGGCTTTATGAGGATCTTCGCAACGTGCTATACACCGACTCGGCGATCAATGGTGAGGCTGTCGGTCTCGCCATGGGTCTCATCATGTTGGGTACAGGTAACATGAAGGTCCTCGAGGATATGATTCAGTATGCCCACGACACTCAACACGAGAAGATCGTTCGGGGTTTGGCCATGGGCATGGCCCTGATCATGTATGGTCGCCAAGAAGCTGCTGATGAGTTGATCAACGGCCTTCTCGGTGACCCTGACCCTGCTCTCCGCTACGGTGGTATCATGACTATCGCCCTTGCCTACTGTGGCAGCAGCAGCAACAAGGCTGTGCGTAAGCTGCTTCATGTTGCTGTCAGCGATGTGAACGATGATGTTCGACGAATTGCTGTTCTGAGCTTGGGATTCATTCTGTTCAGGAAGCACCAGAGTGTGCCTCGTATGGTTGAGCTTCTGTCTGAGTCATACAACCCTCATGTTCGTTATGGTGCGGCAATGGCATTGGGTATCTCTTGCGCCGGAACCGGTCTGGATGAGGCCATTGACCTGCTCGAGCCGATGCTCAAGGATTCAACCGACTTCGTGAGACAGGGAGCGCTGATCTCGTTGGCTATGGTCCTCGTGCAACAGAACGAAGCCATGAACCCCCGTGTCAGCTCGCTCCGCAAGGTCATGATGAAGATGATCGGCGATAGACACGAGGATGCGATGGCTAAGTTCGGCTGCGCTGTTGCCCTTGGTATCATCGATGCCGGTGGTCGCAATTGCACCATCAGCCTCCAAACGCAAACTGGCAACCTGAACATGCCCGGTATCGTTGGTGCTGCCGTCTTCGTCCAGTACTGGTACTGGTTCCCTCTCACCCACTTCCTGTCCCTTAGTTTCGCCCCGACCTCCGTCATTGGTGTCGACCAGAAACTCGAGGTGCCCTACTTCAAATTCCACAGCAACACGCGACCCAGCCTCTTCGACTACCCCCCGGAGCAGCAAGTAAAGGCCGAAGAGGCGCCCGAGAAGGTCAAGACAGCGGTCCTCTCGACCACCGCCCAGGCCAAGCGCCGTGCACAGCGTCGGGAGAAGCAGCAAAGGCGCGAAAGCATGGACATCGATCAGACCCCTACGACTCCCAAGGTGTCGGACCAGGTGCCTGACAAGATGGATACGGACGAGACAGCAGTGAAGACGGAAGAAGAGAACAAGGACGGTGAGAAGGATGCTGGCGAGGGACAGAAGAAGAAGGTTGAGCGGGAGAAGGTCGGATATGAGCTTGAAAACATGTCTCGAGTCCTTCCCGCGCAGCTCAAGTACCTCACATTCCCTGATCCCCGGTATGAGCCGGTCAAGCGGGTACGTTGCCCTTCCTATGTTCTGTGTTCTATTGCGATCAATACCTTGCTAACTTCAACGCAGCCTACCGGTGGAGTTGTGGTCGTACTTGACAAGACCCCCGAGGAGCCTCGCGAGACGATTGAGATGACGGCAAGCAAGGAAACCAGCAGGGAGGCTAGACAGCCTGCACCTGCCGCCGATGTCGCGGAGTCCCTTCAGGACCGACTACAGGCCACCATGGGAGCCGCTGGCCTGCAGACACCTCAACGTGGAGCCGGGCGCTTCCCCTTCGGTGCGGATCTGGGCCCGTTTGCGGGTGCTGCCGCTGCTGCCGGCGTACTGACGGCTGTGGATGAGGACGAGGAAGGCGGCGAGGAGGCGCCGGTGCCGAATGAGTTTGAGTATGAATCCGAGCCGGAAGACGAGTAGAGTAGTCCATGAGATCTACGAACCTGCTCGTTGTAATACTAGGATAATTATGGATTGATGTCTTATTTTATCTTTGAAAGCGGCACTAGCTGCGTAACGTTTTGAAGCATTTACTTTTACATATGTCTGTTGTTCGTTGATATAAAAGCTTCGGAATAGAAGTGAGGAGTGCCAATCACCAACTGTCTCGGCTGTGTGCATGCAGTTTCAAGGCCTTGAATTTCCCGAGTGGATTGTTCGATACTTTTGAGTTGCGTAAGTAGTAGCTCATGTTACACATGAAGCCAAACCTACAGCGGGCATATAAGTATCCTAGTATGACACTTTATATAGTGCAGATTCTGTACTTAGTGACACCAACTCCAAGAACACAACAACACGGAGTTCGGAACCTTTCTCAGGTCCAGCTGAGGTACTACTATTCAAGATATCCAACAAATCACTCCCTCAATAAATAATAACAATAACAATAGCCATTAATCAATCATGTGGAGACGAAATCTAAGCAACAGCATACTGTCAATAGTATCCAGCGGACCCTCCCACCCCATAATCATCCCGCATGTCAGATCCATTCATTCATCCAGACATGCCCCATGAATCCCCAGCTGATCACAAATTCCAGATACGATACATAACTTTCTTCACATGCTTACCCTGCCTGACTCCCGGGCAGCCGAACCACGCAGCCAGCCAGCCAGCCAGTCAGCCCCATGACATAAAACACACACCTGAAAGACTACTAGTAGTAGTAACAATCACTCGGGCAGCAGGGGGGCGGCTGCCTCGGCACTTACTGTATTCAGTCAATGCAGGTGCACGTGCCAAAGTGTCCGAGGTGTGTGATGGGCCAATGAGAAGCGGTGTAATGAGGGAACATCATCCGGAGTGGCCGAGGCGGGAGTTGGCCCACGTGAGTTGTTGTGCCCAGTTTTCTTTTGGCTGCTTAATGAGGTAATGATGTATGCTTGAGGTGTGTTTCCGGTGGTTGGATGGAGTTGGTACGAGACATGTGAAAATAGGATTATTTCTCATTTTCGTTGGAATAGATTTGAATTGAATTGAATACATACTCATTATCTATTCGGAGTGTTTGTATATTCTAGAGACAAATGGGAGTCTGTTGATCATCATCGGACTTATCTTTTGTACTGTGATTTAGTTACTCCGAGGGATTATTATTGCACTTCACGGTGAGTGTATATTGTGGGACATATTACTTTTTTGTCAACTCCGTTAGAACTAAACCAGACTAGACTATATCTTTCTTCTTGTCCGAAGGGGGGGGAAAAAGGCGGATCCACTCCACTCACCTTTTTTGCCGGGGCCCCGTATTATCTATCAGATGGTTACTTCGTGTCCTATGGATATCCCTAGGTAAAACCATTCTGGAGTGATCATCATCATCATCATCATCATCACCGTCCATTCATTCTTTGGCTTGTGGCGTGGCGGGGAAAGCTCCGTAGTCTCTGGTTTGGTTTGGTTCGGGTACTGCTGAGCTACTAACTGAACTGATTTCTTTGCTTTTCGGTCTGAGAAGCTTATATATTATTCTATCGGCTACTTTGGGTTCCCCTTTTCTTTTCCCTCTCTTTTTCTTCTCTCTTACTTCACAACTTGGTTTCGCTGGTTTGGTCCATCCCTACTAGTCATCTCTACTCTACCCTCCCCCATCCCGCATCCGGCTCTATACCCACTTTCTCCTCAACCTACAACCTATCATGGCCAAGACTTTCACAAAAGGCGACGTAGCGTCGCACAACAAGGCAGATAACCTCTGGGTGGTTATCGATGAGGATGTTTACGATTTGACCAAGTTTCAAGATGAACATCCAGGTGCGTGCTTGAATCCGGCGGAAGACGGTTGGTGGATCAATCACATGCTGACATCAATTTGCGACAATTAGGCGGAAAGAAGAGTATGCAATAAACCCCCTATGTCTATAGCGGAATCCCGCATCTTACCACTCGTTCCTCCCATCTAGTTCTTCAACGTGTCGCCGGAAAAGATGCCTCGAAGCAGTTCTGGAAATACCACAACGAGGGTATCCTGAAGAAGTACAAGGGAAACTTGCAGATCGGTTCCCTAGACTCCAAGAAAGCCGCGACTCCCGAACCACCTGCTTCTGCTCCCACAACACAGCCTTCCAAGCCTTTGGCGGCACCAGTCGATGTTGCCTCGGCGAATTCGTCCGAGACTCAGGATCCATTCGGTGAACTCATTCCTTTTGCGGACCCGGCATGGTACCAAGGTGTAAGTCTTTTGTCTTGTCATTGCTACTTTTGCAAGCGGAGGTGTGGAAGGAGACACTAGGCTGACATTGATTACGACTATTAGTACCACTCACCCTACTTTAACCAGACTCACTCGGCGCTCCGCGAGGAGATCCGCCAGTGGGTGGACTCTGAGATCGAGCCGTATGTGACCGAATGGGACGAGGCAAAGAAGGTGCCCGATCATATCTATAAGCAGATGGGCGAAAGGGGATACCTGGCCGGTCTCCTGGGTATGAAGAAGTACCCTGTCGACTATACTCCGTACCGGGTTCAGTCCGTCGCGCCAGAGAACTGGGACTTGTTCCATGAGATGCTCCTCACCGATGAGTTGTCGCGGGTCGGCAGCGGTGGCCTGGTATGGAACCTGATCGGCGGTTTTGGCATTGGTTGCCCGCCGCTGGTGAAGTTCGGGAAGAAGCCCCTTGTCGACAGGATTCTGCCCGGTATCTTGGCTGGAGACAAGCGTATTTGTCTGGCCATCACCGAGCCGGATGCGGGTAGTGATGTTGCAAACCTGACCTGCGAGGCTAAACTATCGCCCGACGGCAAGCATTACATTGTTAACGGCGAGAAGAAGTGGATCACCAACGGTGTCTGGTCGGATTACTTCACCACTGCAGTGCGCACTGGTGATGCCGGTATGAACGGCGTCAGTGTACTCCTCATTGAGAGGAACATGGGCGGTGTTAGCACCAGGCGCATGGATTGCCAGGGTGTCTGGAGCAGTGGTACCACCTATATCACCTTTGAGGATGTCAAGGTCCCGGTTGAGAACCTCATCGGCAAGGAGAACCAAGGATTCAAGGGTGAGTATCCTAGGAAAATGATGTCTGTTTCGCAAAGCACTAATGATTTCTGCAGTCATCATGACCAACTTCAATCACGAGCGTATCGGCATTGTGATCCAGTGTGTCCGGTTCGCTCGTGTGTGTTATGAAGAGTCGATGAAGTATGCCCACAAGCGCCGCACCTTCGGCAAGAGGCTCATTGACCATCCCGTAATTCGGATGAAGTTGGCACACATGGCCCGTCAGATCGAGGCAACATACAACTGGCTGGAAAACATCATCTACCAGTGCCAGTCGATGGACGAGACTGAAGCCATGCTCAAGTTGGGTGGCGCCATTGCCGGTCTGAAGGCACAATCCACCACCACTTTTGAGTTCTGCGCCCGTGAGGCCAGTCAGATCTTCGGTGGTCTCAGTTATAGCCGCGGTGGTCAAGGTGGTAAGATTGAGAGGTTGTACCGTGATGTTCGGGCCTACGCGATCCCAGGTGGAAGCGAGGAAATCATGCTGGACCTCAGCATGCGTCAGAGCTTGCGTGTGCACCAAATGTTTGGGCTGAAGCTCTGAGAGCTGCTATCTTCCTGCATTTTTGAGAGTACATAGATCACTATTGTAGTCGCTTTTCATGGCCATTTTTGCGGGTTGGATGAGAAATTGTATCTCCCACATGGTGTATTTATATGAACAAATTTGGATTAACTTGGTAAAATAAGCTATTTTTTCAGTTAACTCAGCTGTGTTAGTATCGATATGGATGTTTGCTAGAATGAATGAAATCATTCAAAAAGATTCATCAATGGAACAAACAAGATCTTCAAAAAGAGCAAGAGCGATGCCGCCGGGCGCATTCCGGCCGGGCAGGAGGACCAGCCATGCAACACGCCCGCCCGATGGAAGCCATCGATCTTGAACTCCGGCCACCACTTCTCCCCCAAATCAGCTTTTTCATCCCAGCAGCCACTTCTCTTTCTCTCCAGGCCAATTTACCGGCTGTTATGTGCTAGCAGCCTGTCTTGGCATATTGTGGGAAGAACCCGCCTCTCTTTCACCTCGCTCTCACTCTGCCCCGTTGGAGACTACAACACTACCTATCCTTGTCGCGGTCGCGGACTCGGACTCCCCGAACGAACGGAACTCTCCGCCCCAAACAGCTCCTGAAACCTTACACCTGGTTGCTTCTGCTCTTTAGTTAGACTGCCATTTGTCGTCTTGGATTCGCCCTCTCCAGTCTTTCATATTTCGGGTAATTCGTTGCCTCTCTTACAGATCTGTGAGCTAGCATTCGCCACAGCTTCCTTTACGGTGCCGGGTTCGATATCTGTTGGACTCCTCTGAGCCCTCAGAATCGAGTTGATATAGTTCGATATCGCTTGACGTACGACAAATAACACTATCCAACGCTTCGTCTTTTCTTCATCTGTGCTTTCTTTGCAAAGCCACCATCGACCCCCCTGCGCCTTGAAACATGTCTCGAAACGTGCTAGACCAAGACTTCGGGTCTGAAGAGGAGGACGATGACTTCAACCCCGCTCCTGCGGATGACTCTGGAGATGAGGATACTAAGGTTTGTTGCAGGATTGGGTGGCAAAGTGAACCGTTTCACTGATACACGATTGAAGCAGGCTGCGCGTCGCGCCCCGGACGATGAAGATGATGACGATGACGAGGAGGAAGTGAACACTGGACGGAGTGGAAGGCAACGTGCTGGTAGTGAAGATAATGCCGGAAGGGGCGCCGATGACGACGAGGAGGGCGATAATGACGACGAAGAGGAGGAAGGGGATGAAGAGGATGAAGACGAAGAGGAAGAGGAGGAGGATGATGACGAGGATGCCAATGCTGTGAGTATAGGTTCTGGTCTTAAGTCTGGAAAGGTCACCGGCTGATCATGGTTTCGTTTGTAGGGACGCCCACGGAAGCGCAGACGCAAAGCCGGCGTGCACTCGTTCTTCGAAGAAGAAGCCGGTGTCGATGAGGATGAGGATGAGGCTGAGGATGACGAGGACGAACTGGCGGAATTCGGTGGAGAGATGCACCCGGATGATATGGACGCCCTGCCTGTTGGTGCTGAAACGGACGACCGCCGACACAGACAGCTTGATCGTCAGCGTGAACTGGCAGCTAGCATGGATGCGGAGAAGCAGGCCCAGATGCTCAAGGAGCGCTATGGACGGAACCGCGCCGCGGCTACTGACGCAGTGGTTGTTCCCAAGCGACTGCTTCTTCCTAGTGTGGACGACCCTAGCATCTGGGGTGTTCGCTGCAAGGCCGGTAAGGAACGTGAAGTTGTGTTCTCAATCCAGAAGCGCATTGAAGAGCGGCCTCCGGGATCTCGAAACCCCATCAAGATCATGTCGGCTTTCGAACGTGGAGGTGCTATGGCCGGTTATATCTATGTTGAGGCGCGCAGGCAGGCCGATGTCATGGATGCACTACAGGACATGACCAATGTGTATCCGAGGACGAAGATGATCCTGGTCCCAGTGAGAGAGATGCCCGACCTCCTTCGAGTACAGAAGTCCGAAGAGCTCATGCCTGGTGGCTGGGTTCGTATCAAGCGTGGTAAATACCAGGGCGATCTGGCGCAGATCGAGGAAGTCGAAACGAACGGCTTGGCAGTGACTGTGAGACTGATTCCGCGGTTGGATTACGGCATGAACGAGGATATCGGTGCCCCTATTGCCGATCCGAAGAGGAAGCGCCCTGGCATGAACCCAGCAGTGGCACGGCCTCCCCAGCGTGCGTTCAGTGAAGCTGAAGCCAAGAAGAAGCATGCAAAGTACCTGTCTGCCACGTCTGGTTTGGGTGGAAAGTCATGGAACTATCTCGGCGAAACATATGTGGATGGCTTCTTGATTAAGGACTTGAAGGTTCAACATCTTATCACAAAGAATGTCAACCCTCGACTCGAGGAAGTCACCATGTTTGCTCGCGGCTCCGAGGATGGCACCTCGAACTTGGATCTGGCTTCCTTGGCCGAGACGCTCAAGAACTCCGCTGCTGAAGACTCCTACCTTCCCGGCGACCCGGTGGAAGTGTTCCGAGGTGAACAACAGGGCTTGATCGGTCGCACAAGTTCTACTCGAGGAGACATCGTGACTCTGCTGGTTACGGAGGGCGATCTGGCTGGGCAGACAATCGATGCGCCTGTCAAGTCCCTTCGCAAGCGTTTCAGAGAGGGTGACCATGTCAAGGTTATCGGTGGCAGCAGATACCAGGATGAGCTGGGTATGGTTGTACAGGTCAAGGACGACACAGTGACATTACTTAGCGACATGAGCATGCAAGAAATCACAGTCTTCAGCAAAGATCTCCGACTATCCGCTGAGACTGGTGTTGATGGAAAACTGGGCATGTTCGACGTTCATGACTTAGTGCAATTAGAGTAAGTTCCCTTCTCCCGCTGCCATGGACACCATTTTCTAACTCATGCAGTGCTGCCACCGTTGCTTGTATCGTCAAGGTTGACAGAGAGTCGCTGCGGGTGCTGGACCAGAACGGCTCTATCCGGACGATTCTTCCCACACAAGTTGCGAACAAGATCACTCCTCGCAAAGACGCTGTGGCTACGGATCGCAATGGCGCAGAGATTCGCCATGGAGATACGGTTCGAGAGGTCTACGGCGAACAGAGAAACGGCGTGATTCTCCACATTCACCGTTCTTTCCTGTTCTTGCATAACAAAGCGCAAGCCGAGAACTCTGGTATCGTGGTCGTCCGCACCACCAATGTAGTTACCGTCTCGGCCAAGGGCGGCAGATCTACCGGACCTGATCTCACAAAGATGAACCCGGCTTTGATGAGGAACGGCATGCCTGGTGGTATGATGGGTCCTCCCCAAAAGAGCTTTGGGCGTGACAGAATGATCGGTAAGACGGTCATGGTTCGCAAAGGGCCTTTCAAGGGTCTTGTTGGTATCGTCAAGGACTCTACAGATGTGCAGGCTCGTGTGGAGCTGCACTCTAAAAACAAGTTGATCTCCATTCCCAAGGACATCCTCGTCGTCAAGGATCCTGTCACAGGACAGACGATAGACATGGGCCGTGGCCGCGGAGGACCGCGCGTGCCGCATGGAGGATCTGGAGGACCTCCCTCTGCCTGGCAAGGCGGTCGTACCCCAATGGGAGCTGGAGATTCGTCCCGGACACCAGCTTGGGGCGGTCCATCGTCGTCGAGAAGTGAGCATCTCTTTCTATACCAGTACACCGTTTCATCGTGCTAACCTCATCTTCAGCACCCGCTTGGGCCGGCGTGGGCGGTTCCCGCACCCCAGCCTGGAAGCAAGACGGCTCTCGAACCTCCAACCCCTACGATGGCAGTCAAACCGCCTACGGAGGCTTTGGCTCGCGTACGCCCGCCTGGAACGCTGGAGCTCGCACTCCCTACGTTGGCTCCGGCAACAGTGACTTCGATGCTTTCGCCGCTGGCTCCCGAACCCCCGCTTGGGGCTCCTCCAACGCCGGTAACCGCACTCCTGCCTGGGGCGGAGCCACCGCCAGCAACGGCACCAAGGACCGTGGCTACGATGCCCCAACCCCTGGAGGCTACTCTGCTCCTACCCCCGGTGCCTACGGAAGCGCACCTACCCCTGGTGTTTCCGCACCCACGCCCGGTGCTTGGGCAGATAGTGCCCCGACCCCGGGTGCCTTCAACGCGCCCACTCCCGGCGACAAGAGAGCCTACGACGCACCTACGCCAGCAGCTTTCGATAACGCTGGCGGTAGTCGTCCATATGATGCTCCCACACCAGCTCTGGGCGGCTCTGCCGCGACCCCAGGCGCAGGTGCATACGGAGATGGTGACGATGGTGGACCGCGGTATGAAGAGGGGACACCTAGTCCTTGAGGACAGAGGCAGAGATTTTGAAATGAATATGTGAAAATAGACAAAATGCGGGCGTATCAATTTTCTCTTTTTCTCTGTTTTGTGCTTCTTACGTTCTAATCACATCATATCATTTCATATCATATCATCCGGGTGCGAGAAGCATGGTTGTTTCGGTGGACAGATTTTTATCTTTTCATTACTGTATTATGTGTATCATCTACTTATCACTACAATCCATCAATTACATTTTCCACAGTGAGAACCCACGTGACAAACATCCTGAGAGGGTGAAGCAAGATAAAGAGATCTACGTCACAGAATTAAAGAAAAAAAAAGAATGAAAAAAATATCACATGAACGTATCCTTTCCGCTTGCTTGCTTGCTTGCATTCATTCCTTCTTGCCTTGCTTTTGAGACTTCAAAATAAAAATACATAGTAAAACAGAGAGGGATTGCAGAAACAACTTAACGCAATCCTCTAGAGATCTAATCAATGAATAAAATCACAAACATACATAAGCATCTCATCGACCATAGAATAGTTAAATAGTTGTTATTGCATGCGATCCCGTCGTCCAATTTTGTGTATCCGTGTTATGTGCGAGAAGATAAAAAAAGAGTTTCTTGGGAAGATGGAATAAGAAAAAAAGTGGATAGAGATAAATGAAGGTAAAACTATGGCGGTACGGCTCGTGCTAGAACACGGACATTATCCACGAAACCCTTGATCAGTTCTTCATACTGGTTTTTGGGATCTCCTGTCATAGCCATTTGGCCTTGGCGGCGGATTTCGGCGGCGGAGATTTCGACTTCGAGTTCGTGTTCGAATTCGCCTTTGACTGGGGGCTGGAGGGAGGGAAATGTTAGCATGTCTTTGCTTCTTTTTGGGGGGTGAAAATTTGTTAAGGGATTCTTACCTCTGATTTCGCAACCTGGGTTAGATCGATCTGGTATGCTAGATGTCGATAACTCATACGATCCTTGTTCCGGTCGCCGCCACGACCACCCCTTCCGTCGGCGACGGGCAGGTTACTGACATCGCCGTCGTAGCTCATTTCGAGGTTGACGCTGATTCGCCAGTCGACACAAGTGCGTGGGCTGTGTACGTCGAGGTCGGCGATGCGGCATTTGACGATCTTTGCGAGGACTTCGCCCGTTCGCTGATCGACGGTTACACGCACCTTGGGTTTATGACGCGGATTGAGGTTCTGTCGGATGACTGGCGGAAGCTCGTTGGGAGAGACTTCGTAGAATGTATCCCTCTCCTTCTTGTGCGCGTATGAAAGTGGGATGCGACCTTGATTTGATTGGGGCATGGACATCTTGACCGCTTCGTTGAGGAAATTATTCATTGCTCGGTGTTGCGCCTTTGCAGCGTTAGCTGGTTAATACATATAGAAACATGCATGGTTACTTACCACAGTCATAGTGCTTTCAAACGCAGTCCTGAAGCGCGGGTTATCCTTGTTTACAACAGTCTCAGTCAAGATTGGCAGAACCATTCGCTCCCCGCGATCCATGTCGATGAGCTGACCCAGTTTAGCTTCCACCTCAATGATAGGCATTTGACCGGCAGCAGCCGCCCCAGCAGGGGCTGCAATGGCGTCATTTCGGAGCACGACGTGTTGGAAAAGGAAATCGGCGACGATTTTGGTGACCTCCTCGTGCGGGATAAACCCCGTGATAGACGGTTCCCATGGCCCCAAGCTACCGACCTGTGGAGGTTCGGATGGCCGCTGCGGCGTCGGCGTCGAAGGTCCATTCACGGGCGTGGATTCCCCTTTTACTTTGACAGGAGGAGCAACCGCAGCAGCCACAACTCCCTGCGCGGAGGACACGGCGCGTTGGCGCACGATCCAGGGGTTTGCTGGCGAGTCTCTCGCGTGTTTGGGAATAGGCGGGTGTGGCTTTGGGATTGGGGGACATCTTCCTTTCGAGCGAGCACATCTTTGGGCGTAGATAGGCGGTTCGTTGAGCCTTCGCCGTTTTCGCTTGGGCTGTTGCGGGCTCGACGTGATTTTCGGGTCTGAAGCCACTCTAGCTTTTTGGGCCCACTGGGGCGCCGAATCCTCCACAGACGATTCCTTTGTGATGGACATTCTCGACGAGGGTGAACTGTTGATGTGTTGCTGATGTGTGGGAAGACTGGGGTTCGTAGATTGGCCCTCCTTGATTATAGTTCCATTCTCAACGTGTTCTGGCTGCGATAAAGCGGTCTGGTCGGGACGTGCCGTACTTGCCTCGGAACGAGCCCCTGGGAGGAAGGTAGTTCTCGGGCTCACACTTTCGTCTGACTCCCTTCTTTCTGAGGTGGAACTGTGTTTGCGCGGAGTTTGGTCTAGTGTTCTTGATTCTGCTCGCGATGACCGCGCCGCGGTGGAGGGCGACACGTGCATGGCGGCAGCGGCAGCGTCCGGGCCCACCCACGGACTGGAAGCTCGATTCGAAAGAGAGTCACGACCTGAAGATTGAGGACGAACAGAAGATTGGGGTGATTGGTGGGCGTAGATAGCAGCAGCAGACCCTCGTGGCGTATTCGGTAGCGATCCTTGTGCCGGAGGGGAGAAATGTTGCGACGGATAAGGTTGTGCAGCGCCTGTCGGGGAACTTTCCCTGGGATGGAATGAGTTGGAGGAATGGGAATAGGGGGTTAGAACAGACTGGATGGATTGCGACCGTTGTTGAGCGACGGGGGACTGCTGCTGCTGCTGTTGCTGTTGATTGTAAGCGACGGACGCGGCGAAGGAGTCACGCGAGACGGAGGCACCGTAGGGAGGAGGGGTCGGAGCTCGTTGGGATGGCGCGCCCGGAATTATGGCCGGTGAGGGACGATATTGGTAAGGTGATTGAAGAGATCCGTAGGAGGAAGAGCGCTCGGGAGATGCGTGAGATCGTTGCGGCGGCGGAGGGCCGGGAAAGGCTGACGGATAGGAGGATGAGGATGGCAGCTGGTCGCGCGGAGGATAGATGGGGTCGGAGGAATCGCGAGGCGCTTGAGATGGCGACGGATGTGGTTGGGAGGGAGCGCTGGAGTTGCCAGCGCTCTCCGTGTTCATGATAGTGCGCAAGTCCATGGTGACAGCTGGCTAGAAAGCGACAACCTGAAGGTGTTGAGTAGCAAGAAAGAGGGAAGCTGCAGACTCCCTCACACGATCACTTGGGGACAGCTGAACTCCAGCCAAAAAGCTCGGAGAAGTCACGAGAGAATGGCGAGGAATGACGGCATGAGGCAATCGCCAGTGAGTTGGCGATTTGCAGGGTGGAAGGGTGAAGGGCACGAAAGAGCCGGGATGGAAGGCGAAGTCGAGGAGGAAGAGGAGAAGGGAAGAATGAGGAGAGCTGAATTGAAGGTCGAGAAGTTCACGTCGCGGGATCGGCACCGTATTCTGGCGTGCAATTGGCGGGTGGCCGATTGGCGGCTCGGAGCTCCCATAGAAAGAAGGAATTTTGGGGAAGAGAAGAGAGTGATGGAAGATGAAGCGCAGTGGAATGAGGATGAGAAATGGTTATTCTAGCTGTCAGTCGAGAAATGGGGAAGAGACACATCACCGATAAGTTTAATCAGTAAGTAGAAAGTAGTAAGTAGTAAAGTAGCATTCAGTGTATAGTTAGTTAGTAGTCCCTTCCCTGCTGCCTTCCCGCCCTAAGGTTGCACCGCTCTGAGTCTCATTGCGACGCTGCCTCCACTCCCGTCTTATTCAGTGTACAAATACATTTGAATATTAAGATGATACGTGGAAAAGCTCTGTTTCTACCATTAGAATTGTAGAGTGTTCTTTTACCATGCCTTGGACTGTGCCTGTCAATGGTGCAGGTTGTATAGTATAGATTGACCGGGAGTAGTAGCTATAAGTATACCCGGCTTCATCCACTCCCCGTTCAAGATATCCACTTGTAAACGAGATAAAAGGCACAACCCAAGTGCCCCTGACATACACCTAGGTACTCATTCGACTATACGCTAGTTCGTTTCATTCGTTCACTCATACCATGCCAGTTAACAACCCAAGAATCTCTTTACAGCGTGAGGGGATACCGAAGGTGGCAGCAAAATCCAAAAGGAGAAAGAAAAAGTAAAGCCAACAGAAAAAAGAAAAGAAAAGAAAACAACAGCAACGCGAGACGATGGTGTAGTGCAAGTTGAAAAAGAAACAACAAGTCGTCTAATGGTGCTTTTCTCCATGGCGCTACAGTGCCACACCCCATAATCCACGTCCACCGCAGACCCCGAGCCAGTCTCGCGGATGCCCGGCAGGGGTGGTACCGCCCTGCGGCGACCAGCTAATGTTCGACACTTCGTTGTCGCAGAGCCATACGGCGGCCGGGCCACGCTCACTGGGTGTCGCGGGCGTGCCCGCATTATGCGGGGCGGGAGGCATGGGGGGCACAGGAGCCGCATTGTGCTGGTTGATGAGGTCCCACAGAAGTACGAAGCAATCGTCCGCACCAGAGGCCAGAACCCCGCGGCGATTGGGCGACCACTCAACGCAGTTGATGGAGGAGCCGTGACCTTTCAGTTCAAGAAGAGCCTGTCCGGGCTGTCGGACGTCTAGAACCCGCACGATGTTGGAATCTTGCGAGAAGGTGGCAAGAAGGTGGGAATCATGGGGTGATGCTATGACTGTTAGCGTCCAGTTTCAACGGCTGCCAGCAAGCCCGACCAGATACATACCAGCGATGCGTAGTAGAGGCGGGGGCCATACGGGCTGGGCTTGTCCAGAAGGACTTCCATTGCCCGGAGTGGGGACTATAGCAGGTACCCGTTAGCGTATAATGCAGGGATCTCTAAGAAGAAATAAATTGGCATTACCCTTCTCATGCTTCTCCGTGGGCTCGTAGATGATAGTGCTATGTTCTAGGCTGCGGAGATCAAACATGCGCACACTACCATCAGCGCCACAGCTGACGAAGACGTCCACGCTATTCGCGCAGAACCGAACATCGTACACCTCTTTGTCATGTGCAATCAGCTGCGTCTTAGCGGTAAGGGTGGGAATATCCCAGATCGTGCAGGTGGTGTCGATACTCGAGGTAATGATCAGACTGGGGGAGATCGTATTCCAGTCCAATGAGGTGATTGGAGCGGTATGCTCGGGGGATTTGGAATTGGAGAGCAAAGCCAGCGGCGACAGTTTCGCTGTCGGTGCGTGTTGGCTGGCCGACCGCGTAATGGAATTGGAACTTGGTACGGGTTGCGCCGTTGGCAGCGACCATAACCGCAAATGATCGCCCGACGTGGCCAACAGATCGGTAGACTGCTTCTGCGACGACGGCGGCTCCCAGAGTATCCGTGTTACTGGATATGAATGGGTGGCCTCTGCGGTTTTCACATAGTCGAGCTTAATCTCCCCCGCGGCGGCATCTGGCGTATCGGGGTCCGGTTGTGTCCAATGGGTATCTATAATTTGTATCTATTCCAAATTAGCACAACTTTGAGGTTGCGAATATGAAGAATGCAAGGTGGCAGGGGTACGCGTACGTAGTTGTGGTTATCCTCTAGGTAGCTTCCCAAGGCAATCTTGCCCCCGAACGAGCTGGAGCTCCCCGTGATAGGCCATTTGCACCAATCCATGGAATATATAGGCCAAGGAGCGATGTAATTGCTATTGGTAGGTACCGGATTATCCCCGTTGAACGGCGCCATACCGGAGCTGGTGATTGGGTCACCTAAAAGGTCCCCTGTCGGTCGGATGTCGGCTAGACCCAACGGTGAGTATTTTGTTCCCTGAGGAGTATGGGGAGGGTATGCAGAGCCAGGAGAAGAGCCTGGCTGTCTGTATTTTGGCTGCTCAAACCCCGCTGGGCTGGATCTAGAATGCCCATGAGAGTTGACCATACTGGCGCGGGCATTTGGCTGCTGCTGCTGCTGGGGCGGTTGTTGTTGTTGTTGCGCCGACGGGGGCTGTTGTCCTGATTGTGATGTTGGCTGCATTGGTGTATTCAATTCAGGTAGCGTTGGTAGCGCCGAAGGTGCAGTGTTGACTGATACTGCAGGTGGACGGTTGACGTTACCCGGCTGAAGCGCTCCCGGGAGTACTCCGCTCGCGCCGCTGCTTCCACCACCACCATACTGACCCGGTTGCGACCCCAATGGGTGGACATTGATGGAAGGGACATGGTTATCTTGACCGGCGGGGTATTCGTGAGGCATCGATTGTCGTTGCAGATTGGGGCCCGTCGATGGAATATGGAGCTCCTCAGGTCGACCGTAGCTTGTCGCCCGCCGAGCGTCGTAAGGCTGTGTAGGATTCGACATGACAGCGATGGCCGAACAACCCGAGACCTCAAGAATGAAAGGCGCAGCCCACCGCACAGCAGTTGGAGCTCAATGAGATTCTCGGATTGAGTTCGGGAGTCGAAGACGTAGGGCGATAACGAGGGTATGAGGACTATCCGGAGGAGAGGGGATTGGCGCTAGGAGCTCCGACTGCACCAGGGATGTGCTCGGTCTGGATCATATCACGGGGGAAAGATGATTAAGGAGTCAGAGAGACATCCTCGAGCTCGAACGAGGGGAAGGAATGCCTGCAGAAACGGAGAAAGTCGAAGGGAGGAGCGATGAGGCAGCAAAGCGCCGCCGAGGGGAGTCTCGTGCCGCTGACTCAGCCACCCATATCGCGGGGAATTCCTGCGCTTCTCCTTCCATCATCATCATCATCGTTGGTTGGGGTTGAGATAAGCGATCTTGTCTTGCGTTGCAAAACGAAGATATTTGGCACCGGATTACTAGGTGGGATTCTACATTTATATTCCGCATTAAAGGGCACATCGGCGCTGTATAACTCTTCGACTCTATCGTTATCGCCTTGAAACTCTACCCTTGCAGTGTTTCTTCTCTACTAAGCTCCACCACCCGTGAGCTCCCCTCTCTTCTCCCCGCAATATGGCTTCAGATCAACTTTCGGCCCTGCTTCTGCTGCCGCCACCCCCTTCGGCATCGTTCGATCAGTTCAAGGCTGCATACGAGCCCATTCTGTTGGGTGTCTGCACCAAGCTTGTCCGGGAACTTAATGGAGCCAATCACGCGGCCATACTAGATATTGCGCTCTCCCTTCCAGGCCTTCTATCCCCCTCATGTCGGCCGCGCACTAGGGCATTTTCAAGCCTCCAGTCTTTTCTGGAAAGCATCTATAGGCTTATTGGGATTGTGTGTGTTGAGCAAGGCATTGAGCTCGACGGTCCTGGCGGTATTGATGCCCGTGTGATCTTACTCGACTACGATTCAGTCCAGACTGCCGTTCCCGGGGACAATCCGTGCGATGGTCCTATTATTGACTTGCAGACGTTGGCGCGGTCTGGGCGACTGTGGGATTTCATATACTACCCGGATAACCAAGTAGGTCAGGGTCTAGCAACGGCCTTCAGTAGCTTCTATTCTGAGTCTAAGGACCCCAACGGCGGATCTATGAGCGCAATCCCAAATGCACCCAATTGGAAGGCTGCAGAATCTCTTCTGGTGATGGATGATAACCACATATCAACCACGCATTACTCTGTGGCTGTAGGAGGCACTTTCGACCATTTCCACATTGGGCACAAGCTCTTGCTCACGGCTACGGCGTTGGTATTGCAGCCTGCTGAGGATGTGGAGGCAGGTAAAGTTCGGAAGATCACCGTCGGGGTGACAGGAGAAGGTTTGCTGGCGAAGAAAAAGTATGCCGAATTTCTGGAGAGCTGGGATGAGCGATGCATGAGTACCGGGTCATTCCTTTCAGCCATCATGGATTTCCGTATCCCGGAAACCAGTGCGCCGCGCATTGAACGAGAGTCTGGGTCTGGACCCGATGACAAGTACATCCAGATGCAAATGCGGCCGGATCTAGTCTTCAAGCTGGTACAGATCACGGATCCTTTTGGCCCTACCATTACCGACGAAGAGATTAGTGCTCTTGTTGTTTCCAAAGAGACTCGTGCAGGTGGGGGCGCGGTCAATGAGGAGCGTGCGAAGAAAGGCTGGGAGAGCCTGGAGGTGTTTGAAGTCGACGTACTACATACAGGCGAAGTCCCCACAGATGATGCCGAGAGTTTCGCGTCCAAGATAAGCAGCACTGATATCAGACGGCGTCGGATGGAGATGGCCACGGAATAAATTAGCGCAGTGAACTGGCAAAGCGTGCGGGCAGCTATGCGAACCAGTCGTCAAGCTCGAGAATTTAGACATTGACAGCTGTCCTGAAACGGCAGAGGGCAGGCGTGCAGATATGGGGATGATTGGGCACGATGCGATCTTGTACATACATTGCCGGCATCACCAGCAGCCAGGGACAACAAAGCGAATCATGGGTTAAATCATATTGATTTTTTTGTGAGTTGCGATGGTGCTTCTTGATGAAGTGACGCAACAAGGAGTGAGCTTCAAATATTTTTAAATGGGGTTTGTAAAAATAGACGGTCTCCGCACTAATATGTGGTGGTGGACTCCTACTACTTCTTTTTCTTCCGTTCTTTCTTCAACCGCCATTCAATTAATATTTTTGCTCCTTTCTAATTTCCGGGGAAATTTTTGAATGGCCTGTTTTCTTGAATTATCATTCTCTTTGTTTGATTTGCTAAACACAAATTACCCCTGAGAAGGGTTCAGAATGAGTTATTTTCTTTGTTCAGAGAGGAAAAAGAGAGAAGAGAGAACAGACCACCAACCATCTTATCTCCCCGGCGTTTGGGATTGCGCCCTGGACTCGGGGGCTACTGGCCCAGAGTGTTTTAGGGGCTGATGATCCTTTCCCTCACAACATCCCCACGCGAGGCTTTCCAGTCCGGACCAACGCAATGCCATTGTTGGCGATTCCGATCCAGTTCTGCAATCTCGATACCGTGCTGCTAAGTACTAGTCCTGCTGCTAGCACCCCCCGGTTTGATGGAGCAGCTCCAATGCGCTAGGCTCACGGAGATGGGGCAGAAGGAGGGAATAAATGCCGTGCGCAACTCGCCAGTCGCAAGCAGGGACGATTTAGGCTTGGGAATGACAGGCCGCCATTGATTCGCGTTCTTTCCAGGCGGGGTTCCTTTTGCTGCAACTCTGGTGGGCGTCTGCACGTAACAGACTCTCATGTCGCATCATTTTCCCTCTTACCCACTCCCCTCCCTCCCTCCCATCTCCTCCTTCCCTTATCCCCGGTCCAGCCAGCTGTCGTCGTCCTTCCCTACCAATCCTCTCCGTCACTTTTGTTTCCTACTAGATTCCCTCCTGCAGGTTCGCGCTGGATATCCGCATGCTGTTTCGATCATGTGACCCCTGTGTGCCAGCTCTCTCAGCCAATATCCTGTCGTCTGATCAAACTGGGGCGTCTTCTGATGGTCCTGGCGAGATACCCGGAGGTAAAACCCCCCCCCAGTCGACTCGAATGACGGGATTAGGGATTGTCGCGGTGGGACGCTCTAAATCTTGTCAGACAGGTTCACTTGCTGCAAGCGCTCTACCTGTGGCCCGCCGTCTACTCTGCAGTCGATAGAGAATGTGCTGGGAGTGTGAGAGGGGATGTGTCACTTTCGTCCTTCCTTTCTCCAACTCTTAATTTCTTTTTCTGCTCTCCTTTTTTTTCTTTTTCGAACTTTTTGCGCCTCATTTTATTTTTTTGTGGTCATGATCCTTTAAAAACCTCCCGGCTGTCTGCTGTCACTCTTTGCTTATTCTCTCGTCGATTCCCTGTCCATATAATTAGGGTCAGTCCCTTCCTGCTCTTCTCTTTCTTCCTGAACCTCCGACCTGGCGCATCGTTGTTTGCCATACCCCTCTCGTACCTGGGCTGGTTTCCATGTTGGTGCGAGTGACCATAGCAGCCGACCACGCGGCTGCTTCGCTGTGCGAAAACCATGGAGAGACCTCGAAACATTGAAGACTTGGCAGACGAGTTGATCAGTGATATACTTTCGTACCTTTTGGGTTCAGACAATCTATCTCCCGAGCCCTCCCCGACAACTCCGCATGGCTCGTCTCGCGACTCCGACAATGGCACGGCTCATGCCTTCGGTGAAAAGTCCGAGTTGGATCGATTCAGACTCGTCTGCAGAAGATTCAAGCGCATCGGTACACCCCGGAAATTCACCAGTTTTGTACTCCGGTTTTCATCCGACGAATTCCGAAGATTGGAGGACCTTCTGAACATGCAGCTAGCCTGTCATGTCAGATATTTCACGTACATGGTGCGACCCTTCTACCAAGGAAGCGGTACCGTCTCTGCAGACCCGCCCGGGATGTTGCGCGCATGAAGCTGATGATCATATAGGTTGGTCCCACATCCTGGATGGAGTCGATGTAGATAACCTTCCCGTTTCGTCCATCCACCGGCGTCGGCTCGATGATCAAAAATACATACTCGATTCAAACCTTGATCTCCGTTTATTGCGACGGGCGATAGCAGCTTTTTCTTCCCTACAACAGGTCAAACTCCTCCGGTTGCAAGACGGAGCAGACGAACAATTGCTAGACCACATACGCGAGCGCTCGTTGGGAAGAACAACGCGTCTGGACTGGGAACCCGCCTGCACCAGAGCTGTCACCAGCCTGAGCATCTCGTTACTAGAGTCAAACTGTAACTCAGTGAGGTTTGTCGGGCCGCAGATCAGCCCGGAAGCAACCGTGAGATTGCTGCAAGCTCCATCCACCAGCCTCTCCGCACTGGGCGCACGACTGGCGAGCTTGGATGTCACTTTTCACTCCGCAGCCAAGCTATCCACATACATGGAGACGCTGTCCAACGTCTTCCATGACTTCTTCCTAGCTGCCAAAAATCTCACAACCATTCATTTAGGCTTCCCTACCAATGCGCCACTGGACCTCGCGTTAGAGCAAATTTTCCACCACGTCCAGTGGAAGAGACTCCGGACCCTCAGTATCCAAGGCTGGCGCCTCGGCTCGGAAGAAATCATCGCCTTCATACGTCGGCACAGGCGCCAGCTTCGCAACGTCCGACTAGCCAACGTCTATCTCCGCCCTGGTGGACGATGGCGCGACGTTCTTAGCGTCTTACATGACGAAATGGACCTCCTTGAACGCATAGACCTGCGTGGAATCGACTACACCAGCCATTTCGACGCCAACACCAATGCCCACCACCACGCTGACGCTGCCGGACCCGGTGCCGGCAGTTCTCAAACGCCGACACTTGCCATCGTCGTACAACCCACGCCCGACATGGCCCCGCACAAGGCCTTCCTCAACATGGGCTACTCAAACAGTAGCCCACCAGGAAAAACCCGCCGCTCCTTTTCCGATGCCACGCTTGAACAACTGCGCGGACACACGTCCGACGTATTAGGAGACAATGGAGAGAGCGTAAGCCACGACCAGAGGTTACTGTGGGAAGCATGGGTTTTGTCCAGTCAACGAAGTAATGTCCACAGAAGGGTTTAATGTCATGTCGTTACGAATTTGTTCATTTTGCATATGTTAATTTCAGTTGGTTTCTCTGAAGGGATATGGAAACATTAGTCGCATTCTAGCCGTATATCCGGTTCCTAAGCAAGTATGTATGCCGCGCTCGCTCGTATACTAGTTAACCACAAGAGTCTGAATGAGCAGAAGACCTTACTACAGAGTATTATGGTAGCGTTGTATTCGTAATGATACCACCTGATAAAAAAGAATAGTAAGCATGAAAACGAACATTTACAACCCACAAATACACATGAGTAAGCATTCAAAACACTAGTTAAGAGTTATGCGAAGATAGAATAAATAGAATGTTAGAAAGACACGGGGGAATTATCAATTAACGGGAGGTATACCAAGAAAGGATTGATGGGCTCAAAGATAGAGTTGAATCAAAGGAAGAGAAAAGAAATCTATGTATTGAGTAGATGATAGATAAATAGATAGATAGGTGGAAAGACAAATCATCAACCACCTTGCCTCCCCTTCCTGCAGTAAAAATGGTAGTATGTGGTTGTAGTAAGTGTGACTAGATAGATAGACAAGATGAATAGAAATGACAGAGGATCCCAATGATCAATGCAATATAACACATCATCGTTCATCGTTCATCATTATTCTCCCTTTCCCTCTTCCCCTCTTTCTCCTTCCTGTTCCTTCCCCTACCCGCGACTGAAACTGTACATGAATGTATGTATGTGGCTTTGAGATATCTACGCACCAGGCGGTGGAGCAGCAGCAGCAGTTGCAACATGATCCGCTGCGCCAGCAGGTTTGGTATTGCGTTCCCGGAGGCGACGACCTTCCATGAGACCGCGGAGACCGCGCTTCTGAAGACCGATGACGCTGCTGAGGTCGCCAGTCCAGATCTCGCGTTCGGGACGGAGTTCTGCGTCCGTGTTGCGGCGGTGGTGGGACGGACGGGTGGGGTCGCCGCCCATTTCGGAGTCGGAGTGGTCGAAGCTGGTGTTGGTGGAGGCGGAGGTGGAAATACTGGCATTGCTCATAGAGTCTTCGCGGTCGCGGTCTACGCCGGCGTTGCTGCGGTGCCGGCGGCTGAAGATGTTGGTGTTAATGCGAAGGGGGATGCCGCGTGAGCCCATCACGCCGCTGGCGCTGCTGGCCACGGAGAGGGCGGAGGTGCCGTGTTCGGTGTCGGAGGAATCGGAGGTGAGGTGGCTCTGTGAGGTGGTGGTTCCGGTACCGGAGGAGGATTCGTTGCCGGCGTGGGCACCGTTCAGCGCTTCCAGGGTGCCGCCGGGGCCACTTGTAAAGCCGGTGCCTCGGCCACCGCCGGCGGCCATTGCAGCGGCGTTGAAGACGGCAGCGGCGTTTCTTCCGTCGAGAACTTGGTGGAGGCGCTCGACGGTGGCTTCGAGGAGGCCGTCGACCTGGTAGGGGCGGGCGAGTTGGAGGAGGGAGCAGAGGATTTGCGGAGTACAGAGGGGTGAGCCGGCGGGGGGGAGAGACGAGGTGTAGAAATAGTAGACGAGGACTTGAAGAGTGAGGACGGTATGGGGGAGGTAAAGCACACGAGGACGAGAGGTAGGGGAAAGGCTATGCGCAGAGGGTATCTCAAGGTTCGCTAACAAGGACTTTGAGGTGACTGAGCGGTTGCTGACAAGGGTGCTGGAATTGGAATAATTGCTGTTTTGCCCCAGTGACGGGGTGATTGTGATGCTCGAATTGCGACTGGGATACATGGCAACCGCTGGACGTAATGTTGCAGTCTCGGCGATCCCGCTATCACAGGACTCGCGCAGAAGCTGGATAAAGTAAGGGCCCCATCTGCGAGTCAGGATGCGTGAGTTCACAGGGATGCGCTCGCCTCCAACCGCCTGTAGTTCCATATCGGCCATTTCAGGCAGCGACTGGGCGAGTCTGCCTAGTTCGTCGGACGCGGAGGTAAACGGCCGTCCGCCCGAGGTTAATTTGGTTAATTTGTGCTGCATTGATGCAGGGACTGCCGGGGCGCTGTATGAGATGTACCCCGATGTGGGCGTGGTCCGGCACGCATTGTTGTAGAGCCCAAACGCTTCCAGCTCGACCATGCACACGTGGGAGAAGTTGATGCGACGATGGTTGTAGTCCTCGACCAAGCTGCGCTTCCGGTGACCCAGAATAACAAAGGTGTTCCTTCTCGGCCACAGAATTCCACGGTTCCAGCTGCCATGTCCGAACACAGAGCCGCCGGCATCAATGCGACCCCAGGTGAGGGTTCTCAGGTCGAGGGCCCAGAGCGCGTATTCTTGCTTCGACGAAGTCAGGTAGGTTCCGCTCACGACGAAATGGCCGTTGATGACCCCTCCGTTGGGGAACCTCAAGCCAGGAGGCGACGCCTGGCTCTGCATGGGCTTCTCGATCAGGCGACCATCGGGGAGGCGCACCTGAAGCTCCAGCTTCACATCCAAGAAGTTGTAGTTAGAATAGACCAACATGGGACAGCCCTCGACCTGCGAATCTTCTAATGGCTCCTGCGCCTCACCATCGTCTGCGGCAGACCCGATGTCGGAAACATTCATGCCTACCAAGGGAGCAACCACACTCCGATAGGCACCGCAGCTTCGCCCCAGGTGAGTGGTACTGGTCCACTTCAGGCTACGTAGGTTAAACACGCTAATCTGTTCGATATAGTGGTTGGAGCTATCTTGCCCTCCTACAACCACCATTTCCGCACCTCCAAATCCGTCGATATCCACCCCGATCGATCCCTGGTGCGGATTTGACGACGCGGGGTTGTGGTGAATTGCCGAAAGTGGAGCAGTGGCGGAGGTGAAATGGGCGCTTGAAGGCAAAATGGTCGCGCAGTGTGCATAACGTCCCTGAGGCGAGTCTGTGGCAGGAACACGGGTCCACGTCCGAGATGGTACATCGAAAATGTGAATATCAGACATGACCACCACTTCTGGCTGTGCTTCCTGTCCACCTGAGCCATTACTGGCGGGCTCCTTTGACACGTTCAGTGCAGGCGACATGCCGCCATAGCACACCAACTTATGATCACCCAGAGCGCAGACACTGTGGAAGTACCGCGGACGGGGGATGTCGCCGGTGGTCTCAATCTTCGTCCAGTGACGCCGGATCAAGTCCAGCTCGTATATGTCCGACGTCAATTGCGGGCGACTTTTAGACAGGACACGACCACCGAACACGTAAAGCTTATCGCCCAGGATAGTCGTGGTGGCCCCGACCAACGGATGCGGTTCCCTGCCTGTTGTTCGGCGCACATTGCACACCAAACCTGACAGGTTGATGGGACCCGAGTTGGACGGTGGCGCTTGATGTCCAGGTTGAGCGCCTGACGCAGAGGCATCATCCCTCCCCGCGTCCATGAAGCCCAAGCTCGACTGGCTTCTGGACATCATCTTGGCGGTAAATGAATCCTCCACCTAAACAATTCCACAGAAACCAACTATCGTCCTTCCAATCGTGCGCCCAAGCGAGCTCTCATAAAACCCACTTTGTCCGGGTATCCAAAAATCCAAAGAGGTGTCTTTCCAAAATCACGACAGTTTCCAACCCTCGAATGACTTATCTCTGGTATGGCGCTAGAGGGATCTCGATTCGACAGAGTATCATCACACCCAGATATCACGACTAGGCACGGATTTGGACAAGTGAAGCCGCACGGGCACGATAGGAGAGCGAAACGAAAGGGTTTGGGGCGATCTTCGAGGTCTAAATCGGACTGGGGTAGTGCGACCAGATCAGGGGGCGGGCGGAAAAGGCGAAATCCGTCAGAGGCACTCGCTGGCTTTCCCCGCCGCTGCCGCAACCTGGACGAGGGGAAGAGGCAAGGAGGTGGGACCAAGAGGCTCTTGACTCGAAGGATGGGAATTGCTGCAAGGGATGAACCACCGATCACGTCACTGAAGAAGCCCGATCGAGGAAACACGATTGAGGGAAAGGAGAAAGACGGGGGTTGGTGGAAGTGAAGTGCGGGTTCAAGGCGGTCTCGCTACCTTGTCACTAGTTGGAGGTTACCCGTTAAACGGTCCAGGCACTACTGGGTCAGATCACAGTGGAGAACAGTGTCTAAAAGGGAGAGGGTTAGAGGGTTTGCAGAATATGCAACCCAACCCTGGGAAAGTCAATTCCTCTGACAGGTCAAACTCAAAAGTGGAAGGGAGGGGAGAGGGGGGCGAACCTGTTTCAGAGTTGAGGTATCAGCACCTTTTGAGGAAAGAACCATGATGTCAAACCAGAACGGGAAGGAAGTTCCTCTCACCAGTTTGAATTGTTATTTATAGCACACTTGGAGGTCCGTCACGATAGCACCGCCAGCGTTCAAATACTCGTCGCACTCTTCTGGCCAGGTACTAGTCGAATATCAGGCATATAATACAGCTTTGATTCTCGGAGTTGAATATCCTGTGTTTGGCAGGCAAAATCTATCGACGACTAAGGACACCACGACGCACCTCCTTTTGAAGTACAGTCTTACGGTCCCTGTGATCGATCCAGAGCCTCGGTCCCATGACAGTGTGAACATTGACCAGAAAAATTGGTAAAACAACTAGTTAGTGGGTTGGGAGGAAGAGGAGTAAGCACGAAAATCTGACAGTCTGAAACCTGCATGCCATTGTGTATGAACCAAAAATGTTATGAGGCTCAGCGACTGTCGAATGATTGATCATCGTACACAGTCAGATAACTCATATTTGCTCCTTGTATGCTCACATCCTATTTAGCAGTATATTTTCCCTATTATGCATTCTCGGGGTGTTTACGGGCTTTCATTCGAGGCACGGCACCGGCAACGCATTCTGCCCTTCTGCTGGCCTTTCAGCCGTTCGCGACCAGGGTCATCATGCAGGACGGGACTTCAGCTCCATATCGCCACTCGAACGGGGCCAGACTACTGTTGATCATGCTACCAGTCGCCGTGTGTGGACAGCGAAAGGATCCTCTAAGGTGCGCCATGCAGGAACCAAAGCACCGCGGACACGGTTCCTGCGTGGAGGCCCCCAACATGCAGGAGCTTTATGCGATACAGTTATTTCTTAGCCAAGGCGAACCCTGCCCGTCTTGGGGATATAATTTGGAGATCGTTAATCGATTTGTTTGTCATGAGGTATCAAACTATTACACATCATAGCCATAACTTTCATACCGCGTTCCCTCTACCAACCCCGTCACAACATGTTTTAGTTATCATGATCGGTACGCCACCCATCTGTATGAGATTGAGTTGACGAGGATCGGCGGGACATTGTCATATTCTGCCTTGATTTACTCCTTCTTGAGGGAGGTGAAGCGAAGGTAACTAGTCCATCGCGTTAGCGACCGTAACATCTCTTTAAGCGGGTGTATTGGACAACTTACGGCTTGACAATGCGGATGTCACCGAACTTCTTCTGAGCGTCCTCAGTGGAGACGGGAGGGGGGATGACAACGTCGTCACCAGGGAGCCAGTTGATGGGGCAGGTGACACCGTGCTTGTCAGTGGTCTGCAGAGCGTCGACAACACGGAGGACCTCAGCGGTGTTACGACCAGTGGAGGCGGGGTAGGACATGATCAGACGGATCTTCTTGCTGGGGTCGATAATGAAGACGGAACGGATGGTGAGAGCCATGCCTGGAATATGTTAGCAGCGTCCTCACGGCGTCACTCTAGGAGTATGAATGGCTCACCCTTGGCGTCAACGTTGGTGGTGTCCTGGTAGTCGACCATGTCGTACAGGTAGGCAACCTTGCGCTCGGGGTCGGAGATGATGGGGAACTTGAGGTTCGAGCCGTTGACCTCATCGATATCCTTGATCCAGGCGTGGTGGGACTCAGTGCCGTTGGCGCTCAGACCGATGAGCTTGACGCCACGAGCAGTGAACTCGGGCTCGAGCTTGGCGAAAGCACCGAGCTCAGTGGTGCAAATGGGAGTGAAGTCATCCTATGCCAATTGCAGAATTGTTAGCTCAGCTGTATCTTGGCTTCATCATGGTATCCAGAACGGTGCAGGGAGAGAACTAACGGGGTGGGAGAACAGGATAGCCCAGCTGTCGCCAATGAAGTCGTGGAAAGAGATAGGGCCGTTGGAGGAGTCGGCCTCGAAGTTGGGGGCAACGGAGCCGAGACGGAGACTGTGAGAAGGTGGCATGTCAGAATTGGCCCGAGTGAGGGGATACAGTCACATCGTGTTGGATAGCACTTACGGAGCACGTTCCTGGGCCATTGTGAAAGTGAGGGGAGGTGTAGAGGGGTGGGTATGAACTTTTTGATTAGATAGGTAAGGAAAGAAAGATGAGTAGGAAGCAGGAGAAGATGAATGCAACGGAGGAAGTTGGGAGTTCTAAATATACCCCCGATGAGGCCCGAGGTCGGGGAACCAGGAGACGAGGAGCCCGTGAATGGAACGGGGATGGAGCTACGAGGCAGAGGGGGGAGACCATCCACATTGAACCAGAACCACAGCTTGGATGCCCCTCCAACGAATGACAGCCGCTGGGAGGGCGATCTTGATCACGCAATCTGCCACCGCCCAGGGGGCAGAACAGCTCTGATTGGACCCACATGAGCTCATTCCAGGTGGGATGTTTAGCGTCATCCGCATTGGGAAATGCCCCTCCCCCGTCCGGGATGTTTTTGGGGAGATTCAACCAGAATCCCATGGCGAGATTGGACTCCCCAGGGCACGAACCATCGACCTTAACTCATGTACCGTCCTCTAGTCCCGGCATTGTTCCCAAACTATAGTAGGAGGAGAGGAACCGTGCGAGGCCAATCCTCTTGTTCATCCTCCTCTTCTAATCTTCTTCTATAGATAGTTTCTGTTAATAC
Source organism: Aspergillus costaricaensis CBS 115574 (assembly GCF_003184835.1). Taxonomy (NCBI): domain Eukaryota; kingdom Fungi; phylum Ascomycota; class Eurotiomycetes; order Eurotiales; family Aspergillaceae; genus Aspergillus; species Aspergillus costaricensis. The sequence continues at coordinate 615,188 of NW_020291824.1, forward strand.
TACTTACTATCTCTATCATCGTCCAAATCAATGTCATGACTACTACCACACACTGGCTGCTGCGTGCCCAACTCTGTTTGTTCGTCTCTGCCGCTTTCTAGCGTTACAACCCTCTTCTCACCCGAGAGCTGTCGGCCGACTACCTTGCAAGAAAAAGGCTCGGCCGACAATCGTGTTCGCTTGGGGCCAATGGTGGTGTTGAATGATGGCGCAATTGTGCGTGTCGTCTTACCCATCCTCCTGGCGACTACTTGATCAACTACAGCCTACACACTACCATTACAGTAAGTGATGCCCGAGCCAAGGGGCGCCATCATGAGAAGAAAAGAGTTTTGCCCATAGCGCCGCATACATAATCACTAGAATCACCCGGAGCAGTTTATTTGGGAGCTTACCAAGATCGAACTACCAGCACTCACCCCTGTGCGAAGTTTTGGCGACGGAAACCCAGGTGCCCAACTTATTACTGACCCCGAAGCTAGAAAGGGAAAAACAATGTCATGACTCAACCGTTTAACGCTATCACGGAGTCTGGAATTGCGAGTGACTGTTATCTGATACTTGAATTTTTATTCCAACAAGAGAAAGACTTCTTATGGCTTGGGTGTGGAGGGCCTTCCCTACAGTCATTGCCGGGATGGCATGCTCACTGTGTACACTAAGTATCCGTTCGGAGGCATTTGCGACCAAATCTGCAGGGCTGAATCAGTGACAATGGCGCAATTTCCTACCGAATACCATCAGTTTTCTCCTTCGACCAAAAGTCATCATTTTTTTCCTGGTCGGGTACCAATTCGCTTACAATCTCCATATAACGGTCAACATATCGCGCAAGTCTGGCAAATAGTTCCCCTCTCTCAAAACATGCCAATGGCTCTCCACCCACATATGACCTTTTGATCCTGATATGTTCTTTAAAGAGATCGAGCAGCGATATCTGGCCAAATGGTAGCTTTGCGCGACGCTAAGTTTCCTCAAAGTGTACTCTCCGCATTGAAATCACTTCTGGAGCTTGCAGGACAGTTCACGACGACTCCCCTCATAAGAAGGTGAGGGTGTCCGATGACAGGGAGAAAGTTTCTCTTGGAGTCACTACGAACCGGATATTATCTTTGAATTATGGGAGATACTTTCTGCCTTCCGCCGATCGAAGCAACATGAGACAGGTACCTGCTCCTAGTCCTTGCAAAACCGAGAGATTAGTATAGAGTGGATGGAGTACACTATGAGAGAATCCATCAACTTGGAAATTGAAATCTCTTTGAACCTATCTGTTGACCAGCTTATCAAATCGACAGAACACTACTAGAGAATCAAGGTATCCTGACTCCTGATTATGGGAGTTTCCGAGATTACTAGCCAATCATGGCGTTGAACACGCATATAAAATGCCTTCAGCCTAGCGGGGGCTGTATATTTGGGCACTAGCGAATTATTATTGAGATAGTGCCAAATAGTTGGTGTTGTAGCTGGTAGTACAGATTGAAAGTTAAGCAAAATCATGGTCATGAGTGGCCTACAACCATACAGTGATTTGGTATTGACGGCACGAGCTTGCCTGTAGTCGGGTGCATCGTTCCAACTGGCCGGGTAGCACAATTCCATCAAACTATGACAGGGGGATATGCTGCGTGCAGTTTTATTCTCCTGCCTGTTCCTGCGCCTACGGAGTTAATAATCATCAGTTTATAGTTTTGGGGTACCTGAATCTCCGCGAGCACAGCCACGTGACCCCAGCGGAGCGCCTAAGGGGGCTCCACCGCGCGTCCCGAGAAGCTCGACCCGTCCACTCGTCCGCAACCAGAGCTTCACCCATCGCGGTCCTGTTATGATTCTTGCCCAGTGCGTGCCTAGAACCGCGTCCTGTCGTGTCTAATCGTTCCCTTCGACTGTCGGAACAGACAGCTGGTCCGTACCTTGGTTAGTCTCCGTTGCTAACCTTTGCAAACACCCATTTCCGCATCGGTTCCTTCATAAGCTTTCCTATACTGGATTGACTGACTGGCTGGCTTTCACACTTCTAGGCGCGTCTGGATCCTCGTGTCCCAAGTCCCCCAGCGCTTCCCCGCTGGCTGGCTCCTGACTGGCTGATTTCTTTGTTGTCTTCATCTGCTCTTGTCCTTTTCTGACCGTCCATTCGATCTTTGTTCCGTCTCTCTCTTCCCTCCCCCCCAAAACTCCCGTGGATCTTATCGCACAGATAAACATCCCCCCATCAACCTACCAACCAAACATGGCACCCCAAAGGAAACGCAAGTCGGAGAGCGCGTCAATCGCCGAGGAAGCCGAGTCCCCTGCTGCGAAGAGAGTGGTAAGCCTTTGCCTATCTACAAGTTCATTCATACTACCCACGAGGTAGCGCGTCCTTCTACCAGACCAGTCGGCCCGTCCAATACGCGATCGCCGCCCACTGGCTAATCACGGTGTCATTCGCTCCCCTTCCCCAATGATTGGAAGCGTCGATGTTACATCCAATATGCACGAACAAACGATTATGTTTTCCAGAGTTTCATGTTCAGACAAAACTAATCATTCTTCGTTTTTCACATAGGCCGCGCCCGACACACCGGCTACCGGCGAAAAGAGAAAGAGGGGCCGTCCCAGGAAGTATCCTGAGGGTAGTACTCCCAAGCGCCCTGACGGCCCCAAAAGAGGCCGTGGCCGTCCTCGTAAAGATCCGAATGCCCGTCAGTTCCCTCCTTGCGTCCCATATCTCTGATGCTTTTACGGACAAACCCCATACCGTTCCTCTTGTCATTCCATTCTTTTATAGATGATGCGTTCGGTATGATTTTTTCTACGGAAATTGCTGACATACACTAGCTACTCCCTCAAAGTCTACCACCCCCAAGCAAGGCAAACGGGGCAGGCCAAGGAAGACCCCGGTCGAAAATGGAACCGAACCTACCCCATCAACAACGAAAACAGAGACGGTCGATACCACACCCTTCGAAGGGCGCTCATACTGGTTGATGAAGGCCGAGCCGGATTCGCGACTGGAGAAAGGTGTTGATGTAAAATTCTCCATTGATGACTTGGCTGCCCGTAAGGAGCCGGAGCCATGGGACGGTACGTTTCCATCATAGGGCTTTGGATGATTGATTTGTCTGCTGATCACCCAGTAGGTGTGCGTAACCCTGTTGGTAAGTGAAGCCATTGGCAGTAGCAAGCTAGCCTTCTGGCTCACAAGCGAAACAGCACAAAAACATATCCGCGACATGAAGAAGGGTGATCTCGCCTTCTTCTACCACTCCAACTGCAAGGTCCCAGGCATTGCAGGTATCATGGAGATTGTCAAGGAGCATTCACCGGATGGTTAGTCTTAACACATTAGCCCTTACTGGACAAGACAGGGTCAGCTAACCCATGGCGTTCGCATTTAGAGTCGGCCTTTGATCCCGCCCACCCATACTACGACGAGAAGTCGAACCGAGACGATCCCAAGTGGCAGGTTGTCCACGTTGAGTTCCGGCGCAAATTCAACAAAATGATTACGTTGAACGATCTCAAATCATATGCACAGTCCGTACGGGCTCTTGAAAACATGCAGGTTCTGAAGCAGTCCCGGCTGAGTGTGACGCCAGTAAGCGTCACAGAATGGGCGTTTATCATGGGGGTAGCGGAGGAAAACGAGGCCAAGGCAAACGCCGAAGCTTCCAAAGATGACAGCGCCGAGGGCGAGGAGCCTGAATCAAGCGAGTAAAGGATAAAGGGATTTCATTTTGTTGTCGGGCTTTTGGGATGATCAACTTACTCTTGTGGGAATTCGACACGCGCATTTACTTTATGTACAATCAAGGGATTTTTTTCTTTCGGTGCAGCTGATGATGCGGTCGATCACGTAGCAGGCGGGTTATACCCGGCAGTTTCTGGGATGGCTGCATGGCCCTGACTGGCGATGCTTTCTATTTATGTTGCCACTAGTTGACGCGTTATAGGCCTTGTAGACTAGCAGATCCCCCAGCGAGAAGCGCCGATACCTTCTAGACCGGTAAAGAACATGGGTGGCTGTTGAGACGATAATAAGTTTGTGATTCTTGACGAATCTCTGTTCTGCGACAGATCAAAAATCATCTATCACTGGTGGCGGCAGAAACCCCTCCCAAAGCTTCCGAGGGTTAGCGAAGAATGCAATCAATTATGGAGCAATCGGAGAAGCGATGGGTTGTGGCGAGGTCTTGGAGAAAGCGATTATAATGGAAGACCCGGAAGAATCATGATTGGAGATGGGAAAGACGCAAGCTGCATGCACACGAGGAGGGGAGAGCAGGTGGTCCAGCTGGATGGGGGAAAGAAGTGCGGAGGAGCTGCAGAATCAAGCTTATCACGCTGAGATGATTAGTTTATTGCGCCGGTGGAGATGCTGACCCAGAGATTGGGACACCGGCGAAAGGATGGCATCGAGAAGAGTAAGTGTATGCGAAGAGGGGCTGCCCGAGGCACCGCCGCCTCTCCCATTCGCTCTTCCATCCTTCGCTGGCGGGGATGCTTCATCCGGCTTCCCTTCAACCACTAATCACCCTCAACCCTCTCTCTCCTTTCAGCTTCGTCCATACATAAAATCTCCCCCTCGATGCCCTTCTCCTCTTTCCCCGCTCCCTTTCGTTGTCTTTCCTTCTCCTCTCTGCGGCTGCGTGCTGTGCCTTCTTCTCGTCTGCCAGTCGTTGCCTTCTCCCCTCATCGCCATCACTTCCATAGCTCTTCCATCACTATGAGCGATCTGTCCGTACAATTGACAGCCCCGAATGGGCGTACATACGCTCAGCCGGTTGGTCTGTTCATTAACAATGAGTTTGTCGCTTCCAAGTCCGGGGAGAAGTTCGCTACTATCAACCCTTCGTACGTGAATCCTGTCCGAGTACTATCTGTCATGGATCTGCTGCTGACCAATACTAGCAATGAAGCGGAAATCACTTCCGTCTATGCTGCGGGTGAAGAAGATGTGGACATTGCTGTGAAGGCTGCCCGGCAAGCCCTCAACCACCCCTCATGGAAGTTGTTGCCTCCGACTGAACGGGGCACCCTGATGCTGAAGCTGGCCGATCTGGTCGAGCAGCACAAGGAGACGCTGGCTACTATTGAGACGTGGGACAATGGTAAAGAGCTTCACATTGTTCCCCAAAGACTGTCATCATGTACTGACTCCCCTCAGGAAAGCCATACTCGGTTTCGCTGAACGATGACCTGGGAGAGGTTGTCGGCTGTCTCCGGTATTATGCTGGATACGCCGACAAGGTCCATGGTCAGACGATTAGCACCACTCCGGCTAAGTTCGCCTATACTCTCCGTCAGCCAATTGGTGTCGTAGGCCAGATTATCCCCTGGAACTTCCCTCTCGCTATGGCTGCCTGGAAGTTGGGTCCTGCCTTGGCCTGTGGAAACACCGTGGTTCTGAAGCCGGCTGAGCAGACTCCGCTCAGTGTTCTCTATCTGGCCAACCTCATCAAGGAGGCCGGTTTCCCGCCAGGTGTTGTCAACATCTTGAACGGCTTTGGACGCGTAGCCGGAAGTGCGCTCGTGACCCACCCCGGGGTGGACAAGGTTGCCTTCACTGGTTCGACGTTGACTGGCCGCGAAGTCATGAAGTTGGCTGCAGGCACCCTGAAGAACATTACGCTCGAGACAGGTGGCAAGTCGCCCCTGGTTGTCTTCAGCGATGCCGATCTCGATCAGGCCGCCAAGTGGGCGCATGCGGGCATCATGTACAACCAAGGACAAGTTTGCACCGCCACCTCTCGTATCCTGGTGCACGAGTCCGTCTATGACAAGTTCGTGGCCCTCTTCAAGGAAGCCGTGGCCAACACCAGCAAGGTGGGCGACCCCTTTGCCGACGACACCTTCCAGGGTCCCCAGGTCACCAAGGCCCAGTACGACCGCGTGCTCTCTTATATCGAAGCTGGCAAGTCCGAAGGAGCCACCCTGGTGGCCGGTGGCGAGCCGTTCAAGAACGTCGGTGACGGCAAGGGTTTCTTCATTGCGCCCACCATCTTCACCGACGTCAAGGACAACATGCGCATCTACCGGGAGGAGGTTTTCGGACCGTTTGTTGTGATCTCCAGCTTCTCGGAGGAGGACGAGGCTGTCAGACGGGCCAACGATACGACCTATGGACTGGGTGCTGCCCTGTTCACCAAGGACATTGAGCGTGCGCACCGGGTTGCGTCGGAGATCGAAGCGGGCATGGTCTGGATCAACAGCAGCAACGACAGCGATATCCGGGTGCCTTTCGGTGGTGTGAAGCAGAGTGGAATTGGGCGCGAACTTGGCGAGGCCGGTCTGGAGGCCTACTCACAGGTCAAAGCGGTCCATGTCAACCTGGGAACGAAGCTGTAGGCGAGCACAGTTTGTGCAGATGATGGCGAATGAATTGCAACCGTGATCTGTGGGACGAGCCTGGTAGGACGAACACATACACATGCATCCGAAGGACCGTTGTGTTGATGGCGCTGCATGAAGGGAAAGAGAGATGCTATGTGTCTCTGCGACATTGGCTGCATGTCGTGTACCCGATGACTGACATAAAGTTGGTGTGTTGTTGCCAACTTGACTATACCCTGACTGACGATGAAAAGAAAAAAATGTATTATAATTCAGCCATGTCAACTGGCAAGCAGGCTGTGAATCTAAGCCTGGGTGATCTTTCACATTCCACCGTAAGCCGTGATGTAGCACCCAACCCGCCACAAACAAACCCTTTTAGCCTAAAAACAAGCCCAAATGTTACACATCCAGATACCAGATCTCACAACATATATACCTAGGACAGAGTACTCGCTTACCTGTCTCCACACAATTCAATGAACCCACATCCACACCCATCCACATTGGCATGGACATGCATGTCCATTCATCTGCACATCAATAAACACCATGCACATCACCTAAACAATCCAAGCCCCTACCAAACCCAACCATTTCAATCTCACTCCCTCAGTCAATCAGAAAACCAAGACAAACAAAAAAGGCCACCCAACAGTCACGATTTAAATCCGGTTTCAAACCCATACATACATACCTTGCAATCAATCAGTCAAACCCAACAACTTAAGTTACTTTCTCCCCCGCGCCAAGCCCAAACACTCTAAATGCAAAGCATGAGTACCTGATCTGACTTACCATATTTATACTTCGCTTTCCTTTCCTTGCTTACTTGCTTGCTTATGCTATTACAGGATATAATGGGAACTCCAAACCGATTGGACAAGAACTGGAGTTACTTACATGTACGCAGTAGAGTTGGTTTGCTTGCTTGCTTGCTTGCTTGTAAGTGTTGTTAGGGAAGCAAGGGGGTTAGATTCTACATGGGGTAGATGGATGGTTTTCTTGGCTGCTGAGAGTTTTTCTTACTTGCATATACTTTCTCTATTGTAGGAGAGTTGGTACTGTAAGTACTGCTTGCTGTAGAGTGTGTGATTTGTAGTGTGTATGTAGGTGGTATGTGGTATGTAAGTGACAACTCAGTGCTTCGTGCAGGGTGCATGTACATGTACATGTGGTGGTAGTCGTAGACATGATCATAAGTAATTGATTATTTGATATATATAATATAATGAAGATATCAAGTATGAATTGCGATGTGGTAAGTAGCAAGAAGAGAAAGTGGGAATAGGAGTGGGAGTGACATACATGCTTAATATGAAATGTGGTATGTGCGTTTTTTCCATCTGCATGTCGGTAGATATCCCCCATCCCATCCCATCCCATCCCATCCCTTAACTTACTTGCATTGCATGTGTGCAGGGTTAGTAGAATTTTTGTGACTGATATCCCTCTAATATTCATCATATTACTAGTTGGTATTAGAAATGGATTACTACTTACCGAAATATTGAGGTGAAGTAGGTGAGTTACTATTTAGAGTAGGTAGTACTACCTCCATATATATATATTTACTTCAAACAGTCATGTTACTCTAATTAAAAAATGGATATAATGCTATTATGATATCAATGTAGGTTGCATCTACCTGCAAGATTGTATCCTACTACAGATCATGACTCTATCCATCATCATCATCCCAACCAGAAGTTCATATATGAACCCGCCACTAACTACATCCGGAAACACAATCCTCGCTTCGAACTTCTCTATCTATCTACCATTTACTTGTATCTGCCTCACATCCTGCAGTGCATACTGCACTTTTCATGACGCACAGGATTATATCCAAGACACTGCAGTCAAGCAAAGTAAACAGAATTGTATCCAAACGAAGACTAGAATAAGAGTATTGAAGTTGAAAGATATCTTCCGATGAGAAATTTAGAAATTGTATTCCAAGTATGCATGTATCGTTTCTCTTCGAATAGATGTATGCAGTTTACTTTGGGATCACTTTCAATAGGGTTTGTTTACTGCACTGTGTGTGTGTGTGTGTGTGTGTGTGTGTGTGCGTGTTTGTGTGTTGCATCGAAAATACTTAATTACATACTTACATACATATATGTAGGTATGTATGTGTGTTTGCGTGGTTGATTGATAGATTGAATGTTTGTATGTTGGGAGTTGAAGAATGAAGTTAACTAACACTGCTTATTGGGCTTAGTTACTAGGCTAGGTAGTTATTGCGGGTAGATACATGCTAGACATCAAGCAAACTGATAACTGCTTGATACTAAGATGCTAGGAGCCACTATTAGGTTTATATTAAGCCTCGGTAGGTCATAATTGCTGACAGATATATACCCACCAGCAACATGGATCATTCATAATCCAAGCAAGTATCATAGTGTAGTATCATCATATCAAGTTAATTAAACTCAAACAGTTAACTTCATGTTTGTTTAACCTACACATACTTTCATTACATACTACTTACTACCTCAGGATAGAACATGGTCCTACCACTTACCAACTTAGTAAGTATTACACTTCCCTCCCAGCAACTACTCCCACCGACACTAATGCCAACACACAGCAAGCACCACCCCCAACCTAATGCAAGAAATACCCAAAAAAGCCACATACATAAAGCCAATACCCAATGAGCATCAGCCAAGCGTCAAATATTTGTCGAATTCACGTGTCCGTGCATCGCCATTGGTAGGAAAGGAGGGAGGGGAAGGGCAATGTGCAGGCTGGTTAGGTACCTACCAGGTTAACTAGCAGTAGAGGAGATAGGCAGAAGGATGGACGGAGGATTTGGTTTTTGGCTGGCTGGGCTGGGGGGCTAGCTAGCTGCATTGCGAACGTAGAGCCATGTGTCGTGACTGTCGTGGCGGGTTGCGACTGGGACTGGAACTGGGGTCGGGGCTTACAGGAGTTACTTTACTCTAACTAGTAGGTGGTTAGCTAGGTTGGAGCATGCTGGGCATGGGTTTGCCGGAGTTGCTGGCTCCGGGGAGAAGGAAGAGAGTGTGTGAGAGAGGATGAGGGGGTCTTAGCTGGCTGATCAGGGTTGATCCTGTCTGTCTTCCCAGTCGCCACACATGACATGGGATTGCTCAGACACTTGCGTATACAGTCTCTCTCCTACTCTTTCCTTCCCCCTCTTTGTCAAGAGGATACAGTGCTCGACATGGATTCTCCTACTTGATAGTCAACAACTTTCCTGCTGGGTAATGGAAATACCATACTTACCGTAAGCCGACACCCAAACATACCGTACATACATACATACATACATACATACCATACCGCAGGGCCCCGTACCTGCACCCGCCATGTAAAGTTACATTGTCGTGCATGAAGAATCGATCATGTGAGGGCTGCCTAGGCCTCGCGCCGTGCGGCCCCATCGCTGCTCCTCGCCGCCTGCAATCGCACCGCGCGCGGAGAGAACTAAATCTGGACACACTTGCATACATAAGTACATCCATCTTCAATCTCAACATGCCATGCGGCATCACACCCCCCTCCTTCCTCCTTTCATCCTTCCCCTCTCTTCAATGTGACCACTCACTTTGCAACGGTCGGGGATATCCCCCTCTTCCCCCCCAAAGCCCGCGCGCCGCCGGCTCTTTGCCCACAGCCTACTACCCACCTAAACCTATACCCACTGGCTAGAGTCTTCCAGCTACCGATATGACCGACATGACACGCCGCATCCAGTCTGCTGCCGTACACCGCATTTTTCGCGGACACATTGCTGGTTTGAGTGATCCACCGAACACTGGCTCGAAATATCGGTCGTGTTTGCCTCCTGCAGGTACTGTCTGCCCGCCCAACTGATGCATCACCGTTGAGCTGGTCGAATGCTTTCTTCCCCCCGCCTGGCTACGCTGGATGACCTATTAAGGTTGTGTGGCCGACTCCGTTCGTTCGTATATCTGCACCGTCGATGGCCCAATGTTGGGCCGTCCGACCGTCAATCAATGCAGCGTCGCGGATTGTGGCCAACGCCCCCCATCAACCGACCGTGACTTTATCACCCTCTTTTACTTCTTTCGTACATGATTAGCACTATGACGACGATCACCCCAGATAGACGGAGATCAAGGTCACTTCCGTCGTTAAGTTGCCGGCGTGTAGTCTCGCTCATCAATAGCCATGTTGCTAGACCGCCTGGATGGGGGCAGTCACAAAGTCTCAGTCTGTGCTGCAACTCTCTCACTAGGTCAGCTAGAGTAACCCGGTCTAGCCAGCAAAAGCAACGTAAGTCTGCCAAACCATAGGCGAGGATCCTGCCTAGCGTTGGCGCAGTCCCGAAGGAATCGCAATCTAGGAATACTGTAGCTGCTCCTTTACTATCCATCTCTCTGACTCGTTTTTTGCTTTTTTTGGGTCTCCCTTTTTCTTTTGCTTTCTTTTTTTCACTTAATGTCCTTTTTTTTTTCTTGGCACGACACACATTGTAGAATGTAACTAGTCGCGACCTTTGGACAAGGTAGGTATACTACCAGTAAGATCCAAATTTTAGGAATATTGGGTGGTCAGTGCAGGGGAGCTGTCGTTTGTAACGGCTGTAAGTCAGAAGGCTGGCCTCCAACTGGTAGGGAAATCTTCCACATCATTCCGAAATTTGGGACCCTGGGCGGATATGCCGTGTCTGCATCCAAGGAACGCTTTTAGATCCGGGACTCACATTGCTTGATCCTGCTCTGTCGCGCAGCTTGCTTTAAGCCCTAAACTAAACCGCTACTGGCTGTCGCCATATTTTCCAGACTGCCACAATGCTCCAAGGAGAGGTCTCCCCGGGTGCATTCCTATTTGTCCGTAACATCGCCCCGTATGTGATTTTGCTCCACCGCGACCCTTGTCTGGAACAAATGAGGCGGAACACGGGAAGCCTGCCGCACCCTGTCACTGACAGCACCAAGGCTGGCTGGCGTCATGGTGAGACTCCATTCAATTAGCCCGATCAAACGCATTCGCCGGTGGGTACCTGGCTTCCTCTTCCTTCTCGTCTTTGCTTTTCCTGGGCATTCATTCGATAAGTTTTCCCACGTTTGCTGTGACGAAACTGTTGGTCCAGATAGCTGATACCAATTCACATGACAGGTGATAGTCAGCTCCATTGGGTGGAGTCGCGCCTGGATGGTGGGTTTCAATAATCGTATCCACCAAAATCCCGGCGGTCTCAATAGTGAAAATGCCATCGAGCCGGGTGTTTGGACCTTTGGAGTACTTTCCTGAGCCGTGAGAGACACGAACCTCCGATGAGACACTATGTCTATTTATTGGCACGACGAGCAGGAGGCCGAGTTTCAGCTGAAACCGACGCGTCCAGACTTGATTAGCACCCGTGGCACCTGGATTGGGCTACCCACCGGTGAAAGTACCGACTAACTTGACACGGAGCAGTGACCCGATGGGCAGTGCCAGACTGCCAGACTGCCTGTGCTGGTACGTAGATAGTACTCCGTAGACTAGCACCGTCGCACACAGAAGCCAGCTAGCCCCACTAGCCATGAGCTCCCTAACGCTAAGGTGAGAAGAACCAGAAAAGTGTTCGATGAGGTTCGTGCGGGGGCGACTGGCGACTGGGCTTGGCAACCGAGGACAATCCCGAAAAGCTGCCCATGAGACTTCGACTATCGATTCTCTCTTTCGGGCTGGATTCCTCAGCACTCACACAACGGTTCCATTTTCCAGCAATCGTCTGGTTTTAGCCGCCGCGAAAATTCCTTAAACTGACTAGGGGGTCTCGACCCAGCCGAGTCCACGGTTGCTCCCGATCTGAACCCCATATCTGAACCACCGTTTCTGAGGATTGCACATCAGCCTGCCATCGAAATGTCCGGCTTCCAGTACCAAAAGTGGACGGTCTCTGAGGTATGGTATCTCACGTTTATTTTTGAATGAAGGCGACCGGCCCAAGGAGGTAAGAACTAGGAGGCTGATCCTCACACTGGTTTCTGTATGCAGCCGTATGTCGATGTACCAGGAACCTTATTGGAAGGACCGTTTCACGACAAGACCAGAAATGAGTTTCGCTTTGTCGATATCTGGGAGCAGAAACTATACGTTCTGGACCTGGCCAAAGGCCCCGACTCCCTGAAGATCATGGACACATCTGCGTCAATCGGGTATGTCGCTCCTAGCTAAACTCCTTGGCCCACAGGATAATTACACCGTAAGCGGTGCCCAAAAAGACACTAATATCATACTCCGAACTCTTGTAGAGTAACCGCCAACATTGCGAATGCTGGGGATACACGCGAAAATCAGATCGTCGTAGCCGCAAAACATGGATTCGCCCTGGTTGACCGCACCACGGGCGCACTGTCCTATATTCAGAAAGTGTGGGACGATCCGGCCAAGGAGCATAGGTAAGTCAATAATCCAGTTTCCTTGCCATCCTCCTCGTGGGGTCTGACTCATCGGGAACGTCATCAAAACAGAATGCGTTTCAACGATGGGGCCGTCGACAGCCACGGCCGCTTCTGGGCTGGAGCCATGAACGATCCTAAGGTGCAGAACCCAGTCAACGAAGGTGTGATATTCAGGTTAGACCCGGACATGAAACTGCACCGCATGGTTGAACAGGTGACGATTCCCAACGGGATTGGCTGGAATCCTGCGGATGACACTATGTACCTGACCGACTCTCCCACCGGCAAGATTTACGCCTTTGATTTCGATGCTGGGACCGGAAACATCAGCAACCGAAGGGTATTCTTTGACATTGGGGAGCCAAAGGAGCCAGATGGATTTGCCATCGATGAGGAGGGGTGTATATGGAGTGCTATCTACGGTGGTGGAAAGGTGATTCGTATCTCGCCGGAGGGCAAGGTCATTGGCGAGATAACTTTTCCCACGCGAAACATTACCTGTCCAGTTTTTGTGGGAACGGAGCTCTTCATCACGACTGCCAAGGATGATACCAATGATGACCAGCTTCCGGAATCCGTCCGGTATGGAGGTCGGCTCTATAGAGTCGATGTCGGCATCAAGGGTAAGCCTAAGAACGAGTTTCGACTTGAAGGCTGCCCACAATAGGTAGTACTCGATAGACTAGCGCAATTAGTTGACTGCTAAAGATAAGCCGATCTGACCGCTTGTCGAACTATCACCTTGAAAGGAATCGCCAGTTGGAGCCTCTGGACCGGAGCCGTATACTCTGTGTGCCCATGTAGAGAGATCAACATAGTCGTGAAAATGAGTATTTGAGACACTGTTCGAGCCAAAATGTCATGTCTGCCCAGAAGAAAATGATGAGTCTGTTAGCCACAGGATTCCCACAGAGCTGAGGTGGAGCAATCAGGTACTTCTTGTTACAGTACAGGGTATGTTGTGAAACATAGCTGCATCGTTGTTACATGTTGTGATAGACATGCTGGAGGTCAGGATTGAAAGTATATTGGCAGCAGCAGATACGTATCCTTGCAGTTATCGTTCTTTCCGATGAAGAAGGATGAAAGGCTGCCTTGGCCGTGTCGGAACCGGAGGATAAGTGAGAGGTCCGCGGATCGACGAACGGTGGGTGCAGAGGAGTTGGCACTGGGACTTTTGGGAACCGCAAGTCAGCAGACCTGGAAGTGTATGTCTTCTTTCTGCTTTCTGCTTTCTGCTTTCTTTTCCCTTTCTGTTTTACTTTGGTTTTTCGCCCCTAATTGTTTTGCTGACTACTCTTCCAAATTATCCCTTGTCTTTCTTGCCAATGTTCCTATCAGGATTAGTCTGTCAATTATTATTTGAACTGAAGAGTTAAATGTGTACATTGATCATCAATCACAATGGAGAGGTAAGTAGAGATATAATCGAAGGTATGATCTGTTGTGAAAGTTGTCACTCGTCTTACCGCTACATCGCATGAGGAAGGTTGTGAGGAAAGTAACCAGAATCAAGCAAGTAGATGGAACATGAATACACTCGGCAGGTAAAGATGGGCCTAGAATAATCTCAGTGGTTATTACTGGAGTAATGTATAGCCCTTAGTGGCAAGGTACATTCTAGCATTCTAGCATCTACTTATTGTGACATGACTAGAAGTAAGTTCAGTCATGCATTCATGCACAGTTTCTAGTAGGTACAAAGTACGCCCCAGAAAAGATTGATGCCTGAGGATAAAACAGGCATGCAGGCTGCAGCCAGAAAACAAACAAGTTCTCACCCATAATGCCATTCTCCTCCTCCAACCTACCTTCTTTCCGGGTCCTCTACAATGGCATCCAGCTCACAGGATCTTTAGATCGCATGCAGAGGTTCCTGCCCTATCTGGAGTCTAAACTTGATGATCGCTTGACTTCTCCCAGGAAGGTGGGTGACAAGTGTGAAGCATGTTGCATGCATATGCCGCACATATGCGCTACGGCAATACCATCACTTACCCTGGGGCCTGGGATCTAGCCGGAGCTAGCCCTTCCATGTGAACATACCAGTTATTCTGATATCATTGCCGCCTGGCCTTGTGAGTGGATGATAGGTAGGTTATTAAGTTATGCAGAGGTGCAGGCAAACGGAGAAACTCGTGGATGGACTAGAGCCACTTGGCTATGTATATGTATTTTACTTTTTCCCCTTATTGTTGCTTTTTTTTTTTTTTTTCTCTGCAGGGTAATAGTACTTTTACTGAGTTCCCTGACTGTACACTTACTATACATACATTCAATAAGTACAGATGTAAGTATGCACATCCTTACGTACATGAGAATACCAGCTAAGCGACGCAGGGCCAGCAGTTCGAAAGTACGGAGGGCACAGAGTGGATACCTTCCGATGCGCAGATTTGCTGCCTGCGTACTCCGTGGTTGGGCGATCTGGACCCGTAACCTATGGAAGTAAAACAGTGTCAAGAGAAAATTCGAACAGGTTTGAATTCACGGCGAAAGAAGATAGATAATATTGGTCAGTACAGGATGAGATAAATCTCACTAGGATAACCGTTGACAAGCAGCTGAAGACGGCTACAGCGGCACTGAAAAAAGGCGAATCACAACTTGGAGACTGACAGTCCAGCAGGAAGCAAATAATGAGGCAAAGGAGGGTGGGGGGCAGGAAGGAAGGCTTGGTAAAGAGAAAAATGAAATACGAAAAAAATAAAAAATATTGGAGGAAAAAGCAATGAGGAGACAATACCATTCACTGCAGGTTCTGTGGCGATCGAAAAAGGGCTTTGTTATTGCTAGGATCGAATGGCGTCGTGATTGATAAGTTCTCGAAATAATAATCCGTCTTCACCTTCCTCCTTGGGTAAGATACACTTCCTTCGTAGGATTGTGAAGGAAGGCAGGTCAGATGGCCGAGGGTGCCGTGTTCGCAACCTTCTTCTCCCCTTGGTTCGAAAACCAACATTCGAGAATTCAGACCGAAGCCACCTTATTCTTCCAAAACCATCCTTTTCCGACGGCTTGCCTCGAAATTCATCCCTCCCCCATGGTCTAAATTGATAACCGTCAATAGCACGCAACCAGGAACCACTCCTCTGGGAAAAGCCCCCTCTCCTCTCCTCCGACTAAAACATGAGCTAACGCACGAACTAATGCAGCTTCTCTCACACTTCGTCCCCATTTCCAATTCCGCCTGCGTCCCCGTGGTCTTCCCCGGCCTAGTGTCTTTTAGTACCACAGAGCGGTGCCGGGTTGGGCCATAATTTAGCCCAGGGCAGGAATAATAAAAAAAATACATGAAAATCAAAAGTCGCCGGGATTCGCTACCGTGGCAGAGAAGGTGACTACTTAGGGACCAATTGAATCCACAAGGATAAATTTATGTCTTTCATTACCAGGGCAAACAATGAACGAAAAGAGGCACACAAACGGGGAAGGCGGAGAATGATTCCGATCCCGACCGCTGGCCTGACTGGCGTCTGCTATCAGTCTCATCATCCCATGCCATGCCTGGTCCCGTCAAGCCGCCACGATGGATGAATCAAATGAGGACGGAACACCTCGTCTCCACTTCCCGCACATATTAATCAGGTAACGTGTGTACCTCATCTACCATAGAGAAAAGAGCTAGATAGCAGGTAGCTACTAGCTTTACCGCCAACCTTCCACTAAATCGCATGTAGTTTCGCACGAATTGGCTCACCATCTGAAGACCAAGTTGGCGTGACCCGCAGTTGGCTAGAAGAGGCTTCCAGAACCGATGTGCCTCTCGCATAACCAGAAAATTTACCCTATACCGACACGGTGGACATACACCCTTACTCCGCGGCAATACCATCATCGTCCGTCTTTTTCATGACCTAATGACGGGCAGTAGCTATAATTTGTTCAGTATTGATAAGGGAGATACGAATGCGATTGAATCTTGTTTGCCGTGGCTAGCGAGGTTACCGCCCGTCCGTGGGGTTTCAGAGCGAACCATCCAGCGTGTGAAATACTCGAGTGACTAACGGAGGCATTGACTACTCCGTAGCAGGGGGGGAATCCCAATTCAGCTGGGTGCGCCAGCTAGACGAAGCAACAGTCCCTTTGAGGTAGTACAGAGGGGGGCCCCGCCCACTGAAAACGAAGGAAGGGCCACCAATTTTCCTGCTGCCAGCCAATGGCGCCCTTTGGATCGGCTAGATCGCAGAGAAATTTCCCAAGCTCACTGCAGGTAATTCGCTACTTTCTGCAGAAGCATGGAGCTCACCGATCCTTACCGACATATGTACTTGACAGATCTACAGACTCTCTTTTCCTACTTTACTCTATTTTCTGTTCCTTTGCCTTATCCCAATGGTCATTATTATCTTATTTTCTGCGATTTTCTGCCTGACTTCTCCTGCGGTCCCACTTCTCAAGTTCAAAAGTACAAGCATCGTGTCTCAATCTCATGCATGCAGCAGAGATCAGAGATCCGCCCCAACCAATACCCTCTAAACCCCAAAGTATAGGCAATGTTACCATAGATAGTACGATGGTCGTGAAATGGTCGAAAGACAAAGCGAAGCAAGTGCGAGCCACCTGACAGTCAAGGGCGCGGCAATCCGGACTAGCTCGGCCACCAATAGTTTCAGAATTTAGTGGCCTGGTCACCATGATGCAAGCTTCGGAGACTCTGTTATATCCCACCAATCCAACCTGTACGCCCGTCTCTAATAGTAGTTGGCTTCCGCCTGCAGCACCCAAGAGTTCATGCTGGGTTACCCTAGCATTTGAGCTTCACTGCTGGAAGGGAGAGGGTGCTAAATGCACTCGTTGCATATGTTTGGGCTGTGTTGCAGCCTGCAAGTGGATATCTCCTTAATCCAGTGACTTCTAACATCATATACAGTCCGAGAACATTCTTCGAGACCAAGAAGCTCTACAACGAAGCAGTCACAATGCAATGTAGAGTCTATGAGTATGCTGCTGATGATTTAAGGTAGGCAAGACACCTTTATGTCTCCATGAAGTTTGCGGGATATACAGCAAGTGCCATCTATTGCACATTTGCTTCTGAGGTGTTTACAGAGCGATTGATGCCCGATGACGTAGCTGAAACACCACAGTTTCTCTTTGGCCTTTGGGCCGACCTCGCTGGACACCAAAGTCCGAATGAAAACACAAAGCATCCTCCGTGGACCACTTAGATGGCAGTAAGATGATGACGAGCCAGTCTCTCCGATGATCTGTCTTCTCTGTTGCCTGCGTGCAACGAAAGGAGATCCTTACAGCCCATAGACCCAGTTTTTAAAGACTCTGCTAAGCCACCAGGAAGGACCCATTAGGTTGAGACAAACGAGCTCACCAAACATACCTATCAAGACACCCTGTGATAAGAAAGTGTCGACCTCGAGGCAAGGAAGTAACGGAGACCCCCGAGGTGTACTGAAGGATGGCAACCTGAGAATTAGAAAGGTGAGAAGCAACGGTGATCAGCAGCTGACATGGGAACGACGACGGTCACCCGTCTGTCATCCACATTTGGGGGGGGGGGAAGGAAGGCAAAAGCATGTTGCCCGCATGCATGCAAGACATCGTGATTTGGGCGTCCTGAGTGGGAGAAGCGAGGCCATCCGCCCCATCTGCCGATGCGAACTAGACGAGGGCCTTGTTTTAGCTTCTTAGGAGGAATTGGCACGGCAGCTACTCTGGGGCTAAGGCATCTAGTCTTAGGTAGATAGGCAGGAAAGACCCGTCCGGATAAGCGTCGCCTAGAGGGTGAACGAGGGTCTAAAACAGCCGGCAACACAAAGCCACGACATGGTTTCATTCAGAGTTAGAGCTAGCCAGATGTTTACTTTTCTCTTTTCTTTCCTTTTTTTTTTTTTTTTTTTTTTCCGTTTTTTCACAACCAGTATCTGTCCAAACAACAGGCCAAGGCCCGCAACTTCCCCGTCGCCTCGATCGGCTCTCTCCTCGACGAGCCCTTCACTGGTGTTGTCTACCTCAAGGACACACGGTCCAATTGATGAAAATGCCTCTTATCCCGTTGGAACTTGTGCGGAGCGAGTAGCCTTTGGATTTGCGATTGTAAGCTGTCAACTCTACACCTTTTTTTTTTTTTTTTTTTTTTTTTTTTTTTTCCGGTTTTTCAGATTTTTCCTTTTTGTTGTAGTTGTCTTTCGTCGAAAATATTTCCTTTTTTTTTCCCTTTTCCCTCTCTCTACTTTCGGTCAAGACTCCGTCCATTCTGGCTTTTTTATCACCTTGGAGGTGGATGTATTCCCTAACTGGTACAAGCCCATTTGTTCGACCCAGCCATGTCACTCGTGGAACAAACTATCTCATAAGTGCTGATCATTCAACTTAGCTAACAAGATATAGTTGGGGCTGTTGGGGCTGCGAGCGACACCCGAAGTCTATCAGTATCGAGATGTGGATTGGCAAGTGAAATCCGTGGAGACGAAATGCGAAGCACCAAAACCTTGAGCAGTGATTAGTTTGAGATCGTCATAAGGTAGGAATGGAGGTGAAATCCTTCCGAGAAAAACCGGTGGCTTAGTCATACTGCTTCGAGTGGCATGATTTCACGCTTAGAGGCTCTGTATAGATTACTACAGTCTAGTAGATGGTAGCTATGGAGTCGACGGTTGAATAGTCCGTATGCTCTGATAGTAAGTCGACAGCACTTTAAAGGCGGTAAGTACACTCGGGAAGTGAGTGAGTGAGTGCTTTTAGTATGGCGTAAAGTAACGGAAGAAAGATACCTTCAATATACCTCACGGGTACCGTAAGGAACCCGACACAGCCTGATATCCGGCTGAATCGGTCGGTATCGGTAAAGTACCAAGCAGGTATTTTCAGGGCCTCCACTGATCCATAGTGCTGGCGCGCCCAGTTTAAGCGCTCCGGTTCACCTGCACCTTTTCCCCAGCCCCAAGGCCGGTGTTAGTTGCCTCTAGTGACCTCACTAGCTCGTTGTTAGTGGGTTACGTTTGTTGGCCAGGTAGTTAGTTAGTTAGTTAGTTAGCAGTCTTTTTACTGACATACCTGGGATTCTGTCTGTCTGTCTGTCTGTCTGTCTGCCTAGTAAATTAATGCACGCTTCGCTCGGCCAGCCAGCTGGGGCTGTGAAAGGATCCCGTGGGATCCCTAATCCACTATCCAGAGAAAACTAATAGCTCCATTCCCGAGGCGGCGCGCTCTCTCGTAGATTTCCTGCTTCGGCAAGTAAAGGAAAGTTCAATTTCCAAGATGGCCAACTCACTTGGGCGAGTGGTGGGTGAGTGTGTGTAAATGGTTTGTCTACAAGTAGTAGTCTAGGTATGGAGTCTCCATCCCTATAGCACCTCCCCATTTTTTTTATAGCGCAGTAAGCTAACTGTTATACTTTTTGAGAGATTATTTTTTTTCCCCATTTTAAATCATATCCACGTTCGTCAGCGATTATTCTGGACAAGATGATGGATGATGATGATCCACTACTACTGAGCAAAATAGTATGTAGTACTGGAGACCCTTTCCTCTTCATGACTAGTTGACCTAGGTCCTACCCAACAACTATATTGGGAACAGCTTACCAGCCCAGCAGCTCCAGTGCAGTGAGATTCCGTCACCCCCGAGTCTCTCTCATTTATGGCGTTGACTTACCTCCACTAGCCCCTCTCTCTCCATCTTCTCTCTCTTTTTATTACTACTTAGATTGGTACTTTTGGCCACCGGGTATCATTGTCCAGGTCCTACTACCTAATCTAAAGTATGCAATCTGCATGTATGTCCGTATCACCCTGCTAAGTACGAGTCAGGTCCGAGGTTCGAACTTCTCAACAAGTACGTATTTTTGGGTACTAAGACGGCAAGTAGATTGGGTGCTTCGATGGTGGGCGCGATAGATCAATAATAATACATTCGAGATATTATATATATAATATTAGTAATATAATAATTATTATGATCATGAGAATGGGCTGCAGGATAGGTAGTAGGCCCTACTCTGCCAACCAGGCCTGGGTTAAGCCAGGCTGTCGGGGGGCGGAAGGGGAGGGAAACAAGAGTCTCCACGTATGTATGACTGAGATGTATGTATGTCGAATGTAAGTACCTCTGACCGGAAGGAGGTTATGGCGAGGTACTCGGTATGTATTCATGTATGTAAGCTGTATGTATGTATGTATGTATGTAAGAAGGCACACACACCCATGTCGGTATGGATACACCTTCCACTGGAAGTTGACCTCAAAACTCTCTTTTCCTACTTTAGTTTATACACTTTGCCTTCTTGCTTGCTTGCTTGCTTGCTTTCTTCTTCCCCCCTAAGCATGCCGGTCGTGCTGTGCACTCTCTTGTTTCTTGTTCCGCTCACTCGGAGTTGGTAACTAGTCTTCCTTTTTTAGAATTTTCCTTAAATTTTTGTTTTTTTCTTCTTCTTTTTCTCATTATCTCTCACTGTTGTGACATGCGCGATCCGCCCAATGCAAGTCGGCTTCGGGTCCTTGTCTTAGTTGTCTCCTCTTCCCACGTCTCTGGGTTCA